>NC_136423.1:16220000-16931875 GCF_052625555.1 Lactuca saligna | reverse complement strand
CCTTGATCAATGGAAAGTACATTGATAGGAAAAAGGTGAGATGCTTAACTACTTGGAAAACGTGGTGGGCAGCTGTGCTACCATAAGGCAAGAAATCAAGATTAAGAAAGTTCGATCCATATGAGTTTGAATTTGTCGTAAACTTTGGTTTTTAACAAATTCACATGGATAGGAACACATACACTATTTAAATCTAAGTGTCATAAGATTTCCTCCTTCATGAAAATGATTGTGAGAAAATGCTTTCACTAAGAAAGATTTTAAAAGATAGTGATTGTAAAATTGCATTCTCGAATTCGATCATGGTTACGGCATCCCTTTCCATAATTTGAATTGTGAGGTTTGGCAATTAGTCTTAATTGTTAAGACACACATATGAACTATCTAAGGCAAAAGTGTATAAGTTCAAGAAGTCTTGATAAAAGATTATCAAAGCACTAATTAAAAACATGAACTTAAGAAATTCAATAAGTATTGTTTTTCTGAAAATTAAGATGTTTATGAATACATGTCGAAGCTAGTGGGAGCATAAGTGTTATGTTTTATAATAATCATCATGATAGTGGGAGCATAAATGTTATGATTGTATGATTATTAAGGCAAGTATTGCATAGTTGGCAATATTAATTATAGAAAACAAGAGTCATACTTTGCAAAGTTGTAAGAGTTGAAAGGTTGTTTTGCTATAATTAAGGGAGAGAATATTATGCTTCATTTAAAATCTAAAGGATTAGGTTGAGAAATGTTAATAAATTTAGTGAAGGGTACATAGTGTGTTCTTAAAATTTCGATTATGATTACGACATTCCTCTTCACAATTCGAATTTTGAGAACATAGCAAATAAAACATTATGCGTCGTGTCCCATACGCTTCGGGTAGAGGATCGATTGCAAATGCTTTAATATTTGATCATTCTAAAATTTTCTAAATGTCTAGTGCATTTAGAGGGAAAAGGGACTAGAATCGGTTTTGACTAAAATAATTAAACAACTATCAAAGGACAATCCAAAGTTCGACGAGGATTGGTTGCTTGTGAGTAGTTAGAAGCATGGTATTGAATGGACCATATCGACCTAATTACGAATAGATAAGATTCTATTAAGAATGAGTTGTCATATGGAAAATATGGAAGCGTGTCCATATTGGGAAGTAAATATTGAAAATCTATGTCTAGATTAGAAACTTTTATGCAATAGGATGTTCAAAGGAATGTACTTTGAGAGAGAGACATCATATCTAAGGAATTATCTTGTAACAATCTCCGATAGAGGACTTTGTAATATCATTGGCAATAGTCTTTGAGACTTTGGTGCAGTGACATTACAAAAGGATCGTTGCATAAAGTGTTAGAATCTATTATATTCTATAAGTAACAAGAATTTGGTATTCTTACACTTAAGAAAATGTATTTGGAGTTGTAAAATGAGAATGATTGGAAATGTGTTCAATTTGTCTATTTCACAAAAGTAAGAACCATAGGTAAACATTGTGTGCATGCTAGAAGCATGGGAAAAGTGTTGGAATTCAAGTAAGAAGTTGATTACCCGAAACGACAAATAATGAGTAATCGGTATGTTGATAAATAAAACGTGTTTTGTTTATACTCAAAGGTTTGAGGCCATATGGGATTAGTATTGTTCTTGTGTTTCACTTTGCATGTTTTGACTTCCAGAATAATTGAGTTTATTAAGAATAATCGAATTATTCAAACGGGCCACAGTCGTTCATATGTTGGAAGTAGATATGAATGAAGACTGTCATGAATGGGTGTGTGGATTGTCTAGAAAAGTATTAGACATAAGCAAATGTTTGCTGCAACATTCATGAGTGCTTATGAATATGATTTGAGCATTGGATTAAACCCACGCTCACTTGGATCACTATCTCAAGTGATTAGTGAGACGATAACATCTTATATTCTTGAAACCAAGATGTGTGAGTTGTATCTTGCTAATCGGTTGCACATTGATAATATGTAAACGCATTAGTAACTTGGAGTTATAAAACATATTGTTGTGTGTGATTTGGTTAGTGAGTGAAAGCAAGCATTGTATCAAAGTTTATCCGTTCCTTTTATCCAAGGTAGGATAAAAGCGATATCTTTGGGCCCCTCGATGGTTTAGTGATGACAAACGTAAATGCTCGGCCGGGCTAGGGCTAATTTGATTTGTTCAATTAGTCTGTCGTCATAAATCGGAAATCGAGATATAGTACAAAGAAAATGATTTGAAATCATATCTCATACGATATCTAGAATGGAGGAATATATGATCCCTTATTTAAGGACACGCGTATCTGATATGATCAGAGTTGACAGCGGATTTGGAAAGCTACGATTGCAGATCAGGATCTGAAGTCATACGCAGAATAGTTGTTAGACTTATCCAAGTGGGAGACTGTTGGAGTAGTGTCTAAGTCCATAACTATTTTGGTATGTACTTGACCCGATGATGCATGGTCCTTTTGGGTTGCCTTCACCAAAGCAACTTGATAGGATGAATTATGGAGAGTAAGGATTAAATATGATTTATTAATGTATTATGAGAATAATATATTAAAGGAGAAATCATATTGTGTAATTAATATTAGTCAATAATTAATTGGTAATTAGTTTTGTGACTAAAAGAGATTAATTAAACTTAAGGGACTGGAATTGTAATTATAGGATAATTGCAATTTGGGCCATGGATTGCCTTGTATCAAGGGTTGGACGAATTCTATGGGGAAGCCCATAAGGAAATCGTCCAAGGGCTTGATAAAAGGAGTCTATGGGTTGCTTAGGGCTTAAGCATCAAAATTAGGGTTTCCTTATTAGATAACCTTAATAGCCCAACTATATAAAGACCCCATAAGGCTCAAAAACGTGGTGAATGATCTTGCTAGGGTTTCTACACGTTTTTGGTAGCCTCCAACCTCTCTCCTTTTCATCCTCTTGCTTATGGTGTTTGTGAACCATTAGAGGAGTGACACTTGTGACTCTAAGCATTCCAAAGTCAATACAAGGAGATTTGGGATTGTTATTGCTACATAACAATCAAGGTATGATCTTAAACCTAATTACATATTAATATGATTACTTGCATGCTAGAATTAGGGTTTATAGTCTTGGATTCAAAGCATGTACAATAGAGAAACCTAGATCCAAGCATTAGGGTTTGTATGAGCACATAGGATGTCTTATGACCAAAACCCATCAGTTATGCCCTTACAAATCACTACTTCGATGAGCCAGATGATCAACCAAGAGATTTAATCCTACAATGATTGGACTCAGACAAGAGTTGCACAGTAGGACCAAATCCCACATCCTAAGATCATTTAACCCATGTAGCATCTGACTTAGCGCATTCACTAAATAGCTAATTTACACGTAAAAGGGTGATACAACAGTCACACAAGGAAAATCTATAAGAACTAAGGCATCACATAATCAAACAATTCTACCATGCAATTCCTGAGGATCCTTACCTTATCACTAGCATACTATTCTATCAAATCATAATATCAGATAATTGTATGGTATTTTGGGCTCTACTTACTGGCTCCATGTAACGTCCCGAAATATCAAGAGTAGAGTTGAAGGGATAAAAGAGTAAATTGGGAAAGAGTGACTCGGCGAGTCCATGTGCGGACTCGGCGAGTAGAGTCGCGACTTGGTTGCGTGTTAAGTGGCCGACTCGGCGAGTCAGTGTAATGGACTCTGCGAGTAGGAGCTGAGTGGAGAAAACCCTAATTCTCGGGGTTGAGCCTTATATAAAGATCATTATGTTTCCCTCCCAGCCTCTTTATCACCCCTTGAGCCCCAGAAAACCCTAAATCACGAAGAAGCACCATTGTTGAATGGATTGGAGCTTGGAGAATGTATTTGTGAAGGAATTTTGGGAGATTGAAGGCTTGGAGCAAGGGGCTTTGTTTGGTTTCGAGTCTCATTTCAGTTGGGGCATTCCTTTGAGGTAGTATCTCATTTTTTAGCTGCTATTTCTTAGATGCATCATTTTGGGGGTGTTGGAGATCATATCTTTGGATGTATTGGAGTTTAGAGGTTAGATTTGAGGTTGCTACCTCAGATCTGGAAGGTAGAAGGTCTAGAGTGCATGAAAGTCCCTGTTTGTGAGTGGTTGATGGAGCCATCTTGTCCCAAATCCTAGCCCAATGTGCAAACGGCTTAGATCTCTTTGGATTCACGTAAAGTTTTCCACTTTACATGATGGATGGGTTGTAGGAGGTTAGATCTATGTTTTGGATCAATTGCATGGCCTGGAGTGCTTCTGAATAGATTCAGAACGGTGGTACTCGGCGAGTCACATGGGTGGACTCGACGAGTTGGATGAAGATGGCCTGGAACTCGACGAGTTGTATGAACAACTCGGCGAGTAGGTTGAAGATAGCCGTAGACTCGGCGAGTCTGTTCTTGGACTCGACGAGTCTTGTCGAAGAGTCCCAAATATTTCCTGTTTGAGTCGAGAATCGGCGAGTCAAGGGATGATTTGGTGAGTTGTGTGTGAGTGGAATCAGAGTTGTGGGACTCGGCGAGTCTCGGGGTGACTCGGCGAGTTGATTCGTGGATTGGGGAACTTCTGAGCACGGGGACTCGACGAGTCGACGGGTTGACTCGGCGAGCAAGGTCAACCAGGAGGGTTGACTTTGACGGAGGACTTTGACTAGAACCAAGAGTTGACCGTTGACTTTTAGGGCTTGGTCAGTGATGTGGCTTTTGGGCCAAGAGAGGGGTAAAATAGTCTTTTACCCTTAAGAGGGTGCCATGATAGGGTTGATTCTAGTCTCGAGTGTTATATTCATGAGAGTATTTGCCTTACGTGTTAGGCGGTGGCGGGTTCGAGATTCAAGTGTGGGGATATCTGCTTTCTGTTTGCCAGGTGATTCTTCTCACTATACTTTACCTTGAGTAGGTAACCAGAGTTATGTGATCAGAGTATTTGTATGCTATATGTACGTGATGTGTTGTACTGCATTATTACTATGTGATTTATGCTGTGCATGTTTATAGAGTTGGAACCGGAAGGTTCCCAGAGTTAGAACCTGAGGGTTCACAGAGTTTGGGTGCATAGACCCATAGAGTTATAGCCTCGAGTGGCTAATATGTGTTATGTGTGGTATTTTGGGGAACTCACTAAGCTTCGTGCTTACAGTGTTTTGTGTTATGTTTCAGGTTTCTTTCAGGATCACGGGACGGCACCGGCTTGATTGTACACACCAGAGAAAGAGTCATATTTTGGAGGATCCTGGTTTTCTATGCAAGTGAAGATGGAGTTATGTTTTTTAAATCGACTATGATTGAGATTTTAAACAAGTGTTTCTAAGAATAAAATGATTATTTTAAATGAAAAAAATTTGTCTTGAAATTTACAGTGTTACAAGTTGGTATCAGAGCCTTGGTTTGAGGGATTCGGATGCGCCTTCAGGTAAATCTGGACTCAAACTGAGGAAGTAAGAAAAGTTTTAATGAAATAATTTTCTAAAAATGAATAAGAATTCAAAGAGAAGGCAAGAAAAAGCAGTGTGTACAATCAGCCAGAGCCCGAACGGTGATTTCCCAAAATACCCTTATTTTGTGTTATGAGATATTTATGATGCACTTTATGAGATATTATTGCATGCTAGAGACAGGCTAGGTATTTCATATGTTAGGACTAGAGTGGCCTGATTTGTGATGCCTTAGCCTAGGACTAGTTGTTATATGTGTTATGCTTTTGAGTATGTGATGAGTGAGAGTATCCAGTTAGAACCCATGAGGGGTAGAGTTACAGAGTTCGGTGGTACTTTCAAGGATGAGCTGAGAAGGTGGAGTTATCATAGAGAGGGAGTCCTATGTATTCTTTGATGCTCGAATGCTGCTTGCTTTGTGCTTTGTTGAACTCTCGATGATGGGAGTCAGCTACCAAGTGAATATGACGATATTCAGGAAGTAGATGGCTGGCATCATTAGGAGCTCTTCAGCAGCTGATAGCAAAGAAGGGGGAGGACAATGGAAGAGCCTAGGGAGTAACCCTAGCCAGATGAGTGCGCTTGCAGAGTAGAGAATTTCGCTGGGGAGCGAGCACGTGTAATGGGATTAGTGAAAGGGCAGGTCGAGCAGCTACTCAGAAGCTCTGGAATGGTCCGTGTGGAAAGTATGGGTAGATGTGGCAGGTAGTATGGGCCCATACTACTGAAAGCAGAGGACCCATACTTGATACATGGAGTATTCTGAAGGTTCTAAGGAGTAGATTGAGGAATGATGTTATGGTTCGGGTACCATACATCAGAGCAGATTGAGGAGTGATGTTATGGTTCGAGTACCATACATCAGAGCAGATTGAGGAGTGATGTTATGGTTCGGGTACCATATATCAGAGCAGATTGAGGAGTGATGTTATGGTTCGAGTACCATACATCCGAGCAGATTGAGGAGTGATGTTATGGTTCGGGTACCATACATCAGAGCAGATTGAGGAGTGATGTTATGGTTCGAGTACCATACATCAGAGCAGATTGAGGAGTGATGTTATGGTTCGGGTACCATACATCAGAGCAGATTGAGGAGTGATGTTATGGTTCGGGTACCATACATCAGAGCAGATTGAGGAGTGATGTTATGGTTCGAGTACCATACATCAGAGCAGATTGAGGAGTGATGTTATGGTTCGGGTACCATACATCAGAGCAGATTGAGGAGTGATGTTATGGTTCGAGTACCATACATCGGAGCGGATTGAGGAGTGAGGTTATGGTCCGGGTACCATACATCGGAGCGGATTGGGGAGTGATGTTATGGTTAGGGTACCATACACCGGGGCATATTGAGAAGAGATGTCATGGAATGAGTACCATGGTTCGTAGTGAATGATGTTTGTGGTTCTCCGGTTATTCGGTCACGAGTAAGTTCGAAGAGGCGTCCCTTGAGAGGGAGATCGAGAGCCCCTCAGAGTATTCTAGTAAGGAGTCAGTGGAAGGGAGAATTTCGATCTGAGTTGAGCGATCAGTCGATAAAGGAGATGTCACCTCCTATGATCGGGGAGGTACTGATTATGTACGTGTGAAATTATGAGAAGCATGATGTTTTAGATTTGGCTTTAGGGGTAAACCCTACAGGTCATCATTGATGATGATTTCCCACCAGAGTATCAGGTAGCATGTGTACCACGAGGCAGTGATTTATCATGAGCAGATAGTCAGTTGGGACTAAGATATTTGAGGACCACACTACACCTATTGAGTATAGTAGGAGGTATTGTAGTGGTATCAGTGGGGAGTTCAGTCGAGTTCAGCGGTGCAGAGAGTTTTCTATCCATGGGGTGTTGAATTTGGGAGTGAGTACCTGTTCTTGGGATGATCCCGGTGTTGGAGCGTTGGTTGATGAGTTGAGGTGAGGGGTACGATGATTTTATGGTTCAGTCTATGAGCCAGGGATGTTATTGAGCAGTTGAGTTGTTTGGTACTAGATTGGTACGAGGTTCGGAACGACTAGAGGCAGACGTGACGAGAAGTTCTTGAGGAGTTCATCAGAGGTTCAGAGTATATGAGGTCGATTCATTTCCTTAAGGGGGATTATCGGGCGTTGTGTAGCACTTTCCGGGGGCAGGTGCGATTTTGCTGGAGAATATAGTTATGGGATAGTTGTCTGCTATTTGGTGATGGTTCGAACCCTAAGTGGGGGAGAACCGGGTGTCGTATGTAATAAAGCAAAGATTTGTCAAGAGCAGTTATAAGTGGAGTATAGAGATATGCGGTAAGAAATCATGAGACCAGAGATGTCGGTGATCGAGGAAAGGGGTCAGAGTGAGTTAATGCGGGAAGTACTTGTTTGAGAAGGATGAGTGTCTCCACGACAGGTGTTTATTAGTCAGGAATCTGGTATTGGTCAGTGTTGGGGCAAGTAGATAAAGAATGATTGGGCAGCCAACTCCCGGGTCGGTATGCGTATCCTTGTTTGGATTTTGAGCGGCAGGAAAAAGGGGTTTCGGAGAATTATCAGCGTATTTCGTAGCGTTAGCGTTTCTTCGTATTGCAATTGAGAAATTGAATACACCGAAGTTGCAACTTGGGAAAAATGAAGATCTAGTTATGGGGTTCAGAGGGAATGTATTATTACATCTATATGGTGCTTGGGGCAGGAGATCTGTGGTTGTGGCAGGATCTTGTGATGTTCGGTGGGGGGTGTTCCGAGGTATCCGGGTATTGATATCTTTATTTCAAAGTTATTCGTGAATCTTGAGTTGAGACGACTTGTGGTATATCAGGTATCTATGGATCTAGTGAGAGCCCTTCGAGTATGGGCATCCAGGGAGATTACTTGGGAGAGTGGATCTTCGCAAGGGTGGGCATCTGTTATGACGATTGCCTCCAGAGTCTGTGATGAATATTCGAGACGAGTATGGGTAGCCGCCTATGATAGTCTGTGGAGTCATAGGGTGTTGTAATACTGCGGGGAGCCGTAGTACTCACTAGTCAGAGGGTGTTGTGATACTGCGGGGAGTCGTAGTACTCACTAGTCAGAGGGTGTTCTGATACCGCGGGGAGCCGTAGTGCTCACTAGATGGCAAGAGAGTGTGATGATGGAATGTTCTCCGATCAGTGTATGATGTGGAAGAGTTTTGGGCTTGAGTAGCCCTAGTATTGAGTTTTTGGAGCCTGGATGTTGGACGGGGGGGGGGGGGGAGACTGGGTCCCCGTCTCTGTCGGGGAATGTGGTGAGATGCGCAAGGGATATGCGCAGCAGAAACCAGAGATCAGAGTGGAGACGATCCTCGGTTGGATTGTACTTTCTTGCATAAGGAAAAGAGAATTTCGTGACTTGCGTGTCACAGGGCCGAGATAGTGGTCACGGGGAGGAAGTTAGTGGGATATTTGGATCATGATTTGGGTGACCTTTGGAGGCTCAGCTGTGGAGTCAAAAGCTGACCTGGTGCCCAGTCTCGAAGAGGGATATGAGATGAGCTAGAGCTTATCATGATGATGTCTGAGGACACCTCAAAGGGAGCGAACGATTCAGACGCTCAAAGACATGCTTCGGGCATGTGTATTAGATTTCGGAGGGAGTTGCGGCACGTATTTATCCTTGGTTGAGTTATCCCATTCAACAACCATCATTAGTGCATTGGTATGCCACCCTTTGTGCTGTTGTATGGGAGGAAGTGTTGGACCCTCATTTGCTGGGGAAAGTGTTGATTCGCGGAAGTGGAAGTTGTAGTGAGAATGGATGATTTGGAGTATGGTGGTCGAACACTGTGTCTGTGACAGTGGTATGGAATGACATCATGATGGGATGTCTGCTGAGGACGCAGAAGGATTCTGCAGGTGTAGAGCCAAGAGTCTCAGGATGGATGTAGGGATGGAGTCTGGGACTCCCAGCTTGATTCTGATCAAGGGCTGTGTGCGTAGTGGTGGTTTCTCCTGGGGATGTTAGAGATGTCATCAGTGTGACAGTTTTTCCTAACCCAAGAGTGCGAAGTTTGGTGCGGCATGGGTGTGTGATTGCAAGAAGAGGACTCATGGGAGTTGCTCTGGGATTTAAGAGTGGGTCTTTCCGTCGTCATGGATTGGTTAGAGTGGGATTCGGATCGGGGATCCGATGGTTCATGTCTTCTAACCCTTATGGGTCGAGTGATTGTTGAGATTTGGGGCAGTGATGCTTCATGGGTAATTCTCGGATCGTTGTGTGTGGTCATCAGAGGGTACATCCGGTGCCCGGTTCGAGACAGTGGTTAGGGAACCGTAAGGAAAGGGAAAGTGTGTTCGAGTTTTGATGGGTATGCCTTGTGAGACCTGGTCCGATTAAGGCCAGGTGGCACGTTGTGGGAGTATTTCTGGAGTTGAGTTGTTGTAGGCTTCGAGGGTGAAGCCTAATTTAAGTGAGGGAGAATTGTAACATCCCGAAATATCAAGAGTAGAGTTGAAGGGCTAAAAGAGTAAATTGGGAAAGAGTGACTCGGCGAGTCCATGTGCGGACTTGACGAGTAGAGTCGCGACTTGGTTGCGTGTTAAGTGGCCGACTCGGCGAGTCAGTGTAATGGACTCGGCGAGTAGGCGCTAAGTGGAGAAAACCCTAATTCTCGGGGTTGAGCCTTATATAAAGATCATTATGTTTCCCTCCCAGCCTCTTTATCACCCCTTGAGCCCCAGAAAATCCTAAATCATGAAGAAGCACCATTGTTGAATGGATTGGAGCTTGGAGAATGTATTTGTGAAGGAATTTTGGGAGATTGAAGGCTTGGAGCAAAGGGCTTTGTTTGGTTTTGAGTCTCATTTCAGTTGGGGCATTCCTTTGAGGTAATATCTCGTTTTTTAGCTGCTATTTCTTAGATGCATCATTTTGGGGGTGTTGGAGATCATATCTTTGGATGTATTGGAGTTTAGAGGTTAGATTTGAGGTTGCTACCTCAGATCTAGAAGGGAGAAGGTCTAAAGTGCATGAAAGTCCCTGTTTGTGAGTGGTTGATGGAGCCATCTTGTCCCAAATCCTAGCCCAATGTGCAAACGGCTTAGATCTCTTTGGATTTACGTAAAGTTTTCCACTTTACGTGATGGATGGGTTGTAGGAGACTAGATCTATGTTTTGGATCAATTGCATGGCCTAGAGTGCTTCTGAATAGATTCAGAACGGTGGTACTCGACGAGTCACATGGGTGGACTCGACGAGTTGGATGAAGATGGCCTGGAACTCGGCGAGTTGTATGAACAACTCGGCGAGTAGGTTGAAGATAGCCGTAGACTCGGCGAGTCTGTTCTTGGACTCGACGAGTCTTGTCGAAGAGTCCCAAATATTTCCTGGTTAAGTCGAGAATCGGCGAGTCAAGGGATGACTCGGTGAGTTGTGTGTGAGTGGACTCAGAGTTGTGGGACTCGGCGAGTCTCGGGCTGACTCGGCGAGTTGAGTCATGGATTGGGGAACTTCTGAGCACGGGGACTCGACGAGTCGACGGGTTGACTCGGCGTGCAGGGTCAACCAGGAGGGTTGACTTTGACGGAGGACTTTGACTAGAACCAAGAGTTGACCGTTGACTTCTAAAGCTTGGTCAGCGATGTGGCCTTTGGGCCAAGAGAGGGGTAAAATAGTCTTTTACCCTTAAGAGGGTGCCATGATAGGGTTGATTCTAGTCTCGAGTGTTATATTCATGAGAGTATTTACCTTACGTGTTAGGCGGTGGCGGGTTCGAGATTCAAGTGTGGGGATATCTGCTTTCTGTTTGCCAGGTGAGTCTTCTCACTATACTTTACCTTGAGTAGGTAACCAGAGTTATGTAATCAGAGTATTTGTATGCTATATGTACGTGATGTGTTGTACTGCATTATTTCTATGTGATTTATGCTGTGCATGTTTATAGAGTTGGAACCGGAAGGTTCCCAGAGTTAGAACCTGAGGGTTCACAGAGTTTGGGTGCACGGACCCATAGAGTTATAGCCTCGAGTGGCTAATATGTGTTATGTGTGGTATTTTGGGGAACTTACTAAGCTTCGTGCTTACAGTGTTTTGTGTTATGTTTCAGGTTTCTTTCAGGATCACGGGACGGCACCGGCTTGATTGTACACACCAGAGAAAGAGTCATATTTTGGAGGATCCTGATTTTCTATGCAAGTGAAAATGGAGTTATGTTTTGTAAATCGACTATGAATGAGATTTTAAACAAGTGTTTCTAAGAATAAAATGATTATTTTAAATGATAAAAATTTGTCTTGAAATTTACAGTGTTACACTCCAGCTGATCGTACACTTCACCTCCTCCTTTAGTATTTTGAAAACCATTTGAATATCTTTTCCTTAGTTTGAGAGTGGATTCACACGAGTGTTCCTCCAATTCACTCAAACCAAGGCTCTGATACCAACTTGTAACATCCATAAAATTCACAATATCTTTTAGAACTTTTTAAACAATCCAAAACCATTATTATTACAAAAATGTTTCCAAAATAGTTGTAACAACCTGGATTTCCAGGTATCTTTTATTCATATATTTTTTGGTGTTTTGTGAGGGGACTCGACGAGTTGGAGCTCAAACTCGCCGAGTAGGATCGCGGTTCTAGACGCGGGTTCGCGCCTGGACTCGGCGAGTCCAAGGAATGGACTCGGCGAGTCCGCTTTGTTTAATGAAACCCTAATTTCCCGGTCCTAAGCCCTATTTAAAGGACCTTATGGCCCTTCATTGCGGCTACCTTGACCTTGAGAGCACCAAAGCAGCTAAGGGTTCCTGTGAGTGAGATAAGAGGCCATTGTTCACCAAATTTGTGTTTATTTGCAAGAAAGGAAGGGGAAAGTCAAGCTAGAAGAGTTGGGGAGCTTGTATCTACTTCCATTTCGCCAGGGGAAGCTTCTTGAGGTATCATTCAGAGCTTATTTCTGTATTTTTGTTGATATGGTCAAATCTAGGGTTTCTTCTTGCCTTGTTTGCTTTGTAATTGAAGTGTGAGAGGTCCCATGGGGATATGGTACCTAGATCTGGACCTTAGCAGGTCCATAAAGTCCCTAATGCTATGCTTTATGTCCTTCCTTTTTGGGTTGGAGACTAGGGTTGCCATCTTAGAGGTCATTTCTCCAAAAAGAGCCTTGTAGGTGTTGCATGGTAGCCAAGACTGTGACTTTACGTGATGAATGAGCTTAGCAGGGCCAGATCTATGAGTGGATGGAGCGGATCTGACCTCAGAAGCGAGATTGAGTTGATGCATGGTATGTTCTCGCCGAGTCTGAAGAACAGAATCGGCGAGTAGCATGAAGATTGTCCTTAACCACTCAGTGAGTGGTCCTACCGAGTTATGGTTGACTCAGTGAGTCATGGAGAGTTAGAGAGGGTTGACAGGTGGACCGAGTCGAGCTGGAACTCGCCGAGTTGTTCTTGAGACTCGGCGAGTTGAGTCGTGGTGGCCCCGCGATTCATGCTAGGTGGAACTCGTCGAGTCAGGGGAGTACTCGACATGTCAAAAGAGAATCCTAGAGAGTTGGTGAAAACGTTTAGACTCGCCGAGTCGCTCTAGTGCACTCGCCGAGTTCGGTCAAAGTTGACCGTTGACCAGTGTTGACTTGATAGGGGTAGTCAACCTTAGTGGTAAAAGTATTAATTAGAGATATATGATGTTATAGGAGGATTATAGCTCGGGGGATCGAGCACGAGTGATTTCCAGGATTCGCGAGTTATCGAGATATACGAGGTGAGTCTTCTCACTATACTTTACCTTGAGTAGGTCACCAGAGTTATGTGACAGAGTATTTGTATGCTATGTATGTTATGTATTGTGCTGCATTACTTCTATGTGATTTATGCTATGCATGTTTACAGAGTTAGAACTGGAAGGTTCACAGAGTTAGAACCTGAGGGTTCACAGAGTCTGGGTGCACGGACCCACAGAGTTATAGCCTCGAGTGGCTAATATGTGTTTTGTGTGGTATTTTGGGGAACTCACTAAGCTTTGTGCTTACAGTGTTAGTGTTGTTTGTTTCAGGTACTAGTGATGACTGTGGGAAGGTGTCGGCTTGATCTGTACAAACGCACGGGATTTTTATGAAATGTGATCTTGGGATTTTGTATTTACTTGAATTGGATAATTAAAATATGGTTGTTTTATGAATATTAAATGAATTATGTTTTATGAAAATTTGAAAAATTTGTTTTGAAATTTACGGTGTTACAATAGTTCCATATTAGAGTATCTTAGAAATGCATATCATAAAATGTGAGGAAGTTTACGGTCACGCCTTCGCCTTCCTACGATCAACAAGAGTACCTGAAACAAAAATCATAAATGTAAGTTCGATGGCTTAGTGAGTTACCCCTAAAATACCAACACCATACAAACCATAACAATATCATATTAAACAGTATGTATGCTGATCCATCAGCCTGACTGGACCGCCTCGCAAGGCCTACAATGTATCTGGATCTCTCTCGAGCCTTCGACACGTCTGGATCGCCTTGTAGGGCCTACAGCCTATCCGGACCGCTCGTCGGGCCTTCGGTCTGATTGGACCATCCATATCGGGCCTTCAGTCTATCCGAGATGCCCTGGGTCTGTTAGCCTTCAATACACAACATGACTGCCTCAACCCAGCCACAAACACACACATATGTTGACATACTTATAGCATATAATCAATCAAACATATATCGATCATACAGATCACTAAGCATAGCATCATGCTATCTATTAGGATACTGATCTAACAGATCATCACAAGATAACAACATCCTATCTACCACGATACCGATCTAATAGATCATCATAGCATAATAACATCCTATCTACTAGGATACTAATCTAACAGATCATAACAACATAATAACATCCTATCTACTAGGATACCGAACTAACAGATCATAACAGCATAATAACATCCTATCTACCAGGATACCGATCTAACATATTGTAACATCCCGGAATCGCAAGAGTAGAGTTGAAAGGCTAAAAGTGTAAGTTTTAGAGGGTGACTCGGCGAGTCCATGGATAGACTCGGCGAGTCAGGTCGCGACTATGGTCGCGTATCAAGTGGCCTACTCGGCGAGTCCAAAGATGGACTCGGCGAGTAGGTGCTATATGGAGAAAACCCTAATTTTCGGGGTTGAGCCCTATATAAAGAGCATTATACCCCTCCACAGCCTCCCTTATTCCCCCTTGAGTTCCAGAAACCCTAATTTCATGGAGAGTTCATTTGTGGAGCAAAATAGAGCTTGGAAAGGTGTTGGTTGAAGAAATCTTGAAGGAGAAGTGGCTTGGATCAAAGGGCTTTGCTTGGATTTGAGTTTGGTTGCTATTGAGGCATCTTTTGGAGGTAATACTTTCGTTCTTAGGCTGTGTTTTCCTAGTTTCATCATTTTGGGGTTTGTGGGGAGTATATCTTGGAATGTTTCGGAGTTTGGAGATTAGATCTGAGGTTGCTACCTTAGATCTGGAATATTGAAGGCCTAGAGTGCATTAAAGTTCCTGTGTTTGAGTGCTTAGTGAAGCCACCATGTCCCAAACCTTGGTTCTAAGGTGAATAAGGCTTAGATCTCTTTAGATTCACGTAAAGTTTGCCACTTTATGTGATGGATGGATTGTAGGAGGTTGGATCTATGTTTTGGATCAATTGCATGGCCTGAGATGCTTCTGTATGGATTCAGACCGGTGGTACTCGACGAGTCACATGGGTGGACTCGACGAGTTGCTTGAAGATGGCCTGGAACTCGACGAGTTGGAAGAACAACTCGGCGAGTAGGTTGAAGATAGCCTTGGACTCGACGAGTCCATTTGGACTCGGCGAGTCTTGTCGGGGAAGTCCCAATATTTCTGGTTGAGTCGATGAATCGGTGAGTCAAGGGATGACTCGGTGAGTTGGGTGCGAGTGCACTCAGAGTTGTTGGACTCGACAAGTCTTGGGGTGACTCGGCGAGTTGGGTCGCTGATTGAAGGAAGTTCTGAGCATATGGACTCGGCGAGTCATCGGGTTGACTCGGCGAGTAGGGTCAGTCAGGGGTTGACTTTGACTTGTTGAAGGTTGACCAGTTGTTTCCAGGGGTATTTTGGTAATTAAGGGTATTTATTGGGTTGTATGTTTTGATGTTCAGTGGAGGAGTTCGTGTCAGATTTCGGAGCAGCGGGATGTTATCCTTTCAGCCGACAGTTTCGAGGTGAGTTATCGTCACTATATCAACAGGGTCTAAGGCACCAAGGCCGGCCCTTTATTGGATTGAGATTCAGATATGGTTATTATGTTATTGTTTGATGTGTCTGCATCCTGTTAGTTAGGATGGTACATGCTAGGAGACCTTGTTAAGGTCAGTTTCCCGATATACAGAGTGATGCTATGCTAGTGACCGGTTAGGTCGGTAACCCGGTTAGGGTAATGATATGCTATGTGATCTGCTTGCTCGGTTTGTTGACTATGACTGTTATATGAATGTATGTTTTGTGCACTTGGTTGTTTGGACTGGAGATGGGTTGAGGCGGGTCCTGCTTTGTGGTGTAGGCCAAGATACCCAGGGCGGACCGGTTATTCCGAAGGCCCAGCGAGCGGTCCGGATAGGCTGTAGGCCTCATGAGGGCGGACTAGACGTGCCGAGGCTTGGAGAGTGGACCAGGCCGACTGAAGGCCCGATGCGGGCGGACCAGTCACACTGTAGACTCAGAGAGTGGACCAGGTGGGTTGAAGGCCCGATGCAGGCGGACCAACCCCACTGTAGACTCAAAGGACATGACTAGACCTGGAGGATGGATCCGATGGACTGAAGGCCCGATACGGCGGACCAGTCACACAGTAGACCCGATATGCATGGCTGTTCTATGTTCTGTTATGTTATGTATGTTTTATATGTTTTGGACCGGAAGGTCGCAGCCTGGAAGGGCGTATTCGTGGTTGGTATTTTGGGGGTATCTCACTAAGCTTTCGGGCTTACAGTTGTGGTTTAATGTTTTTCAGGTTCTTCAGGAGACCGTGGCAAGGCAAAGGCGCGATCGTACCGCTCCTCATGATTTTCTAGCAATGTGATTCTGGGAATACTCTAATGATTTGTATTGAAAACCTTTTTGTAAACATTTTTAATGAAAATCGGGTTGTTTTGAAAAATTTAAATTGGTTGTATTTTTTCGGATGTTACAAGTTGGTATCAGAGCCTTGGTTTGAGTGAATTGGAGGAGCACTTGTGTGACTCCAGTCTCAAATCGAGGAGGGTTTTCAAAAAGAGAATTTAAAAATGGTTTTCAAAATAAGTAAAGGAGGACGCGGAGGTACGATCAGCCGGAGCCAGTAAGTAACCCCAAAATACCATACATGACAACTGTTTTATTGAGCTTTGATAGAACAACATGCTAGAGTTAGGCTAGGGATCTTCAGGATTTCTTGATGAGTTGCCTGATTTATGATGCCTGCTAGCCTAGGGTTCCTTGTGAGAGATTTCTAGTGTTCCTCTAGTTGTGAGGATAGAGCGTTGTTATGTATGTCGCTAGGGTGTTGTGGGAGTACTTCATACAAATATGGGTAGGTGTGGAAGGTAGTATGGGCCCGTACTACTGAAAGCACGGACTCATACGCGTATCAGGGAAACCATGACCTCTAGGGTTGGGATGAGAGCTGGATCCCGGGATAGTGGAATATGTCTGAGATTTGGTGTTTTATTTTCAGTATGGAGATTTTAGGGCACGTTGGGAGTGGATCCGGGTCAGGATCAGGAGCAGGAGAGGGAGTTCCAGGTGGGTCTGTACAGCCAGAGGTTGTCAGTCAGATGAGTACGCACACGTTGGATGCGAGGATTCGTGAGATCCTGCATGATGAGGTTGCTGCATTGTTTCGGTCTGAGCTGCCGGAGTTGTTTGGGTCGATCAAGACCGCCATGGTGGAGTATTTTGATGAGCGCTATGCGGCTCTCACAGAGATGGCTGCTGCAGCGGCTACAACAGCTGTAGCAGCGGCAAGGGGAGGAGCTAGTAGAGGTTTTCAGTATCGGGACTTCGATAATACGAAGCCTCCCACTTTTGATGGAGTTCAGGATCCGATCGTTGCTATGAGATGGTTATCAGATGTAGAGGGATGTTTCTTCACGTGTTCATGCCCTGCTGATCATAGGGTGAGGTGTGCTCTGAACCTGTTAAGGCTCGGGGCAAAGGATTGGTGGAGATTGACCACGGGGTCGTACTCGGATGTGCAGAGAGCTGCGATTTCATGGGATCGGTTCAGAGAGATGTTTAGCACTCGTTATGTTCCGCAGGTCGAGAGGGAGAGGTTGGCTCAGGAGTTCTTGGAGCTGAAACAGGATTCGGAGTCGGTGATGGAAATCACCAGGATGTTTACTGAGAGGGCGATGTTTTGCCCTGAGTTCGCTTCGGAGCAGGCTCAGATGTCCCGATATCTAAGTATGCTAAAGAGAGACATCAGACAGTTTGTGTCTGCGCAGAGGTGCGAGACTTTGCTGGAGTTGCAGGAGGCCGCCAGGCGGCGTGAGTTAGAGATTGAGTTGCAGATGCGTGAGCTGAGGCAAGCTCTGGTTCAGTCGCAGCCGGCGACGAAACGGTCTAAGACCGTTGATTCCAGGATGGGAGATCAGGGTAGCCATGTTTGTGGAAAGTGTGGAAGGGGTCACGCCGGGGTTTGTCGGTCTGGTGGAGCATGCCGCAAGTGCGGAAAGGAGGGACACTATGCGAGGGATTGTCGGCAGTCAGTGCCGGTTCGGGATTTGAGGATATGCTATCATTGTCATCAGGTTGGACATTTGAAGGTCAACTGTCCACGGCTTGCTGCAGGACCGGTGCAGGCTCCAGCACCGGCTACGTTGAGGATCACAGGTGGAGGTCAGGGTGGAGCGGAGCCCCCAAAGGCTTAGGGTCGTGTTTTACAGCTTGCTGCTACGGGTATGTTCTTTTTCTGTTTTTGATTATTTATGATTATTGTGGAGTATTGTTATTTGCTAGTTTCGTTGGTTGGTTATGGAATTACGTTTCGGGTTTTCGTGTGTTATCCGTTGTTCCCAGAGGGTTTGGCGAGTTGTGATCGAGATTTCGTTTTGGTATCCTTTGTTCCTGGAAGGATCGATATGGTTATGGATTTGTACTTCGAGCTATCGTTGATTATCTTTGTGAGGATTGGTGGCAGATGCGGCGTTGGTTTGAAGCCCGGGTAGATTCTGCAGTCTGAGGAATGGATAGTTGAAGATTGGGTTCTTTTCGAGCGGGTTGTGTAGCGTGGAAACATGATTTTTATGAAAGTTGTTGGCGCTGGTGAGAAACATTTTGCGTGTAAGTGTTGATTTTCTGCAAGGTTACTTTGGGAGATCGGTGATGGCGACCGGTGATTTATTGTCAGTATCTTAAGTGGGGGAGAATTGGAAATTCTCCGGATGATCGTTGGGTCTGAGAGGTTGTTTAGCTGCTTGGGGAATTCAACGATATTTCTATCAGTCGAGAGCAGGCTCGTATGGGTGAGTAACAGGTGCGCGGGGCGGAATACAGACCTAGAGCAGTTGATTGCGGAAGGCATGGGAGCAGGCCGGGGATCGAGTAGGTATGATAGAGATAGAGTTCGGAACCCCTAGAGGGCTAGAACGGTATGCAAGGGAGGATTTCCCGAAGTGATAGTTCGGAATGATGAATGATTGTTGAGCGGTCCGGATAGACTGAAGGCTGGTAGGTGTACCAGTCAGGCCGAAGGCTCGGAGGATGGTCCAGTCAGATTGGCTGAAGGTCTTGAGAGTGGTCCAGATTGGCTGAAGGCTTGGGGAGGCGGTCCAGTCATGCTGAAGACTGCGAGTATTGTTGGATCGGTTCGAGGTTATGGGTTGCGTATGTTGCAGTGGGATTACATTGGGAGGTCTGGCCCCGGGTAGCAATTTTGAGCAGTGAAGGTAGTGCATGGGCTTGAAAGTCCCTGCGATGAGAGTCAGCGTAGTGGTGATGCATGGATGTCGGGTACGCTTTAAAGAGGTAGTGTAGCATGGGATGAGCACCATAGTGCCTGTCATGGTGACTGGGCGGACGAGTGGTTTCCTTGGTAAGGAAAGAGGGAGGAATGAAATTCCAAAAGGGAGTGCGAATTCACGGAAGTGAAAGCGGCAGTGTAGAGTTATGATTGGAGTGGTCCATCGATGGTTTTTGAGTAGTGTGTTGCGGCGGTAGAATAAAAGCTCATTCGACTTGATATGTTGTTCTGGGCGCGGAGGGAATACCGCGACGTAGAGTCGGGGAGAAGGGTTCGGAAGGGATACAGAGAAAGAGTCTTGGACTCTCAGTGAGATTCTGATCAGGATCTTGGGTATGTATCAGCGGTTCATCTTGGAAGGATGTTTGAGGATATCATCAGTGTATCAGGTTATCCAAACCTGAGGGTGCTAGAGCAAGATCAGCATGTGTGTGTGATCGCGAGAGGAGAACTCGAGGGAGTTGCTCCGAAATAGAAGAATGGGTCTTTCGGTCGACATGGGATGGATAGAGTGGAATTCGGATTGGGGATCCGATGGTTCGTGGCTTTATAGCCATATGAGTCAAGTGAAAGATGAGAATTGGAGCAGTAAGGCATCATGGGTAATTCTCGGTTGTTGAGTGTGGTTATCGGAAGGTACAGCTGGTGCCCGGTTTGAGTAGGTGGTGGGGACACCTTATGGAAGGAGAAAGTGAGCTTCTGGTTTCTATGATTGTACCTTGAGGGACTTGGTTCGGTCAAGGTCAGGTGGCGCGTCGTGGGAAGTAATTTGAAGATGAGATGTCGTAGGCTTCGAGGACGAAGCCTAATCTAAGTGGGGGAGAATTGTAACATCCCGGAATCGCAAGAGTAGAGTTGAAGGGCTAAAAGTGTAAGTTTTAGAGGGTGACTCGGTGAGTCCATGGATAGACTCGGCGAGTCAGGTCGCGACTATGGTCGCGTATCAAGTGGCCTACTCGGCGAGTCCAAAGATGGACTCGGCGAGTAGGTGCTGTATGGAGAAAACCCTAATTTTCGGGGTTGAGCCCTATATAAAGAGCATTATACCCCTCCACAGCCTCCCTTATTCCCCCCTTGAGTTCCAGAAACCCTAAATTCGTGGAGAGTTCATTTATGGAGCAAAATAGAGCTTGGAAAGGTGTTGGTTGAAGAAATCTTGAAGGAGAAGTGGCTTGGATCAAAGGGCTTTGCTTGGATTCGAGTTTGGTTGCTATTGAGGCATCTTTTGGAGGTAATACTTTCGTTATTAGGTTGTGTTTTCCTAGTTTCATCATTTTGGGGTTTGTGGGGAGTATATCTTGGAATGTTTTGGAGTTTGGAGGTTAGATCTGAGGTTGCTACCTTAGATCTGGAATATTGAAGGCCTAGAGTGCATTAAAGTTCATGTGTTTGAGTGCTTAGTGAAGCCACCATGTCCCAAACCTTGGTTCTAAGGTGAATAAGGCTTAGATCTCTTTAGATTCACGTAAATTTTGCCACTTTACGTGATGGATGGATTGTAGGAGGTTGGATCTATGTTTTGGATCAATTGCATGGCCTGAGATGCTTCTGTATGGATTCAGACCGGTGGTACTCGACGAGTCACATGGGTGGACTCAACGAGTTGCTTGAAGATGGCCTGGAACTCGACGAGTTGGAAGAACAACTCGGCGAGTAGGTTGAAGATAGCCTTGGACTCGACGAGTCCATTTGGACTCGGCGAGTCTTGACGAGGAAGTCCCAATATTTCTGGTTGAGTCGATGAATCGGTGAGTCAAGGGATGACTCGGTGAGTTGGGTGCGAGTGCACTCAGAGTTGTTGGACTTGACGAGTCTTGGGGTGACTCAGCGAGTTGGGTCGCTGATTGAAGGAAGTTCTGAGCATATGGACTCGGCGAGTCATCGGGTTGACTCGGCGAGTAGGGTTAGTCAGGGGTTGACTTTGACTTGTCGAAGGTTGACCAGTTGTCTTCCAGGGGTATTTTGGTAATTAAGGGTATTTATTGGGTTGTATGTTTTGATGTTCATTGGAGGGGTTCGTGTCAGAGTTCGGAGCAGCGGGATGTTATCCTTTCAGCCGACAGTTTCGAGGTGAGTTATCGTCACTATATCAACAGGGTCTAAGGCACCAAGGCCGACCCTTTATTGGATTGAGATTCGGATATGGTTATTATGTTATTGTTTGATGTGTCTGCATCCTGGTAGTTAGGATGGTACATGCTAGGAGACCTTGTTAAGGTTAGTTTCCCGATATACAGAGTGATGCTATGCTAGTGACCGGTTAGGTCGGTAACCCGGTTAGGGTAATGATATGCTATGTGATCTGCTTGCTCGGTTTGTTGAGTATGACTGTTATATGAATGTATGTTTTGTGCACATGGTTGTTTGGACTGGAGATGGGTTGAGGCGGGTCCTGCTTTGTGCTGTAGGCCAAGATACCCAGGGCGGACCGGTTGTTCCGAAGGCCCAGCGAGCAGTCCGGATAGGCTGTAGGTCCCACGAGGGCGGACCAGACGTGCCGAGGCTCGGAGAGTGGACCAGGCCGACTGAAGGCCCGATGTGGGCGGACCAGTCACACTATAGACTCAGAGAGTGGACCAGGTGGGTTGAAGGCCCGATGCGGGCGGACCAACCCCACTGTAGACTCGAAGGACATGACTAGACCTGGAGGATGGATCCGATGGACTGAAGGCCCGATACGGCGGACCAGTCACACAGTAGACCCGATATGCATGACTGTTCTATGTTCTGTTATGTTATGTATGTTTTATATGTTTTGGACCGGAAGGTCGCAGCCTGGAAGGGCGTATTCGTGGTTGGTATTTTGGGGGTATCTCACTAGGCTTTCGGGCTTACAGTTGTGGTTTAATGTTTTTTAGGTTCTTCAGGAGACCGTGGCAAGGCGAAGGCGCGATCGTACCGCTCCTTATGATTTTGTAGCAATGTGATTCTGGGAATACTCTAATGATTTGTATTGAAAACCTTTTTGTAAACATTTTTAATGAAAATCGGGTTGTTTTGAAAAATTTAAATTGGTTGTATTTTTTCGGATGTTACACATATCATAACAACATAATAACATCATATGTACCAGGATACCGATCTAACAAATCATAACATCCTATAACCATGTATACAAACCAAAGGGCCAACCTTGGTGCCTTAGACCCTGTTGATATAGTGAGGAGAACTTACATTGCAAGCAACACCAGATGATAATGTCACACTCCCAAACACAGCTCCAAACTCAAACACCTACAACCATTATAGGACCAATTCTATCAACACCCAAGTTACCAAATACCCTCAGAAGTAAAACTTGGTCAACCCTGGTCAAAGTCAACGGTCAACAATCAAGGTTAGTAGTCCATGTTGACCTAACTCGTCGAGTGCAACTACTGACCCGTCGAGTCCCTCTAGAACTAAGTAAATCGAGACAAGTTGAGTCAACTCGCGAAGTTGACAAACAACATGTCGAGTCCATGCAAAATCTAGAAAGTGGGAAAACCCATCTAAACTCACCAAGTTGGCTAAGTAACTCATCGAGTTCCTTCAGTCGAATTCTCATTCAGACGCTTTTAACCTACACCAAGACTCCAAACTGTAGAACTTGCCTCCAAGAGTGTAGTTACTACGTAAAGTTGCCAACTTTCCGTGCATGCAAGGCCTCAAGAGACTAAAGCACCCAAAACTAGTCTTATGAAAAGATTTAGGGCATGAAGAAGGGCCCAGGCTTGATAAAGTCGAGAACTTTATACTTATGAGGGCCTAGAGGAGTGTGGATCTGAAACTACACTCTCGGGACAAGCCTATACCAGTGAATGACCCCATTTTGCACCAAAATGCTCATACACTCACATAAGAAGAGATCTAAGAAATGGAAAGCCAAGGTAAAGACTTTTTACCTCCAAATGGATGCCAACACAATGTAGATGATAGATCTACAAGCTTCTTCTTGTTCCAAGCCTCTAAATCTTCAAGCCTCTTCAAGAAATGCACCAAACACACACTTTAAGCCTAACACACACTCAAAATAGGGGTTAGCTCGAATAGGGTTTACTTCTAGATGACAAGGACGAAGTGGGAGTCTACAATGAGCCACTAATCCCTTTAAATAGGGTGCAAACCCTAAAAATTAGGCTTCTCTCATTCAGCTTCAACTCGTCGAGTTGGGTCCTCCAACTCGATGAGTAGATTCCAAAATCCACGTGACCCACTGAGCTTTTACACGACGAGTTGGGGCCTCCCAACTCATCGAGTAGACTTTCTAAAGTGCATAAAATCCCTAGAATTTCAATCCTGGAAATCATGATGTTACATTTTACTTTTATTTTGATCATTTCAAACATCTTTTCTAGATTTGTAAGTCTCATTGCGAATTATTTCATATTTTCTTAAACTTGTTGATTATTCTAGTCATGTGTAGCTAGAATCCTAATTTCATTAACTTTATGTCTTGATTTTTTTACTTGTGATTTCAATCATATGACTTGATGTTTGCATTCAGTTTCTATCTAATGAATTTGATTTTGTTTTAATCGAATGTTTGATTCTAATTGTATTAACTATTTGAATTAGGGTTAGATAATTCAAGTTATCTAATTACAATATCCATAAAGGTTTTATGAATAGACTAGTTAACAAACACTAATCTTATTTCCATAAATGAGTTTAGTGTAAATCTTTTTCTTACACTCTTATGCCCCTGAGCTAGTGAGGAGTATTGGGTGTTGTCGGGAACATTCACTCCAAACTTAATGCAATCTTTCAATCTAATTCTAAGAGCATGTTTAGGTTAGGTTAGTGAGGTTAGGATTAATCCAAGAGCTTATTTTGGTTAGCCAATATGGTGAATGGAAAGTGTTAAAGATTGTTAACACTCTCAAGTGCACCCTTAGGTAGAATTGAGTAAATTTCATGTTATCTTTGAATCATATTGCTAAATAGTCATACATAGAGTTAATGCCTTTTATAAATTCTAAATATATTTTAATTAGTGAATTGCTTACTTGTTTCTTTAATCATTTATTTGAATTATTACATACAAAACCCCCTTTACTTTTGGTGACCAAATTTCCTAATGCAAAAAGGTATAAACTTTAGCCTTGTGTATCTATGGATCGAACTTTGCTTATCCTGTACTACCTTTTAGCACAATATATCAGTGTTCTTTTAGAGTATATTGTACCCTATTGTTTGTTGGGTTTGTCACCCTAACAAGTGCCATCAATATGACCAATCTTGTCCAACATTAACGGATATAAGATATTGAACTTGATATTTACTTTGTTAAGGACAAAGTTGTTATTGTTATTGTTCTGGTTTGAGTTTTTCATGTTCCTTCCATATACTAGTTCGATGATATCTTTAAAAAGGGTCTTCCATCACCACTATTTATTGATTTTTGGTTCAGTATGAGCATTCATCCACCACCCGTTCAAACCACGGGGGCATATTAGTGTACATATTTGTATATTTATATGTTATTACTCTTTAGCCCATGTTGTGTGTATTTTTAGCCCATGAAAGTACATATGGGAAATAGGCTCAATTTGTGCACAAGTTATAGGTTAAGGGTGATATCACTTTCCAGTTTTGGTTATAACCCCTTGATTATTGTTTAGTGAGAATGTTGTGACCGCATTTGTATTTATAAAAACTTCTATAATTTGTTATCACAATCCAAAGAAGTAAACATCCAAATTTAGGCGGTTAACTGATTATTCTTTGTTCTGTTAATCATTTCCTTGACCTTCATGAATAGTTGGAGCGAGCAATTATTTCGCCGACGTTGTTCTCTTGACATCTCCAACGCAATGCACATGCATTCATGCAAAAAATAAATCAAGAACAAAATTATATTCAAATATCTTAACAAATACTCCGCATAAATTTAGCCAAAATCAACCTTAACCTTACAAAATGAAAGGTACAATTTGCTATAGAAGACCCTCTAGAATTTTCTCTCCACAAGTCATAATGCCATTGGTGTTTAAAACAAAAATCCAAAATCATATAAATAGTAATATCATTTCGTATATAATTGTTTTCTACATATTTTAATATATTTTATTTATTTATTTTATAAATATATCATTTAATTATTGATAAAGTAAATATATTAAAAAACTAAATTAAAATGAAATTTGATAAATAGACAAATGACAGTGAGAGAATGACCGACTACATGTTTTGTGGATCAAACGGATTTTTGGGTTTTTGTGGTTTTTTATTTTTTTTTTAATTATAATGGACAACCAACTAGTCTTTTATAATCCATGGAAATAGTCTAAACATAATGTGTTTCTCTATAATAATAATGAAATTAAATTAACTCATTTTTATATTAAAAAAAAAAAAAGATGAAGAAAAAGTGACTCCTACTCCCATCACCTTTGGTTAAAAAATTAAATCCGTATAAAAGTTAAACATTATTTTGAGGTAACTCACCATTAACAACAATCACTCAAATATATTAATTATACGTACTCTACTTGATGATGCCTAACGTTAGACAACGATTGATTTTGGTAATTTGGTGTATAAGAACAACAACCTCCACACATTAATTACTATCTTCATCAACAAATGAAAAATGAAATCCATAATTTCAATAGCGTTTCTTCTTCAATCAATCATCAACGCTGTTAATCTCATCACAGCTCAATTCCCCACAGACCCTGTCTTCAGATGCAGAGACACAGGCAACTACACCACAGGGTCTGATTACAGCAGAAACCTCAAAAGCGCATTGAATGCCGTCAAATATATGAACAAATATAATGGTGGATCATTCAGTTCATTCCAAGGCCAGAAAGAAACAGCATATGTCATGGCTCTTTGCTCCGGTGTTTCTATCAATTGGGGTGGAAACTGTAAGGACTGTATATACCAGTTGAACGTTTCACTTTCAGTCACATGCATGCTTCAAAAAGAGGCTGTGATGTGGGGTTCAAATTGTATGTTACATTACTCAGATCGTAAAATATTTGGAGTTCTTGATGATTGGGTTCGGATCTTTTTACCGGATAAAAAAGGAAGTCTTGCGAATAAGCCTGATCAGTTTGATAAAGCTTTGTCTGATTTGATGAAGAAATTACAGGGGCTAGCAGCCGGAGGTACTGATAAAAAATCTGCATTAGGGACGGCGGTTTATGAAAAAAAACTTGTGTATGGGGCTATGCAGTGTACAGCTGACTTATCCAAGGATCTGTGCACTAAATGTTTACAAAATATAATTCAGGCGCACCATACTTGTTGTAGCGGAAGAATGGCTGCCATAATGTTGTTACCCAGTTGTTTTTTTAGTTACTCGGGTGAACATTATTCCAAATGGAAAACATAACTCTTCCAGCTGGTGTAATCATCATTAGGACCTCCAAACTCCATTGAATTTAGAACTTTGGTTTTGATGGATTGTAACATCATCTTTGAATAAACCTTAATTTAGTTGCTCGACAAACAATTTGGTGACTTTCTTCGGTCATGATTTTAGCAAAGACTATATGTTTAAGATAATAAATAGTTGAATCCAGATAAACAAGAAAATCATAAACCTTTTCATTCACCTTACACCTAAGGAAATACTGAAGCAGCAAGGCAAGTAAAAAGTTGTCCTAGGAACTACATTGGTATATAGGCATGGTCTGTTGATTTTGAAGGCGTTATGCAAAAAGTGAAAATGACCCCCTAAATGCTATTTTTTATACATATAATAACAGTAAATCTAAAAAATTTATTAAAAAAAAATAAAAGAAAAAAGTAAAAGCTAAATTAAATTATCTAAAAATGGAATTATATAAATTTATACAATTTATGGTGTGAAATATGTAAGTTTTGAAAACTAACAATATAAATTGTAAATATGAGGAGCCAAAATGTAGTTTTAGAAATAAATTACTTAAAAAATAAATGTCAAATGTATGGCCATAGTTACTGCTAGTGAAAGAGATATCACACCTTGCGAGTTGATCTACATATAGTTTTTAAATAACTTATAGCCAAATAGTGTCTTATCTTTAAATGGAAAAAAAATTTGAGGGTGGGCATGGCCTACCCTGATCCTAAGGTTGCTCCGCCCTTGGTTGTGTTCCATGAATCCGTCTCCCTTTTCGAATCAGTGACTCCAAACGACCTACCACTATGAGTTTCTCAACCCCGGCGATGACCCGCTTATGCCTCTCCTCTATCATACCCAAGACCACCAAATCTCCTCTTCTCGTTCTGTTGGGACAACACCTCCTTATTCCATTGATGCCACCACACCTCTCTCAGCCTCCACCCCATCCTCCACCACATCCTCCTCCTCATCTATCGTTGTCACTCTAACAAACCCTCCACCTCCTTCGGCTGCCCCAAATATTGTGATCATATCGTTCGCAATAGATATTTTTCCCGCCAAATTCTTAACAAAAAATAATGGCTTTTGTATATACATATAATTGTTGGTTTTCGTCACGTAACACACTTTATACATTATGATAATTGTCTACAAGGTTAGACAAAAAAAGGTCGAAATGACAACCTAATTGACGGAGGTAAAATGTTTTATTTCCTTTACCTTTAGGTGTCTAATTAGTAGATGTAAAAGATGTTATGATATCCTGATTTTTTAGGCATGGAAGTTTTTGGTTTTCTTACGAAAAATAAGAAAAATTTGGAAAATAAAATAAAATTAAACAAATAAGTGATAAAATAAGTAAATAAAGAATAAAGAATAAGTATGTTAGTTGATAAAAGGCTTAGAACATATATTAAAATAAAATCACCATTTAGACTTAAAAAAGAAAATTAATGATGAGGGACTATATTCGACATGTTGATCAAACATGAGGGTCGAAGACGAAAATATTCAAGTCTCATTTGCTAGAGTGTTAGTGATTTGGGTTAAAAGTATAAGGTGTTTGTTTTTTGTCTACAGATCTTTTTGGTCCCTTTTGTTTACGCTGCGCAGACCACGCGCGGACACTAGGCTTCGCAGACTGTTTGTTTTTTTGAAGACTGCAGACCTAAAAAGGTCTGCACATCCTCTTCTTGGTGCAGATGTGGACTAGAGTTCTCAAACTTCTTCAGACATCTTCTAGTTAAAAAAACATATACCTTTGTTTGTTTGTTTGTTTGTTTAAACTTAGATTTATTCCAACTTTATCTATGATAAATAAATTGAATAATAAATGTTGCAATATTTAAAGAAAAAATGTGATGACACAATCATGACCTATGTGATAAATTTATAAATAAAGATTTAATTACAATAATGGTTGTTGGAGTTATTTATATAGATATGAAAAAATCCTAATATTTTTGTATATTTTTATGCCAGATTTATAAAACATTATTTAATGCATAATTATTCATTTTTTGAGAAAAAATTTATGGCCATTTTTTAACTGATTTTATTGACAAAGTAAAATGAAAATTTTAAAAATTTTCATTTAAAATCAACGTTTAGTTTCATCCATTTTATATGTTAAATTCTTAAATCCCTAATAAAAATATTTAGGTATAACCTTGCAACCTGGTTTTTATCAAATATATACATTAATTCTTACCATTTTATTTTTAGTTTTATATAATAATACATAAAAATTGATCTACATTTGTTAATTATCTATAATAAAGTCATAAAATTATTGAAAAACTATTTTAAGTTTTAAAAAAACCAGTTTAATTAGATTTTAGATTATTCTAATAGCATGCAGATGTTAAAAAACAATCAATCTTCTTATTTCAGACTGCAAACGTTTGGTCCACTTCTTTTACTGCAGATGTCTACAGATATAGTCTGCAAACTGTAGACATTTTGGCACAGAAAAAACAAACAACACCTAAGACTTATAAGTATAAATTAAAACTATGATGAATTGTAGGCAAAAAGAGAAATACGACACTAGTAGGACCATAACGGACAAACCACAAAACAGTGGGTATACCTAGCTCTCTTATCCCCATTTGAAGAGAAATGGGTTTAAGAAGTTTGTGAGAGTCTCCCATAGTGATTTTAAGAATAGAAGATTAAGTTGAAGTGAGATTGAAGAAGTTTTGAAGAAGTAGGCTTGGATTTTTCACTTTAGAGCATTGAAGGTATGAACCATAGCCTTTTCTATGCTTAATTTTGAACTAGGGTTTGATGTGATCATCAAATCTAAAACTGTTTGTAATTATAATTATTTAAGTATGTTCCTAATGTCATTTATAGCTTATAGTTCTCAAACTCTAAGTAAATGTTCGGTACTATGGTTTGTTTTTTTAGTTTGGAGAGATTTTGAAGTTTTGAAGCTTATCAGTGGTGGATTATGAATTTTAGCTTTAATGTGTAACATCCGATTATTAGGTATTTTCATTTCTAGCCATTGACCTAATCAAGTGTGCACATTTAGTCCCTTGTGGATTAAGTTTGGCATTTCAGCCCCTATGTTGGGCATACGTGAGGGTACATACACTAGGCACGAAATCCATCATTACCAAGTTTAGGCACTAAGTCTGCATAGTTGCCAGCGTGTATACACTAGGCACTAAGTCCGCATAGTCTCCAGGGTTTAGGAATCAAGTCTGCATGATCGCCAAGGTTTAGTGATAGCTTCATTTTATTTACTTCTTTTTATAGTTTATTTAAGCATATTTCATTCTTAATTTAGATAATTTCCATGCATATTTTCCTTTTTGTTATTTTATGACTATTTCGGGTACTCTCGAATCTTGTGAGCATAATTGCAGGTTTTCGGGTCTAGCGGAGCGGGAGTGTTCGGGACGTATAGGAGGCGATGAGATTTGGTAGACAAAAATGACGTTGGGCTTGATGGGTAGTGGAGATGATGCATAGAGTGATCTTGATGATTATTTGAAGACTTGGAGAGAAATAAACTTTAAATTTGCAAGATGCGGGGGAATATTCAAGCGTACGTAAATTATTAATCGGGCGAGTTCACGAGCTTTGGAGGACTTAGAGAGGTCAAATTGGGCTTAAAATGAAGAAAAACTTGAAGAAAATGGGCTAGGAGGTGATTGGATTCGACCTGGGCCAAGTGGGCTAAGCTATGGAGGCCCAAAACCTCAAAGATGCTACATCCAGGGACCACCCGCGCAACCCACCCGCGCAAGAGCACGCGGGTCGCGCAACCTCCTGCAGGGGCAGTTTCGGAAATTCTTCTTTTGAGCTATTTGAGGAAGGTTGGTGCCCATCTTTTGCATACTCTTGGACACCCGATTTTTGAAGATTCTCTCTGGAGTTTTGGAGACTTTTGAAGGCCAAGAACCCTTGAAGAACATCATATTTTTACCTCTTGATTCTTGCTTAATGTTTGGTACAAATTTCTCTAACATTGTTTCTTTGGGTTTAGCCATGCTTGGCTAAACTAATCTTGGTTGACTTTTGTTTAATCCTTTGAACTTTTGTTGAATGTTGAAGAATCCATGAACATGTTCTTGAATCTTTATGGAAATGTTTTGTGTTTTAACATCTTATCATTACTTGTATGTTTTAGTTCATGAGTTTAAATGTGTTTGTGGTGATTAATTGGCTAATTTCTTGATTAAGTAAAGGATCCTCAAATTAGCAAGCAACAAATGATTTTTGTGTTGTTTTTACTTCACACAATCATAAAAACATTTCCTCCAACATGGTGGTGAAAGCATTTGACCCCTCTTGGATTTGGTGACTTTTTGGTTCTTAATGCTAGTTGACTTTCACTAATTACATGCTATTTGGAATTAGTGACTTTGACTAAGGAAATTGTTATGAGCTTCTCTAGCCATTTCAACAATTAAGAAAAGTCTAGGTAATTTCAAGCTCCTTGGATTACTATAGCCAAATTGAGGATTTAAAACAAGTATTGCACCATTGAATTCTAATGATATGTTCATCAAAAGTCAAAGTGAGAAAACTTTAAGTCAACCATCTTTCCCTTATTGATTTTACATCAAATTCTTATTTTTGTTGCAATTGTCTATTTAAATCATAGTTAATTCTAGTTAGCATCAAGTATTTCAAAACACCAAAACCCCCCATTTTATTTTTATTGTTATTTTACAAGTATTTTTACAAAGAGATTTTTCATAGAGTTAGAAATTGAACCAATCTCCGTGGATTCGATCCTTTACCACTATACACTATTTTAGTGTGTAACATTTAGGGTTATTATTTGTGTTGGCCTCGACAACCACCAAATTTTTGGCGCCGTTGCCGGGGATTGGTTTATTTTTAATCAATTTGTTTCTCTATGCCTAGATCTCATTGTGCAGGTACTCAAATTTAAATTCCTGAAATTAAAAAAAAAAAAAAAGAAGTATGGTTCGGAGATGAACACTCCTTGCACCGAAGAGCGACTTTCTGAGCTAGCTCAGTTAGTTATGATGATTGAAAGTGACCAAAGTGTGCAGCCCACACCTCTTCTTTGTGATTTTTGTGCCCAAAATGGACATCATTCCAACATGTGTTCATATTTACAAGGAGAATGGGGAGACGTGCAAGAGAAGGGAAGCAACTATTTGTCAAACCAATCGAGTTATGATCAACCTCAACATGATCAATGGTGGGACAACAACCAAGTTTGGGGAAATAACCAATACCAAAACCCATACCAAACTTGGGGAAATAACCAATACCCACCAACTCCACTGTTCCAAGAACCCTATCCTTACCCTCCTCAACAAACTGAAACGCCAAGCATGTCCTTAGAGGACATTGTTAAAAGCATTGCCACTTCTACCCAAATTTTTCAGGAAACAACCCAAGCTAGCCTCAAAAGCTTAGAGCAACAAATAACACAAATTGCTCAATCAATTAGTTTAATGGAAGCTCAAGACAAATTACCATCCGAAAAGAGCCCATCGCATAGTGCATGTTCCATTCCTTTGAATGATGAGAAAATTTTTAATGGCCCAAGAGTGTTATATGAAGAAGAGGAAGAAGAAGTAGAAGTGGAAGAGGTTGTCAAAGAAGAAGAAGAAATTGAAAAAGCTGACAATGAAACTATAGAGGAAGTGATAGGGGTTAATGAAAGAGAGGTTGAGCCGCCCACTACCATTAAGAAACTAACTCCATTGGTAGACCAACCACAAGAGATGGAAGCGATAAATTTGTCGGACTCTTCAAAGGATACGTATCACAAGAAAGAAGACGCCCAACCGGTCACCTACTCAAAAACCATGTCAAAGAAGGAAGAGTTGGTCACCTTAATGAACAAGTACAATAAAGAATATGGTTGGATGATTGCTATTATCAAAGGTTTGAGTCCGGTATGGTTCTCCTGTAAAAAGAAAGTCAAATACAAGAAAAGAGTCTCAATGGAGGTGTGGAAATTAAAAAATGTCGACACGGGGAAAATTTACAAGGTTAATGGATATCGATTGAAGCCATTCAATGAAGTTTTTGATTCAAATGTCCAAGATGTCGTCCATTTGGACACCCCAAAGTGTTAAAGTGAAGTTTGGAGGCGTCTCGCCAAAGACGTTAAAGAATGGCATTTTTGGAAAGCATTGTGTTTTTGTGTTTTTAATTTGAATAAATGACTTTTGAAGATGCTTTTGGGATTCAAAAGAATTGTTTTTGAAGAAATCAAGAGTTTCTAGGTTTTTGGGGCCTTCCAAAGCGAGAACGGGTGAAAAACGAAGAAAAATGAAGCAAAAATGAAGATCAGGATCAGGGGGTTGCGCGACCCGCGTGCTGTTGCGCGGGTGGGTTGCGCGGCCAGGTGTGATGAAGCGACATTGGCCCAAGACTTAACTGCAAGGTCTGCGCGACCCGCGTGCTACACTGCGCGACCCGCGCACTGTGCTGGGCAATTTGGGCTATTTTTGGCTATTATTTGACCAGGTGTTGACCAATGGTTTTAATGAGTTGACCTTTTGACTTTTCTTGACCAACATTGACCGAAATTGACCCTTTTTGACCCATAGATTAAAATGTTCAGCTTCTCTTCTTCTTCATTTAATCATCTTGACCTCCCACTCCATTCCTCTCATATAACCTTCCAGCACCCACCTCGCTTGAAAATTCAAGATTGGCCACGAAACCACCGCCACAGACATTTCCCGCCGCCCGACCCTCCGATTTAGGTCCTTTCCGCCCTTTCCTTAAGCATTGAGGACAATGCTTGTTCTTAAGCTTGGGGTGGGGCATTTCCCTTTTTTTTCTTACTCTTTTTTCATGCATTTTTAATTAGGTTGCATAACATTTTAGTTTTAAGCTAATTTTCATTCATTTTTTTTAATTCCAAAAAGATTTTGTTTTCTTCTTTTTCCACTTTTTATTTTTGCATAACATTTAGCTTAAGACATTAGCATATATGCATTTTTGTTGTCTGTTTATCTCACCTCTCTTGGATGCCATGGAACAGATTCACAGTTATTGTATCATTATTGGTCCAGGATCTTGTTGCTATCTCACCCATCGAATCGGGACCACTAGCTGCAGTTTGGGATTTCATACTTGGGATCAGATGCTGGTAGCTTAAAGGGGTAAGTGATCATGGCCAGGTAGTTTCATGAAGAATTATGCATACAATACTAACAACTGTAGGATATACTATAGCAATGGGTGTTCTTAGCCTTGCGGTCACTACCGCGGAGAGGATCACACTTGATCATGTTTGAACTGTTAGGATGAAGCATTGGTGCTTGTCCCCGAGTAGAATCCATATCCGGTCTCTTTACATCACCATATCTTTTTGCGATTTTCTTAGAATTTAGAGAGTCTTTTAGTCCACATCTGGACATTTTCATTATCTTTGAAAAACCACAAGTTTGAAAAGGAGCTTACATTACATCTTTATGCTCCACACATGGTCATTTTCACACTTAGGCCATTCGGATTATATCATTACCCTTTCGGTTCCACCTACACACCTTTGGGAACCAAATTTTGAGTCAAAGGGTTTTCTCATCAAAAAAAAAAAAAACAAAAAAAAAACAAAAAACAAAAAACAAAAAAACAAAAAAACAAAAAAACAAAAACAAAAACAAAATGAAGCATGCAAATTTTCAGTTGCAACTATCTTAGATAGGTGGCCGGTTCAATTATTGAAAAAATTTCCCAACATCTTGGTCACCCGGCGTTTGATATTCATTTATTTAGGTATGTTTTATTGTATATAGATCGATTTGTTTTTCGCAAATTGGTGATGTTAGGGAGACTGTCGAGTCGGATACTACGGGAGGTTTGGGCCAACACCAAGTGAATCGATTCCTACAACGGTGCCCGAGCGATTAAACCTAGTTACACATGAGAGAAACCGGCAAATGTGAGATCAGAGTGTACACTTAAAAAAGAGCTCCACCCGAGCCCATCCAGTTGCTTTCTCCCTACTACAGATGTTCTTCATTGTATACATGTTCCATTGAGGCTGCGACTGCTCATCCCTCCTTACTCACCTAAAGGAGTTGTCCTGGCTGTGGTTTATGGTTCCATTGTCATCGGATGAAAAAGTTGTGAGATAGCAGCGAAATGAATTCGGACCATGTTGACTAACGTCGAACAGGTTCCATGGTTCTATCCATTCTTTTTATTTCTAGGGTAGTTCATCCCAAGTTCATTTAGTCTTGTCTTACTTGAGGACAAGTAAGGTTTAAGCTTGGGGTGATTTGATAGCTTCATTTTATTTACTTCTTTTTATAGTTTATTTAAGCATATTTCATTCTTAATTTAGATAATTTCCATGCATATTTTCCTTTTTGTTATTTTATGACTATTTCGGGTACTCTCGAATCTTGTGAGCATAATTGCAGGTTTTCGGGTCTAGCGGAGCGGGAGTGTTCGGGACGTATAGGAGGCGATGAGATTTGGTAGACAAAAATGACGTTGGGCTTGATGGGTAGTGGAGATGATGCATAGAGTGATCTTGATGATTATTTGAAGACTTGGAGAGAAATAAACTTTAAATTTGCAAGATGCGGGGGAATATTCAAGCGTACGTAAATTATTAATCGGGCGAGTTCACGAGCTTTGGAGGACTTAGAGAGGTCAAATTGGGCTTAAAATGAAGAAAAACTTGAAGAAAATGGGCTAGGAGGTGATTGGATTCGACCTGGGCCAAGTGGGCTAAGCTATGGAGGCCCAAAACCTCAAAGATGCTACATCCAGGGACCACCCGCGCAACCCACCCGCGCAAGAGCACGCGGGTCGCGCAACCTCCTGCAGGGGCAGTTTCGGAAATTCTTCTTTTGAGCTATTTGAGGAAGGTTGGTGCCCATCTTTTGCATACTCTTGGACACCCGATTTTTGAAGATTCTCTCTGGAGTTTTGGAGACTTTTGAAGGCCAAGAACCCTTGAAGAACATCATATTTTTACCTCTTGATTCTTGCTTAATGTTTGGTACAAATTTCTCTAACATTGTTTCTTTGGGTTTAGCCATGCTTGGCTAAACTAATCTTGGTTGACTTTTGTTTAATCCTTTGAACTTTTGTTGAATGTTGAAGAATCCATGAACATGTTCTTGAATCTTTATGGAAATGTTTTGTGTTTTAACATCTTATCATTACTTGTATGTTTTAGTTCATGAGTTTAAATGTGTTTGTGGTGATTAGTTGGCTAATTTCTTGATTAAGTAAAGGATCCTCAAATTAGCAAGCAACAAATGATTTTTGTGTTGTTTTTACTTCACACAATCATAAAAACATTTCCTCCAACATGGTGGTGAAAGCATTTGACCCCTCTTGGATTTGGTGACTTTTTGGTTCTTAATGCTAGTTGACTTTCACTAATTACATGCTATTTGGAATTAGTGACTTTGACTAAGGAAATTGTTATGAGCTTCTCTAGCCATTTCAACAATTAAGAAAAGTCTAGGTAATCTCAAGCTCCTTGGATTACTATAGCCAAATTGAGGATTTAAAACAAGTATTGCACCATTGAATTCTAATGATATGTTCATCAAAAGTCAAAGTGAGAAAACTTTAAGTCAACCATCTTTCCCTTATTGATTTTACATCAAATTCTTATTTTTGTTGCAATTGTCTATTTAAATCATAGTTAATTCTAGTTAGCATCAAGTATTTCAAAACACCAAAACCCCCCATTTTATTTTTATTGTTATTTTACAAGTATTTTTACAAAGAGATTTTTCATAGAGTTAGAAATTGAACCAATCTCCGTGGATTCGATCCCTTTATCACTATACACTATTTTAGTGTGTAACATTTAGGGTTATTATTTGTGTTGGCCTCGACAACCACCATTTAGGCACTAAGTCTACATAGTCACCAGGATTTAGGCATCAAGTCTGCATGATCGCCAAGGTTTAGAGTACAATGGGTGAACACATCGTTCACAACACCTACAGGTTGCGAGCCTGCTAGTGTTCCACTGTACTGTCTAGAATAGTCAGTGGTTGTCATCCTACTCTGCTAGATGATGAAGATAATGCTTGGGTAAAAGGTTTCTCTCATTGTTCACCTCTCACCCTTATCACATAGTCTATATCACCTCTCATCTTGTCATCCAACTAATATTTTATCTACCCATGTTTTACCCAACATATTTTGTAGATATAAAATACATATACATTTTAGAACATTTAAAAAATGTATAAAATCTTTCATCCAGCATATACATCAAGTATTCAGACAATATGCACACATAACACGTAATTTATATAAAATACTTCATATCTATGTGTAAGATGAAAGTAACTATGCACTCACCTGAGAAGGTGGTGACTAGGCACTCGAACAGCACTACGTTACTCTTAAAACAATTTCCTTCAACAAAGCCTAGTATCATTACCAATAGGGTTTAGTCTAATATTCACCGAGATTAATTAATAGTCTAGCTATTATTACTATTATATAAGCATTTAAACAATGCTTATATTACCCATAATAATAGCCCAAACACTTACCATAAGGTCCTAATAACGTTACTATAACTAATTAGAAGCTATATTAAAAATAGCATAGGCGTAGCTCACTTACAGTGGGTTTTATAGAAAACCGGGCTTCACTTGTAGCAGCGTTTACAAACTGAAAGACCCTTTTTCTTGGGACTTTGGGAGCCTCGGGGCTTCCTTCGGGGTGCTAGGGGGCCTAGGGTTAAGGGGGGTTGGAATGGGTTAGAGTGAGAAAGAAGTTAGAGAGAGAAGTTAGAATGGTGTGGAAATCCGAGAAAGTTTGCAACCTATTTATAAGTCGGAGGTCCTTTAACTACGCGGGGCGTAGCCTCGGACGCGACGTGTTCGTATGCTGAGGTGTCGCCTCGCTCATGGTGCATCGTGGCCGCTTTCAGAACCGTAGGAGCTTCAGTGTACGCACAACGTTCCTTCGGATGCAGGGCGTTCCTCGAATGTTAGGCTTTCCTCTTGAACGCAAGGCGTAGCGATGCCAGGTGTCCGAATCTGAAGGCCAAACCGTGATCAGCAAGCGACGGCCCTGATTGAGCCACGTCATCACCCCCTCGCAGATTCGTTTTCTTTCCCAACTTCTAAAATTCGTAACTTTCACATACAAGCTCCGTTTTTTGACGTTCTTTATATCCACACGTAGGCGGGAACATACTCTACAACTTTTATTTAGACTCTATCGGCTAATTTTGACTTTATTTTAAATTTTATATTTTTAACAGGCCGGGATAGGATTGGTCTATTAAAAATCCATAACTTGTTCATCTGATGCCCGTTTTCATCTGTCTTTTTATCGTTATGGTAAGATTAACGAGATCTTTGATTCTCGTTTAGGTCGTGTCGGCTAGAAACCGCTCGATCTAATATTCGAACTCCGAGTTGTATACTGCTAAGCCGAAACTTCAAAAAATCATAACTTCGTCATACGAAGTCAGATTTGGGCGTTAATTTTATGGACACGCTTGGTTTAACGTATTAAACGACTTTTGTTTAGAGTTCTAAGGCTAAAAATCAATCTATTGTAAATTCACTATTTATGCTTCCCGGTGCTGTGTCGGTTCCGTCGCGAAACTTCGACGGGTCATAACTTTTTTGTTATAACTCGGATTTCGGCGTTCTTTCTATATACGGAACCATTGAGACATATTCTAAAACTTGGTTAAGATTATTTATTCTAAATAATCTTTTGTCATAAAGTCATTTTCGACCCCTATTGTAACACCGTAAATTTCAAAACAAATTTTTTCAATTTTCTTATAAAACATAACTCAATTAATATTCTTCAAACAATCATATTAATTATCCAAAACAGGTCAATACAAAATCCCAAGATCACAATGTAAAAACTCCGAGTGTGTGTGTACGGATCAAGCCGGCGCCTTCCCGCGGTCGTCATTAGTACCTGAAACAATAACATCAAACATTGTAAGCACAAGGCTTAGTGAGTTCCCTAAAATACCACATATAACACATATTAGCCACTCGAGCTATAACTTTGTGGGTCCATGCACCCAAACTCTGTGAACCCTCAGGTTCTAGCTCTGATAAACATGCACTACATAAATCACATAGAAATAATGCAGTACAACACATAACATACATAGCATACAATACTCTATCACATAACTCAGGTTACCTACTCAAGGTAATATAGTATAGTGAGAAGACTCACCTCGTGTATCTCGGTATCTCACGAATCCTAGAAATCCCTCGTGCTCGATCCTCCGAGCTCTAATCCTCCTATAACGTTATATGTTTCTAATTAATACTTTATATCTCTAAGGTTGACTAACTATAAGAAGTCAACACAGGTCAACTCTGGTCAACGGTCAACGGTTAACTCTGACCGGACTTGGCGAGTCCCATGGTGACTCGGCGAGTCTAGATGCTTTCACCAACCCTCTGAAATCCTCTTACTACACGTCGAGTATCCCCCCCTTTACTCGACGAGTTTCTCCTGAATGAATCATGGGGCCACCCCGACTCAACTCGCCGAGTCTCAAGGACAACTCGGCGAGTCCAAGTTTGACTCAGTCCACTCGTCATCCCTCTCCAACTCACTCTGACTCACTGAGTCTACCCATGACTCGATTGGACCACTCGCTGAGCAGTCCCAAGGCAATCTTCAAGCTACTCGCCGAATCGGATGAACAGACTCGGCGAGTCCATGCCATGCAATCACTCCAACTCGCTTCTAAGGTCAGATCTGCTTCCAAAAACTATAGATCTGGCCTCCCTCGACTGATTCATCACGTAAAGCTCCTATCTTGGTGCTCATAACACACCCTATAACTCAATAATGGCGTTTTTGACCTAAGGCATGAGGATTCCAATCTAAAGCCTCCATTGATTCCTAAAAAGCTTGGGTAAAGGGACCCTCTGGACCTCTAAGGGTCTAGATCTATGGTTCCAACCTCATAAGGGACCAAAAGAACACCAAATCTTGCCATAAAAGGGTTCAACAAACCCTAGATCTAGATAAACAACAACAACAAGAAGGTAACTCGGATTTATTACCACAAAAGTGATGCTCTGGACTCCAAACCCACAGAAGTGGCTCCTTCTTGCTTTCCTTTGGCTAGCTCTTCTCCTTTCCTTGCAACAATGGCACCTCCAAGGTCAATAATGGCCTCCTACTTAGCTCCAATGCTCACACTCGATTAGGGTTTCACTCAAGGGGCTGGTGAGCACAAATGACGGCCATTAGGCCCTTTAAATAAGCCTCAAACCCGAGAAATTAGGGTTTCATTACACAGCGCTGACTCGCCGATTCCATATCCTAGACTCGTCGAGTCCAGGCGCGATCCTGCGTCCAAATCCGCGTCCCTACTCGGCGAGTCTGAGCTCCAATTCGCCGAGTCCCCCTCACAAATCAACAAAATACAACAAACATAATACCTGATAAAATCCGGCTGTTACACCTATTATCTCTAAATTGACTAGCCCGGATCAACGGGCGTTACAATTATCTCCCCTTAGGATGATTACGTCTCGGAATCATCAACGAAACAGGGCTCACATGATGACTCCATATGTTATCTCTTCATCTTATGTAATTACCGTAACTTTGATGTTTCTTCGAACGAGTATCTAACTCTAAGACTTCCTAACTGTAGGCGGTGCCCGATCTTGGATCCGCTCTCTATCTCATGTTGGACTTCCAATCATGATCTTCATGTCACGATCTCGATCTTTATTGGAGACACCTTCTTTAACAAACTTGAGATAAGTCTCTTCCTTCGATTATCATAACAGATCGATGGGTCATGTTTTGATGACCTCTCATCGTATGATGCATTGCTTAGACTCAGGTCTTTTAGGGTCAAATTCCAGAACAGAATATACCTTCCTTCATGTTCTAATCACATCTTAAAAGGTAGAATTTATAGCTACAAGAAACTACTATGATACCTCTATGGATCGCTTTGATTATCTTTTATTTCAATCTTCAGGCTTAAGTCCGATGTCACACCGAACTTGGTTCTCTACACGACGTAACATACTTGTCGTAGTCGGAATCAATTTGATATGACTACTAAGGTTGGAATAACAATCATCTTTTTAGTCATTACCGGAACGATGGTAACGACATACTTGAATAAAACGATATCAATTACTAGCTTCTTGGTAACCTTGTGACTTTCCCTGGTCCAAGCGTGAGTCATGTGCTTCCAGTAGTAAAGGCCTCTACTACCATTCACACCTACTCATACTCATCCCAAGTATTGTCTCGTAGTTCTCTAAGTCATTATCACATAAAAAAATTTAACACATACAAATGTGTCCAAACAGTCATATAATTTTCCCTGGACTCTACTAGGACTTCTTCCATGCGTATCTTCAATCATCAATTTTGCTTCACTCGGTTGGTGGTGGAAACGTCAGACGATGGGATACCTCCATGGATTATACCAAAATTCTTTATTTTCACCAATCAAAAGTGTACTTCTCCCGTACTGGAGGTATTACCTATTTAGATGCATTCAAAAGGAAAGATTTCATTCTTACGATATCTTTCGATAGGTATCATTTACTATCGTAAGCCTTCTCATTTCCTCCATTTACTCAATTCACTACGAGTCTTCACCATGATGTTCTGCACACCAAATCAGTTGTTTGGTGTATCGAGATGAGAATATAGATAGAGGAAGGTTTAGACGCGTATTCTTCCTTATTGCTTCGAAAAATTACATGCCAATTCTAATATCGTAATTAAACGTTTAAAAATCTGAACACATAAAGTTTCTACATTCGGTCGGCAATAGACCATAGATCCGATCAAACGATAACATAAAGCATCACAAATTATTAAGCACATAAAAGCAATTTAGGCATCTTCCATAAATGAGCTAGTGCTTGTGTCTATTCAGTTGTACTTCCTAAAATATGTTACACACACTCCTCACAATCATCGCTTAGCATTCTAAGTTTAAGTCTAGAAATAAATCCTTATTCCTAGTTTGCTTAAACTAATGCTCTGATACCAACCGTGACATCCCCATTTTCACGGCCAGAAAAGACCGATTTTGTTTATGCTTTATAAAAATAAGAGTAACTCTTTTAATAAAAATTTTGCGGAATTTGTTCCCAGTAAAACATGATAAATACATTATTAAGGCATTTTCTAAGAAAAGTACTTTTATTCATTTTAAAACATTTGGGATGTCATCGTCAATACAGAAACATAAGCATAAACATAATTTACATTCATTATCACTAGTGATTTATATCTCCTTAATCTCTCAATGTAATGTGACTTCATATCAACACTTGTGATATAAATAAACTGAGTGAGTCAGGTTGGGAAACCTGGTGAGTACATAGGGTTTTCAACCCATAATAATATAATTATTATGTTTATTCATCAACTAGTTAACCTAATTACCCATCCCCATTATCTTTTTAACTCTTAAGGATTTACTCCTAAAAATCAGCTATTCTTCGTTCATTTATTCCCAAGGATTATCCTAAGGAATTGACACGAAGTCCATCGTCACCGAGTTTAGGCACTAAGTGTGCATAGTCGTCAGGGTGTATACAACAGGTACAAAGTCTGCATAGTCGCCAGGGTTTAGGAATCAAGTCTGCATGATCGCGAAGATTTACACACTAAGTCTGCATAGTCACTAGGGTTTAGGCATCAAGTCCGCATGATCGCTAAGGTTTAGAGTACAACGGGTAAACACATCGTTAAGAACACCTACAGGTTGCGAGCCTGCTAGTGTTCCACAGGACTGTCTAGAATAGTCCGTGATTATCATCCATACTTTGCTAGATGACAGAGACAATGGTTGGGTAAAAGGCTTCTCTCATTGTTCACCGCTCACCCTTATCACATAGTCTATATCACCTCTCATCTCATCATCCAACTCATATTTCATATACCCATGTTTTATCCAACATATTTTGTAGATATAAAATACATATACAGTTTAAGTCATTTAAAACATGTATAAAATCATTCATCCAGCATATATAGCAAGTATTCAGACAATATGCACGCATAACACGTAATTTATATAAAATACTTCATATCTATTTGTAAGATGAAAGTAACTATGCACTCACTTGAGAAGGTGGTGACTAGGAACTCGAACAATACTTCGTTACTCTTAAAACAATTTCCTTCAACCAAACCTAGTATCATTACCACTAAGGTTTAGTCTAATATTCACCGAGACTAATTAATAGTCTGGATTTTATTACTATTATATAAGCATTTAAACAATGCTTATATTACCCATAATAATAGCCCAAAAAATTACCATAAGGTCCTAATAATGTTACTATAATTAATTAGAAGCTATATTAAAAATAGCGTAGGCATAGCTCACTTACAGTGGGTTTTATAGAAAACCAGGCTTCGCTTGGAGCAGCTTTTCCAAACCGAAAACCCTTTTTCTCGGGACTCCGGGAGCCTCGGGGCTTCCTTTGTGTGCTAGGAAGCCTAGGGTTTAGTGGGGTTAAAATGGGTTATAGAGAGAAAGAAATTAGAGAGAGAAGTGAGAATGGTGTGGAAATCCGAGAAAGTTCGCAGCTTATTTATAAGCCGGAGGTCCTCGAACTATGCGGGGCGTAGTCTCGGACGCGACACGTTTGTATGCTGAGGTGTCGCCTCGATGATGGTGCATCGTGGCCGCTTTCGGAACTGCAGGAGCTTCGGTGTATGCGCAGCGTTCCTTCGGACGCAAGGCATTCCTCGGAGCTTCGGTACCGAATAGCTGCATGATCAGAAAAGATTATAACTTTCGTGCTCAACAAATATTGTTTGAATTTTTCCAATGCAAAAACAATTGACATCAACTCTTTTTCTTTGGTGGAGTAATTTTCTTGGGTGCTGTCCAAGGTTTTTGATGCGTAATATATAACGTCAGGAACCAGGTGTTTTCTCTTTCCTAAAACAACTCCAACAGCAGTGTTACTAGCGCCACACATTATCTCGAATGGTAGACTCCAATATGGTGGCAGACGTATGAAGATTTTTCAGCACATCAAACTCCTTCTTGCAATCTTCGTTGAAGTCAAACTCATCATCTTTTTGGAACCAGTGGTACATGGGAACTGATATCTTTGAAAAATCTTTTATAAACCTCCTGTAAAAACTTGCATGGCCAAGAAAGGAATGCACTTCCCGAACATTACTCGAGTAGGGTAGTCTTTTTATAACATCTATTTTGGCTTTGTCGACTTCCAAACCTCTTTTGAAACAATATGACTAAGAATCAAACCTTGGTCAACCATAAAGTGAAATTTTTAAAAATATAAGACCAAGTCTGTTTCAATACATCTTTGTAAAATTTTTGTGAGGTTTTTCAAAAAAAATATCAAAGGAGTCTCCATAGACAGTAAAATCATCTATGAAGACTTCTATGGTATTCTCGACATATTAAAAAAAGATACTAACCATACACCTCTGAAAGGTAATGGGTGCGTTGCATAGTCCAAAGGACATACGCCTGTACGCGAATGTCCTGAAATGGCAGGTGAAGGTTGTTTTCTCCTGGTCTTCTAGAGCGACTAGAATAAAAAAGGATAAAATATTAACTTAATTTGGAAAATTTAAACTAATAAGAATAAAAAATGATAAAATATTAACTTAATTTAAAAGTACTAAAAATTCAAATAAGAGAAAACAATTCCAATTTCGCAGTGACTCCCCTGATCATATAATTAACCTTCAACACAATATTTGATTGTGCACTTGTTTAAACTGGTACTGAAGTTCATTAACAAGCTCTAATGACCTCTATTATAAAAATTATTTAATCAAAATATGTTCTCTGAATTAAACCTAACCTTTTACCAAATTCACCAAACAAGATCTTGATTAACAAAGAAAATTTGTATTAAACACAATGTAATTTCCCAGTAAAGTCCAATACCTCTCATAAGCTCGAAGACATAAAAGGTTGTTTGGTAAATCCATATTAGACTTAACCCTAAATGTAGAATTAATATAATATATGTCAATTTTTACCAATTAATCTAGACAATTACGGATCTAAATAGATAGATGACTAGAATGATTCACAAACAATTTAAGTGGCCAACAAAAATTGAAATCAAAATCAAACACTCAATTAAACACAAAGTTGATTAAACTAAACAGTAATCACATTCAAATATAGTGCCTAATGATTACTCATATGTAAAGGTTATGTCTTGCGAAACTGAAATCTGAGTTTTTAGTCTGACATGGCTAAAATTGGATTACAAACAGTAGAAAATAGAGTGGGGCTCTGGATAAGTGTGGGCCTGTATTTAGATCTATGTTCTTCACTTGAAACCCTCTAAAAATCACCTTAGAATCACCAATAATCATCAATTAGGGTTATTGGATAAGTGTGGGGCTTTATTTATACATCCAGAATAAAAAACAACGTGCATGTGATCGCATAGGGAAAACCAACGATCACATGTATTACCGAAAATGTGTTACGAGCTTTTTAAATGAAGTACGATACCATTTTAAGACATTTTGACCAACTTGCGATTGCATGAGCACAACCTGCAATCGCATGTATTATGTTTTCTCATCATTGTGAATTTTTTTGCATGAAAAATCTCTAAAGCGAAGCTACTACCTAACCTACAATCGCAAGGACAAAGCTGCGATCGCATAGGGACAACATGCGATCACATAGGGACAACATGTGATCACATGTTGTCATTTTCGTGTCTTTTGATCTTCTTTCCTTAGCCTAGACTCCAGTTAAGCTCCAAATAATCCATTAATGCATCCCAAACTCGCGTAATCATCCATTTGCTCAAAATTACCCTAAAAATCATAACAACGTGAGCAGTACGGGAATTCTAAAAAATAATCATGAACACACAATACAAAATAATAATCGGGAGTTAGTTAGCATTTTATGACAAACTACCAAGGAAATCATGCTAAAGGATGCATAGAAAATGCATCTAACAGTGGTCCGCTCACACCTACGTCTACTGGAAGGAGTAAATATTTTCTCCTTTTACTAGATGATTTAGCAAGTGGATGCGGGTTTACATGCTATTGAGAAAGTTTGAAGCCTTGAGCGCTATCAAACAGTTCAAGTTGATGGTTGAAAAGAATTCAGGTTACCAAATGAAGACACTTCGAACGGATTGAGGGGGAGAATTCACTTCAAAATAATTATCATTATTTTGTGAAGAAAATCGTGTTCAAAGACATCTAACGACACCACATTTTCCTCAACAAAATGGAGTTGTAGAAAGGCAAAATTGGACCGTTATGGACATGGAAAGAAGACTACTCAAAGGTAGAAATGTCCTGGGAGAGTTTTGGGGAGAAGAGGTTAGACAAGCAGTTCACCTACTAGGAAAATCACTTCCCGATATAACACCTTATGAAGTTTGGTTTGGCCAAAAAACCCAACCTTGAACATATAAAAGTTTTTTGTTGTGTTTCTTTTGCTAAACTTGTAGGTGTTCACTTGAAGAAGCCATGATCAAAGTAAAAGATGGTGTATTTAAGTGTGGAAGATGAAACTAAAGGCAACCATTTATTTGATCTGCAACACCAGAAGTTGCGAGTTAGTCGTGATATTGTTTTTGATAAAAAAAGAAGAACGAAATTGGTACAAAAATAAAGAAGAAGAGATGGAGAATCCCAAAACCTTTACCAAAATTGAACCACAACCCTAAATACACCTCGAAACACCTCAAAATGGCCTCGTAACCAACTCGAAATAACCATACAACCCCATAATCGAGGCTATCCAAGTTGGACAACCATATTGTAACACCGTGATTTTCAAGACAAAATTTTCATTTAAATAATCAATTTAATATTAAAACACTTGTATAAAATCTTGTTCATATTTGAATTACAAAACATCGTTCCATTTTCATTTGAATAGAAAACCAGGATCCTCTAAAATACAACTCTTTCTTCGGTGTGTACAATCGAACCATTGCCATTCCGCGTTACTAAGAAAAACTGAAACAACATAACATAAACACCGTAAGCACGAAGCTTAGTGAGTTCCCCAATATACACCTTACGCACATACGCCTTTCCAGGCCCTGACCTTCCGGTCCACTGCACAATGCCTTCCGGCCCATGAGATAATCGCCTTCCGGCCCATAACGTGTTGCCTTCCGGCCCATAGTATATGTGCCTTCCGGCCCATAAGATAATTGCCTTCCGGCCCATAAGGTAATTGCCTTCCGGCCCATAAACATATATAACACATAATACATTTACTCTAACACATAAATCACATATATCATATATCAACCTGCCTTCCGGCCCGAAACATGCACAGCACATAATACATTTACTCTAATACTTTAAGCACATATATCGCATATCACACCTGACCTTCCTGTCACATAACGTATCGCCTTCCGGCCCGTATAAACATACATAATATGCATAGCATCTACCTTTCTAGTTATAGCATAAATAACATATATCATATACGACCTTCCGGTCTCACAGTCAAACCCTTCCGGGTGAAGTATAGTGAGAAAACTCACCTCGCGGACACTGGAAGATAACAACTCCTGAAATCCCTTGCACTTGATCCTCCGAGCTACAAGCTCCCTGTAACATCATATATCTCTTTATTAATACTTCTATCTTCCACGTTAACTGACCCTAAGAAATCACACCGGTCAACTCTGGTCAACGGCCATCTCGACTGGACTCGGCGAGTACCCTGGCGACTCGGCGAGTCTAGTCGTCCTCACAAATTCCTGAATGTTCCCTTCCTACTCGTCGAGTATCCCTCTTGACTCGACGAGGTCCTCGTGGAAGAATCGCGGGGCCACCCCGACTCTACTCGCCGAGTCTGAAGTACAAACTCGGCGAGTCCCAGTGAATCTCCAAGCTACTCGCCGAGTCTGCTCATCCGACTCGGCGAGTCCACGCCATGCAGTCGATCGAACTGCTTCCTGAGATACATATTTTCCCGAATATACAAACATGGGTCCTTCTGGACCTCTAAGGGTCCTAATACAAGGTTATAAACGTTGAATAACAACACAACAATCCATCTAGACTCCAAATGGGTTCCATAAACCCTAAATCTATATACACATCAATCACAGGAGAGTGTAATCCGAGTTATTACCTGAATGATGTACCTTCCATGTCCCCAAACTTCAGAACTCGAACTCCCTGCAGTTCCTTTAGCTAAAACCCTTCTCCTCCTTACACAACAATTCCTTCAAGGTCACCAATGGCCTTCAAGCTTGCCCTAGCCGCCACAGCCGCCTGGGGTTCTACTCAATCGATCCAAAGACGTTAAATGACGACATAATAACCCTTATATACGACCCAATACGGAACGGCTAGGGTTTCCGCTGAACAGCGTCGACTCGCCGAGTCTATATCTGGACTCGTCGAGTCCAGTCGCGAACCCGCGACCAAATCCGTGCTCCTACTCGGCGAGTCAAGCTCCAACTCGCCGAGTCCCCCCTTTAAAACACCCCAAATTGTGTAATAATAATACTTCGAGATTTCGGGCTGTTACAATTCTCCCCCACTAGAAACAGACTTCGCCCTCGAAGTCTCACTCTGAAAATAGTGTCGGATGCTGCTCCCGCATCTCACGTTCCGACTTCCCTAGTCACTACCGATCTCTTCCGAGGCTGTCACTGAACCAATACCAGAGGTACCTCCTTGTTCCTCAGAACCTTGATCTTCCGATCCCTGACGGCCACTGGTCTCCCAGCGTGATACATGCTCGCATCCACCTAATTGTTCTCTAGTGGAACCACTGCTGACTCATCGGCTCTACACCTTTCCAATTCCGACACATAAAAAGTGTCATGGATCCATCCCAACTCCGTTGGCATCTCCAAACGATAGGCCACCCTTCCTACCTTCGCACCTTCACGAAAAGGCCCAACATATCGGGGCCTCAACTTGCCCCTCTTCCTGGATCAAATCACCCCTATCCAAAGAGAGACCGTCAGAAGTACGAAATCGCCGACCTAAAATACATGCTCGCAACAACGTCTGTCTGCATAACCTTCCTGTCAACTCAAGACGATCCCTAACCCCTGTTTAATCTGCTGAATCTGCTCTGACGACTAAAGCACGATCTCTGAACTGCTCATCACTCTCGGTAACCGGGAATTACCCAAGGTGTACTCTGCTCCAAATCTCAACGATCACTCGACCCACAAGGGTTAGGAAACCATGAATCACCGGATCCCTGACCCAAAGCCCACACTATCCATTTCAGAACGACTGCGAGACCCATTCTCACTCTCAGAGCAACTCTCACGAGTTCTCTTCTTGCAGACACCTACCCTGGCTGCATTAGCCCCAACATACCTTTCCCTTCCCTCACTTAGTGAAATCCGCTTGATAACCTTGCCACTACTCCCTGTATCACACATGCACTGGATCTGCTCGCAAGGACTCTCGGGGTCCATGCATTACCTTTCCTCAACGAACGAGGTTCCGACATCACCTTCCATGCAACAGCTCAAAAGGGCGGCATACTAATGCACTAATGATGGCTGTTGGTACGGGATAACTCAACCAAGGACCAATACATACCGCGGCTTCCTCCACAATCTGGTGCACATGCCCGAAGCATATCTTCGACTGTCTGGATCGTTTACTCCCTCTAAAGTGTCCTCACATGTCATCATGATAAGCTCATTTCCCACATTCCTCTTCAAGACTGAGTACCAGATCAACTTTTGGCTCCACATCTGAGCCCCCGACGGTCACCCATATCATGATCCAAATATCCCACTAACTTTCTCCCCGTGACCACTATCCTGACCCAGTGACACGCAAGTCACAAAATTCTCTTTTCTTCATGCGAGAAAATATAATCCAACCGAGGGTCGTCCCGACTCAAATCTCTGGTTCCTGCTGCGCATAATCCTTGCGTACCTCCCTGCATCTCCCGACAGAGACGGAGACCTCCGTCTCGCCCCCGACTCAACGTCCAAGCCCCAAAGACTCAATACCAAGGCTACCCAGACTCAAAACTCTTCCACCTCGTACACTGCTCGAAAGAATTTCTCTTGCCATCTAGTGAGGACTGCGACTCCATGCAGTATCACAACAACTTCTGATTAGTGAGTACTGTGACTAGAATATCCACCACAGACTATGGAGACAATCAACATAACAAACGCCCATCTTGAGAAATTCCACCCTCTCAAATAATCTTCCTGAATGCCCATACTCGAAGACTCCCACTAAATCCGCGGATACTTGATATAATCGAATATGTGTTCCTTGAACCTGTAGAAATGTTTGCAGCGAATCAACCCTTGAATTTTAAAGCAGTAACCTCTAAAGCATGGTAGGAGGCTATGCAAACATAGTTGGATGTAATCGATAAGAACAAGACATGGAAACTTACTGATTTGCCACCCGGACACAAAGGAATCGGTTTGAAATGGGTGTTTAAAGTGAATAAATATAACTTGGGAAAAGTGGTGAAGCATAAAGTTTGACTTGTAGCAAAATGATTTGTACAAAAGGAAAGAGTTGACTTTGATGAATTTTTTGCACCGATAGCATGACTTGAAACCGTAAGGCCCATCCTTGCCTTAGCAGCTCAACATGGGTGGGTTGTCCACCATCTCGATGTCAAGTTGGTTTTTCTTTATGGAGATCTCAAAGAGAAGGTCAATGTCACCAAACCAAATGGATATGTTGATAAAGAAAACAATCATAATGTATTCAAGCTCTACAAAGTTCTTTATGGTCTACGACAAGCTCCTTGAGCTTGGAACATTCTTTTGGATAAAACGTTAAAAGACATGGTTTTATGAAAAGTTCACAAGACCCTGCTGTTTACAAAAGGGAATCGTAAGACAAAATTCTTATTGTTGGTGTCTATGTTGATGACTTGATCATTATGGTTCGAACACCAACGATGTTGTTGAATTCAAGGAACAAATGAAGAAAAATTCAAAATTAGTGACTTGGGATAACTTTCTTACTATGTTGGAATCGAAGTTTCGCAAAATAAGTGGGGAATATCTTTGTGACAAACGGCTTATGCAAAGAATTTTTGGAGCAAATTGGGTTGCTAGATTGCAACCCGACAACCTCACCAATCGAACCTATGTTGAAGGTTAAGAAGATGAAGATGGTGAAAAAGTTTACCTAACCGAATATAGGTGAGTGGTAGGTTGTTTGGGGTACTTGACTCACACTCGACCGGACTCATCCTTTTCGGTTGGAATTACAAGTTGTTTCATGGAGGAACCAACCACTTTATATTTCTAAGTTGTGAAACACATCTTACGGTACGTGAAAGGAACTTTAGATTATAGACTCAACTATGGAAGAGGTCGTGTATCTGATGATTTGGTTCGTTCTTACAATAGTGATATTAGAGGTGACCCTGTTGATAGCAAGAGAACAAGTGGAATGATTTTCTATCTAGGAAGGAATGCGATAACTTGGAAATCGCAAAAGCAAAACACTGTTGCTTTATCCACATGTGAAGCCGAGTTCATGGAAGCTACAATAGCAGCATGTCAAGCCATTTGGCTTGCAAATGTCGTGAAAGAGCTCATAGGATATCATATTATGCCTATCACCTTATACGTTGATAACAGGTCAGCAATTGCATTGATGAAAAATCTCATGTTTCATCGTTGAAGCAAACACATTGACATCTGTTATCACTTCATACTAGAATGTGTTGAACTTGGGCAACTTATAGTGGAATAGGTCAACTCGAAGGAGCAAAGGGTGGACATCGTTTACAAAGGCTTTAACAAATTTGAAGCACAGTGAAATGCAAAGCATGATCAGCGTGACGAAGCTTGAGCCAAGTTGGGTTTAAGAAGGAGAATGTGAGTATAAACACAACGTTCCAGATAAGCCTCTTTTGTTGACAAGTGAATACCTCTGTTGTTGACAATAACTGTAACATCTCATTTAAAATAGAATAATTAAATAACAAACCTGAAACCCTAAGAAGTAATTTTTTTATTTTATATTTTATTGTCCAAAATCAAATAATATTTAGTCGGGTGTTGGTTTCGGGGAGCCAAATGACATAATTTAGAAATTGGGGGTTAAAAATGTAACTTCCGGATTGGTTATGTAAGTATCTATGAAGGCAAGGACTAAATGGTCACATTTGGGACTTTATTTGAATAGATTCATGGGGGTAGGGTTAAAGAGTAAATTATGGACCTAAGATGAAAGGTTTTTGTAGGTGAGGGGATGATTGGTAACATTTTGGACTTTATTTGGAAAGGTTTTTAGAAGACGGGGTTTAATTGGTAAATTATGGGTTAGTTTTGAAAGAATCGGGGAAGGAGAGACTGATCATGTTAATATGGGATAAACTTGTATGAGGTGGGTATAAAACCTCACCACCTGTCACCTTCTCTAACCAAATCCCTAACCCTAATAGGTTCTATGCAGCCACCACCAAGCGGCTATTCCGCCATCGAACCACAAACCTTGTTGTCGGACGTCATGGGTCGCTGGAAGGGCCACCGAGACCGGTGATAAAATATGTATTCGCCACTGAGGAGGTCATATGTGACCTGAGGGTTCTCGGTAGGGGTAGTCACCTACCATCTCTTCTTTCCTCTCACCTGTTCGATGCTGTTCAGCCCGTTCGATGTTCCATTGTCGTTCTTTTCACCAACCACCTTATGCTGCCACCCAAAGTGACCGTGGTGGGTGTGTGATTTACAATGGGGTTGATTTTGTGTGTTCTACTCACATGGGTTGAAGGGTTGTGTAACACCCCGATTATCAGGTATTTATTTGGTTATAGATTTTTATGATTCCATGGTCTACTCGACGAGTTGGTTGCCCTGACTCATCGAGTAGTAGTGGGTTGGTCCATATTTTTATGTGACATACTCGCCGAGTCCAATTATGGACTCGATGAATAGGAGTTGGAGGATGAAAGCCTAAATTCTGGGGTTTGACACCTTATTATAGGATCATTGGCCTCCTTAGCCTCCCCTTACAGCCTCTTGATACTCCATCTACCCTAATTCATGTGAGCGTGCTCCATTGGTGTGTTTTAGGCTTTGGAAGAGGATTTTTTTTGGTGAGAAAAGCATGGAGATCAAGTGACTAGGAGCCAGGAACATGTGAGAATCAGAGATCTACCTCAGTTGGCATCCTTTGGAAGGTATTAAGTCGTTATCTTGACCTCATTTCATTTTAGACCTCTTTTGGGTGGATTTTATGGTTTTTTTAGCATATTAGGAAGCCTTTCTTGTGGTTGAGCTAAGATCTGAAGTTGCAACCTCAGATCTGAACTCCCTTGGGTCTCCAAGTCCATAAAGCCTCGAGCTTTTGCATGAATGAGACTCTCCTAAGGTGTAAAACTCCATTGCAAGCTTGGATGTGCCATTTAAATTTTCTATAACCTTGCATGCACGTAAAGTTTGAAACTTTACATGATAAAAATGCCTTGGGAAGTTGGATCTTCAATTTAGAGCCTTAGCATGGCTTAAAAAGCATCTATATGGATGAAGGACTGAAGGGACTCAGCAGGTCACATGGACGACTCGGCGAGTTGGATGAAGATTGTCGTGGGCTCGGCGAGTCAAATGAGTGATTCGGTGAGTCGGCTAGGGTTTTCCCAACCTATGGACATGTATGAACTTGGTGAGTTGCAAGGGAAACTTGATGAGTCGGCCAAGGAGTTTACGGCTGCAAACCTGAGGAACTCGACGAGTCACTCCAGTCACTCGGCGAGTTGGCGAGTTATGCATGAAACTCAGTGAGTAGCTGAGGGTACTCATCGAGTTGAGGTCAACATAGACTATTGTCACACCCCCGAATCGTCACAAAACAATGGCGGAAACATCCGGGGTGGGTGACATCATGCGTAGTATCACAATAATCGTATCATAGCAATCAAAGTAAACACAACCATTACATTACAATATGATTATTTACATCTGTTTGATAACATAGTTTGTACATAATAGTGTATATCAAAAGTAAAAGATGCGACTCCAAATGCTTCGTCTTCTCCAAAAGTTGGCAAGAGTACCTGTCTATTGTTGGCCTTAGAATACAAGCAGTTTGAAAGAGTATTAGCATAAAGATGGTGAGTTCATAAGAGTTTAATTTTGGTGAAAAATATTTCTTTGATCCTTTTGAAAAGTGTTTCCCAAGAAAATCATATATTTTATTATAGAAAATATGTTTGAACATCCATTAGTTACTTATTGAACAATCTGTTTATGAAAAGTCGATATATCCCGGGAAAATCCATATTTTCCTTTAAAAGTTGATGGTTGGTTAACTGTTCTAGTTTGAGGTGTACAAGTATCTACCATACTTATATCGTTAGACGTAGTTTGCTTGAAAAACCCTGTTTTCTCCCTAGGAGGTGTATTAGCCTTATTTCATAAATAAATTAATAAATACGTGGTGAACTAAATCCTAAGGTTATTATTAATACTCTCTAGTAATCAAATCTATTTTTACTTTGAGGTTAGTTCACATGTTTCATTATTACAAAAGTAAATTATTGTTATCTAGGTTGCGAGTGTCATAACCGTACTTAGACATGATATGGCACGTAACGGGACCATTATCTTTTTATGAATTTCTCACCCTCGGACCTTTTGGTCCAACTGTAGCTAGCAGTAAGGTGCAGGATAGTTTGTCCCGTATAGATCTATACACAACAGTCACGTTCTCCCTCTAAGAGATTATGGTTACAAGTGCTAATCCTACACCTTGATTCTGTGGGGGTGTTACCAAGGGCATGTCTCCAACATTAGACTAACAATTTACAAGTAATAATACTGAAAATCCTGTTTATGATTTGCATGAATCCTTTATAAAATAACACTTTTTACGATATGATTCACGAGTTCATTGGTTTAGTTTTGAAAACTGTTTCTACGAGTTGATTTCTTAATCGTTTGGTAAAACTCTTTTCTGTATTAAAAGCATACTGAACATATAATTATATTAAACAAATAATATACTTTGAGCACAAGTTTCTTTGTACTTTTGCTTGTATTCCCCCCTCAAAACATGAAAAACTCGGAAAACGCGTAGGGGTATGAACTCACAGTTTAACGTAGGATCCGAATGTACGATCAGTATGAGTGCTAAGTGTCAACTGATGTTTCGTATGCAAGTGGATCCTATTAACATATAGTAACACATATATGCATTAGATTAAGGTATTCCATGACTAAAAATGATAGGAACCACGCTAAAGACCTGGAAATGCTTGAACTATGTGTCGGAACCATAAATGATTGAACGAAGGAGGTGTATGGCCACCCTAAGTGTGTGTACGGCCATGGGTGTACAGCCCATGAGTGTATGGTTGTACACTCATGATGGGGAGTCTTTTTGACGTGTTTCCAAGGTTCTACAAGCATACAAGGAATGTTTTAGGTCCCATACTTAGTGGTTTCTGCAAGTTTATGGCCATAAGAGTTTGTGCACAGCCGTACAGAGGGGTGTGCGGCCGTACATAGGGGTGTGCATCCATATATAGGGGTGTGCAACCGTACACTCTTCATTTATGCTCAGAATGTTGATTTTTAGGTGATTTAAGGTTAATACCAAGTTCAAGCTACTAGATGGGGGCGAAACTCTCACTTTGGAGAGTCTTTAAGGTGTGTACGGCCACCTTATGAAGGTGTTTGGCGATACACCTTCAAAGGATGAAGAACATCATGAAACTTGATGAATTAAGGCTTAGATCAAGAAGTCTTACAATTATAGCAAGCTAGATGATGGAATACTTACGTTTTTGAATCCTTTGGAGTGTTCTTGTATGAAGATTCTAGAGAGAGAACGTAGAGTGCAACCAAAGAGGGAAAAGAATGAATGAAGGGGTCTCCCCTATATATATATATATATATATATATATATATATATATATATATATATATAGGTGAGTATACGGCTGCGGGTGGGTGTGCGGCAGCACACCCATGTGTACGGCCGTACACACCTCCCAAGAGGGTGTATGGCCTGATTTTGACCCTGAACGACTTGTTGACTGATTCCTAATCTTATTCCCGACTGTACTCGGGTTTAGAACACTTGAAAGAACCCTTAAACGATGTTAAAAGGTAATGGAATCGAGTTTAATATTGATAAGATTGACCAATCGTACAGAATAAAAGTTTCGGGTTGTCACATCATCACCGTTAGAGGGAATTTCGTCCCGAAATTCAAGAATAAAGGTACAAATCATGGATTTGGAAAAAGATGGGGTACTTCTGTTTCATTGAATCCTCGCGCTCCCAAGTGAATTCAGGTCCTCACTTGGCTTTCCAACAAATCTTCACTATTGGGATGTGACTTTGCTTTGTTCGCTTAACTTCCCGGTCCATGATTTTAATTGGTTCTTTCACAAATTTAAGGTTCTCGTTGATTTCGATCTCTTCAAGAGGAATTGTAAGAGTTTCATTGGATAAGCACTTTTTTAAGATTCGAGACGTGGAAGACAGGATGAATGTTACTAAGCTCTTGAGGTAAATGGAGTTTGTATGCTACGGGACCGATCCTAGCAAGGATTTCGAATGGTCCTATGTATCTTGGATTTAGCTTTCCACGCTTTCCAAAGCATATCATGCCTTTCTAGGGTAAGAGCTTCAGCAAGACACGGTCACCGACCTGGAACTCCAAGGGTTTTCGTCGTTTATTGGTGTAGCTCTTTTGTCTGTCTCGTGAGGCTTTCAGTCATTCTTGGATTTGTACGATCTTTTCTGTGGTTTCGTGGATGATCTCTCAGCCTGTGAGAGTGTTGTCGGGGACTTGTCCCTTGGCTAGCTGCGTTTCACCTACCTGAGCCCAACACAGAGGGGATTTTGCACTTACGGCCATAGAGGGCTTCGAAAGGTGCAACCTTGATACTGGTGTGGTAGTTGTTGTTGTAGGAGAATCAGACCAAAGGTAAATGGATGTCCCACAACTTACCGAAATCGATGATACATGCTCTCAACATGTCTTCTAAGTTTTGGATAGTTCTCTCACTTTTCCCATTTGTTTGAGGATGGTAAGCTGTACTCATACCCAACTTAGTTCTAAGAGTTTTTGTAGTAACTGCCAAAATCATGAGGTAAACCTACTATCTCGATCGGAGATAGTGGACACAGGCACACTGTGCAGTCGAACTATCTCCTAAATGTAGATCCGTGTGATACTTTTTATCTTGAAATTTTCTTTGACTGACAGGAAGTGAGCAGATTTTGTCAATCAATCGACTATTACCCAAATGGTATCGTACCTACTCAGAGATTTGGGTAACTTAGTAATGAAATCCATGGTAATCCTCTCCCACTTCCACTTAGGTATCTCCGGCTGTTGGAGCAGACCTGAGGGCATCTGATATTTGACGTTCACCTTGGCACAAGTTAGACACTGGCCCACGAAGTTAGCGATCTCTGCTTTCATGTTTGGCCACCAATATAGTTTCTTGAGATCAAGGTACATCTTGTCCGAACCTGGGTGAAAGAAGTATATAGTTTTGTGAGCTTCGTTCATGACAACCTCTCTATAACCACCAAACTTTGGGGTCCAGATTCGGTTCATGAATTGATAGAATTTGTCGACCCTGATCTCTAAGTTCTTCTCCATTCCTCTCAAAGCTTCATCCAGCACATTTTCCAATTTTAAGGCTTCCAACTGAGCCTCCTTGATTTGTGCGTATAAGTGGGAATGAATGGTCATTGCCAATGCCTTCACTTTATGACCTGAGTACTCCTTCCGGCTGAGGGCATTTGCTACCACATTGACCTTGCTGGGATGGTAGCGTATTTCGCACTGATAATCACTGATTAGTTCTACCCATAGTTTTTGTCTCATATTCAACTCCTTCTAGTCGAAGATGTGCTACAGGCTTTTATGGTCAGTAAAGATCATGCACTTGGTTCCGTAGAGGTAATGTCTCCATATTTTCAATACGAAGACCACTGCTCCCAACTCCAGATCGTGAGTTGTATAATTGACTTCGTGTGCTTTCAGCTGTCTCGAGGCATAATCAATAACTTTTCCTCGCTGCATTAGCACACAGCCTATGCCCTGATTGGAACGCAATGTCTTGTTTTTCACTCCAATAAAAGGGTACACCTTTCTAAGTCAGAGTGTTTAAAGGTTTGGCAATTCTGGAGAAGTTTTGGATAAACCTGCGATAATAGCCAGCGAGACACAAGAACTGATGGATTTCTGTGGGCGTCTTCGGTACTAACCAGTTCTCTATCATTTTGATTTTGGACGGGTCAACATGTATGCCTTCCTCGCTTACCACGTGACCTAAGAAAGTCACTTTTCGAATCTAGATTTGCACTCAGAGATTTAGCGTATAGCCTCTCTGTCCTTAGAGTTTCCAACACTAATCTCAAATGCTGTTTGTCATCTTCCCCGCTTCTGGAATAGACAAGTATATCTTCGATGAACACGATTACAAACTTGTCTAGAAAAGGAAGGCACACTCGATTCATCAGGCCCATGAATACTATCGATACGTTGGTTAGACCGAAGGGAATTACTATGAACTCGTAGTGACCATATCGATTCCAGAATGTTGTTTTAGGAACATCACCCTCATGGACTCGCAACTGATGGTACCCTGATCTGAGGTCTATTTTGGAGAAATAGCTGGCTCGTTGAAGCTGGTCAAAAAGGGCATCGATCCGAGGAAGAGGATACTAGTTTTTAATGGTGATCTTGTTCAGTTCGTGGTAGTCAATGCACATCCGAAAAGATCCATCCTTCTTTTTCACAAATAAAATCGGGGCTCCCCAGGGTGAGGAACTCGGTCTGCTGAATCCTTTGCTGAGTAGCTCATTGAGCTGACTGGATAACTCCTGCATTTCTACTGGCGCTAGGCGGTATGGAGATTTAGCTACGGGGGTAGCTCCAGGGATTAAGTCGATGCGAAACTTGAGTTGGCGCTCAGGAGGGATTCCCAGAAGCTCTTCGAGAAAGAAATCAGGAAAGTTGCAGACTTTGGGGATGCTCTCGAGGTCCTTTACTTCATGTTTCTCATTAACAACATGGGCTTGGAATGCATGACACTCCTTTTGTAGAAGCTTTTGGGCTTTGATGCATGAAATGATATGAAGGTTTGAACTGAGTTTATCACCATAAATCATGAGGGTTTCTCCAAAGGGAAGATTGAGACATATAGATTTTTAGTAACAAAGGATATCAACATGATTGGGGCTCAACCAATCCATGCCAATGATGATATCAAAGGTCTTTATGGAAACTGGCATAAGATCGATCGGGAAGGAATGATCATTTAAGGTAAGGGTACAACCGATGAATATGTCGTTAGTGCTCTCTTTCTCGCCGTTAGCCATCTCAACGGTAAATGTTTTTGTTAAAGATTGCAGTCTATGTTTGAGAAGATGTTTGAATGTATGACTGATAAAACTTCTCTCCGCACCATAATCGAAAAGAATGCATGCATAAGAGTTGTCAAGGAGGAATGTACCCATAACAATGGTAGGGTCAGCAAATACCTCTTGTTATCCCATCACTACTACACTCCCCGTGTTGCTAGTTGTTGTTTCCTTGGGGCATTTTCTCCTATAATGCCTTACTTCCCCACAACCATAGCAAGCTTGACCGAAACCTACTCCAGATGCCTGATTGGTTGGTTGGACCGGTGCCTTGCAAACTCGAGCTGTGTGCCCCTTTTTGCCACAGCTGGTGCTTGACATATCCCGACATTATCCTTGGTGGTGGTAGTTGCACTTGTTGCACAGAGGTAGTTTCCCAGAATAACGACTGGGGTTTGATGGAGTAACGGGGACTGCAGCAGGAGTAGTAGCAGTGTGGACTGCCACAGTTTGTTGTTTCTTGGATGGCTCCTGCCAAGACTGGCCCTTTCGTTGCTTCAAGAACTTTCTCTTCTCGCCACTCCCTTTCGCCGGTTCGGGAGCGACTGTCACTATATCTAGATCAACCCCGTGATCTATGAGAGTATGTGCCAGGCACTTGGCACTGTCAAAAGTGATTGGCCTGGCCGCCAACACATTTTCTTGAGTTGGGGGCATCAATCCCCAAATGTATCTCTCTATCTTCTTGCTTTTCAGGGTGACCATTCCCGGGCAAAGAAGTGTTAGGTCTTCAAACCTAGAAGTGTAGGCAGCAAAGTTGGAAACCTTCATTTTCAAGTTCCGTAGCTCATGCTCAAGTTTTTGCATCTCGCCCTGTGGGCAGTACTCATCAATCATGATCTCCTTCAAGCTCTCCCAACCCATAGCATTTTCTACTGGTAGGTTTAGGGATTTGACCCGACTATTCCACCAGGTCAACGCTTTGTTGGTGAAAGTGCAAGCAGCGAATTTCACCTTACTGGCTTCAGAATAGGAATAGATTTCGAACATAGAATCGATCTTCTCGAACCATTGAGTCAAGGCAATAACACCTTGTCACACCCCCAGACTGTCAGAAAACAATGACAGAAACATCCGGGGGAGGGTGACATCATACGTAGTGTCACAACAATCGTATCATAGCAATACAAGTAAACACAACCAGTAAATTATAATATGATTATTTACATCTGTTTGAAACATAGTTTGTATACATCTGTATATAGCAAAAGATGAAAACAAGACTCCTAAAAATGCTCCATCTTCTCTAAAAGCTGGCAATGTACCTGTCTATCGTTGTCCTAAGAATACAAGCGGTTTTGAAAACGTATTAGCATAAAACTGTTGAGTTCAAAAGCATGTTTTTGTATTGAAAACTAGTCCCTGAATTTGTACAAAATGGTTTCTTTTCATTACAAGTAAAATGTTGTTTGTATCGAAAAATATTATTATCAAGTTCTGAAATATGTATGCATGCTTTCCAAGAAAATATAATATTTTCTAACATGCTTATTGATTACTGTATGAGAATTATGTTTCATTTGAAAACCATGGTTACCACTAGTATGTAGTGTATGTTCTGTTCGAAAACCATGGATACCACCAGTATGTAGTCTATGATCTGTTTGAAAACCCTGGCTACCACCAGTATGTAGTGTATGTTCTGTTCGAAAACCCTGGCTACCACTAGTATGTAGTGTATGTCCTGTTCGAAAACCCTGGCTACCACCAGTATGTATATTATGTTATCTATCAAAAACCCTCGCTACCACCAGTATGTATAGTATGTTCTGTTCGAAAACCCTGGCTACCACCAGTAAGTATAGTGGTTTTACTACTTAAAATAAAACCAAAGGTTGTGTCCCAGGAATACCCTCCAGTAAGTAGATAGGTAGTTTTTTTTAATTAAAATAAAACTATAGAAGAAATAAACCCCATAAAAAAGGTTAGTTGATTCTTATTGTGAGTCGTATAACCATACTAATATGACCGATGACCTCCTTGACGTTTCTTCAGGCATCGTACGATTACAAAATTTGTCACCCCAGGCGTGCCCACGTAACTATAGCTAACAACTCAGGTGTGGGATTGTCGGTCCCGAATAGATCTATCACAAATTTCACGCTCTCCCTCCATGAGACTCTGGTTATACTAAAGGTGAGGATTTATTGGTACCCCGAGGGGCATAATGAAGATAGGTCTCACAATCTTGTATTAATTAGTTTACGTGTTGTTCTGTTGTTCTCATGTTCGAAATCGTTTGTAACGGTGTAGAGTATAAATAATTATACACAAAATAATTATTTAGTAAGATACTCTTGTTATCTGAGTGTAATAATCGATAAACCAAATCTGTCATAGTTTATATGTTTCACTTTGTTCGTAGTTTGAATCTGTAAGGGTGGTATTGAAATCCCAAACTATACCTATTATAGTTTGAATGGTTTGTTACATTCATGTACTATTCTGAAAACTATGCAATTAAGTTTAGAAAAACATACCTTATGCTCCGCATATTACAAAAGGGATAAAGTATCTAGATGTTTGATGTAAAACCATTGTAATTGCATTGGTTCTTAACTTGTGAAAAAAACCGTTATGTTTGGCTTGTATTCCCCCTTGAAAACGTTTAAAAAAACTATAAAAGAGTATGGGTATGAACTCACTGTTTAACGTAGGATTCGAGTGTACGATCGGTATGAGTGCTGAGAGTCAACTGATGTTTCGTACGTAAGTGGATCCTATTAACATATAGTAACACACATATGTATTAGATTAGGGTATTCTATGACTAAAAATGATGGGAAACCACCCTAAGGACCCGGAAATGCTTGAACTAAGTGTCGGAGCCATAAATGATCGAACGAGGGAGGTATATGGCCACAAAATCAAGGGTTTTGTGTGTGTGTGTGTGCGGCCAGAGTGTGCGGCTAGGGTGTGTGTGCGGTTGCACACAGGAGTGTGTGGCCATATAGAGGGTGAGTGCGGCCATACACAGGGGTGTGCGGCCGTACACTCTTCATTTATGCTCAAAACGTCGATTTTCAGGTGTTTTAAGGCCAATTCAAAGTTCAAGCTACTAGATGGGTGGCCAAACTCTCACTTTGGAGGGTCTTTAAAGTGTGTAAGGCCACCTTTTGAAGGTGTGCGGCCCTACACCTTCAAGGGATGAAGAACATGAAGAGTTTATGCTTAGATCAAGGTGTCTTACCAGTATAACAAGTAATGATGGAGTGCTTCACGTTGTTGAGGCCTTTGGAGTATTCTTGGATGAGAATTCTAGAGAGAGAAACTAGAGAGAGAAAGTAGAGTGTAGCCAAAGAAAAGAATGAGTGAAGGGGGTCACCATCTATATATAGGGCTGAGTTTGGGATGGAGGATGGGTATGCGGCCGCACACCTGTGTGTGCGGCCGTACACACCTCCTAAGAGGGTGTATGGCCCGGTTTTGTCCCTATATGAGTTGTTGACTCATTCCTAATCTTATTTCGGGCAATACTCAAGCTTAGAACACTAAAACAAACCCTTAAACAACGTTAAAAGATGACGAAATCGAGTTTAGTGTTGATAAAGTTGACCAATCGTACAAAATAAAAGTTTTGGGTTGTCGCACACCTCCATTACCATCGAAAGATGTGGGCTTTGCATTCACGAAGTCTTTATAGGGGCACTCCTTCTGGTGCCCTTGACTACCTTCATGATTTTGGGAATGAATACCACTCTTGGAACCACTATAGCCGCCAGGGTTAATTTGTGACAAAGCGGCAATCACAGTGGCAGTAACAACTTCCTGGAACATAGCGGGATCAAAATGAGGAGGTGTTGGTGGCATTGGATCCTTTGGGGAATTGTTGTTCTATTTGTTTGGTCTTTTATTTGGATCCATCTTGTTCTATATCAGGAAGAAGAAGATGATAAGTCCGTTTGACTTTAGAATCAAGAGATATGAAACAAGATATATATCTATCTGATAGATAAGTGTTCTACTAAGCGATAAACAAGGAAGAATTACTAAAGCAAGCAAACTATCACTAAGAAAGAATGAGTAGCAACACTTGGAATGAATCTCTACAATGTATTTGGTTCTGGCTAAAATACTCCTATAGTATTCTATGTTGAATGCTTTCTTCTATCGATATCTTGTGGTAGAATACTTGGTAAGTCTTAGGCTTGCTGCAACACCACGGTCACTCCCAAGCACATGTTGGCCATGTCTCGAATGAATATAGTTGATTAGGCTATATTGACCCTAGACATGATTACATAACCGCCCAGGTTTAACCGCAGTGTTCAACATCCAAATACTTTTGTTTGGTTCTACTTATGATATTGCTTCTGGTATGTAGGTATACTTGTATACTTTTTGTAAAAATACTTATATTTTAGAAGTATACTTTTAGTTCAGAGCACTTCGGTCCCCTTAGTGTTTATAGTTGTATAAAATGTAATGTTTGGTATACTTAGTTCACTATAAACAATAGCTCTGATACCAATCTGTCACACCCCTGAACCGTCAGAAAACAACGGCGGAAACATCCCGGGGTGGGTGACGTCATGCGTAATATCACAACAATCGTATCATAGCAATCAAAGTAAACACAACCATTAGATTACAATATGATTATTTACATCTGTTTGAAAACATAGTGTGTACATAACAGTGTATAACAAAAGTAAAAGACACGACTCCAAATGCTCTGTCTTCTCCAAAAGTTGGCAAGATTATCTGTCTATTGTTGCCCTGAGAATACAAGTAGTTTGAAAAAGTATCAGCATAAAGCTTGTGAGTTCATAAGAGTTTAATTTTGGTGAAAAATATTTCTTTAATCCATTTGAAACGTGTTTCCCAAGAAAATCCTATATTTTCTTATAGAAAATATGTTTGAACATCCGTTAGTTACTTGTTGAACAATCTGTTTATGAAAAGTCGAGTTATCCCAGGAAAATCCCATATTTTTCTTTAAAAGTTGATGGTTAGTTAACTGTTCTAGTTTGAGGTGTACAATTATCTACCATACTTATATCGTTAGATGTAGTTTGCTTGAAAAACCCTGTTTGCTCCCTAGGAGGTGTATTAGCCTTATTACATAAATAAAACTAATAAATACGTGGTGAACTAAATCCTAAGGGTATTATTAATACTCTCTAGTAATCAAATCAGTTTTTACTTTGAGGTTAGTTCACATTTTTCATTATTACAAAAGTAAATTATTGTTATCTAGGTTGCGAGTGTCATAACCGTACTTAGATTTGATATGACACGTAACGGGGCCAGTATCTTTTTATGACTTTGTCACCCCTGGACCTGTCGGTCAAACTATAGCTAGTAGTAAGGTGCGGGATAGTCGGTCCCGTATAGATCTATACACAACAGTCACGTTCTCCCTCCAAGTGATTATGGTTACCAGTGTTAATCCTACACCCTGATTTTGTGGGGGTGTTAGCAAGGACATGTCTCCAACTTTAGACTAACAATTTACAAGTAATAATACTAAAAATCCTATTTATGATTTGCATGAATCCTTTATAAAATAACACTTTTTAGTATATGATTCATGAGTTCATTGCTTTAGTTTTGAAAACTGTTTCTACAAGTTGATTTCTTAATCGTTTGGTAAAACTGTTTTCTTTGTTAAAAGCATACTGAACATATAATTATATTAAAAAAATAATATACTTTGAGCACAAGTTTCCTTTTACTTTTGCTTGTATTCCCCCCCCCCCCCCCCCCCCCCCCCCGTAAAACATGAAAAACTCAGAAAAAGCGTAGGGGTATGAATTCATAATTTAACCTAGGAATCGAATGTACGATCAGTATGAGTGCTGAGTGTCAACTGATGTTTCGTATGCAAGTGGATCCTATTAACTTATAGTAACACATATATGCATTAGATTAAGGTATTCCATTACTAAACATGACAGGAACCACCCTAAGGACCTGGAAATGCTTGAACTATGTGTCAGAACCATAAATGATTGAACAAGGGAGGTGTATGGCCACCCTAAGGGTGTGTACGGCCATGGGTGTACGGCCCATGAGTGTGCGGTTGTACACTCTTGATGGGGAGTATTTTTGAGGTGTTTCCTAGGTTCTACAAGCATCCAAGGAGTGTTTTATGTCCCATACTTAGTGGTTTTTGCAAGTTTAAGGCCATAAGAGTGTGTGTGTGTGTGTGTGCGGCCATACATAGGAGTGTGCGGCTGTACAGAGGGGTGTGCGGCCATACATAGGGGTGTGCGGTAGTACACTGTAACACCAAATTTTTCAAACAAAATTTTTTCGATTTTTATAAAAACATAATTCCATCAATATTCATAAAAACAATCATTTTAATTGTTCAACAAAACAGTACAAAATCCCAAGATCAAAATGTCAAGCTCCAAACGTGTGTGTACGGATCAAGCCGGTGCCTTCCCGCGGTCGTCACTAGTACCTGAAACAAATAACATCAACACTGTAAGCACAAGGCTTAGTGAGTTTCCCAAAATACCACATATAACACATATTAGCCACTCTAGGCTATAACTCTGTGGGTCCGTGCACCCAAACTCTGTGAACCCTCAGGTTCCAACTCTGATAATCATGCACCACATAAATCACATAGAAATCATGCAGTACAACACATAACATATATATAGCACATAAATACTCTATCACATAGCTCTGGTTACCTACTCAAGGTAAAGTATAGTGAGAAGACTCACCTCGCGTGTCTCGGTAAACCGTAACCCTGAAATCGCTAAACACTCGATCCGCCGAGCTGAAGTCCCCCTATAGCACAATACATCTCTAATTAACACTTTCCCAACTAGGGTTGACCACACTATAACAAGACAATCTAGGTCAACGTTGGTCAACGGTCAACGGTCAACTTGACCGGACTCGGCGAGTGCACTATAGCGACTCGGCGAGTCTGAGCGCATACTCCAATTTCCCTGGAATCCTTTCTTGACACGTCGAGTATTTTCCCCAACTCGACGAGCTCCACCTGGCACAAGTTGTGGGGCCACCACGACTCAACTCGCCGAGTCTCAAGAACAACTCGGCGAGTCTGGTTTGACTCGGTCCACCTGTCCATCCTGACTCCCCCTTGACCCACTGAGTTCACTCATCCCAACTCGGCGAGGCCACTCGCTGAGTGGTCGTGCAACATTCATGCTACTCGCCGAGTCTGTTCTTCGGACTCGGCGAGTCCGTGCCATGCACTGACTCAATCTTGCTCTAAAGGCCAGATCCAGTCCATTATTCCATAGATCCAGTCCCTCCAAGCTTATTTAGCACGTAAAGTCACAATCTTGATGCACATATAACCTCTACATGACCATAAATGATGTTTTTGACTCAAATACTTCAACACAAGGTCAAGGACTCCATTTCCACCCATAAAGCTTGATGAGTGAGGCCCTCTGGACCTCTATGGATCCAGATCCATGGTCTCAACTCAAAGAGGGAACCAAAGGGGCACCAAATCACCCCATAAATGACCACATTAAGCCCTAAATTGCATCAAACTTCACCAAATAGAAATGGTCCGAAATAATACCTCTAGGTTGATGATCCAAGCTCCAAATCCACGAAATAGCAACCTCCTTTGCTTCCTCTTGCTTAGGGCCTCCTTCTTCTTGCTAAACAACACACACAAGATCAAGATTGGCTCTCTTTCCTTCACAAAACGCTCAAGAACTCTAGGGACACTCTCTGGGGGTTGGGTGAGCACAAATGACGGCCATGAGGCACCTTAAATAGGCCTCAAACCCGGAGGTTTAGGGTTTCATAACACAGCGCAGACTCGCCGAGTCCATACCCTGGACTCGCCGAGTCCAAGTGCGCACCCTCGATCAATCCCGCGTCCCTACTCGGCGAGTCCGAGCTCCAACTCGCTGAGTCCCTCTCACAATATATAAAAATTCAAACTTACAATATACCTGGTAAAAATCCGGATGTTACAACTCTCCCCCACTAGAACTGGACTTCGCCCTTGAAGTCCCGCTCTAAAACAGCTCCGGATGCTGCTCCCGCATCATACCCTCCGGCTCCCAGGTCATCTCTGAACCCTTCCGATGTTGCCACTGAACCAATACCAGAGGTACCTCCTTGTTCCTCAAAATCTTGATCTTCTGATCCCTAATAGCCACGGGTCTCTCCGCATAATTCAGGCTCGCATCAACCTGAATATCCTCTAGTGGAACCACTGCCGACTCATCGGCTATACATTTCCTCAACTGCGATACATGAAAAGTGTTGTGAATCTGTCCCAACTCTGCTGGTAACTCCAGCCGATAGGCTACCCGGCCTACCCTGGCAATCACACGAAACGGGCCAATAAACCGGGGTCCCAATTTGCCCCTCTTCCTGAACCGGATCACTCCTTTCCAAGGAGAAACCTTCAGGAGAACAAAGTCGCCGACCTGAAATTCCAGCTCGGACCGGCGTCTATCCGCGTAACTCTTCTGTCGGCTCTGAGCGGTCAGTAACCTCTGCCTGACCAGCTGTATCTGCTCTGTCATCTGATTCACGATCTCTGTACTGCCCATTACCCTTTGCCCAACCTCTCCCCAACATATGGGAGTCCGACACCTCCTACCATACAACAGCTCAAAGGGCGGCATACCAATGCTCGAATGATAGCTGTTATTGTAGGAAAACTCCGCCAAAGGCAAATACGAGTCCCAACTACCCCCAAAGTCCAATACACAAGCTCGAAGCATGTCCTCGAGTGTCTATATCGTCCGCTCACTCTGACCGTCGGTCTGGGGGTGGTATGCGGTACTAAAATGCAACTTAGTACCCAACTCCTCATGAAATTTCTTCCAAAAACGGGAAGTGAAACGCACATCGCGGTCTGAAACAATCGAGATCGGCACCCCATGCCGAGATACAACCTCCCTCACGTAAATCTCCGCCAACTTCTCTGCCGAAGAACTCTCACTGATGGCAAGAAAGTGAGCGCTCTTTGTCAATCTATCCACAATCACCCAAATTGCATCAACTCCTCTGGCAGTCCTCGACAATTTGGTGATAAAGTCCATAGTGATCTGTTCCCACTTCCACTCGGGAACCTCCAATGGCTGCAACTTGCCATGCGGTCTCTGGTGTTCGGCCTTTACCCTTCGACAGGTCAAACACCTCTCGACAAACCATGCTACATCCCTCTTCATACAGGGCCACCAATACTCCTTCTTCAGGTCCAAATACATCTTCGTGGCCCCGGGGTGGATCGAAAATTTCGATCTATGAGCCTCCTCCATCAATGTGGCACGGGTACCGCCCACAAACGGTACCCAGATCCTACCCTGATAAGTCATAAGGCCTCGACTATCCGATATAAACTCAGAAACCAACCCAACAACCCGCTCTCTCTTCTGCATCTCCGGACGCACGGCCTCTGCCTGAGCCCCACGAATGGCGTCCAGAACTGGAGCTATCACGGTCAATCTCAAACATACATCTCGCAGGGGAGTACTCTCCGCCCTGCGACTCAACGCGTCGGCTACCACATTAGCCTTGCCCGGGTGGTACAAGATCTCGCAATCATAATCCTTGACCACGTCTAACCATCTTCTCTGCCGCATATTTAGGTTAGGCTGATCCATCAAGTATTTCAAGCTCTTATGATCCGTGTAAATCGTACAACGAACCCCATACAAGTAGTGCCGCCAAATCTTGAGGGCGAACACCACTGCCCCCAATTCCAAATCATGCGTGGGGTACCTCGTCTCGTGAGGCTTCAACTGCCTCGATGCATAAGCTATCACATGACCCTTCTGCATCAATAATGCTCCCAATCCTAGGATCGATGCATCACAGAATACCACGAAATCTTCCATACCTTCCGGAAGGGCTAATACTGGAGCTTCACACAACCTCTGGCGAAGCGTCTCAAAGGAGGTCTGCTGCTCGGGACCCCATGCGAATGCCACACCCTTCCGGGTCAATCTGGTGAGTGGAACCGCAATCTTGGAGAAATCCTTAATAAATCTCCGATAATACCTTGCCAACCCGAGGAAAATCCAGATCTCAGAAGGTGACCTCGGCACCTCCCACCTCATCACTGCGTCAACCTTGGCCGGATCGACCAATATCCCCTTCTGGTTAACGAGATGTCCCAGAAACTGGACCTCCCGTAACCAGAAATCGCACTTGGAAAACTTTGCGTAAAGTTTCTCCACTCTCAAAACCCCAAGCACCTCCCTCAAATGCTCCTCGTGCTGCTCACTAGATCTCGAATATACCAGAATATCATCAATGAAAACAATCACCGACCGATCCAACATCGGCCGACATACCCTGTTCATGAGGTCCATGAACACAGCCGGGGCATTAGTGAGCCCAAAAGGCATCACCACAAACTCATAATGCCCATAACGCGTCCTGAATGCTGTCTTCTGGACGTCCTCGTCCCGCACTCTCACCTGATGATAGCCCGACCTCAAATCAATCTTGGAGAACCAAGATGCTCCCTGTAGCTGATCGAATAAATCGTCGATCCTCGGCAGCGGGTAACGGTTCTTGACCGTCAGCTTATTCAATTCCCGGTAATCAATACACATGCGATGCGAGCCATCCTTCTTCTTCACAAACAAGATGGGTGCTCCCCACGGCGAGCTACTCGGCCGAATAAACCCCTTCCCCAGCAACTCCTGAAGTTGCGAGGATAACTCCTGCATCTCTGGAGGCGCAAGGCGATACGGCACCTTAGCAATAGGCGCGGCTCCCGGAACCAAATCGATGCCAAACTCCACTTGCCTCACGGGAGGCACACCTGGTAACTCTTCAGGAAATACATCTGGAAACTCCCGCACCACCGGAACTTCCTCCACAGAGCTCGGTCTCTCAGAGATCACTCGCGTATCCATCACATACGCTACATAACCCTTACAGCCCTGCTGTAAACACTGCCTCGCCCTAGCAGCCGAACAAAAGGCTGATCCAGAACGTGTACCCTTGCCGTATACTGAAAGAACTCCCTCACTAGGATCTCGTATAGTCACCAGCTGTTGCTCGCAATCGATAACCGCACCGAATCGGCTCAACCAATCCATGCCCACTATAACACAGACATCACCCATCGCAATCGGAATCAGGTCGATCGGAAACTCAACCCCGAATATCTCCAATACACATCCCCTGAAGACCTCAGTAGCACAAATCACCCTGTCGGCGGCTATGGAAACCCGCAGGGGCCGACTCAATGTCCCCCGACTAACACTGATACGCTGACTAAACGCCAAAGACACAAAAGATCGACTCGCACCCGAGTCAAATAACACTAAAGCAGGTACAGAATTCACAAGGAAGGTACCTATGCATAGCATAATATAAGCATAATATCTCAACACCATAAATAATAATGAAAAGGAAACATACCAGCCACAACGTCGGGTGCAGTGCGGACCTCTTCCGCAGTCAGCTGGAAGGCTCTCCCCCGAGCCCTCGGTGCCTCGGCCTTCACGGGCCGACTCTCTGCAGCAGCAGCTCTGATGGCGGCGGGAGCAGACCCCTGAGATGCCCCGCGCAGCATCGGACACTCCGCCTTCCAGTGTCCAGTCTGGTTGCAGTGGAAGCACACTGCAAATCCCTTGGGGCAGTCCTTAGCCATATGCCCCTCCTTGCCACATTTGTAGCAAGACCCTGCCCGACAGGCGCCATCGTGACCCTTGCCGCACTTCCCACAAGTGCGGCCCTTCTGGCTCCCGGGTCTGGGATCAGCGGGCTTGGCCCGCTTGGCTGCCGGCTGGGACTGTGCCGGCCGCCGATCCCTCCCCATAGACTCCGCCTCCTCCCTGGCCTGAGTCTCAAGCTCAATCTCCCTCTTCCGAGCATTTGCCTGAAGCTCGGCAAATGTCCGGTACGAGGAGTTCGCAGCGAACTCCCGAATATCCCGTCTCAAAATGCTCAGGTAACGGCTCATACGTGCCTGCTCGGTGGACACGTGCTCAGGGCAAAACATCGCCCTCTCCTGAAACATCCTCGTAATCGCTGTAACTGACTCGGTACCCTGCTTGAGGGTCAGAAACTCCTGTGCCAGACGTTCCCTCTCCACCTGAGGAACATACTCATCTCGGAACATGGAAGTGAACCTCTCCCAGGTCACTGCCGAAAGCTCAGTCGGTGTGAGATGCGCAGTCACAAACTTCCACCAGTCCTTCGCTCCCAAGCGAAGCTGGTTCAGCGCGAACCGAACCTTCAAATGCTCAGGGGACGAGCAAGTGAAGAAGCATCCCTCCATATCAGATATCCACCTCATAGCTGCCACCGGTTCCTGCGTACCATCAAACTCTGGTGGCTTGGTGTTGCTGAACTCCCTAAACAACATCGCATCACCTCCCTGGGGTCTTGCCGCAGCAATCGCTGCGGTAGCTGCTGCAACCGCAGCCTCAGAAAGAGCGGCATAGCGCTCGTCAAACGTCTCAATCAAAGCGGTCTTAATGGACCTGAACATCTCTGGTATCTCGGCTCTGATGACCGCAGCCACCTCCTCATGAATGATCTGTCGAATGTCCTCATCACTAGATCCGGCATCCTCCGGCATGTGTCGTGTCCTCACCATGATCAACCTCTGAAATACAACATGCGATAATTAGAATTCACTCGAACACTCCTACATTCAACAATCCACCCCTCCTTGATTCTTGGCATCCCCATATTCTTATTTGAACTGTGTACAGCACCGGTGCTTTTAGTAGTACGGGCCCAATACTACTGTCCGCACCGTCTCGGTACACACCCCAAATCGTCCTCTTCGGATCCCAGTCCCCAAGTACTCTATTATACTTAAATCTCTCTGAACAGATCTCACACAAAGCCCTAGCTGCTACCTAATTACTCTCAGCGTCTCATAGCAGCTCACCATTCCCTAAGCTAAGGCATCACAAAACATGCCACTCTAGTCCTATCAGCAATACCTAGCCTACTCTAGCATGCACACACATCACAGTAATAGTTATTACATAACAAAAGATATTTTGGGAATTCACCGTTCGGGCGCTGACTGATCGTACACACGTTTCTTCCTGGAAAACCCTTTACTCTTAGAAAATTTTGGTTTTTATTTTGAAAATATCTCTTTATTTCCACAGTTTGAGTTCAAATACCCCCGAAGGTGTACCCGAATCTCTCAAACCAAGGCTCTGATACCAATTTGTAACACCAAAATTTTCAAACAAATTTTTTTCGATTTTTATAAAAACATAATTCCATCAATATTCATAAAAACAATCATTTTAATTGTTCAACAAAACAGTACAAAATCCCAAGATCAAAATGTCAAGCTCCAAACGTGTGTGTACGGATCAAGCCGGCGCCTTCCCGCGGTCGTCACTAGTACCTGAAACAAATAACATCAACACTGTAAGCACAAGGCTTAGTGAGTTTCCCAAAATACCACATATAGCACATATTAGCCACTCTAGGCTATAACTCTGTGGGTCCGTGCACCCAAACTCTGTGAACCCTCAGGTTCCAACTCTGATAATCATGCACCACATAAATCACATAGAAATCATGCAGTACAACACATAACATATATATAGCACACAAATACTCTATCACATAGCTCTGGTTACCTACTCAATGTAAAGTATAGTGAGAAGACTCACCTCGCGTGTCTCGGTAAACCGTAACCCTGAAATCGCTAAACACTCGATCCGCCGAGCTGAAGTCCCCCTATAGCACAATACATCTCTAATTAACACTTTCCCAACTAGGGTTGACCACACTATAACAAGACAATCTAGGTCAACGTTGGTCAACGGTCAACGGTCAACTTGACCGGACTCGGCGAGTGCACTATAGAGACTCGGCGAGTCTGAGCGCATACTCCAATTTCCCTGGAATCCTTTCTTGACACGTCGAGTATTTTCCCCAACTCGACGAGCTCCACCTGGCACGAGTTGTGGGGCCACCACGACTCAACTCGCCGAGTCTCAAGAACAACTCGGCGAGTCTGGTTTGACTCGGTCCACCTGTCCATCCTGACTCCCCCTTGACCCACTGAGTTCACTCATCCCAACTCGGCGAGGCCACTCGCTGAGTGGTCGTGCAACATTCATGCTACTCGCCGAGTCTGTTCTTCGGACTCGGCGAGTCCGTGCCATGCACTGACTCAATCTTGCTCTAAAGGCCAGATCCAGTCCATTATTCCATAGATCCAGTCCCTCCAAGCTTATTTAGCACGTAAAGTCACAATCTTGATGCACATATAACCTCTACATGACCATAAATGATGTTTTTGACTCAAATACTTCAACACAAGGTCAAGGACTCCATTTCCACCCATAAAGCTTGATGAGTGAGGCCCTCTGGACCTCTATGGATCCAGATCCATGGTCTCAACTCAAAGAGGGAACCAAAGGGGCACCAAATCACCCCATAAATGACCACATTAAGCCCTAAATTGCATCAAACTTCACCAAACAGAAATGGTCCGAAATAATACCTCTAGGTTGATGATCCAAGCTCCAAATCCACGAAATAGCAACCTCCTTTGCTTCCTCTTGCTTAGGGCCTCCTTTTTCTTGCTAAACAACACACACAAGATCAAGATTGGCTCTCTTTCCTTCACAAAACGCTCAAGAACTCTAGGGACACTCTCTGGGGGTTGGGTGAGCACAAATGACGGCCATGAGGCCCCTTAAATAGGCCTCAAACCCGGAGGTTTAGGGTTTCATAACACAGCGCAGACTCGCCGAGTCCATACCCTGGACTCGCCGAGTCCAAGTGCGCACCCTCGATCAATCCCGCGTCCCTACTCGGCGAGTCCGAGCTCCAACTCGCCGAGTCCCTCTCACAATATATAAAAATTCAAACTTACAATATACCTGGTAAAAATCCGGATGTTACATACACTCTTCATTTATGCTCAGAACATCGATTTTCAGGTGATTCATGGTTAATACCAAGTTCAAGCTACCAGATGGGGGCAAAACTCTCACTTTGGAGAGTCTTTAAAGTGTGTACGGCCACCTTATGAAGGTGTGCGGCTTTACACCTTCAATGGATGAAGAAAATGATGAAACTTGATGAATTAAAGCTTAGATCAAGAAGTATTACAAGTATAACAAGCTAGATGGTGGAATACTTATGTTTTTTTTAGCCTTTTGGAGTGTTCTTGGATGAAGATTCTAGAGAGAGAAAGTAGAGTGCAACCAAAGAGGGAAAAGAATGAATGAAGGGGTCTCCCCTATATATAGAGGTGAGTGTGCGGCTAAGGGGGGTGTGCGATCGCACACCCGTGTGTACGGTCGTACACACTTCCCAAGAGGGTGTATGGCCCGGTTTTGACCCTGAACAACTTGTTCACTCATTCCTAATCTCATTCTCGGTTATACTCGGGTTTAAAACACTTAAGAAAACCCTTAAACGACATTAAAAGGTAATGGAATCGAGTTAAATATTGATAAGATTGACCAATCGTACGGAATAAAAGTTTCGAGTTGTCACAACTGTTGACCTTGGCTGTTGACTTTGACCTTGACCAAGGGTTGACTATTGGATTTCTGGGGCATTTAGCAATTTATGAGCATGGTTGTGTGGTGAATATAGGTGGTGGAGTTTGAGGCGGTAATCCGAGAGTCGAGTTTTCTTCCGAGTCGACAGTTGCGAGGTGAGTCATCCTTACCATACTAAAGGGTCTAAGGTACCAAGGTCGGCCCATTGGATATGGTTTAAAATGTTTTGAGAAGTTTTAAATTGGCTTGAAATTTTTGGGTGTTACAGGTTGTTGGGTAGTGGATCAAGAGGAAACACTGCCATCACTGTGAGTTAGTGGCTATCAAAGCAAAGTTGCCGTTGCTGCCATCATCACACGCCTTCGCCACCATGTACGCCACTAGCTCGGGAATCTGTCAACCAGAAGCTGGAGTTTTATCTGTAGGACTTCAGCAGTGTGAGGTGAGTTTTCCTCACTATACTTAAGGGTCTGAGGCACAAAGGCCGGCCCTTTTGGATTGATATCCTAATATGTTGTATGCTCGAGTATTGTATGATCCGTTAGATTAGTATCTTAGTAGATAGGATGTTTTATGATGTTATGATTCATTAAATCAGTATCCTAGTAGATAGGATGTTATATGGTAGATAGGATGTTGCTATGATGTTATGATCTGTTTGATCGGTTTCTCTGTCTATAGATTGTTATGTGATTAGCCAATATATGTGCACATGTTTGATTAGTGGTTGAAGATTATATGCTTTGTGCGAGAGCCAACAGACTTGAGCATTCCAACATGATGGTTATAGGTTGTGAGTATTCCATCCCGAGGATGACTGGACCCGCTAAATATATATATATATATATATATATATATATATATATATATATATATATATATATATATATATATATAACAGGTCCAGTCATCCTCGGGATGGAATACCCTCATCAACCTGGGGTATTCCATCCGGATGGAAGAATGGACCCGGAGGTCAATTGGGTCGGGGGTATTCAAACCTGATGGTTGATTGGACCCGACATATTTGTCATTGTATACGGTGAGATTGGGCTACTTTGTGCGACAGTCAACATGCCTGGGGTACTGATGGGTTTTGAGCATTCTAACACTTCCTAAGTGTACATGCAACCCTAATAACCTTGGATCTATGTTTGTCTAATTATCATGCAAAGTTGAATTTCAAGGTTATATTCCTATCTAGCATACATGGGGAACAATTTTAACTTAAAGTATAGATAGAATAACTTACCTTGTTATTGTTTGTGTTCCTTGAAACCTTGTGAGCCTAGCACCCCAAGTGTGATGCCTCAAATGCTTCACACAACACCAAATGCTCTTGGAAGAACTTATGAGAGAACACACACTTCTCAAAAATCGGCCAAGCCCTCTTGTTTCTTAGTGTAACCGATTTTAGGTGGAGAACATGTTTCTTACATAGTGTTGACACATCTAGGGTTAAACCCTAATGTGTCATGACTCTTCATTTCCATGACCCATGGGTTTGTAACTCCCATGGAGCATCCTATGGGTGGAACCCAACTTGATAATCCATGGAGCCTCTTAGCCCACTATACAAGATATGGATGATTTACATAATCAACCCATATATTTAATTAGTTATCTTTTGATCACGTAATTAATTCTAAATTAATTCTTGATCAAACTAATCAAATAATATTATTAATATATTAGAACTTATCATATATTAATAATCTCCAAGTGTTATTTCTCTCATTTAGTCTATCCAATTGCACGGTGTCATGCAACCCAAATGGACCATGCCGGGTCGGGTCAAGTACATACCAGAAATAGTTATGGACTTAGACACCTTATCCAACAGTCTCCCACTTGGATAAGTCTAATAACTATTACTGCAAGTATGACTTCAGGAACCGATCGGCAATCGTAGCTCTTTACAAGGTTTCTTGGAACTGAGAAGATGATGGTACGCCATTTAAGATAAGTGATCATATAATCCTCTGTTCTAGATATCAGTCGGACAAATACATGGAACAATGTCTTACTTATTGTCCAACAGTTTGTTTCCCGATTTCCGATTTGTTTGACAAAGAACTTCATTGAACACATCAATTTAGTTCTGACCGGGCCCGACACATAGGTCAAAACAAAATCATCGAGGGGCCCAGATATCAGCTTCTAATCCAAGAAGGAACAGATAAACTTCGACTCATATGTTTGTTCTACCACTCATTGAATTACACACAAGAGCGCGATTTATAACATCGAGTTACCAATGCGTTTTTCGTACAATCAATGCATAACCAACTTGTAAGTAACAAATCATATCTCTAGGTTTGAAGACTTATACGATATTACCGTCTCATGATCACTCGAGATAGAATTCCATGAAGTGATTCCAGTGAGTGTGGGTTGAGTCCAGTGCTTAGAACTTATGAACACTCATGATTGTTGTAGCCTTGTCCAAGACCTCTACAACCAAACATGACAGTCTTGATTCATACCTACTTCCAACATATGACTGACTGTGGAGGTTTGAATAATATGTTATACCAAACAAAAATTATTCTGGAAGTCAAAACATGCAAAAGAAATATAGTAAATGATCGACAAGAGATAGCAACACTTTACTCATAAATAAAACATTTTTATTCAGCATCAGATGTCAATTACACTTTACAAATTTCGAGGTTATCTAACTACTAAATCTAATATCATCCTTCAGCCCTATGCTCCAAGCATGCTGGGGATGCTTAACCCGAGTCAGTCCCTTCGTGAGGGGATCTGCCGGATTCTCATCTGATGATACCCTCTTCGCCACGAGGAGTCCTTCTTCGATCCGATGTCTGATGAAATGGTATTTTCTCTCGATGTGTCTGGAACTCCCGTGATCCCTTGGTTCCTTGGCTAAGGCAACAGCACTTTCACTATCACAGAAAATTTCCATTGGCTCTTTAATAGCTGGTACAACTCCAAGGTCTCCAATGAAGTTCCTCAGCCATAACGCCTCCTTTGCCGCCTCGCTAGTTGCAATATACTCTGATTCACAAGTAGAATCTGCCACTGTCTCTTGCTTGGAACTCTTCCAAGAAATTGCTCCTCCATTTAGGGTAAAGACCCAGCCCGACTGAGAGCGGAAATTATCCCTATCAGTCTGGAAGCTAGCATCACTATACCCTACAACTCTCAAGTCATCACTCCCACCGAGGGTAAGGACCCAATCCTTAGTCCTTCGTAGGTACTTGAGAACATTCTTTACCGCAGTCCAGTGTGCCTTGCCAGGGTTCCCCTGAAACCTGCTAACCATGCTCAGGGCAAAAGCTACATCAGGTCGGGTACACGTCATAGCATACATGATCGATCCTACAGCCGAAGCATAAGGTACTCGACTCATTTGTGCTATCTCAGCCTCAGTGCTAGGGCTTTGTGTCTTACTCAGTTTGGCGTTACTTTGGATGGGAAACTCTCCTTTCTTGGAGTCTTGCATTCTGAATCTCTTCATCACCTTATCCAAGTAGGTACTTTGACTAAGTCCAATTAGTCTTTTACTCCGATCTCTCAGGATCCTTATCCCTAAAATATAGGCAGCTTCACCAAGATCCTTCATAGCGAAACACTTTCCAAGCCAGGACTTTACTTCCTGCAGGGTTGGAATGTCGTTTCCTATGAGTAGTATGTCATCCACATACAATACCAAAAATCTAACTATACTCCTACTAGCCTTGACATACACACAAGATTCATCTTCACTCCTAGAAAAGCCAAATTCCTTGACCTTTTCATCAAAGCAAAGATTCCATCTGCGAGGTGCTTGCTTTAATCCATAAATGGATTTCTCAAGCTTACACACTCTATTAGGGTACTCGTTGCTGACAAAACCCTCTGGCTGACTCATGTAAACATCTTCAGCCAACTTTCCATTAAGGAAAGCGGTTTTGACATCCATTTGCCAAATTTCATAGTCATGAAATGCGGCTATGGCTAACAGAACCCGAATAGACTTAATCTTGGCTACCGGAGAAAAGGTCTCATCATAATCCACTCCAGGAATTTGAGAGAAGCCCTTTGCAACCAGTCTAGCCTTATAAGTGTGTACTTTACCATCCATGTCGGTCTTCTTCTTGAAGACCCAATTGCACCCTACAGTCTTTCGACCTGGTACATTCTCAACCAAGTTCCAAACTTGATTGTCATACATGGATTGTATCTCGCTATCCATAGCCTCTTTCCATTTAGCAGACTCGGGGCCTGCCATGGCTTCCTCATAGCTGTTAGGGTCATCTTGACTTACTAGTGTTCCATCACTAATAAGTGTCTCACCTTCTGCAGTAATATGGAATCCATAGTAATGCTCAGGTGCACTCCTAACTCTCGTGGAACGCCTCAGAGGTACAGATTCGTCAATTAGCTCAACAGGAGTTTCCTCCTCAAGTTGAGGGCTAGATTTTGAAGTTCCATCACCACTTGACTCTTGAATTTCTTCAAGATCAAATTGCCTCCCACTGTCTCCTTGGCTTATAAACTCTCTTTCTCGAAAGACTCATCTTCTTGCTACAAAGACCACATTGTCACTAGGTCTGTAGAATAGGTAACCAAAGGATTGTTGTGGGTAGCCGATGAAAATACACCTCTCGCTTCGAGGTTCGAGCTTATCATGAGTCTCGCGTCTCACGAAAGCCTCGCAACCCCAAATCTTATGTGGTCTAGTTTAGGTACTTTACCAATCCACATCTCGTGAGGAGTTTTGGCAACTTTCTTTGTAGGGACTAGATTAAGGATATGGGCGGCAGTCTCTAAGGCATACCCCCAGAATGAGATTGGTAGTGAAGCTCGACTCATCATGGAACGAACCATGTCCAACAAGGTTCGATTACGCCTCTCAGCCACACCATTCAACTGCGGTGTCCTGGGAGGTGTCAATTGTGAGACAATCCCACATTCCCTTAGATAGTCGAGGAACTTTGAGCTAAGATACTCACCACCCCGATCGGATCGAAGCATCTTAATGTTCCTGCCCAATTGATTCTCGACTTCCTGTTTAAATTCCTTAAACTTCTCGAAAGTCTCTGACTTATGCTTGATTAAGTAGACATATCCATATCTACTGTAATCATCAGTAAAAGTCAAATAATAACGATTAGCATCCCTTGTGGCATGTTTGAATGGTCCACACACATCCGTGTGTATAAGGTCCAACAAACCTTCACCCCTTTCACACGAGCCTGTGAAGGGTGACTTTGTCATTTTTCCAAGTAAGCATGATTCGCAACTATCATTTGACTTTAGGTCAAACGACTCCAAGACTCCATCCTTTTGGAGTTGGCCTATGCGTTTCTTGCTTATATGTCCAAGACGACAATGCCATAATGATGCTTTATCCAAGTTATTATTATTAGTAGAATCAATACACAAAACATTATTTCCTAAGTTATCTACAACAGACACAGCTTCATACACACCATCACAAGGTAATGCTTTAAAATAAAGAACATTATTAAAGAAAGCATCAATAGAACCAACTTCATTATTAAACGAAAAGGTAAACCCTTGTTTGTACAAAGCATGAAAGGAAATAATATTTCTTGCCATTCCTGGCGAGTAACAACACTTATTCAAATCTAAACTAAACCCACTACTTAGCGATAAAGTATAAACTCCAATCTTGGTGACAGGTGAAGCTTTCCTGTTCCCCATGATCAAGTTTATTCTTCCTTGCTCCACATCCTCACTTCTTCTTAGTCCCTGCAAGTCACAACAACTATGAATACCACAACCGGTATCAAGGACCCAAGATTTCGAATGGGGTGAGTTATTAGAAATGATAGTGTAAATACCTGCATGGTTGGGTTTGACTTTCCCATCCTTCACGTCTTGCTGGTACTTTGGGCAGTTCCGTTTCCAATGAGCTTTTTCATGGCAATAGAAGCATTCAGCCTCTTTTGGGTCAGAAGAAAGAGTAATGAAACCTTTCTTGGTTCCACTTGAAGAAGAGCCATCAAGGGTCCAAGCCTTGGTACCCTTCGAAGATCTCTTTCTCTTCCTCCCTTGACTTTTCCAGATTGCCAAAACCGGAGTTGAGTTTGGAGTAGGAGTGATAGCAACCGACTTCCCCTTAAGACCTGTTTCTGCAGTCTTGAGAAGTCCCTGAAGTTTGCTGAGAGTGACCTCTTCCTTATACATGTGATATGTCATGCGGAATTGATCATAGCACGATGGTAAGGAGCGCAAAATTATATCTATTGCTAGCTCCTCAGGGAGGTTCACATTAAGTTTCAGCAATTGATCCACATACCTTTGCATTTTTTGCATGTGGCTCGTGACGGAATCCCCGTCCTTCATCATGCTTGTTATCATGGAGCAGATGATTTCGTACCTCTCTTGTCGTGCACTTTGATGGTATCTTTCCATCAAATCTTGGTGCATTTCATAAGGGTAGAAATCCTCATAGGACTTTTGGAGTTCTGCTGTCATTGTGGCCATCATGATGCATGCTACTTTCGTAGCATCCCTTTCATGTGCCTGAAAGTCAGTGATCTCCTAAGGAGTTGCAGTGGTCTCATCAATCTCCTTAAGCTCCTTGTCGAGGACATATTCTTTGTCCTCGTAGCGGGTAATCATCCTGATGTTTCTGATCCATTCATTGAAGTTGGATCCATCAAAGGTGACTTTCCCACACAAACTCATAAGAGTAAAGGAGCCATTAGGATTCGAGCCAGAAGCATTATTTGAAGACATCTGAAAGAGGAGAACAAGTTTAGTATAGATTTAAGAGAGTCCTTAATAAAACACCCAAATGTAATATTAAGGCTAGGATCCAATCACAATATAATATAACTTAGAAGAGGTATGCCGTAATCTAAGCTATACCATATTTAAAAGGTAGGTGAATGACGATTCACCAATTTCCACCACGTAAACCGAAATATTAGATATTAGGTTTTATTGGTTTTTAGAAATTCCTAGATTCTTTGAGATTCAATGAACTTTTCAAAGGCATGTTTCAATCTCGAGAGTGCCCTCCAAGTTTTGTGACTGGGATACCGAGGATCACAAAACGAGGTGTGAAGTAACCATGCAAATCACTTGGTACCCTTAAAGTTTATCACTCAATCGATGTGCCGGTAAACCACACACGCTCCACCGATACTATAATAAACCTTAAGTCACCCTTTACCTACCTTGTTAAGTCCAAGTTAGTGTGCCGGTTAACCACAAACGCTCCACCAACGACTTAGACAAAGTGTAAAGTGTAATTTCATGGATTAGCACCTTATTCACATTTTCCTAAAGTAACTAAGATTGGGAATTTAATAAAACATTTAGTTACTTTACAATATACATCATACTTTGAATGAGAGTTTATAAGTCCTTATCTTACCCTCCACCAGTCAAGCAAGCGGTGGGTGAGAGTAGACACCCATTAAGTCACCATTTTATAGGCAACAACCTTATACCCACCTTATAGACCGGCTTCGTGAATGAGGCGTACTAGCGGTAAGACGACTTTATTCTTATACACATATATATATATATATATATATATATATATATATATATATATATATATATATATATATATAATTATTAAATCATCATAATATAAGTATAAGGGTTGAATTTTAACTTTTAAAATTCTAGGGGTTGGAACTTAAAGTTTTAACTTAACTTTACTTGTTCCAAAACTTGAGGGCAAGTTTTGTAACTTTCAAAACTTTTCATTTCTTGTAACTTATGAGTTTAATAGAGTAATAAAATGAAGACTCTTCATTTTTCTAACTCTTGTGTTTGTTTTAATGGTTTTAATTCAAGTGTGACTCTTGGTTTTCCATAACTTGAGGACAAGTTATGGACTCCATTAAAACACATTATGATCAAGAATTAATCTACCACATAGGTTACAAATAATTCCTATGATCATCTAAAACATCATAAGAACAAGTACATGAATATGAACTTATTCATAAATCAAAAATTACACTTAAAACTTTGTAATTTTGATAACTAGTTGTTGTAAATGAATTATCAAATACATTACACCATCTAAAACAAGTTTTTCAAGTACCAAAAAGTTTAGGGTAATGTTTCTAATTCATTTCCAGCAACTAAATCGAAATTCTGCAATCAGTCGACCCTACTCGGCGAGTGCATGAACTTACTCGCCGAGTTGGTTGAAGATACACATGAACTCGACGAGTCCCTCTTATGGACTCGACGAGTCCATTCATGGACAACAAGATTTTCGACTTTTTTCAACTTTTAAGCACAAATAAAAAACAAACAAGCCTAGGCTCTGATACCACTGATGGGTTTTGAGCATTCTAACACTTCCTAAGTGTACATGCAACCCTAATAACCTTGGATCTATGTTTGTCTAATTATCATGCAAAGTTGAATTTCAAGGTTATATTCCTATCTAGCATACATGGGGAACAATTTTAACTTAAAGTATAGATAGAATAACTTACCTTGTTGTTGTTTGTGTTCCTTGAAACCTTGTGAGCCTAGCACCCCAAGTGTGATGCCTCAAATGCTTCACACAACACCAAATGCTCTTGGAAGAACTTATGAGAGAACACACACTTCTCAAAAATCGGCCAAGCCCTCTTGTTTCTTAGTGTAACCGATTTTAGGTGGAGAACATGTTTCTTATATAGTGTTGACACATCTAGGGTTAAACCCTAATGTGTCATGACTCTTCATTTCCATGACCCATGGGTTTGTAACTCCCATGGAGCATCCTATGGGTGGAACCCAACTTGATAATCCATGGAGCCTCTTAGCCCACTATACAAGATATGGATGATTTACCTAATCAACCCATATATTTAATTAGTTATCTTTTGATCACATAATTAATTCTAAATTAATTCTTGATCAAACTAATCAAATAATATTATTAATATATTAGAACTTATCATATATTAATAATCTCCAAGTATTATTTCTCTCATTTAGTCTATCCAATTACACGGTGCCATGTAACCCAAATGGACCATGCCGGGTCGGGTCAAGTACATACCAGAAATAGTTATGGACTTATACACCTTATCCAACAGGTACTCTATCCCGATGGATGATTGGACCCATATTATGTTTGGATTCCAACCTGATGGTTGAGGGCCTGGGGTATTCCAACCTGATAGTTAATTGGACCCATAGTATGCTATTTATGATTTTATGTGTATTTTTGTGTATGGGTATTTTGAGGGAACTCACTAAGCTTTGTACTTACAATTTCACTTTATTGTTTCAGGTGCTTCAGATGTATCGGCAAGGTGAAGCCATGATCGTACAGCTCCTCATGTTTGTGTTTATGCTTCTAGGATACTCTGATATTATACTATTTTGAAAACAAACTTTGAAATGTTTAATGGTTTGAAATGTTTGGAAAAAAGTTTAAATTTGGCATGATTTTTATGGGTGTTACAAGTTGGTATAAAATCCTTAGTTTAAGTGGATTGGAGGAACACTTGTGTGAATCCAGACTCAAACTAAGAAAAAGATTTTCAAAACGATTTTCAAAATAAAAAGTTTTTGAAAATATCAAAGGAGGATGCAGGGTGTACGATCGGTCGGAGCAAGTATGTAGACCCCAAAATACCATACTATTATTTGATATTGTGATATGTTAGAACAGCATGCTAGTACTAGGCTAGGGATCCTCAAGAATTGCATGATAGAATTGTCTGATTATGTGATGCATGATAGCCTAAGTTTTCCTTATATGAAATTGACATCATTACTGTAGTTGCTTGTGTATGCATCACGTCTGTACATAATCAAGATCTTATAGCCTGAGAATGTTTGGTTTGGCCTTATTTCTTGTTCTTGTTTGATGAAGGGCTTAGGGTAGGATCAGGTATTAGAAAGTCTATAGGGTCCAACGTTATGTATAGTTAGCATACATGAGTGCTGCAGGGTTGGTGGAAGTTTCATGGATTGATTGTGTCAGGCCGATAGGTTAGTTATGAGATGTTTAGAATTCCTTTAGGAGTGAGGATTGAGCGCTCGCTATGGTTATGTATATTGTTAGGGCGTTGTGGTGATACTTGAGATAAATATGGCTAGGTGTGGAAGGTAGTATGGGCCCGTACTACTGAAAGCACAGGACCCATACACGTAGCAAGGAAGTCACAACCCCTGGGGTTTAGTTGGGAGTTGGTTCCCTGTTATTATATGGATTATCCGAGATCTCTCTAGTGTATTACCAGAATGGTGGTTACGAGACGTCTTGAGACCGAATCCGGGTCAAGATCGGGAGCTGGTAGCCAGGATAGGCCAATATTGTCAAGGGATCGTGTTAGTGAGATTGCCCGGGAACAGTTGTTTGGGTCTATTAATACCGCCATGGTTGTAACACCCGTGTTTCTAGGTTAAACATTAATTTAATGGTGTAATAGTTAGGGTCAACACTTATAAGCTACTTTGAAATAATACATAGGAATTATTTGAATATTATGTGCCTTATACTTAATTATAAGATATAATAAGTTTAGAATAAAAATAAGCGTCAAAAATAAAATAATAAATAGGTCCAATATCTATGAAGAAAGTTGTAGTGGTCTGGACAAGGATTCCATAGATATAAAGAACGCTGAAATCCGAGTTATAACGAAGAAGATATGACCTGTCGAAGTTTCGCGTCAAAACCGGCACGACACTGGGAAACATAAAATTTAGTTTAAGATAAACTACTTTTTATCCTTAGGAGTCTAAATGAAAGTTGTAGAGTATGTCTCCACCTATGCGTTGATATAAAGAACGTCAAAAACGGAGTTTGTATGCGAAAGTTATATCATTCCGAAGATTTAGCTTTTAAAAACCCTAAACTAGCTAATTCACGACGTGAGTTTTATGACACTCACGAGATTCTGTCATAATTTGGAATCTAGAAGCTGCGAGAGGATAAGATCCAATTCACGACGTGAGCTTTATGACACTAACGACGTGAGGTGTCATGGCTACCATCCGAAGCTAGGGACGCAAATGGCAAGTCTACAGAGTGAATCATGACACTCAGGACGTGAGTGTCATAAAAACTTACTATAAATAGCAAGATCGACCCATTCACTTCCTTACACCATTTCCTTTCTCCTCTCTCATTTGCTGAAGCCCTTCTTGCATCCCGAGCCCCGACGACCTCGTACGCTGACCATTTCTACCTAGATTACATAAAATCATGCTCCTAAGGTGAGTGCATAGTTACTTTCATCTTACACATAGATATGAAGTATTTTATATATTACGTGATATGTGTGCATATTATCTGTATACTTGATATCTATGTTGGATGAATGTTTTTATACAAGTTTTAAATGATTTTAACTGTATATGTATTTTATATCTACAAAAATGTTGGGGTAAAACATGGGTAGATGTAATAAGACGATGTGTGATAAAATGATGAGAGGCCTCGATGTTGTCGTTGTTGATCCAGTCATCTAGCGGAGTATAGATGATGACCACGGACTCTTCTAGACAGTCCATTGGAACGCTGACAGGCTTGCAACCTGTAGGTGTTGTGAACGACGTGCTCACCGGTGTACTCCATCCCCAACATGGTTGCCTTTAGGACATTTATTGCTAAGGAACCCCCTTAGCAGTAGTGTCCATCCCGATGATAATCCTTAGGCTACATCCCTTACAATAGGTGTTTAGGGAAGTAAAATGAGGATAACGGGAATGGGTAATCGGGTTATTGTTGCTTGATGAAATTAATAAACTTATTTATTGCGGGTTGAAAACCCTATGTGCTCACTAGGCTCCCAAGCCTGACCCACTCTGTTTTCTCATATACAGGTAGTGGAAAGAGAGCACAAGAGTGATGATCTGATGAGAGATCAATGGATTATAGGCTACTAGAATAAATAGATATTATAATGCCTATGTTGTTTATGTTTATGCTTTTGATCTGTATTAACAATGATATTTCAAGGTTTTTAATATAATACATTTCTACGGAAATGCTTTGATAAATTCTTTTTTTATATTATTTGGGAACAAATTCCGCATTATATTTCTTGAAAAATATACTCTGATTTTCAATTAAAGCATAAACAAATCGGCCTTTTCTGGCCGTGAATTCGGGGATGTCACAATGGTTGAGCATTTCGATGAGCGCTATGCAGCCCTTATGGTTTCCGCAGCAGTTGCAATAGCTGTAATGACGGTAGGAGGAGGAGCTGGTCAAGGTTTCCAGTAATGTGACTTGTTACTGGGACGTATTCTGACGAGTAGAGAGCCGTAGTTACTAAGGATCAGGGAGATGTTCCGTACTCGTTGCATTCTGTGGGTTAGGAAGGATAGTTTGGTATTTGAGTTTCCAGATTTGTGGCTTCGAGGGTTTTGTTCGAGGCTGGGATTTGAGTTGCAGGGAATCCGGAAGGGAGTGACGATTATGATCAGCTAGAGTTTTGTAGTTGGAAGTCGAATGGATAATGGATGGATTGGAATGTCGTTTTCTAGGGCAAGGATTATGTGACAACCCGGAATTTCTTTCTGTACAAACCGTTCAAAATCAACCAAGTCATATTTGTTTCTGCTATCATTTAACATTGTTTGGGGTCTATTTGGGTATTCTATGCTCAATACGATCAAGATTTAGGTTCAGTGATGAGTTATTATAAGTCATAACATAAATTTCGGGCCAAACAATCCTTCAAGAGGAGTGTATAGCCACAAACATGAGTTTACGGCCGTACACCCCCACCCACCCCTCATGGCCAAAAACTCCCCCTATATAAGGATTACTTAGCCTTCATTCATCAGTTTACACACTTCAAGTCTAGAGTTTTCTATATCTCTCTACCTCCATCAAGTTTTCTTCAAGATCCTCAAAGATGTAAGTGTTTCCCACCTTGATTTGTTGCTACATTCCTTTCTAGTGGTGAATCCATGTTTCATCTCCTAAATTTCATCGTTTACTAGATTTTCATCTTTCACCAAGAACACCAAGAACACACACTAGTTCTTGGTGGCTAAAACCCCTCTTCAAGCTTCCAAATTGCTAGGAATTGCTTCCTATGCTTGTTATCAACTAGGAATGCTTGATTTTCACCTTGAAATCGACCCAATAAGCATGAACATGAAGGGTTTACGGTTGTAACCCCATGTGTACGGCCGTACACACCTCATGAGCCGTAAACCCTAGTTGTTGGTCAAATGTTGGCTTTAAACACTTCTTTAAGCTATGCATAGGACCTAGAACACTTCCGGGAGGCTAGAAAAGACCTTAAACCACCTTAAATTGCACCCTTCTACAAGAGTGTACGACCGTAAAATCCTTGGCCGTACACCCATGGGCCGTAAACCGATGTGTCGTACACTCTTGGGCCGTAAACCCCTTTAGACCGCGAACCCATGGCTGTAAACACCTTTGTGTGGCCACAAAATTCCCTCTTTCAATCACATATGATTATAACACTTAGTATCAATTGTTTCCTAGTCTCTAAGGTGGTTTCCTTCCATAACTAGTGGTGTTATACCCTAATCTAATACATATAGGTGCTCCATTATATGTTAGATAGGATCCATTTGTGTTCGAGACTTCACTTGACACTCAGCACCCCTATCGACCTTACATTCGAATCACACACCAAACGGTGGGTTCATACCCCTATACTTTTATGATTTTTAAATGTTTTCAGGAGGGAATACAAGCCAAACACAAAGGATATTTGCAAACTAAAAAGAAATGTTTTCAACGAGCTAAAACTTATGCAATTGATACAAACAAACGCGCTTCATAATACATATAGTTATTTTTATCCCTTTTGTATTATGCAGAGCATAAGGGACGTTTTCTAAACATAACTGCATAGTTTTTTTTCCAGAGCTTATCACGAACATAACATTCAGTCAAACTATAATAGGTATAGTTTGGGGAATTCACTACCAGTTTTACCAATATAACCTATTTACATGGGCAATCATATAAACTATGATAGGTTTAGTTTATGATATTCATTACTACATTCAGATAACAAGAGTATGACACTAAATAATTATTTTCAATATAATTATTTAGACTACCAATTATACAAACAATTTCAAACATAAGAAACGATACAGATCAACACGTAAATTAGTTAATATAGGATTGTGAGACATCTCTTCATTGCACCCTTCAGGGTATTGGTTAAATCGTCTACACTTAGTATAGTCAGAGTCTCCAGGTGGAAGAGCATGGGATTTGTGAATAGATTTATTCGGGACCAACAATCCCCCACCTAAACTGCTAGCTACAGTTAGGTAGGCATGCCTGGGGTGATAAATATCATACCATACGACGCCTGAAGAAACGTCGCGGAGGTCATTAGTCATATTAGCATGGTTATACAAACTCACAATAGTATAAACTAACCTTTGTTTATGGGATTTTCATTCTTCAATAGTTTAATTTTAATTAATAGAACTACTACAGTATACACTGGAGGGTATTCCAGGGATACAACACTTAGTTTTATTTTAAGTAATAAGACTACAATACATACTGGTGGTAGCCAGGGTTTGCAAACAGAACATACAATACATACTGGTGGTAGCCATGGTTTTCAAACAAAACATACACTACATACTGGTGGTAGCCAGGCTTTTGAAACATACTATTCAAATGGTAACAAACAAACATGTTAGAAAATATTGGATTTTCTTAGGAAACATGCGTACATTTACATAACTTGATAACATTGGTTTTTACCACGAAACCTTCTTATGAACTCACAAGCTTTATGCTGATACATTTTCAAAATCTCTTGTATTCTCACGACAACAGTAGACAGGTACTATTGCATCATTTTGAGAAGACGGGGCATATAGAGACACGTCTTTTACTTATTATAGTTTTGTGTATACAAACTTTGTATCAAACAAGATGTAAATATTCATTTCTTAATGTAATGGTTGTATTACTTTGATGACTATGATGTAATTGTTGTGATACTATACATGACGTCCTACACTCCCGAACGTTTTCGCCGTTCCGGTTCGGGGGTGTTGCAGATTATGCCCTTCCATTTTTTAGAGCTCAAAGGAGTGAGCAGGCTTGTGAACCTAGGATCAAGTTGTATTCCTGCTCAGGGTCAGTTAGTCGCAGGGGTTGGCGATAGTATCTCAATGCCGGTAAGCAGGGGTTAGTCGATGTGGCATCAGTATCTTATGAGGCATACACGATTACCGTTCCGACCCATAGGAGCTAAGATCCGATTCACCTTGGAGACTGTGTCTTGGAAGTAGTTTATAGCTCAATTTAGGGTAGAGGTTGCTTCAGCTACTGCAGTTTAATTGTAGGCAACTGAGCTGGTGAGTGAGTCAAGGTACGAGACCCTGAACGATATGATTTCTAAAGCCTGAAAGCAGGAGATTTGTTTGGAGCACATTCGGATTAGGCGTATTATGTTAGAGGTCTACGGACAGGGGCCCACAAGATGGTTATTCAGCATTAACAGGATTTAGTGGTTTTAGTAACTGTCATTGATTGGCGGATGAGAGCGCCAAGGGAAGTAGCTCATTTCTGAGATATTAGTTGGAGCACCTATCTTTAGGTCTTCAAGATTTAAGTTTGGGGTAATTCAAGTATTAGAGACTGTCGATTTCACTGGGATTCAAGAAGTGTTCATCTCGTTCTTAGAAGTGTGTGATCATTTGGAATTGGCTAGTGATAGAGCACTACTTGATAAGCGCTAGTGGTCATCGGGTCAATCATTGTAAGGCGATAAGGATTGTGGGTCTTTCAATTCTCCTGTGCCTTGAGAATTCAGTCGAATCTAAGTGGGGGAGAATGGTCCCGGAATACAGAAGCGGAAGCAGTTTTGAAATCGGGATAAGTTTTGTATCGTGGTCGGGAAGGAAGACGACCCAAGTGGTTGTTTAGTTTAAGGGTTGTGTGAGTCGGGAGTTTGGTAAAACTCCCCAGCATGTATATCGCGTCTTCTCGGTGATTGATAGAAGAATTTGGCAAATTAGGTTGGGGTTCTAGTCATGTATTGAGTTCAGTTCGGGTGTTCGGTTGAGTGTGTGCTCGACTCTAAGAGTTTTTGGATTGACAATTGAGGGTAAGGTATCGATTACAGTTGTGTTAGGTAAAAAGTGTTGTAAGACTGCGGGGGATAACTGTAGCATTCACCGATTCATTCAGGTGATTAGGCCTGGGTAGGCCAGTTCGTATGATTGTGGGTAGACCACAGCAGGATTGGAATTAGGAAACGGTGGATCGTTGGGGACCGGGCATGATGTAAGACTACAGTATTCTAGTAGCGTTCACTTTTTGTAGTTTACTCAATGGCGATAGGTTTCAGACTATTATAGTCGGATGGACCAGAAGGATTGATCGAGCCATAAGTCGAGATATGGCTAGGGCCGTTATTGCTAGTCAAAGCTTCCTTCGGGAATCGCGTGGAGCAACTGTAAGATCGCTTGTTGGTTCAACAATCGGGCAGGAATCTGGTATTCTGGAGGAGTTTTCTATCAAGTATAATTGTACTGCAGGGAAACTTGGTCTATGGTTATGTTTTCTGGTGAGAACCTCCAGTTATTAGAAGTTGGATAGTCAGTTTAAGGAATATGTGGGATGGAAATAGCACTGGTTCAATATATGTGGTCTGTTAAGGAGTCAGACCATCTCAAGAATTTAGGGTTCGGATTGAGTAACGTGTGTATGTTGCAAGGAATGCGTTCACCTTCAGATTGTAGGTCCCCATGGGGGTTGGTTTTGATTACCTTAGAAAGGTTGGGATTATGCACGGGATGGTGGCCACGTAGTTCAAGTTGTCTGGCGTATAAGGAATGATAAGATACGATTTCGAGGACGAAATCAAATTCAAGTGGGGGAGAGTTATAATATCCCATTTAAAATAGAATAATTAAATAATAAACCCAAAACCCCGAGAAGTAATTATTATTGTTTTATATTTTATAGTCCAAAATCAAATAATATTTAACGGGGTGTTGGTTTTGGGGAGCCAAATGGAATAATTTAGAAATTAGGGGTGAAAATGTAACTTCCGGATTAGTTATGTAAGTATTTATGAAGGCAAGGACTAAACAGTAACATCTGGGACTTCATTTGAGTAGATTCTTGGGAGCAGGGGCTAAAGAGTTAATTATGGACCTACTCGCTAGAAGGATTCTCCAAATGGAAACCAGCGTAGTCATGATTAGGACATCTACAATCCATTTGAATTCAAAGTTCCATAGACACACTAAAAATAATAGAAGATGACGTTAACACAATTACATTATTTTAGTTTTCAAATAAAACCGAAAATTACGTGTATTTTTTAGATTTTAACATACCTATTAAATACATACCGTGTTTGCAATCACAGTAAGTTTTTCTTGGGAGTTGGTGGGGGTTTAAAAAAAAAAAAGAAAACTAAATTAAACCAAATATTTTGGTTTCTCGAAACACCACAAATCAAATGGTCGGTTTTTCAAAACGAATTTATTTTTTTCTCAAACATGAGCAAACTTATAAATTTACATTTTTTTTTTGCATCCAGTTATCTTTACAATAAAAAACAAAACGTTACAAAGTATCATGTCATATACAAAAAATATTCATATCTTTAGGTTTGATTATGTTGTGTGAAGGCTTGGAAAAGTTGGATTGAAGGAAGCGAAATGGAACTTATGGATCCAACAATAGTTGAAACTTGTTCTAAAGATGAAGTTATAATGATGAGATACATCAAAATAATGTTGCTGTCAAAATAGCGTTGGCGTTGCTAAGTCAATCGGATGAATCACTTATCACTGAAGTACATGCACGGTAAGAATTGCAACTTCTTATTAATATTTTGTAATTCTTTATACTTTTAATTTTATTTTATACGGGTGTTGATTTGTGTTGCATATTACAAATTTTAACAAGTCCAATTCTACTTACCTAACAAGATTGAGGGTAATAGTACACATTAAAAAACTTATAAGTTAAAATAAGAAACTAAAGAAACCAACCTACAAACTACCAAAGTATCAAAATAAATCAAAATACCAAAGTAATAATTACCAAACTACTAAACTACCAAAGTATGAACATAAACCCCTGTATCTCGATACGCCATTATCCATCGACAGCCCCTCAAAACCCCTACAAAACCACCCCATCACATCCAATGACCACTCTGTCCAAGCTTGGAATAACAAATCCCTTGGAGAACTTAATCTTCATACTACCACCGTTCCTCCTCTTGTTCTCATATCAAAGCTCTCCAAAATCCTTATTTGCAATAAGAAGCCATGTTTGATGAACACAATTCACTCATTAAAAATCATATCGGGGTTCTTGATTCTAGACCTTCATGGTAAGTGTTGTTAGGTGCATGTGATTGTTTGATGAACACAATTCACTCATAAACAATACTTTCAGCTTGGTCATTAAATTGAAGACGAATCATACGGTTGTTAGTGTTGCGGTCTATATACTAGATCGATGATATATATACAAATTAAAAGGGTCTTCCATTGCCACTATTTATTGATTTCTGGTTCAGTCTAAACATTCATCCACCACCTGTTCAAACCACAAGAGCATATTAGTGTACATGTTTATATGCTTAGAGGTTATTACTCTTTAGCCCTTGTTGTGTGTATTTGTAGCCCATGAGAGTACATATGGGAAATAGGCTCTATTTGTGCACAAATTGTAGGTTGAGGGTGATATCACCTACCAGTTTTGTCTATAACCCCTTACTTATTGTTTATAAAATCTTCTATAAGTTGTTATCACAATCCAAAGAAGTAAGCATCCAAATCAAGGTGGTTGACCGATTGTTTTTGTTCTATTAATCACTTACGTAACCTTCATGAATAGTTGGAGCAAGAAATTATTTCATCGACATTGTTCTCTTGATATCTCCGACTAAATGTACATGCATTCATGCCGAAATTATATCAGGACCAAAATTCCATGCAAATATCTTTAAAAAAAAATACTCCGCATAATTTTAATGTAACACCGTAAATTTCAAGACAAAATTTTCATTTAAAATAATCATTTTATTCTTAGAAACGCTTGTTTAAAATCTCATTCATAGTCGAATTACAAAACATAACTCCATTTTCACTTGCATAGAAAACCAGGATCCTCCAAAATATGACTCTTTCTCTGGTGTGTACAATCAAGTCGGTGCCGTCCCGTGATACTGAAAGAAACCTGAAAAACATCACACAAAACAATGTAAGCACGAAGCTTAGTGAGTTCCCCAAAATACCACACATAACACATATTAGCCACTCGAGGCTATAACTCTATGGGTCCATGCACCCAAAGTCTGTGAACCCTCAGGTTCTAACTTTGGGAACCTTCCGGTTCCAACTCTATAAACATTCACAACATAAATCACATAGAAGTAATGCAGTACAACACATCACCTACATATAGCATACAAATACTCTGATCACATAACTCTGGTTACCTACTCGAGGTAAAGTATAGTGAGAAGACTCACCTGGCAAGCAGAAAGCAGATATCCCCACACTTAAATCTCAACTCGCCACCACCTAACACGTAAGGCAAATACTCTCATGAATATAACTCTCGAGACTAGAATCAATCCTCTCATGGAACCCTCTTAAGGGTAAAAGACTATTTTACCCCTCTCTTGGCCCAAAGGCCACATCCCTGACCAAACCCTAAAAGTCAACGGCCAACCCTTGGTCAAAATCAAAGTCCTCAGTCAGCGTATACTAATGGGGGAGGTGCATAGTTCAAGATTCTCGATCCATCTCAGGGTCACCAAGATGTATTCGGACTTGAAAAAGGATTACTGGTGGCCTTGTGTCACACCCCCAAACCAAAACGGCGGAAATGTTCAGGGGCGGAGGACGTCATGTACAGTATCGTATCAATGCAAAATAGTAAACAAGAAACAACATCATCCATTGTATTAATAGAATAATTTAATACAAGTGTGTTATGTGTAGTTTGAAAGACACTTAATGGTTGTTTCTTATTTCTTTCTAAAATTCCCGACATGAATCATTAAAATTTCATTGTATCTGATTAAATGATTGGTTCAATGGTTGATTTTGTGATGTGAATACATAATCAGGAGGCTTAAAGGCATATCTGAAAGCTGAACATCGAAAAAGCATGGTCTGATTTTTTTTTATTATTATTATTATTATTTTTTATTTTTTAAATTTTGGTGAGTTCTTTACTTCTCTACTAGTCTTCTGATTATGTATTTCATTCTATATGATTATGTTTTTCATTCTATTTGATTTTGATTTAAGATTGGATTTCTCTCATGTTTAAGGTTAAAATCAGAAGGCATATATGAAAAGTGAAAGTTGTAAAATGAAAAAGCACTGTGATTCTGATTTTTTCTGATTTAGGTGAGTTCTTTACTACTCTTCTTCTAATTCAATTTTATTGTTGTTTGTTTCATTTTAATATATGTACATTTGCTTTTGTAAACTTTTTGTGTTTTTGTTTCTTGTTTTTGTGATGTGAATCAGGAATTAGGAGGCTTCTTTATTATGATATTTGACAACTGTGAAGCTGTGAAGGTTGCTCAAATTTTGTTGCTGTGTGTTCTTGTTCAGGTTGTATCTTTCCTTCAATCCTTGTTTAGTGTTTATAAGTAGATTTGTTTTGTTTTAAATATGATTCCCCGAAAACAACCATCTGGTGCACAAAATAGAAAACGAAAAAAAAAGGAACAACAAGAGGCTAATGAATTAAGAGGGTCTTTGAATAAATTTTTGGTTAGAAATCAAAATGTTAGTGATTTTGAAAAAAATGATAATTTTAATATTCCACCAAGTACTTCCAATGATTCAATTGATCTTTCTAATGAGTTTGATAAAAATGACTTTCTTGACAAAGACAAACCAAGTGATTTTAATATTTTTGATCCTAGAGCGGATGATTTAGATTCAGAAATGAAAGATTTACTAATAGAAAAAGGGCCAAATAGAGAAATTGATACAAACATAATTTTTCAAAAAAACGCACTTGGTAGACTTTTTTCTTTTGATTTTTATACACGTAAATTAAAAAATGGTGATTGTTTTGATAGAAAATGGTTAGTGTATTCAAAAGAACTTGATAAAGTTTTTTGTTTTTGTTGTAAACTTTTTAAAACCGTTCGAACCAAAAGTAATTTGGCAACTGAAGGAATTAAAGATTGGAAGCATCTTAGTGAAACATTAAAACAATATGAAAATAGTTCTGAATCTGATCATATGGTTTGTTTAAGAACTTGGACTGAAACGCATATTAGGTTAAATAAAAATGAAACAATTGATAAAGAGTTACAAGAAATGATTAAAAAAGATACTGAACATTGGAAAGAAGTTATGGTTAGAATTATTTCTGTTGTCAAATGTTTAGCAAAAAATAACTTAGCTTTTCGTGGTACAAATGAAAAATTTTATGAAAACTCAAATGGTAATTTTTTAAGTGTAACTGAATCAATTGCTGAGTGGGATCCGGTAATGAAAGAACATTTTCGAATGATTAAAGACAAAGAAACACATAATCATTATCTTAGTCATAAAATTCAAAATGAATTAATTGATATGTTGGCATCCAAGGTAAAAAGTACAATTATTAAAAAAATAAAAAATGCAAAATATTTTTCTGTAATTCTTGATTGCACTCCGGATGCTAGTCACCAAGAACAAATGACTTTGATTATAAGATGTGTAGATTTGGAAAATGTTCCATTAAAAGTAGAAGATTTTTTTAGAGTTTTTAAATGTAGAAGATACATCCGGTCTAGATCTTTTAATGTTTTACAAGATGCTCTAAAATCTCTTGATTTGGATATTAATTATAATCGTGGTCAAGGGTATGATAATAGGGCAAATATGAAAGGAAAACACCAAGGTGTTCAAAAATGATTGCCTGATATAAATAGTAGAGCTTTTTATATGCCTTGTGGATGTCATAGTTTAAATTTGGTTTTATGTGATATTGCAAATTCTTGTCATAAGGCAAAAACTTTTTTTGGTACATGTCAAACGATTTATAATGTTTTTTCTAATTCAACAAAAAGATGGAGTGTTTTACTTCAATTTATAGATGATCTAACACTTAAATCATTATCATCTACTCGTTGGGAAAGTCATACTGAAAGTGTTAAAGCAATAAAACCACAATTTTCCCAAATAAGAAAAGCTTTAAAAAAAAATTATCTAAAGAAAGTGATAATGGACAAGTGTGTAGAGATGTTGATTCATTAGTAAATGGTGAATTTTCTAGTTTTGAGTTTATTTTAAGTTTAGTTATATGGTATGAAGTTTTATACAAAATTAATTTGGTTAGTAAAAAGTTACAATCCAAAGAAATGCTTATTGATGTTGCTGTAAAAAATTTGGAGGGGTTAATTAATTAATTATTTTGAAGGATATAGGGAAAGTGGGTTTGACTTTGTTATTAGTGAAGCTAAAGAAATAGCAAATACTGTTAAAGTTAAACCCGAATTTTTTTAAAAACGTGTTTATAAAAGAAAAAAACAATTTGATGAAATTCCAAATACCGAAAGAGAACGTCAATCTTCTCAAGAAGCATTTAAAAGAGATTATTTTATTGTTATAGTAGATATGGCTCTTGTTCAATTGAAAAGTAGATTTGAACAAATGCAATATTTTGAATCTATATTTGGTTTTTTATTTGATGGTTCCAAATTAGTTTTCTTTAAATGATGATGAATTAAAAAATTGTTGTTTAAATCTTGAGTCCAACTTGACAAGTGGTGAAGAATGTGATATTGATGGAATTGGTTTATTTATTAAGTTACAAATTTTGCAGAAAATGTTACCGAATGAAGCATACAAATGTGAATAATGGAGTATGCAAGAAGAATGGATATATTCCCTAATTTTTTGGTTGCATATAGGATCTTATTGACAGTGCCGGTTATGGTTGCTTCCGCGGAAAGAAGTTTTTCAAAATTGAAGCTTTTGAAATCGTATCTCCGAAGTACTATGACTCAAGAAAGATTGAATGGATTATCACTTGTAAGTATTGAAAGTGATTTTTTACAAAATATTGATTATTGTAAAATAAGAAATGTTTTTGCTTCAAAAATGCACGAAGACAACGATTTAGATTATTTTTGTAGGTTTTGTTTGTATTGTATTGATTGTTTGATTATAAAATTTACTATATTTTTGATTTTCTAAATTTTTTATATATAAGGGCATAAATTTTTTTTATCTCACTCCGGGTAGCAAAAAACAATGGACTGGCCCTGGTCACTACCTGCAATTGGAGAAAACCCAGATGGAGAATTCATCAATACAACATGAATGCTTGTGAAGCGCTTCATAATGAATGTTAATAATCGACAATATTCCTTGTGTTCAAGGTAGACGAACAAGCAATTAGGGATTTTAGGGGGTGGGGAGAAATACGATTGATGTATCGAGGTAGTGAAAAGGCATTTAGGATTAAGGACATTATGGTCCACTAACCTTTTATTTTTATTATAATGTTTTAAGAATATAAAAAAATAAAGATTATTAAATGTTAAAAATATCAAAAAAAAAAAAAAAAAAAGGAGTATATATGATATTAAAAAACAGAAGAAAAGAATACCATATTTAAAATTTATGCCAAACAAATACCATATTTAAATGTTTAAAACCATCAAATAAAATCAACTTATTTTTAAATTTAAAAAAAAAAAAAGAAAAAGCGACTGGTACTCCTACTCCCATCCCATCACCTTTGGTTAAAAAACTAAACCCGTATAGAAGTTAAACTTTATTTTGAGGTATCTCACCATTTATAGAAGTTAAACTTTATTTGAGGTACTCACCATTTACAACAATCAAACAAATATAATAATTATACGTAACTCTACTTGAAGATATCTAACATTTGACAACGATTGATTTTGGTAATTTGGTGTATAAGAACAATAAGCCCCACCCACACATTAACTACTATCTTGATCAACAAACGAAAAATGAAATCTATAACTTCAATACCGTTTCTTCTTCAAGCAATCATCAACACTGTTACTCTTGTCATAGCTCAATTCCCCCCAAAGCCCGTCTTCAAATGCAGAGACACAGGCAACTACATAACAAGGACTGATTACAGCAGAAACCTCAGAGTCGCATTGAATACAGTCGGCAATATGGACACTATAATGGCGGATCATTCAATTCATCCATAGGCGTGAACGAAGCAGCACATGTCATGGCCCTTTGCTCCGGTATTTCTACTCATTGTGGTGGAAGTATACACAAGTTGACTGTTCAACTTACAATCAAGTGCTTGGATCAAAAAGAGGCTGTGATGTGGGGTTCAAATTGTATGATACATTTCTCTGATCGTAAAATATTAGGATCTCTTGATGATTGGTCTCGGTTCAGTTTACCAGATAAACAAGCAGGAAGTCTTGCGAATAAGCCAGATCAGTTTGACAACCTTATGTTTTTTTTAATGAATAGATTAAAGTTGGACGCATCCCGAGGTACTACCGATAAAAAGTCTGAATTTAAGGTAGATTATGAAAATAAACCTGTGTATGGGGCTATGCAGTGTACTGCTGACTTATCCAGGGAGCTGTGTGATAAATGTTTACAAGAATTATCTGTGGCGCACCGTTATTGTTGTAGCGGAAGAAAGGCTGCGAGAATATTTTCACCCGATTGTTTTTTTAGTTACTCGGGTCAAGATTTTTCCAAATGGAAAACATAACTCTTGCAGGTGTAATCATCATTAGGGCCTCCAAACTCCATTGAATTTAGAACTTTAGTTTTGATGGATTGTAACATCATCTTTGAATAAACCTTAATTTAATTGCTCGACAAACAATTTGGTGACTTTCTTCGGTCATGATTTTAGCAAAGACTATATGTTTAATATAATAAAGAGTTCAATTCAAACCATCAATAAAATCATAAACCTTTTCATCCACATCCACTTCTCAGGCCTACATACTTCCCAAAAGGTTGGAAGTCCAAGAGAATGACATGTACTATCAATAATGTTGTACTAGATAAAGACTAACAGAATACGGCTAATATATGTATCCCATACTAGAGAAAGTGAAATGGAAATCTAATAGGGCTTAAATCTTAATCAAATATTTGCTTATTTGAATGAAGTGGCGAGGTTGTTTGTCCATCCATTCTAATACGGCTCACAGTTAGATTCAAATACAACTATTTTAAATCAAGTACGGCTACTTCAAATTGACACCCTCTCCCGCTAAACCCAACATAGAAAAACCACCATCTTCCACATATTTCATAAGCTTCATGATTCAGGTGCCTGAAATAGCAAATATGGTCAGTTTCATCTTGACTCGTTTGAATTCAGAATGGGTTCAATTTGTTTCATCTATTTTACACTGTGATGTTCTCGAGAATTTGTCTTTACATGTATTTGTCTTTTTTTGGTTAGTACTAAAAATTGCAACTTGAAGTATGATAGAGATTGGATATGGTCTTTCTTTCGGGTCTGCAGAATTTAATCGGGTTGTTCTCATCAGATGCAAAATTCGAATTTTGTTTAAAGAGATGTTTATGGATTGTAACAAGCACGTGCATTTTTTATGTGATAGCAATTAGAGGTTCAATTCTTATTGTGGTAATAGAATCAATTGCAATTGGATTGAGGGGATTCGCTACCTTTATTATACCAAAAGATCTAATGGGTATTTTGTTTATAAAAAAAGAATTCACAGGAATTATTATTTTTTCCGGTTCAAATCCTTGCTATTTTTTATTTCACTCATTATTATTGCATTAGTAGTTGTTGGTGTGCTCAAGCCATGGAAAAGTGGCAATGGTGCTTAGTTTCTTTGCTAACATATAACACCCATTCAGAGTTTGAGTTTGAGTGTGAGGTCTTATTATATTATAATATTTACCTTATTCTTGTATAAATGATGAGCATTTTTTATTTTATAGTTTTCAAATTATTGACTTAATGTTGTCTCTAATGTGCTTGATTGTACTTGTTCATCTGGAATTTACATTTTCTTTAATATATGTTCTATTTGTTCATTTATACATTTTGTTTGTTTCATGAAAGTTGTTTATATAGTGAATGTAGAATTAGAAGAGAGATTGGGAACAACATAACTTCATTCTTCTATGGAGCTATGTATATAGACACAAAGTACAATGAGAATTAAGGAAACAATACTCTATTTACAAAAAAGATAAATACAATACAAAGGACCGATAGGAAAGGATCAATCCCAATCTATGCCATAACTAAGAGTTCTGGTCAACACTCCCCCTCAAGTTGGAGAGGCTAAAGATAATAGGGTCCGGTGGTGAGTTAAGAGGCTTAAGTAGGGTCCAAGACCCTAAATTAGGGTTTAGGACTAATTGGAGTACGCCCAATGTACTTCTAATACGCCCAGCGTAATCCTTAAAGAACCGCGATCATTGTGCTTAATACACCAAACGTACGCCAATGTGCGTCCCTCATACTGGCTTTCTAACTAGCAGACCATGCGTACACTTGTGTACGCCCCGTATAACCGGTTAAACCCTAAAATCACCAAACTTTCAAAGGTCGTAACTTCTTGGTTATAAGTTTGTTTCTAACGATCCTTATTTCCACGAAAAGTGTAACAACCCAGATTTTCAAAAGAAATTTTTCATTTTTAATTAACCAAAATACTTTCCACAAATCATGAACTCCCAAATACAATTGTTTTCAAATTCATAACAACAACAATTTTATTTCAAAACATCAGAGTCTCCCATAATAACGCATGAGAGAGAGTGCACGCCGCGCCATCAAGCCTTGTTTTTACCCTTGGGATCAGATGTACTTGAAACAAATCCACAAACTATAAGTTAATGCTTAGTGAGTACCCCATAGCATACCCTACACACAATCCACATATCACATATCATATTAGCTATGAAAGCCACATATATCACATAAGCCATGCATACAACATATAGGGATGCCATGGGCTCGTCCCCAGGGTCTTACTCTAGGATGCCATGGGCTCCCCACATGGTCTTACACCTAAGTGCCATTGGCTCTACCATGGTCTTTAATAGGAAAGCCATGGGCTCTCCACATGGTCTTACATTCGGTTGCCATGGGCTCTCCCATGGTCTTTAGTAGGAAAGCCATGGACTCTCCACATGCTCTTACATCCAAGGGCCATGGGCTCTCCCCCTTGTCTTCCATACAAACATACCACATATACAACTAACATACTTCATCGCACATAACCAACTATCATGCCTCATAACATAACATCAGCTAGTGTATCACATATCATAAAATGGGCCGGCCTTGGTGCCTTAGACCCATTGGTATGGTGAGGAGACCCACCTGTCAAATGCTGATCTGACAAGCTAAGATAAAAAATATTCCACGCACTACTCCAACTCAACCGCCTATAATCATCATGTATTAACTTGTCTCAATCCCGATATACCATAATTATCCTCAATTTCAACCCTAGTTAAATTCAAGGTGAACAATCAAGGTCAAAAGTCCATGTTGACCTCAACTCATCGAGTGCATCCAGCAACTCGTCGAGTTAACTGAATAATACTTCAACTCGCTGAGTCGAGTTCATCAAATGTCCAGAAAACCTAGAGTCCATTCTGACCAGAACTCTAATCCTTCATTGCACTCATTCAGAAGCTCGAAAACGAGCAAACCCTACCTCGACTCGTCGAGTCAACTAAGGGACTCGATGAGTTCCTTCAGTCCTATTTGTGTCCAGCCCTTTTTAGTGGGGTCTAAGGTCCCAAACTTGAGATCTAACCTCCCTTAGTGCAGTTACCACGTAAAGTTGCAAACTTTATATGCATGCAAGGTCTTCCAAGGCTATAACCTCAAAACTAAGCTTCCTACAAGGTTTTTGTGCATGGAAAGGGTCTAGATTGGATAAAGTGAGCAACTTTATGTCATTAGGGACCTAGAAAGGTCCAGATTTGGAACCATATCCTTGTGATAAGTCCAGGTCCGAGTATGACTCCATTTTGCACCAAGAAAAGGGATCTAAGCAACTAAAGATCAAGGTAACGAATTTATACCTCAAGATGGTTTCCATTGTTAGAGCTCTATGACCACCGATACCGCTGTCTTCATCTAGTTTTTATGTTTTTTTTTTTCCAATTTAATCGTCTCCACCTGATCAAACTGCAGCGGGATGTTAGTGATTAGGGTTTAGACCCAAGCCCTTTAGGGTTTAACCATTAGACTTTAGGTATTTTTGATATATTCTTATGTAATTGCCTTTTGAGGATCAATCAATCAATTATTTTACAGTTTAGATGTTATTACTCTTTAGCCCATGCTGTGTGTATTTTTAGCACATGAGAGTACATATGGGAAATTGGCTCAATTTGTGCACAAACTGTAGGTTGAGGGTGATATCACCTCCCAATTTTGTCTATAACCCATTAATTAATGTTTATAAAACTTCTATGAGTTGTTATCAGAATCCAAAGAAGTAAGCATCCAAATCAAGGTGGTTGACCGATTGGTTTTTGATCCCTTAATCACTTACTTAACCTTCATGAATAGTTGGAGCGAGAAATTATTTCATCAACATTGTTCTCTTGATTTATCCGATGAAATGTACAAGCATTCATGCCAAAATTAAATCAGGACCAAAATTCCAAGCAAATATCTTTAAAAAAAATACTCCGCATAATTTTAATGTAACACCGTAAATTTCAAGACAAAATTTTCATTTAAAATAATCATTTTATTCTTAGAAACGCTTGTTTAAAATCTCATTCATAGTCGAATTACAAAACATAACTCCATTTTCACTTGCATAGAAAACCAGGATCCTCCAAAATATGACTCTTTCTCTGGTGTGTACAATCAAGCCGGTGCCGTCCCGTGATACTGAAAGAAACCTGAAAAACATCACACAAAACACTGTAAGCACGAAGCTTAGTGAGTTCCCCAAAATACCACACATAACACATATTAGCCACTCGAGGCTATAACTCTATGGGTCCGTGCACCCAAACTCTGTGAACCCTCAGGTTCTAACTTTGGGAACCTTCCGGTTCCAACTCTATAAACATTCACAGCATAAATCACATAGAAGTAATGCAGTACAACACATCACCTACATATAGCATACAAATACTCTGATCACATAACTCTGGTTACCTACTCGAGGTAAAGTATAGTGAGAAGACTCACCTGGCAAGCAGAAAGCAAATATCCCCACACTTAAATCTCAACTCGCCACCACCTAGCACGTAAGGCAAATACTCTCATGAATATAACTCTCGAGACTAGAATCAATCCTCTCATGGAACCCTCTTAAGGGTAAAAGACTATTTTACCCCTCTCTTGGCCCAAAGGCCACATCCCTGACCAAACCCTAAAAGTCAACGGCCAACCCTTGGTCAAAATCAAAGTCCTCAGTCAAAGTCAACCCTTGACTGACCCTACTCGCCGAGTCAACCCTGTGACTCGTCGAGTTCCCATAATCAGAACTTCACTCAATCCGCGACCTAACTCACCGAGTCACCCCGAGACTCACCGAGTCCAACAACTCTGATTCCACTCGCACACAACTCACCGAGTCATCCCTCGACTCACCGATTCTCGAATCAACCAGAGAATATCGGGACCCTTCGACAAGACTCGCCGAGTCCAAGAACAGACTCGCCAAATCTAAGGCTATCATCAACCTACTCGCCGAGTTGTTCTTCCAACTCACCGAGTCCCAGCTCATCTTTAAGCAACTCGTCGAGTACACCCATGTGACTTGCCGAGTACCACTGGTCTGAATCCATTCAGAAGCATTCCAGGCCATGCAACTGCTCCAAAACATAGGTCTAGCCTCCTACCACTCATCCATCACGTAAAGTGGCAAACATTACGTGAATCCAAAGAGATCTAGGCCGTTTGCACATTGGGCTAGGGTTTGGGACATGTAAGCTTCACTAAACACTCCAACATAGGGACTTTCATGCTCTCTGATTCTTCTCCCTTCCAGATCTGAGGTAGCAACCTCAGATCTAACCTCTAGACTTCCCATTTCATCCATAGACAAATTCCCACAAACCCCAAAATGAAGAAACAACATAACAACAGCCCAATAACGAGATATTACCTCTAAGAGATGCCCCAACTGCAATGTAATTCAAATCCAAGCAAAGCCCCTTGCTCCAAGCCTTCAATCTCCCAAAATTCCTTCAACAATTACTTCTCCAAGCTCCAATCCACTCAACAATGGTGCTTCTCCGCGATTTAGGGTTTTCTAGGGCTCAAGGGGTGATAAAGAGGCTGGGAGTAAAACATAATGATCTTTATATAAAGCTCAACCCCGAGAATTAGGGTTTTCTCCACTCAGCGCCTACTCGCCGAGTCCATCTCACTGACTCGCTGAGTCGGCTACTTAACACGCGACCATGTCGCGACTCTACTCGCCGAGTCCATCCATGGACTCACCGAGTCACTCTTTCACAACTTACTCTTTTAGCCCCTTCAACTCTACTCTTGATATTTCAGGATGTTACAATTCTCCCCCACTTAAATTAGGCTTCGTCCTCGAAGCCTACAGCAACTCAACTCCAGAAATACTCCCAGAATGTGCCACCTGGCCTTAATCGGACCAGGTCTCACAAGGCATACCCATCGAAACTCGAACACACTTTCCCTTTCCTTACGGTGTCCTGACCACTGTCTCAAACCGGGCACCGGATGTACCCTCTGATAACCACACTCAACGATCCGATAATTACCCATGAAGCATCACTGGCCCAAATCTCAACAATCACTCGACCCATAAGGGTTAGAAGCCATGAACCATCGGATCCCCGATCCGAATCCCACTCTATCCAATCCGTGACGACGAAAAGACCCACTCTTCAATCCCAGAGCAACTCCCATGAGTCCTCTTCTTGCAATCACACACCCATGCCGCACCAACCTTCGCACTCTCGGGTTAGGAAAACCCGTCACACTGATGACATCTCTAACATCCCTAGGAGAAACCACCACTACGCACACAACCCTTGATAAGAATAAAGCTGGGAGTCCCAAACTCCATCCCTGCATCCATCCTAAGACTCTTGGCTCTACACCCGCGGAATCCCTTCCGCGTCCTCAGCAGACATCCCATCATGATGTCATTCCATACCACTGTCACAGACACAGTGTTCGACCACCATACTCCAAATCATCCATTCTCACTACAACTTCCACTTCCGCGAATCAACACTTTCCCCAGAAAATGAGGGTCCGACACTTCCTCCCATACAACAGCTCAAAGGGTGGCATACCAATGCACTAATGATGGCTGTTGATATAGGATAAATCAACCAAGGATAAATACGTGCCGCAACTCCCTCCGAAATCTAATACAAATGCCTGAATCGTTCGCTCCCTCTAAGGTGTCCTCAGACATCATCATGATAAGCTCTAGCTCATTTCTCATATCCCTCTTCGAGACTGAGCACCAGGTATGCTTTTGACTCCACAGCTGAGCCTCCAAAGGTCACCCATATCATGATCCAAATATCCCACTAACTTCCTCCCCGTGACCACTATCCCGGCCCCGTGACACGCAAGTCACGAAATTCTATTTTCCTTATGCGAGAAAATACAATCCAACCGAGGATCGTCTCAACTCTGATCTCTGGTTTGTGCTGCGCATATCCCTTGCGCATCTCACCACATTTCCCGACAGAGACGGGGACCCCAGTCTCACCCCCGGTCCAACATCCAGGCTCCAAAAACTCAATACTAGGGCTACTCAAGCCCAAAACTCTTCCACAACGTACACTGATCGGAGAACATTCCATCATCACACTCTCTTGCCATCTAGTGAGTACTACGGATCCCCGCGGTATCACAACACCCTCTGACTAGTGAGTACTACGGCTCCCCGCGGTATCACAACACCGTCTGACAAGTGAGTACTACGGCTCCCCGCAGTATCACAACACCCTCTGACTAGTGAGTACTACGGCTCCCCGCAGTATCACAACACCCTCTGACTAGTGAGTACTACGGCTCCCCGTAGTATCACAACACCCTCTGACCCCACTAGCTCGTGCTCCGCAGACTATCATAGGCGGCTACTCATACTCATCTCGAATATTCATCACAGACTCTGGAGGCAATCGACATAACAGATGCCCACCCTTGCGAAGATCCACTCTCTCAAATAATCTCCCTGGATGCCTATACTCGAAGGGCTCTCACTAGATCCATATGTACCTGATATACCACAAGTCATCTCAACTCAAGATTCGCGAGTAACTCCGAAATAAAGATTATCATACCCGGATACCTCGGAATACCCCAGCAAAACATCACAAAATCCTGCCACAACCACTGATCTCCTGCCCCAAGCATCATATAGACACAATAATACATTTCCTCTGAACCCCAGAAATAGATCGACATATATTTTTTTTCCACATTGCAACTTTGGTGCATCCAATTTCTCAATTGGAATACGAGAAAACGCTAATGCTACGAAATACACTGATAATTCTCCGAAACCCTTTTTCCCGCCGCTCAAAATCCAACAAGGATACGCATACCGACCCAGGAGTTGGCTGCCTAATCATTCTCTATCTACTTGCCCCAACACTGATCAATACCAGATTCCTGACCAATAAACACCTGTCGTGGAGACATTCATCCTTCTCAAACAAGTACTTCCCGCATTAACTCACTCTGACCCCTTTCCTCGATCACCGACATCTCTCGTCTCATAATTTCTTACCGCATATCTCTATACTCCACTTATAACTGCTCTTGACAAATCTCTGCTTTCTTACATACGGCACCCGGTTCTCCCCCACTTAGGGTTCGAACCATCACCAAATAGCACACAACTATCCCATAACTATATTCTCCAGCAAAATCGCACCTGCCCCCGGAAAGTGCTACACAACGCCCGATAATCCCCCTTAAGGAAATGAATCGACCTCATATACTCTGAACCTCTGATGAACTCCTCAAGAACTTCTCATCACGTTTGCCTCTAGTCGTTCCAAATCTCGTACCAATCTAGTACCAAACAACTCAACTGCTCAATAACATCCCTGGCTCATAGAGTGAACCATAAAATCATCATACCCCTCACCTCAACTCATCAACCAACGCTCCAACATCGGGATCATCCCAAGAACAGGTACCCACTCCCAAATTTAACACCCCATGGATAGAAAACTCTCTGCACTGCTGAACTCGACTGAACTCCCCACTGATACCACTACAATACCTCCTACTATACTCAAATAGGTGTAGTGTGGTCCTCAACTATCTTAGTCCCAACTGACTATCTGCTCATGATAAATCACTGCCTCGCAGCACACATGCTACCTGATACTCTGGTGGGAAATCATCATCAATGACGACCTGCAGGGTTTACCCCTAAACCCAAAACTAAAAAATCATGCTTCTCATATTTTTCACACGAACATAATCAGTACCTCCCAGATCATAGGAGGTGACATCTCCTTCATCGATTGATCGCTCAACTCAGATCGAAACTCTCCCTTCTCACTGACTCCTTACTAAAATACTCTGAGGGGCTCTCGATCTCCCTCTCAAGGGACGCCTCTTCGAACTTACTCATGACCGGATAACCGGAGAACCACAAACATCATTCACTACGAACCATGGTACTCATTCCATGACATCTCTTCTCAATATGCCCCGGTGTATAGTACCCTAACCATAACATCACTCCCCAATTCGCTCCGATGTATGGTACCCGGACCATAACATCACTCCTCAATCCGCTCCGATGTATTGTACTCGAACCATAACATCACTACTCACTCCACTCCGATGTATGGTACTCGAACCATAACATCACTCCTCAATCCGCTCCGATGTATGGTACTCGAACCATAACATCACTCCTCACTCCGCTCCGATGTATGGTACTCGAACCATAACATCACTCCTCAATCCGCTCCGATGTATGGTACTCAAACCATAACATCACTCCTCAATCTGCTCTGATGTATAGTACCCGAACCATAACATCACTCCTCAATCTGCTCTGATGTATGGTACCCGAACCATAACATCACTCCTCAATCCGCTCCTTAGAACCTTCAGAATACTCCCTGTATCAAGTATGGGTCCTCTGCTTTCAGTAGTACGGGCCCATACTACCTGCCACATCTACCTATACTTTCCACACGGACCATCCCAGAGCTTCTAAGTAGCTGCTCGACCTGCTCTTTCACCAATCCCATCGCGCGTGCTCGCTCCCCAGCGAAATTCTCTACTCTACAAGCGCATTCATCTGGCTAGGGTTACTCCCTAGGCTCTTTCGTTGTCCTCCCACTTCTTTGCTATCAGCTGCTGAAGAGCTCCTAATGATGTCAACCATCTACCTCCTGAATATCGTCATATTCACTTGGTAGCTGACTCCCATCATCGAGAGTTCCACAAAGCACAAAGTAAGCAGCATTCGAGCATCGAAGAATACATAGGACTCCCTCTCTGTGATAACTCCACTTTCTCGGCACATCCTCGAAAGTACCACCGAACTCTGTAACTCTACCCCTCATGGGTTCTAACTGGATACTCCCACTCATCACATACTCAAAAGCATAACACATATAACAACGAGTCCTAGGCTAAGGCATCACAAATCATGCCACTCTAGTCCTAACATATGAAATACCTAGGCTGTCTCTAGCATGCAATAATATCTCATATAGTGCATCATAAATATCTCATAACACAAAAGTAAGGGTATTTTGGGAAATCACCGTTCGGGCTCTGGCTGATTGTACACACTACTCTTTCTTGCTTTCTCTTTGAACTCTTATTCAATTTTAGAAAATTATTTCCTTAAAAACTTTTCTTACTTCCTCAGTTTGAGTCCAGATTTACCCGAAGGCGCACCCGAATCCCTCAAACCAAGGCTCTGATACCACCTTGTAACACCGTAAATTTCAAGACAAAATTTTCATTTAAAATAATCATTTTATTCTTAGAAATGCTTGTTTAAAATCTCATTCATAGTCGAATTACAAAACATAACTCCATTTTCACTTGCATAGAAAACCAGGATCCTCCAAAATATGACTCTTTCTCTGGTGTGTACAATCAAGCCGGTGCCGTCCCGTGATACTGAAAGAAACCTAAAAAACATCACACAAAACACTGTAAGCACGAAGCTTAGTGAGTTCCCCAAAATACCACACATAACACATATTAGCCACTCGAGGCTATAACTCTATGGGTCCGTGCACCCAAACTCTGTGAACCCTCAGGTTCTAACTCTGGGAACCTTCCGGTTCCAACTCTATAAACATGCACAGCATAAATCACATAGAAGTAATGCAGTACAACACATCACGTACATATAGCATACAAATATTCTGATCACATAACTCTGGTTACCTACTCGAGGTAAAGTATAGTGAGAAGACTCACCTGGCAAGCAGAAAGCAGATATCCCCACACTTAAATCTCAACTCGCCACTGCCTAACACGTAAGGCAAATACTCTCATGAATATAACTCTCGAGACTAGAATCAATCCTCTCATGGCACCCTCTTAAGGGTAAAAGACTATTTTACCCCTCTCTTGGCCTAAAGGCCACATCGCTGACCAAACCCTAAAAGTCAACGGCCAACCCTTGGTCAAAATCAAAGTCCTCAGTCAAAGTCAACCCCTGACTGACCCTACTCGCCGAGTCAACCTTGTGACTCGTCGAGTTCCCATAATCAGAACTTCACTCAATCCGCGACCTAACTCGCCGAGTCACCCCGAGACTCGCCGAGTCCAATAACACTGATTCCACTCGCACACAACTCACCGAGTCATCCCTCGACTCACCGATTCTCGACTCAACCAGAGAATATCGGGACCCTTCGACAAGACTCGCCGAGTCCAAGAACAGACTCGCCAAGTTTAAGGCTATCATCAACCTACTCGCCGAGTTGTTCTTCCAACTCGCCGAGTCCCAGGTCATCTTCAAGCAACTCGTCGAGTACACCCATGTGACTCGCCGAGTACCACCGGTCTGAATCCATTCAGAAGCATTCCAGGCCATGCAACTGCTCCAAAACATAGGTCTAGCCTCCTACCACTCATCCATCACGTAAAGTGGCAAACTTTACGTGAATCCAAAGAGATCTAGGCCGTTTGCACATTGGGCTAGGGTTTGGGACATGTACGCTTCACTAAACACTCCAACAAAGGGACTTTCATGCTCTCTGATTCTTCTCCCTTCCATATCTGAGGTAGCAACCTCAGATCTAACCTCTAGACTTCCCATTTCATCCATAGACAAATTCCCACAAACCCCAAAATGAAGAAACAACATAACAACAGCCCAATAACGAGATATTACCTCTAAGAGATGCCCCAACTACAATGTAATTCAAATCCAAGCAAAGCCCCTTGCTCCAAGCCTTCAATCTCCCAAAATTCCTTCAACAATTACTTCTCCAAGCTCCAATCCACTCAACAATGGTGCTTCTCCGCGATTTAGGGTTTTCTGGGGCTCAAGGGGTGATAAAGAGGCTGGGAGGAAAACATAATGATCTTTATATAAGGCTCAACCCCGAGAATTAGGGTTTTCTCCACTCAGCGCCTACTCGTCGAGTCCATCTCACTGACTCGCCGAGTCGGCTACTTAACACGCGACCAAGTCGCGACTCTACTCGCCGAGTCCATCCATGGACTCACCGAGTCACTCTTTCACAACTTACTCTTTTAGCCCCTTCAACTCTACTCTTGATATTTCGGGATGTTACATTTAACCAAAATCAACCTTAACCCTACAAAATGAAAGGGACAATTAGCGGTAACAAGACCCACTAGAATTTGCTCTCCACAAGTCACCATGTCATTGCTATTTAAAAACAAGATCGAAAATCAAAATCAAAAACCTAAATGTAAGTGTTATGTGTTTATCTATAGTAATAATAAAATAAGACTGAATTTCATATATGTCCTTGCTAAACATCTTAATATCGTATTTGTCCAGTCTAAATTCTAAATATCGGATTAGCCCTTCTTAATGTTTTTTAATATCATATATACCCAAATGTAATTTTTAAATAGTTTTTATTATATGATAAACATTTTTTACAATTTAAAATCATTAAAATACGAAAAAAATAACTAAATGGACAAGAATACCCTTATTCTCTAAATCACATAAACCCTTTATGCTGTAGGGTGCGATCGCGGCAGCAGAGCCTATTGATCAACAATCACACAATGTCGACCTTCATTGTTGCCTTCTCGCCTCTTCCCTGTTGCAAGGGGCTATGGTTATTAGGTTAATTTATGGCTTTCTTTGTGAATTGAACATTCAATTCATGATTACAACTGATGAATAGCATAAAATTTGAGAATGCATGATCAACACATGTGTAATCAGACACAATTAGTAATTATTTTGGCTTTCTTTGTCAATTAAACATTAATGAAGAAAATGTTTTTATAGTTATCACTTGTGCACTAATGATTGTGAATGATTTAAGGTAAAGCTATACTTTTTAGATGCCATTAAACTGATTATTCATCCCTCCATAAGCTTTCATAGTAATACTTTACATTCCATGATTATTCATCACTTAATAAACTGATTATTTGAGCTCATGAGATTTAATATAAACTTATAAATGAAATTTAATTATACAAATAATGGAATTTTTTAACTTTTGGTAGTATCAAAGAATACTATTGAATTAAATCGTTTTGCATGGTTTTAAATCTGAATATCAGATACATGCTTTTAAATCAGAAACGTATAACAAACTAATCAGCTGAAGAACACCTCAAATAAACAAGGGTAGATCCGAACTATTCTTTTCAACAGCAACGGTAGATATGCGAACAGAAGAACTATTGCTCAAATCAACAAGCTAATGAAACTTTAGGCTCAATCATAGCTATCGGTCATCGCTGCCTTGCTGAGAGCTAGTCGTTGCGCGGGAGTGGAGAATTCGGAGTCTGTGGTCGCTACCTGCAACTTGAGAAAACCAAGATGGAGAATTCATCAATACAACATGAATGTTTCTGAAGCCCTTCATAATGAACGTTTGTGAAGACAGGGGAACGATCCACAATATTCCTTCCGTTCAAGGTAGAAGAACAAGCAATTAGGGATTTTGGGGGTGGGGAGAAATACTATTGAGAAATACTATTGATGTATCCAGGTAGTGAAAAGGCATTTAGGATTAAGGACATTATGGTCCATTAATCTTTTATTTAATTATAATGTTTTAAGAGTATAAAAAAAAGATTATTAAATGTTAAAAATTATCAAAAATTAGCTTGGAGTATATATGATATTAAAAACCAGGACAAATACGATATTTAAAAATTAAGAAAAACAAATGTTGAAGTACAACACCTTCTCTATCTTAGGTCACGCACATGTATTATTTTACTTTAGTTTATTTTATGTCGACTTAGTATTTTTTTTCCGGTAATGGTAGTTCCTTATTTTTAGAAGTCATGTGGTAGTGCTTCAGTTTCCTTTAGTAGTTGTTTCGTTTTCTTCGTGTAAGAACATTGAGTGCGGGCAACAAGATGCAATATTAAGTTGTGTCACCTTACATGCCACATAAGCAAGTGGTGTTATAACACCAAGTGCAAAAAGTAGCAACAAGATACAACACCAATTTTTTGAAAATAAATATGTTCTAGTTTTTATTTTATTTTTCGAAAGTGGGTTTCTTTTTACTTTTTTGTTTTTTTGTTTTTTTTTTTCTTTTTGCATTTTTTTAATCACTGACATGAATATATTTTTTTTATAAAACATAAATTAAAAAAAAAACATAATATTTAAAATCTAAAATTACGATTACAATTAAAAAAAAACATAATTTTAAACTTAAAATTATAACTAAAATATCATTCAAATTACTATTAAAACTACATAACAATCCTAATTAACCCAAATATTTCTTCCTAATTTGTTCATTCATCGCTTGTAGCACCACTAGATCAGCAGGCGTCAAACTCTCCTTGCTCGTCCGAAGAATTGACAACTGATGTGTCATTAGTTCCCTCTCTTTTTGCTCTTACTTCTCTCGTGCCTGCCTTTCTAGGAGCTCCAAATGACGACGTTTCAACTCATTTTTTTCTTTTATTAATAAATTCTGCTCGTCGAATTTCGCTCTCATTTCTGCCGCCTCTTTTGCTCTCATCTCCACCTCCTCTGCATGTCTTGCAGCGCGCTTCGCTTTGTCGCATCCGGGCGGTCGTCGTGGTGGGGATATCTCTTGGATATCATCCGGGATCTCATCGTCGTCGGAGTTTAGGTCGATGTTACTCCGTGCATCTCACACGTCAACCTAGCTAGAATTGCGAGACCTTTTGAATTGAACCTCCGACGATGTAGGCGTTTTATTCCACTTTAGATCCGCTCGCAACAATTCCCATGATTTTTCAAAGTCGAAAACATGACACACTTCAACCCGATATTGTTCCTTAGTAGATTTGAACAAATCGAAATCGTTGGTTCCTCTTTGTTGTTACGCCTCAAGCCGGTTGTAAATACCGTTGAATTTGCTGCACCGCTTCGTTATTTGACCACATTTGCTGCTCAACATGTTATTGTTGTGATACGGATATTTTTTTAAAATAGCGTGAAACTTATTAAGCACCGCCCCCAATAATTAAGCTCCTTTTTTCATTCCATTTCCGCGAAGTTTGTTTTTTGAAGTAGCACATCAAGTCGCCGTCAAAGCATATTCCTCATCCAGTGTCCACCATTGTGGAACGTCTACACTTTCTGTTTCAACCGTTATCGATATCCCTTTCGATGTTCCTTTGCCTTTCCCTCTTCTACTACCTCCCGCTTCACTTCAACTGATTGTTGTGTTGTAGGCGATGATTGGTTGGTTGTTTGTTGCATCGAAGCAAAACTAGGGAAAAGATTTGGTTGTAAATTTGGGTTTTGACCAAATAAAATTTGTTGAAGGTAAGGTGAGTTGGAAAATTGCAGTGGCGGTGAAGCGAGATTGAAAGCGGCGCCTTGGTATGGGATTTGTGGTGAGCTTTGAGACGGTAAAATGTTGAAATAATTTTCATAACTTGCGAATCCGAGAGGCGAGGTTGTGTTTGGTTGTGTGTTTGGGTTTGATGATAGAGGGGAGGTGTTTGGGTTTTGCTCTATTTTTATTGATTAAAAGAAAGTATAAAATATAGAGAGAACAAGAGAAAGAAGTAAAAAAAAAAATTGAAGTAAAATGAGTATTTATATAAAGTAAAAAGGGTAAAAAAAAATTATTTAAAATGTTGACCGTTGCAAACGGTCAAATCCCAACGTATACATTTTCCTCGTTTCAATAAGTTGTAATGGGCACGAGAAGTTCCATAACGAGTTAAAACGAGAAGGGGGGGGGGGGGGGGGGGTTTCCCCGTCATAACGTTGTTGTCGATGTCCATGTCAGCCTCCACGCAAATGAGATGCACCCATACCGAGTGCTCTAAGCCATATATGGCAGTTGTTCTGTACTTACTGTTCATATATCAGAAAATTATAGTTTGTGTAAGTGTAGAAAACCTCTTTTATCCTCTTTGAGTTACCTGTTGTGTTGTGTCCAGGTACAAACTTCACCAACGTTATCAACAAATACCATATTTAAATGTTTAACACCATCAAACAAAATCAACTCATTTTTAAATTTAAAAAAAGAAAAGAAAAAATGAAAAGCGACTCCTACTCCCATCACCTTTGGTTAAAGAATTAAATCCGTTTAGAAGTTAAACTTTATTTTAAGGTACTCACCATTTACAACAATCAAACAAATATATTAATTATACGTAACTCTACTTGAAGATACCTAACATTTGACAACGATTGATTTTGGTAATTTGGTGTATAAGAACAATAAGCCCCACCCACACATTAACTACGTACTATCTTGATCAACAAACGAAAAATGAAATCCATAATTTCAATAGCGTTTCTTCTTCAAGCAATCATCAACACTGTTACTCTTGTCATAGCTCAATTCCCCCTAGAGCCCGTCTTCAAATGCAGAGACACAGGCAACTACACAACAAGGACTGATTACAGCAGAAACCTCAGAGTCGCATTGAATACAGTCGGCAATATGGACACGTATAATGGCGGATCATTCAATTCATCCATAGGCGTGAACGAAGCAGCACATGTCATGGCCCTTTGCTCCGGTGTTTCTATCCATTGGGGAGCAAACTGTAAGGAATGTATACACAAGTTGACCGTTCAACTTACAATCAAGTGCTTGGATCAAAAAGAGGCTGTGATGTGGGGTTCAAATTGTATGATACATTTCTCTGATCGTAAAATATTAGGATCTCTTGATGATTGGTCTCGATTCACTTTACCAGATAATCAAAAAGGAAGTCTTGCGAATAAGCCAGCTGACTTAGACCACGTTATGCATTGTTTTATGCACAGATTAAAGATGGACGCATCCTGAGGTACTAAAGATAAAAAGTCTGAATATAAGATGACGTTTGAAAATCAACTTATGTATGGGGCTATGCAGTGTACTGCTGACTTATCTAGGGAGCTGTGCGAAAAATGTTTACAAGGGTTAGCGGATGCGCACTGTTCTTGTTGTAGCGGAAAAAAGGCTGCGAGAATATTCTCACCCAATTGTTTTTTTACTTACTCATTTTAATATTTTTCCAAATGGAAAACATAACTCTTGTAGGTGTACTCATCATTAGGGTATCCAAAATCCACTGAATTCAAAACTTCGAGTTAATGGATTGTCATATCATCTTTGAGTCAACCTTAATATAATTGCTCGACAAACAATGAATTTGGTGACTTTCTTTGGTCATGATTTTAGCAAAGACTATATGTTTAATATAATAAAGAGTTAAATTCAAACCATCAATAAAATCATAAACCTTTTCATTCACCTTAGGGCATATACAATGCATTAAACTCCATAGAGTTTAATGGATTGCCACATCATCATTTTAAAATTCATACAACTCTATTATTGTTTTCTCTACAATGCATTGAACTCTACAAAGTTCAATAGAATGTTATAAAATGTTATTTATAGTAAATATTTAAGGATTAAAACTTTCCTTTTCCCCATTGAAGAGTTCAATGGCCATTGAAGTCCAAATACATTGAATGCTAAGGTGGCATCTCACAATGGTTGAGTTTCATCCATTGTATGACAAATGAACTTGCCACCTCTTTCAACTCTCCCATTGAACTCATCGGAACTATGGAACACCATGCAAGTCATTTAATTCAATGTTCTATTAAAAGTAGTTCTTATTATATTAAGCTTTTCCGTTAAATAATGTTAGGTTACAGTTTCATTTATGTAATCTGTTGTCTTTTCCGTTTCAAGTAATTTATTATGATGTATATATGGGCCTCTTCTTCGAAGAGTAATAGTGTAATTAAATATTGTGTTACCTTTCTTGATATACTCTTGTTTCCTTTGGGTTTAATTGTCATATAATGTTTTTTTTTTCTAAAGTCTTACATTTTCGTTCAAACATTAAAAATCAATTCCAAAGTGATATTCAATCCTTTGGATGTGATATGGATTAGCAATGCCTAGTTTTTTATGATAAAAATGGAATCCACATCCACTTCTCAGGCCTACATACTTCCCAAAAAGTTGGAAGTCCAAGAGAATGCCATGTAATATCAATAATCACTACATAAAAAATGCAAATTAGTGACCAAAACAAAATGGTCACTAACAATAGAATGAATCGTCACTATACGATTTAGTGACCAAAATTCTGGTCATCACTATAGGTCCGTCACAAAACCGATTTAGTGACCAAATATACATATGGTTACTAAAACAATGACTAAAATATACTCGTTACTAAATCTGTGACAACCCACTTCGTCACTAAATGTTGTCACTAATCAATGAAAGTCGCCACTATTTTATCTACTTAGTGATCAATAAAAGTCATCATTGGTTTATCCGATCAGTGACCATAGAAAGTGGTCACTAGTTGATCTAATTAGTGACTATAATAGGTCCTTACTAATTTATCATATTAGACACAAAAAGGGTCAATAATTAAGAAATTATTCAAATATCAAATGTCATTTTTAATTTAAAATATAACAGTATCCAATTAGACAAAAGAAAAATCAATCCTATAAATTTTTACAATACAACAATAACCAAATAAATCTTCATAATTATAATATGAAAATTAAATATCATTTTTAAAAACAAAATCCATATATTTTATCCAATATTTCAAAAAACAAACATATAGAGATCAATTGGTTCCAAGGGTAAACTTGTGTTCAACCAACCACACACCCAAATGTGAAAGCTGAAAGCTGAAAGGGATGAGGTTCTTCTGTGAACGATGATTCTCAAAAGGTAAACATCTCTCTTTTTCTCCTCTCTCTGTTGCACATTGTAACGACCCAATTTTACGTCCGAAAATTTCATTTTAAAATATTACTTTAGAAAACATTAATAAATGAAAACATTGTTTGATCACACCATAACACATCGTAACCATGTTCTAAAAGGCCAAACCATACATCCCATCAAAATATCAGAGTACAATCCCAGGAAATCTCGTAAATGCGGAAACCAAAAAGTTTGTGTATGACGTGCCGCTACCGCGCCGGCTCCTTCCCCTTCGGTGCAGAGGTACCTGAAAACAAAACTGTAAGCGTAAGCACAAAGCTTAGTGAGTTCCCCCAACGTACCACATACCATACAAATACATAACATACATACTGCCAGGCTGTTCTGGGGTGCCTGACTACCCGGTACGGCCATTCTGGGGTGCCGACCTACCCATACGGCCATTCTGGGGTGCCGTCCTACCCGTGTCAAGCCATTCTGGGGTGCTGACTACCCATGTCAAGCCATTCTGGGGTGCTGACTACCCATCGGTCCTAACAACCGATCCTCGGGGACTGGTCCCCTCTCGCTACCTCTATCGCATAACATAACAGACCAACATACAAGCATACCATCACATACAGTCAGATAATTCTGGGGTGTCTGACTACCCAGCGGTCCTAACAACCGAACTTTACTACTATTGCATATAACGTATCATGATAGCATATAACATAACAGGTAATAGCAAGCCTAGATGATTTCACAAAGACAATCATCTATCATACGTCTCCTACTGGTGGGCTGGCATTGTGGCCTTAGACCCACCGCTACTGGAAGGTAACTCACCTCAAAGTAGCTGCTGAACTGATCGGGAACTAACTGACTGCTACTGCTCCGGGAGTCCTCCGGCTGCAATTCCCACAACATACTCAATCAAACACTGCTAACTGTCCTTTAGGTAAAATGACCATTTTACCCCCGGTCTAGCTCTAAGCCAATGCTAGAGTCAACTTTCAGTTGACCCGACTCGCCGAGTGGATCACCACTCGCCGAGTCCCTAGCAAACCATTGTCCTGGGTCCCTGGTTCTACTCGTCGAGTTGGGCTATGACTCGACGAGTTCATCTTCTAACAGTCATTCAACTCCTTCATCCTACTCGCCGAGTTGTATGAACAGCTCGTCGAGTTCATCTTCATCCGAAGAACACTTCATGCTAAGACTCGCCGAGTTGTATGAACAACTCGCCGAGTCTGTTCTTAATCTATGAAGATTGCCTTGGACTCGCCGAGTCAGGGCATTGACTCGCCGAGTCCTAACATGGATGAGTTCAGCTCCCAACTCACCGAGTCACCCCCTGTGACTCACGGCTCAACTCGACACATCATGAAGGGACCGGTTTGGTGACTCGCGACCAAACTCGTCGAGTCACATAGATGACTCGCCGAGTCGCAGCCATGCACCCACCAAATACACATATTTACTCGATTTCAGTCCATGCCCTTCATAGATCTGGACTTCTAGGACACAAATCACACGTAAAGTTTCCAACTTTACGTGTAGATATTCACCAATATGGATTTTAGGGTGCAAAATGCCTCAAAAGGGTAGATCTAGGATGAACAAGCCACATGGGGCCATAAAGCTAACAGATCTGAGCTCCTGGAGCTCAATCTTGCCTAGATCTAAAGGTTAATCCACTTATTACGAAACATTAAGCACAAACAATCTTGAAGAATTGCTCAAGAGTGTCTCAAATGAAATCTTAAGCATAGAAACAGGGGAAAAACGAGATATACCTCAAGGAAAATGTTGAAATGACACAAAGATGGCTGATCTCCTTCTCCTCTTCTTGATCTACTCCTCTTTCTCCTCAAAACCTTCAAGAACACACCAAGAACACTTCAATCTCTCAAGGAAATAGGGGAACACGATGTTGGGGGAGTTCTGGGGGTGAATGGGGATGAGGTGGGGTGGAATGAGGGTTTAAATAGGGTGCAAACCCTTGAAACTTAGGGTTTCATCCTGCAGCGGTGACTCGCCGAGTCCAGGATATGGACTCGCCGAGTCGCCCACTTAAAACGTGTCCGGAGTCTCGTCCCTACTCGGCGAGTCAGACCTTGTGACTCGCCGAGTCCAAGGCTAAAATAGGGCAATGCTCAAATAAAATTCACATACCGGAAACCAGGTGCTACACACACATTCTTTCATCTAGTCAGTATCACTACCAAAATAAAAATAAAAAATAAAAAGAAATGTGTGTGTGTGTGTAAGGGTACCTTGATTAAAGCTTCTAGTAAGTTTTTGGCTTGATCAAGTTTGTGTCTCACCTCACCTGATTGACAAATAAAATGTAAGATTAAGAAGTAGGATAAGAACATATATGGGTGAAAAAGCTGACATGGCGAAGCTTTTCAAACGATTGGACATTGTTTTCTCTTCTTTGCATCTGAAAATATATAAACATTTTTAATACCTTAGATTATGTAAAAGTATGAATAATTGACAGACTTACCCTTCTTGTATGAAGTTTGTGAGCTTTCTTCCTAGGTCTAAATACATTGTATGTGTTGGTGTCATTAACCGGAGGAGGTGGTTGAAATAACAACAAAAAGGGAAAAAACTGTTTTTTACCATTAAGGGGCAAAATGGTAATTTGAAAGAGGGAACTAACCTGCAGGCAGCGTTGAAAGGCTTTAAGGCATCTTTTACGCTGATAAAAAAGGAACAAATTTGTAAGCAAAAATTAAAAAGCATAAAACCAAGAGTACTCAGTTAAAAAATGAGATACCAAATAGATAAAATTCAAGATATAAATGCAAATTGAAAAAAACCCTAAGAGTTATATAGATTGTGATAATCTCATAATAATACTAAAAATGAAAAATACCTCAACTACAACAACTAAACCCTAAACCTTATGATCCAACACCTCTAAATAATAAAAGACAACAAACCCCAAGTAGTGGTGGTCCAGAATTAGAATATTTATCACTAGGTTACAACCCGTGGGAACCATATGAAAAATATTTATTAAAAAAAGTTAAAGTGTTAATAAGATTTATGATTGTTTAAGGCCTTTTGTGTGTGTGTGTATATATATATATATATATATATATATATATATATATATATATATATATATATATATATATATATATATATAACAAACAGACAATCAAACTCATTCTTTAATATTAATAGGTTTTTTGTTTATGGGTTACAATTCATTTGAAAAAATAACAACATTGATTTCAAAGTCAAAGGTAATATGCGTGAAAACTGTAATTTTAACTAATTTCAACTCATGTGATTTATCACTCTTTTTTCTAAATCTATACAGTTGAAATATATTTTCTAAATCTATATAGTTGAAATATATTGCATAAAAGTATATGGATTGGTCCTATTAAGTTTGGATTATCAAATCAAGATAGATATGGAACCTCAATATTAGAAAAAGTAATAGGAAAATTAAGTCAAGAAAATGGTGAAGTTATAGTTATTGTATGCAGCCTCACTTTAAGCTGACATATTTGCTACTTTTCTTGCTTTCCTCCCAATAGGCTCGACAGGTCTCCCTATATATATATATATATATATATATATATATATATATATATATATATATATATATATATATATATATATATATATATATATATATATATATATATATATATATAAAAGATAACAAACAGCATAATATATTGAGTGCATTAAACCAATTAGGAAGCTACTATAAATAGAAAAGCATGATGCGATTACAGAAAAAGTATTAGTAAAAAATGATTTAAAAGGTTATAAAACTTGATGTAAATTCATAATTTTAGAAATGTAGGATGCTATTACAGAAAAACTAATAGTAAAAAATGGTTAAACATTAGATGGAATAAAAGGAGTAAAATGGAAAAGTGAAAGAAACAAAGAAGCACCAATATTTAGTGAATTACATAAAATAATCAATTTATCAGAAAAAGGTGGAAAATAATGTAAATGCATTAAAAGTTATTAAAAGAAAACAGCTAAATAATTATTTACAATTTCAGAAATCATTCTTATACATATTGTAAATTGAAAAGTAGGATTCTATTAAAGAAAAAGTATAAGTAAAACATATTGAAAAATAAGATAGAAAATAGTGTGGATACGATTATAAAATAATTAATAATTATTTAAAATATTTTCTTGTTGGACTGTAATACTTCAGGTAAATGATAAATAATTAATAAGTATTTAAAATATTTTCTTCTTGTGGTCTTTTATTTTGATTTTATGGGATCTGATTATAAAATTGTTACAGGGTGGATACGAAGTTTTGTAGCAGATTACTGGATATGCATATCATCGTTAGTAGATTACATACTAATTATTAAAGAGGTGTGATTACTGATTAATAAATAAATATTTCCAGGATTTGGTGCTGCAATTGCATGGATGCTAATGGGTGCATTGATCTTGGTGGCCTTTTAAGGGTTACAGCAGGTTATGGAACAAAAGGTATGCTACTTTTTGTTATGATACTTGTAGTTGTTTAATGGCTTTTGTTATATTAAAACTTAGGGGTTGTTTCTGTTTGACTTAATATGGACAAAATGGCCTCATGTGTTAAGCCAAGTTAATGTATTAAGACACCAACCCCTTTAACCTTCTTTTTTCCACCCTCACATGTGAAATTTGTTTTTTCGTATGTAAGGGTAAAACAGAAAAGAAATAGACTTTACGTATCCAAACATACATCATCATCCATTCAGTTTGATGATTTTTCTTATAGTTATTTAGATTCCAATGTTGTTTTTATGATTTGAAAAGTCAATTGTCATCAGTATCGCTCTCTGTTGGATCGGATGGACAACCGGATATCATCAAGGAGTGGCAGATTGAGGAAAGGCAGCAGAGATTTGCATCAATGGTCTGAAATAGTTGATCTAATATATCCAAAATTTCATTAACAACAAATTATAATTAAAAATAATATATGTGGCCCCTGAGCTTTCGATTTTGATCTTTGCTTGTGGTTCTTACTGTTCCAAGTAAATGAGTATCTTTGGCCCCTGAAACCGTTTTTTTTCTTAGAGTAAATTACATTTTTGGTTCCTGAGCTTTCGGTTTTGGTCTTTGCTTGTGGTGCTTACTGTTCCAAGTAAATGACTATCTTTGGCCCCTGTGAGTAGCTGAATTTTGTATATTTGGTCCTAGAAAGTCATTTTACTTGAAACATGTATGGACCAAAATTCTAATAGAACTTTTTGGGAATTAAAAAAAAATCAGCTACATGCTGAGACAAAAAAATGCAATTTATTCTTTTAGTTAATAAATTCCAAGCAAGCATACACTTGTTGATGTAATAATTATTGTTGCATTTGTAATTTTGCATTGCAGGTATATTTGGGTGAGCAGTATGTGAACAACCCTACACTTTCTAATGTAACTTTAATGATTGAAGGTACACATATGATATATGATATGTTTTTTAAAAAAGTAAAAATTAAGTAATGGATGTGGTTGGCAGTTTATTTATTTGGTATGATATCAGGCAAAAGGTTTTATGCTCACATAATCTGCTTGCTTGCTTCTTCTGATGCGTTTCGGGCAATGTTTGATGGTGGTTATAGGGTTAGTATCAAATTAGAAACATATAGTAGGTGCATTTACTAGAAACATATGTGTTTATGAATGATGATGATGAATGTGGCAGTTTGGTTGCATTCTAGGAGAGAGATGCAAAAGATATTGGGAGACATTTGAGAAAATGATTAGGTGCATTTACACTGGATCAGTGGAAGTGGATTTAAGAATAGCCCAGGATCTCCTTAGAGCTGCCGACCAATATCTTCTAGATGGTGTTAGTGAACAAAAACTTTTTAGGACCAAAATTTCAAAAATAAACTATACTCAAGAGACCTAAAATGGAATTCACTCTAAGTTCAAAGATATTAGAATTAGTTTTAAGTATGATTTTCGTTAATCAGGTGATAGATTTTCAAGACGTTTCATTGCAGCCATTGTAAGTGTGTACGTGTGTAATGTCTTAGTTTTAAGTATGATTTTCGTTAATCAGGTGATGGAAAAAGTACATCCAAGTACTAGTAAGTGTGTAATGTCTTATGTAATCGGAGTTCACAGCCTTAAGGCAATCAGCCTTAAGACACACGATTGAGAATGAATGGATTATTTGATGAAGAGAAACGTGCCATTCAATTCACCTAAAACTTCATTGCTTTGTACAAAATCGGACCTGCATGTGGTGGTGGTATCAGGTCTATCAGAATCATTGATTTTCATAAAAATAAAATAGAAAATCACCATGTGTGTACTTGGGGATATAAAAGGAAATAAATAAACAAGGGCACATTTGTAAAAAGTTAATACTTATATTAATACTCTCTTTTGTCTCTGCTTGGCTTACAATCTTGTATTTTGAAATGCAGCAAGGGACACAAGAAAGAGATCATTCTTCATAAAGGATTGGTATGTTCTCACGAAAGGTATGGAATTGTAGAAGGGTGAATCTGAGGGTGCATAGTGTAGTGAAGAAAGCACATCTTGGCCTTGTTACAGCCCTAGTCTTCTCACAGGATTCAAGGTTCCCTCTCTTTCTTTCTTTATAAATTCTTTAATTCAGACTTCATACCTTTGACCTTTCCATACCCGTATTTTTTTTATATAAGAAAGCTTGTTGTTTTTTTGTAATACAGAGCCCTGGTGTTTGCATCTCTTGATTCAAGTGCAAGGGTCACACAAATCAAAGAAACCAAAAACAATGGTATATCACTTTTTCTCTCCTCACTCACATCATCATATAAACACGTGTACTTTCTATTGGATTTTTGTAGCTTGCTTCAAGTGTTACAAAAGAGAAAACAAACACTGATAAGAACATGTCAACCATGTTTGATGTGTTGAGAAGGAACAGAACTGTAAAGCTTGAAACTTTAGTCCTGAAATGTAAACCCTGGTAACTTCCCAATTCATACTTATATATATTTTCTATGTACCATTTCTTGTCGATTTCCTCCTTGACCAGGTAATATCATTAATTTGTTTCTTTCTACTTATTATTTCTTACTGGTTGTGAACAAGCCTCTCATCTCACATTTGAGTTTATAGGAATCAACAATCACTGTGAAACTTCTAGTGTTTAGATTTCTTAGTGGTTGTGAACATTTGTTTCTTCCCTTTCTACCCTTCACTTGCAGGTTGATGATTTGTCAAGAATGTTCAGACTATTTTCCAAAAGTACCCCATGGATTGGATCCTGTCTATAGTATGTTTAAACAGGTTTGTGATTTAGGAGTTGGATTCTATTTTTTTTTAAAAGTAGAATGTAGTTATTTGTATTTGTTGTCATCTGTTTTATCTTTTTGATGCAATCCAGCATGTTGTTGCTGAAGGAACAACCTTGGTCAAACAGTCAAAAGATGCTGCAAGTAATAAGAAGGTAGAAAAGAGATTGCAGGTTGATCCTGCTACATGGCCAATAATTATCTTTAGGGTCTGCTAGAAGGATTGGAGATTGTAGTTAAGCTACTATCTAAGACTTCACGCAAAGGACTTGATGAATTTAAGCTAGCAATGTTTTACTTGATTTGGACATGAACCCTAATATATCATATTTGGCATGGCTAGAAGCTTTGGAAGAAACGAGACTCAAGCAAAAGTAAACACACAGAGAGTTGTTGGCACATAGTAAGCTAGATAATGCAATTGTATATAAATGAGTTCATTTTTTTATAACATTGACTCACTATTGGAATAATTATTTGTATTTGACATATTAGTGAAATGAATTATCTTTGTTATTTATGGTATTTTATTTTGAATTATGAGATTTTTAATGTATTATTTAATTTGAAACTTAGTAAATCTATAAATAATTTTTTTTAAACAATTAAAATTATGATACGCAAAAATGTGTGTCATCTTCATTTATGACATGGCCTTTCTTGACAGGGGCTTTCTTGATACGCATTGCGTGTCATTAACACACGCGTCGTAAGGTTACGACACGCGAATGCGTGTTGTCTTTCTTTATGACAGGGCCTTCCTTGATACGCATTGTGTGTTGTAAACGCGCGTCGTAATTGCGCGTCGTAAATGAGCGTCGTAAATGCGCGTCGTCTCTCTTTATGACAGGGCCTTCCTTAACGCACATTTGCGTGTCGTCTGAGCCTTTTACGACGCGCAATGAGCTTCGTAAAAGGCTGTTTTTCTAGTAGTTCATGAAAGTTGTTTATATAGTGAATGTAGAATTAGAAGAGAGATTGGGAACAACATAACTTCATTCTTCTATGGAGCTATGTATATAGACACAAAGTACAATGAGAATTAAGGAAACAATACTCTATTTACAAAAAAAGATAAATACAATACAAAGGACCAATAGGAAAGGATCAATCCCAATCTATGCCATAACTCCCATAACTAAGAGTTCTGGTCAACACTCCCCCTCAAGTTGGAGAGGCTGAAGATAATAAGGTCTGGTGGTGAGTTAAGAGGCTTAAGTAGGGTCCAAGACCCTAAATTAGGGTTTGGGTCTAATTGGAGTACATCCAATGTACTTCTGGTACGCCCAGCGTAATCCCTAAAGAACCGCGATCATTGTGCTTAGTACACCAAACATACACCAATGTACGTCCCTCATACTGGCTTTCTAACTAGCAGACCATAACTTCTTTGTTATAAGTCCGTTTCTGACGATCCTAATATCCACGAAAAGGTGACGAGAAGCTCTACGATTCTATCAACTCAAACTTGCCTTAAAATTTTCCAAACTAAAATCCAATTTCCATAAAAGCCCGAACTGGCACTTTACCGATATAACCCTTTGGCTCCAAAACAAAAAACGAACACCCGGATCATCTAAGTTACATTACCCACACCCAAATAGGTCTAAATATCTATTTCCCCAAAGGTCCTAAGTCTGGTGATAGCCGATATTCATGCCACAACCCCGATTTAGGAAACGATGCGGAACAAGGTGTTACACTATAGCTTCGGTGGTTCGTTTGAGTTGGGAGGAAACATAAGAGTTTGCTAAGGGAGAAAGTAAAGTGAAAAAATATTTTGTTTTAGAAAATTATGAGGATATCATAAAAGAAATGTAAAATGGATAAACATGAGAAACAAACAAACAAACAAACACGGACACAAATATCAAATAGTAATGGAATTTGCTTACTACAAAATGGGTAAACGAACCCGGTTAAAAGCTTAAAAGAACCCAGTTTTCAACCGAGTTTCTTATGGGCGAGTCGTATGTGAAAAAGTACAAAAACCCGGTTTCCCAACCGGGGCCTATTATTGTAATATAACCCGATTCCTATGAACAAAACCGGGTCCTTTCATGCTAAGCAAAAGCACTTTTATGTGATAATGTAGCCCGGTTTTCTAACATATAACTGGGTCCTTTTACTGCTTTTAACTTTTTTGACATTTTTTATTGCCAATACATTATGGTTACGATTCACTGCTAGAAAAGGGAACAATTCTTTCACATTCATTAAGTATCAGTCTAACAAAATGTAAAAGCTTGAAATACAACCAAATAAACGTATACACCAACAGTATAAAGCTTAATTCAGTGCATACCATCATCCTATATAATCAATGTAAAATTAGAGAATTTTAGACACACAATCACATATATACATGTATGTATGCAAACATACGGCTTATATTTACAAAGAGAAAGAAAAAAAAAATTCTTACTCTTTCTATATCCCTAAATTCTACATTGGAAACTTCTTAGGATTCTATTTCAGCCTACTTTTCTTGCTATTCTTGGTACATTGAGAATAGTTCCAGTAACACTTTAGCATCTACAATATCTATTTCAAGCACTAGAAAATAGATCAATACAAAAAGGTTTTGTCAAGGTGCTTAAAACAACACAAAACAAACATGTATGCATACCATATCGAAGGGAACCTTGCACTATAACTGATTTAGTGACTAGCAAGTCTTCCACATCATGTGACGTTTCAAGGGTCAGCAATTGCAAGTTTTCAAGCAAAGATTGCATAATTGTCTACCTGGATTCCTAAATTGCCATATTATAAACAATACAGCTTTGATAAAAAAAAATCACCGATTTTGGACAAAAGTATACCAATTAATGATGGTGTTGTCACGGCACCATTGAGGACAGTAACAAAATTATACCTCCCTTTCCCTGCTAACATTTGTATCCTTTCATATAAAAAGATGGCCCCACATTCATTCAACGATTCACCACTAGGACCGATTATTTTCAACTGAAAAGGAAGAGAAACAGAATGAATCATAGATTCACAAACCACACTTGAATGACACAACTTCTTGTCTTATAGATTATGAAATTGAGAAAACATGCCTTTAAAAAACCACATATTGTATAATTAGGTAAGTTGTCAAAGTAGAATGCTATAATAAACAAATCAATAGAAGTATGTTTCTTACTTTCATTTAGAGCCTACAGGAATGATTAAGTTGCATAAAGAGGAAAGAGTTAAAAAAGACACAACATCATGAAGATTAATGGGAATGGTCTATTTTCGGGTTTTAAGGTTTATAAAAGAACCAGTGGCTCGGACAGAATAGAGTAAAACAGGAACATTAGTGTGATCATTTGAAATATTCTCTAAAATCGATGCTCCAACACCATAAAATACTCCTGAATCATCAATGGTATATTGAATTCCCTATTTTAAAGCTAAAATATTTATTATTTCTAAGTGAGAAATGACATTTTATGAGTAAATAGTTATGGAAATAAATGTACTTGAACATGATCACATTCTTTTATGAAGAAACAAAATCTTTCATTAATTTCAACTCTTTTTAGACATTCAGATACAATATTTCATCTCCCTATTCATCGATAAGTCATCAATGATATAACACGATCAACATATAGTATGACACATGAATTGAAGTATGACTATTTTGCCTTTGGTTTTACCTATTGAGTCTCCCGGGTTCAATAGAGACCATCCATATCAAGGTTTGATTCTTAATGACCAAGTTAGCATGGGGGTCTTCAAATAATCCCAACAATTCATCCTTAAAGAGGGAAACAACAAAACGGAAATGAGAAGCTTCAGAAAATTTATTGCTGAAAGAAGCTATGTAGTTGAATAGATCGATGGTAATGTTTCATGAATATATCATTAGATCCACAACCAGTAAGGGTGTAGAACTATAGATTTGCCTGGAAGTGCCAAAAGTGAGAACCTATGAAATTAGCGTAACTCCCGCCTTGAAAAGTCACAACCTCTTTTTCATACTCTTCACATATCAAATACAAGCACACAAAGTTGGAACACCCAAACACAGATTATGTAAGTGAAAACGAGAAATAATAGAAAATTTAGATATATTTAACTATCAGATTACTTGTTCCATCACTAACAACAAAAAAATCTAGCAAGAAAAAAAGTTGAGTAATGAAAAGTAATAAATTGTTACTTGATGCAAATCGACTCCTGTTTTTAATTCCTTTTTTTTTTTTGTAATCTTCATCAGTCGATGCCATCAGGATCCGTGTGAGTTAGATACCAAAGAAATATAGAATCATAGGCATCACTACCATTAGATTAAGAGGACGATGTTTAAGGCACAACTGTTGTTGATCCTGGCAATGTTGGTGATGAATCTAAACCCATTTAACATTAGAACTTCAACAATCTTTCTATCACTACAAGGATCGAGCCCTATGCAGACGACAATTAGGGACCCCGTACCGACGACATGTCGTCGGTAAAGCTTATACCGACGACATGTCGTCTATAAAAAGTCGTCGGTACAGATCCGTCGGTAAAAGTCGAAAATGTCGTCAGGACAGGAGTCGTCGGTATAGAGTAACTAATCCAGACGACAAGTCGTCGGCAAAGGATCGTCGGGATTAATTCACCTTTACTTTATAATTATTTTAAAATTACTAAAAGTACGTTGCTATTAAAAAACCTAATTAAGCTAAAGTGGTAATGACCAACATTAAGTCACTAACAAAATTAAACACTTTGAAACCATATTAAACACATTACAATACAAACAATAACAAAATACATCAAGTAACTCAAGATAATATTTTTTAAGGTAATGTTTCTAACTTAAGATAATGTATACATGAATTTTGTTTGCTAGTTCTATAAGGTTGCACATAAACTCAAATTGTGAAGATGATTTCTTGAATTTCTGTAGTTAAGTATCGTTTTTTATGTATTAAGTCAAAAAATAATGCCCATATATTGCTTACCCTTAAGTTTTTTTAGAGTTTGTAGTTGTATCAGTTATATCATTATAGTTTTTCCTTTATTTTTCTTATTCATTTTTATATTTATATATAGTTGACATTGTTGCATGCTCTTTGTTAGTGCTTTCACAAATCATAACTCGCCTCTTCAACCTTCATAAGGGCAAAATTGTATGTCTATGTAGTTTAAGATTTTTTGGCACTATCTCTGCTAGGAGTTGGGAAACTAAATTAATGAGTGTGATTGGGTTCTTATCTGATTATTTAGATCTTAAAGCCTTCTATCATCACTTTTACTTGTAGATAAGTAGAATATATCACAATATATGCACATAGAAAGCAAACTGTGGCCTTATACCGTGTTTTCATATTTTTAACATTTAGACATTTAAGATTTATCCAGCATAATGGTGCATAAACAAATGCATATACATATCAAGGCATATTGAAAGGAACAAAAAAAAAATCATACACTACATCGTCACTGTGATAGTTTAAGCAGGAAAAAAAAACTCAACAAACTAACCTCAAAATGTAGTCAATCACTAGAATTCCTTTTCTATGGGGGGTGGTGAACCTTCTTCCCAACCAATAGAAAAATGGGGCTGTGATTTAGGGCTCCAAATTATTACAAATCAAGGACCAAACTATTACAAATCAAGAAGCAATCAAGCACCAAAACCCTTACCATGGTGGCCGATGAACTTAATAGTAGCTCGAACGCCCTTGCGATCGCCGACGAACCTGTGTGAGAGAAATGGTGTGCCCGACTGCAAAAAGAAAGCTGAAAGGGTGTTTTGTTACAAGGGAAACCCTATACCGACAACATATCGTCGGTATAGGTAAAACAAAACGTCGTCGTATTACTTCACGTCATTAAAAAAAAAAGGATTTCACGCGAATCGGGGCCCCCTTTTACCGACGACATGTCGTCGGTATAGCCTGACGAAACAACATCGTTTACAAATTCTACGACACGGATAAAAAGTAAAACGAAATTAATTTTTAATCAACCTATACCGACGACATGTCATCATCATAGGATGACAAAAACGACAGTGTCTTGACTTTCTGCTACAAGGAATTAAAATAAATCAAAAATATTTTTTAGAGCATTTTCCAGACGACAAGTCGTCTGTAAAGCTTTTCGATATACCGCCAACATTTTAACGTTTCCCGCCGAGTCTATACCGACGACTTGTCATCGGCATAGCCCTTATGGTCAAAGTCAGACGGTCAATGTTTTGTAACTTTGCCGACGACATGTGTCGTCTGCAAAGGATGACATTCTTGTAGTGTATTTAGGTTAAGAGAACCTTGGTATATGCTAGCACTAAATATTCCTTTCGTTATAACCGGATCTTTTTAACCACACACTGGTATATGTCGCAAAGTGTGGTTATAAAAACCCGGTTTAACATTTTCTATCATAAAACCCGATTTCTTTATAATATAATCCGTTTTCTTTCAAAAACGGGGTCTTATATAGTATTTCCTATGTGCATTTTTGTAGTAGTGTTTGTCAATAGTTTTGAGATATGTAGGACAGCCGAAAATTTCCATAGGCTATAATAATAATAATATCAACCTATTTTTAGATTTATAATAAAATAATAATAATAAATAAGAAAACCTCCTACTCCCATCACCTTTGGTTATAGAATTATATCCGTATACAAGTTAAACTATGTTTTGAGGTATTTTGAGGTACCTAACTATTTACAACAATCAAACAAATATATTAATTTTACGTACTCCGTTTGAGGGTATATACCTAGCGTTTGACAACGATTGATTTAGGTAATTTGGTGTATAAGAACAAGAAGCCCCACCCACACATTAATTACTATCTTGATCAACAAACGAAAAATGAAATCCATAATTTCAATAGCATTTCTTCTTCAAGCAATCATGAACGCTGTTAATCTGGTCACAGCTCAATTCCCGGCAGAGCCTGTCTTCAGATGCAGAGACACAGGCAACTACACAACAAGGTCTGATTATTATAGAAACTTCAAAAGCGCATTGAATGCGGTTGGCAATATGGATAAGTATAGTGGGGGAACTTTCAGTTCATCCGAAGGCCAGAAAGAAACAAGCTATGCCATCGGCCTTTGCTCCAGTGTTTCAAGCAAATGGGGTGGAAACTGTCAAGATTGTATATACCAGTTGACCATTTCACTTATAGTAAAATGCCCAAATCAAAAGGAAGGTGTGATGTGGGGTTCAAATTGTATGATACGTTACTCAGATCGTAAAATAATTGGAGTTCTTGATGATTGGGTTTGGATATTTTTACCAGATAAACAAGGAAGTCTTGTAAATAAGCCTGATCAGTTTAACAGATTTGATGAAGAGATTACAGGGGGAAGCAGCCGGAGGTACCGATAAAAAAGCTGCATTTGGGTCGACAGTTTATCTGCCTGAAAAGAAACCTGTGTATGGGGCTATGCAGTGTACATCTGATTTATCCAAGGAGCTGTGCACTAAATGTTTACTAAGTATAATGCTCTCACACCATCCTTGTTGTAGCGGAAGAAAGGCTGCGAGAATGTTTTCACCCAATTGTTTTTTTAGTTACTCGACCGAAGATTATTCCAAATGGAAACCATAGCTCTCGCAGGTGTACTTGATAGAGTTCAATGGATTGCACATCATCTTTTTGTAAACCCTAATTTAATTGCTCCACTAACAATTTGGTAACTTTTCTTTGGTGGTGATTTTAGGAAAGACTATTTGTTTAATATAATAAAGAGTTAAGTCCAAACCAACAAGAAAATCCATCATAAAGCTTTTCATTCACCTTAAGCCCAAGGAAATACAGTAGCAGCAATGCAAGTACACATCGGAACTATGGAATACCATGCATGTCATTTTTATTCAATGTTATGATAAAAAAATAATTCGTATTATGTCAAGCTTGCGTGTCTGTTAAATAAATATGTTAGATTACCGTTTGATTTATGTAAATCAGTTGCATCTTTAATCTTTTCCATTTCAAGTAATTTATTATGTATATATGGACTTCTCCACATTTGAATGAAGTTGTCCATCCATTCTAATAGGGCTCACTGTTAGATTCAAATACAACTATTTTAAATCAACTACGGCTACTTCAATTCGACACTCTAACTCTCGGGCTAAACCCAACACAGAAAAATCACCATCTTCACCATTCAGGTCCCTGAAATCACAAATATGGTCGGTTTCATCATGACTCGTTCGAATTCGAAATGGGTTCAATTTGTTTCGTTTTTTTACTCTATGATGTTCTCGAGAATTTGGTTTGAAGTCTTTTGGGTCTAGTGCACTAAGAAGTTCCAAGGGTACTTTGGTCCTTTTCTGGATTGTTACAAGAATGTGCCTTTTCTATGTGATAGCAATTGGAGTTTCAATGCCTCTTGTGGTTATCGTATCAATTGCAATTGGATTGAGGGGATTCACTACCTTTATTATACCAAAAGATCTAATTGGTATTTTCGGCATTTTGTTAATAAAAAAAGAATTGATGGAACTTTTTTATCGGTTCAAATCCTTGCTATTTTGATTTTACTCTTTATTATTGTAGTAGTAGTTGTTGGTGTGCTCAAGCCATGGAAAAGTGGCAACGGTGCTTAGTGTCTTTGCCTACATATAACACCCATTTAGAGTTAGAGTTAGAGTTTGAGTTCGAGTTTGAGTTTGAGGTCTTATTATTATAATATTTACCTTATTCTTTTGTAAAATAAGAGCATTTTTTTTCTAGTTATTGACTTAATATTGTCTCTAAATGTTCTTGAGTGTACTTGTCCATTTGGAATTCACATTTTCTTTAATTTATGTTCTATTTGTTCATTTAAACATTTTATTTGCTTCATGAAAGTTGTTTATATAGTGAATGTAGAATTAGAAGAGAGATTGGGAACAACGTAACTTCATTCTTCTATGGATCCATGTATATAGACACAAACTACAATGGGAACTAAGGAAACAATCCTCTATTTACAAAAAAGATAAATACAATAAAAAGGAAGGATAGGTAATGATCAATCCTAGTTCATGCCATAAGTAGGAGCTCTGATCAACACTCCCCCTCAAGATGGAGAGTGGATGTCTATCATTCCCAGCTTTAACTGGGCTCTAAAAAACTCTTATGCACACTGCTTTTGTTACCATGTATGTCGGTTGATCCAACGACTTCACAAATGGAAGCCTCACTCTTCGCCACATGATCTTTAATGAAATGTTGATCCACTTCTACATGTTTCGTTCTATCATGTTATACGAGATTATTCACTATGTTCATCACAACTTGATTGTCACAATGTAAAACCATAGGCTACAACTGATTAATTCCGAGATCACGAAGAATTCTCTTTATCCAAAGCAACTCATACACACCGTGGACCATTCCTATGTATTCTGCTTTTGCACTTGACCTCTCTACCACATTATGCTTCTTACTCCACCAAGTGTTCACTAAGTTGTATCCGATTAATGTGAAATATCTTATGTGGACTTTCCATAAATTTTATTTCTAGCCCAATCCGTATCGGTCTAGTCACTAATTTCTTGACTATGGTTCCGCTTGAACAATAATCCTTTTCCTAGACATGATTTGAAGTAACGCAGTATGCGATATACAGTTGTAAGCGGTCTTCACTTGGAGCATGTATGAACCAACTTACAACACTTACGACATATGAAATGTTAGGTCTAGTATGAGATAAATATTAGTCTTCTAACAAACCGTTGATATCGTTCTTTTTTGTGGGAACTTTATCTAGGAGAATCTCTAATCCATGGTTTACTTCAGTTGGTGTGTTAGCCGGGCAACAATCTAGCCATCCCTTTTTCGGCTAACAAGTCCAATACATACTTTCGCTAACACATGGATATACCTTAAGCTGATCTTGCTACTTCGATGCCTAAAAAATACTTTAGGTGTCCAAGATCTTTCAGTTTGAAGTATGTCATAAGAAACTTCTAAAGGCTTGAAATTTCTTCTAGATCATTACCAGTAACCACCATATCATCATCATACATGATTAGAGTAGTTAGCTTCTTATCATTCATCTTAGTAAAGAGGGTGTGGTCAGCATCACTTTAGTTGTAACCATTTTTCTTCATGAAACTTGAGAACCTTCCAAACCAACTCGTGGAGACTATTTAACACCGTACAATGCTTTCCTTAACTTGCATACCCTACCGAAACAATTTATTCTGGGAGCAGGTTCCATAAAGAGTTCTTCCTCTAAAGATTTGTTCAGGAAGGCGTTCTTTACACCATATTGGTGAAGAGGCCAATTTTGATCTAACGCCATTGATACGAGAATGATGATGTGTTTTAAACTCACTAAGCTTTATATTTATAACCCTGACCAATTTTACCAGCTAAAACGCAGTAGTCGTGTAGTAGTATAGTAGAGCAAGCAAAGGATCGAACATAAGGAATGAAATTCAACTAAAAACCAAGCGCTAGTTATTACTAAAAACAAAAGTAAAAAACTAGGAAAAGAATTTTTAACAAAGAATAAAAGATACTTCTGTTTAGCTTCGAATTCCCCCCTTTTCCTATGGTTGATTTCAAGACAATGGATTAATTCTCTTAGTTAACAAATAAGAAGTTATCAGTCATCATGATTAACTAACTAGCAAAAATCAATTTATGAACTTTAACCCTAATGATCATGCAAGTTAAGAACATTAAATTGTTTTAAAGATTATGTGGACTCTAAATGATAACATCTAGGAACTACCTATCTATGATCAAGACAAGTAATCAAGCATATATTATGATTAAATAATGATCTCTAACATAGTTAAGGAGCTTACTTTACCACCTATACTAGGATACGATCAAGCTCTAGCTCTAGAAATGTAATGATCATAAACAACTAGGTAAACAAGACGTTCATGCAATCAATGACCGTTTAAATTTACAAAACTTGAACGCAATGCAATAAAGAAAGAAAATTTAACAAACTAGGTTAAGATTTATCAAACAATATTTATAGTAAAAACTAACTTCATAAATCCAACTAATACAAAATCAACACAGTGTGTTAGGAGTTCATCTAATCTAAATGAAAGTAAATAGTTATTAGTCCATGCTCAAAGTAAAAGCACACATAACCATAAAGCAAACTAGATTAAACATAGTCAAAACTAGCAAACGAAATGACTGTTGATGTTCTTCACTCTAAATCTCCTTAATTCTTGTTCTCCAATTGAATTCTAGCCTCCTAAGGGTTTCTCATAAGTATTATTTCGCTTTTGGCCGCAATACTCTTCTCTCCTTTCAAAATCTGACTTAAAATTGATATTTATAGTTGCCATAATACAACTTCCATAATGTGGTACAATGCTCGCAACGTCGTTCGAAACATTTTCCTTTTGTGGCACAATGCTCGCCACGTCGTGGAAATGTAGTGACCACGACGTGTCATCGACTAAATGCATGTTTTCTTCTCTAAGCAAGCTCCAACCTCCAAGTTTCCATCTTTGTCCAGTTTTGGTCTTTTCTTGAGAATGTCCTTCTTTAACTACAAAACAGAATTTATACTTGTAAGTACCCGATATATTTGTATTTAACCAAATTTTAGCTCAACTGTATTGAAATAATACACACACACACACATATATATATATATATATATATATGTATATATATATATATATATATGTATATATATATATGTGTGTGTGTAATAATATCAAAATACATCACACTTGTCTTTTAATTGTCCCGAAGCAAAACTTATTTCAATATATCACATCAAAACATCGCTCACCAACATCACATAAAACAATCCAATTTGAACTCACCAATTAAGCTTTACCTCAATGCATGTATTTGTATATAAGAAGTCCTAGGTACTTCCCCAATCTAAAATAATTACTTTCCTCACAAACGTTTCTAACTCCTTTTGAACAACATTAATTTTTGCATTCTTTCAATCTATACCTTTTTTTACCCTTCTTTGTTTCAAAAGTTATTGCGAGGCTCCATGCGACACGACTAAAAAGAAAATACTATATAATATAATTTTCCTAAAGAAATATAACTACGGTTTATTGCATAACTCTCTTTTTAGGAATATTTTCATTTTTACACTTTTTTTTAATATTTCACAAATTTTCAACATTTATCTTTTCTTTTTCTTCAAAACTACTGCTTTCACAAATATAAGCAAAGAAATTCATTGGGGTACTCTAAATCTCTTAGGCCACTAATGGAAACCATGACTTTTGATGAAATCCATCTAACGACTTTCTTTCTAACCATCCAAGCTTTTCTAGATAGGTGGATAGATATAAATGTTGGATTAGTGTCTAAGTCCATAACTATTTTGGTATGTACTTGACCCGATGGTGCATGGTCCTTTTGGGTTGCCTTCATCAAAGCAACTTGATAGGATGAATTATGGAGAGAAAGGATTAATTATGATTTATTAATATATTATGAGAATAATATATTAAAGGAAAATCATATTGTTTAATTAATATTAGTCAATAATTAATTAGGAATTAATTTTGTGGCTAAAAGACATTAATTAAACATAAGGGACTAAAACTGTCAATTGTATGATAGTTGAATATTGGGCTAATGGACTCCATATTAGAGGAGTGGACAATTCTATGGGGAAACCCATTAGAAATTGTCCAATGCCTTTAAGAAAGGAGTCCATGGGTTGCTTAGGGCCTAAGCATCCAAATTAGGGTTTTCTTGTTAGATGACCCTAATAGCCTCACTATTTAAAGGACCCTTAAGCCCCAAAAACGTGGTGAACTTGTTCTCTAGGGTTTCTACACGTTTTGGGCAGCCTCCTCTCTCCTTATTCATCATCCTCTTGCTCTTGGTGTTTGTGAACCATTAGAGGAGTGACATTTGTGACTCTAAGCTTTCTAAAGTCATTACAAAGAGGAATTGTGATTGTTATTGCTACATAACAATGAAGGTAAGATCTAAAAACCCTTTCACATGTTAATATGATTATTTGTATGCTAGAACTAGGGTTTAATGTCTTGGATGAATAGCATGTATAATAGAGAAACCTAAATCCAAGCATTAGGGTTTGTATGAGCACATAGGATGTTCTTATGGCTAAAACTCATCAGTGGTATCAGAGCCTTGATTGGTTTCTATTGTATTGATGCCTTGTTTATTTGTTCAAGCCTTAAAAATTCGTTTTTTGCCCCCTTGTCTAATGAACTCGGCGAGTTCGAGCGTCAGAAAGAGGGGATTTTGGGATTTCTTGCTGTTTCGCTCATGGATACTTGCCTTAACTGTTTTGGGTCATTAAAATCCGATTTTAAACATATCTTTTAGTATATCCTTGATTAAACAATAGATAATTACCAATTGATTAGATAATAATTTCCTTATATGATTAAAGTTTGATTATTTGTATTAATTAGGTAACTTATCTTGCAAGAAATTGATTTTAGGTCAAATTTAGATAATCATTAACTTAATTCTTTAATTTAAATTATTTGCTATTTGATCCTTTGTGTTTTGAAAAGTTTCAAACTTGCCCTCAAGTCTTGGAATTTAAATTTTTGATTAAAAAGTTTTGATATTGAAATATTTAAATTCTAAACCCTAATGTTTTGAAATGTTTCAAAACTTGCCCTCAAGTTTTGGAATTTAAAAGTTGATTAAAAGTTTAATTTAGAGATGTTAAATTCTTAAACCCTAGTATTGTTTTGAAAAGTTCAAATCACACCCTTATGGTTTTATTAATTAATTAATGGGTATAATTAAAGGAGATTTAATAAATCCATAGAGTTTTTGGTTTACATTTGATCAAATTAAAAGTATAATTATTAAATTAGAAGACCTAGTATTTTAAAAGTGTAAAATACACCCTATACTATACATAACATTAAAAGTCTAACATTATATATATGTATGAGTAAAAGTCAGTCTTACCGTTAGTATGCCTCATTCACAAAGCTGGTCTATAAGGGGTGTTTAAGGAAATTGCCTATAAAATGGCGATTGAATGGGTATCCACTTTTACCCACCGCACTTTTGACTAGTGGAGGGTCGTTAGCCGAACGGGTAGGATAGGACAAAAACCTTCCATTATAAGTATAATGAAGTATAAAAGTAACTAAATGCTTTCATAAAATTCCCAACCTTAGTTACTTTAGGCAAAAGTGAATTGATGCAATTCCATGAAATTACACTTTGTGCCCTTGCGAAGACGTCAGTGGAGCGTGTGTGGTTAACCGACACACTAAATGGTTCTAAGCAAAGGTAGCAAAGGGATACTAAATGTTTGTCATAGTTCGGTGGAGCGTGTGTGGATCGGATTCAAGATCGAGGGATTATCAGGACCGCAGTCGATGCGGGAAGTATGGCAAGGCGCACGGGGGCGCGTGCAGGAGTGGTAGTGGTGGTGAGTCTGGTTGTTTCAAATTCGGTCGAACTGGTCATTTTAGCAGGGATTGTACTGTTACCACCACTCAAAGATCAGACTTGATATGTTTTCTCTGCAATCAGCGGGGCTACAAGAAGGCCCAGTACCCCAGTTTGTTTTCAGCAGGACGGGTGATGGCACTTTCCCCTGCAACTTTGGGGATCGCAGACAGCCATTAGGGCCGTGCAGAGGCGCCTGCAGTAGGAGGCAGGGCTTTTCAGATGGCTACCTTGGAGATGCGAGCAGCGCCGGACGTTGCAGGTATGCGACTTCCGTTTTCAATTCTTTTATTTGTGCCTGATTATATTGTATGGTTCTGCATCATTATGGGTATGAGTATTTTATTTTTGAGCGGTTTGATTGTGATCGAGTTATATGCCATCTCCATACCTCGGATATTGAATAGTAGTTAAGGGATAGGTTCTTTTGGAAAAGGTTACTTAGGGTGAAGTAACTGTAGTATGCCTTGGAGGGACTTGGTATGTCTCACTAGTTCAGAGCCGTATAAGTTTTAGAAATGGACAGGTTAGATCCCTAGCTATGGTAAGATTGGGATTCCTCCGCAGATTGATTATGGAATGGTAGCAAGGATTGGGATCTCTATTCATTGAGCAGCGAGGTGTAAGCAGGATCGAAGTGGGGGAGAATCCTCCGAGTGTAAAAGGGTAAGAGCACGCAAATATAGAACGAGTACGCGACTTCTGAGAAGGAAAAGAGGTAGTTCAACGTTTGATGATTAAGGAGTTCAGGGTTAGGAGTTTGAGAAACTCCCCCTCAGCCAGTGCGTGTATTGGTGATGGTTAGTATGTGGTTGGGATTTCAGGTTGAAGGATTGTTTGTAGGACTCGTGAGAGTCGGAACGAAGATCTTGAGGTCAGATAGCATGGGATGCTTTCGTGTTAGTAGACCATGGTAGAGACAGCATGTAGAGCGGGAGAGCCTCAGCCTTTTTCTAGCAGTCAGTGGTGGAAAGTGTTGTCAGACTACGGGGCAGTCGTAGCGTTCACTAGCAGACGGCGATAAAAGGTGATGTAAGACTACGGGTAAGCCGTAGCATTCCATAGTAGCTTCATTAGCGGAGTTAGGGCGAGGCCCTTATCTCCTGGCATTCAGATAGGGATCAGGAATGGGTAATGGATGAGAATGGTAAGGAGTTTGCCTGTGTAGCCCTTGAGAGGTGAGACCTTGGGAGAGGCCGCTCTAGGATATAGTGGGTGAGACCCGTGGGCAAGGCTCGTATGAGAATAGCAGTATAGGTGAGACTTGAGGGCAAGGTTGCTCAGTAGTATGGTTGGGTGAGACCCGTGGATGAGATCCGTGCGAGAGTGGTTAGACAAGTGGGACTAGAAGGATAGGGGCGGGTGAGATCCGTGGGCGAGGCACGTGAGTTTTAGTAGCACAAGTGGGACCTGGTAAGGATCTTAGTGTCTAGATAGGGGGTCGGGGATCCCAGGAAATTGTAGTGCCATCATGGTAGAATAGATTGAGCAATATAGGTGGTTGAAGTTTTTTTGAATGTCGCTGGGAGCGACTAGTGGTTGTGTTGGGTCAGCGATCGGCGAGAGCCGGTAATCCAGATATTGATAGGTTGGTAGGGATCAGGGTGGTCTCAGTTCATCCAGAAGCCAGATAAGGAATAGCAGAATTTCCAGTCAGTAGCAGTGCGAGTATGCAGCATATAGTGGAATTCAGTTAGTTGATCGTGGGGTGTTCGACACCAAATGATAGTAGAAAGAATTCCCAGTGGATACTGGCGATGATGACCCATACTGGGAGTAGCGGGAGTAATAGATTGGGTGGAGACAGGGTCTTCATAGTGGCAGAGGAGATAGATGGTTATGGAGCGTTGCCTTCGGAAGGCAAGGAAAGCGCGCAAGGAAAGAAGGGGTGAACCCCTATGTTGCAGTACTCGTAGAGTATCAGAAGGATTGTCGGTTTGGTAAGCTGTGTTTCCAGAATGTTCAGGGTCAGGATGGACCCGAGATTTTTATCCGTAAGGATTGATGTCAGTCTGAATGATTGAGCGGAAGGCCAGCGAAGTTAGGCAGCTGGTGTTAGACTAATTGGTGGGGTATTGGAGGCAGATCGCAGGCGGTGGATCATAGCAAACTTCGAGGACGAATTTTAGTTTAAGTGGGGGAGAGTTGTAACACCCGAAGTCTGGAAGGCCAAGAAAGGAAAGAAAACCCTAATTTTAAAGGGCGACTCGGCGAGTCCAAGGAGGGACTCGGCGAGTCAGAGCGGGATCCGGGTCGAGGAGTAAGTGATCGACTCGGCGAGTCGGCCAAAGGGACTCGGCGAGTCTGGTCTGTGCGGAGAAAACCCTAAATTCGGGACTTGGAGCCTATTTAAGCGCCTCATTCTCCTCCTTAGGGTTCCTTTACTGCCTCTCTAACCCATAACACCAAACCCTAGCCACCATATCCTTTATTTGAGCCGTTTGTTGCCTTGAAGGGTGCATTAAAGCTTGGAGAAGGAAGAAGGAACTCGGAGGTGCAAGAAAGGACTATAGATCTGGGATTTTGAGTATATTTTTGAGCATTTGGAGGTAATAATCTAGTTCTTGGACTCTTTTGCACTTAGATCTATGTGTGGTTGTTGGGGCTTTTTAGCCATAATGCTATTCACTTGAGTTAGAAGCCAGATCTGAAGTTGCTACTTCATATCTAAGCATTTTATGGTCTTGAGAAGCATAAAGTATTAGCCCTTGAGTTGTTTATGGAGCCTCTTTGCCTTAAACCCTAGTTTATGGTGTATTTTGCCTAGATCTCCTTCTCTACACGTAAAGTTTGCAAATTTACGTGAGGAATAGGCTTGGGAAGGGTAGATCTACAGTTTGGAGTCCATGCATGACTCAAAAGTCCTCTGCATGTAAGGAGATCTGAATGGAGTCAACGATTCCTTTGAGTGGACTCGGCGACTAGCATGAAGGTGAGGAGCAACTCGACAAGTGGGATGAACAGCTCGTCGAGTCAGATGAAGATTGCCTTGTGCTTAGCGAGTCAGGTTGTGAAACCCCAAACCCTTTGAGTTGAGACTCGAATTAGTGAGTCGAGTGGAGACTCGGTGAGTTGGACAGGTCAAGACTCAGAAATCGGTAGACTCGGTGAGTCATGGATTGACTCGGCGAGTCGAGAAGCGAAAGGAAGGATTCTGAATATATGAACTCGGTGAGTTAGTAGGTTTACTCGGCGAGTAGGGTTGACCTGGGAGGTTGACCTTGACCAGGACTTTGACTTTGACCAGGGTTGACTTGGTTGTCTTTCGGGGGTTAGTTAAAATCAGTGTTGCATTGATATTGGTAGTTCGGGGAGCAAGGGGAGCAGGAGTTCAGTGAGTTGCAGGGCAGCAGCTAGTGAGATCATCAGCAAGTTCAGCCAGTGCAGGTGAGTTTCCCTTTATGTGAATGGGTCTAAGGCCACAATACCGGCCCATGTAGTTATGAGTAGAAGACTCGGGGGTTAGCCCTAGGCACAGTATGCTAGTATGATATTCAGGACGAGGTCCATTAATAGCGGGCGGGTGCCCAAGGATTTGTTTATATGATAGTTTATACTTGTTGTCTGTGTGATACATGTATGTTCCTGGTAGGGAGGTGAGTGTGGGCGAGGTCCCGTATCTCACCAATAGCAAAGTGTGGATGGGGTTCCATATCTCATTAGTAGCAGAACAGAGGTGAGGCCCAAGTTAGGGAAGGAGTGAGAGTGGGCTGGGCCCGTATCTCACTACCAGTAGGAGCGTGGACGGGGTTCCATGGCTCATCAGTAGCAGGACAGGGGCGATGCCCAGGATAGGCGAGGCCTTAGGACACGATCAGTCGTATGAGTTTAGCTTATGTTTTTTGATATGTTTATGTGTTATTATTTGTTGGAGGGCGAGGCCTAAGTGAAACAGATCTGTATCCGAGCGGGGCTCGAAGCCAAGCGGGGCCTGGAGCGGCGGGGCCGTTGTAGTGGGCGAGGCCCGAGATAGGGGGCGAGGCCCAAGATAGTGGGCGTGGCCCAGTATGTGCAGAATGTGATTATGCATGGTATGTGGTAGGTTGGGGAACTCACTAAGCTTCGTGCTTACGGTTTTCAGTTTTGGTTTCAGGTACTTCCGGTAGCGGAGGGAAGAGCTCGGGGTGATCGCATGGCACACACCATAGATTAGACAGCCTGGGAATGTTTACTCTGATAATGAACATGTGTTTTGAAAATTAATACTCTAATTATGTTTTGGAATGATAACTTTGCTTAAAGTAATGTTTTATTAAAAGAAATTTTTGGTCTTAAATTTTGGGTCGTTACACATAGCCAAACACCCAGAAAACCATGATGAACTCCTCACAAATAACTAAAGTTTTTTCATTAACTTAAGTTTTTTATGCTAAATTGACATGAATATTAGGCACAAACCAACCTCTGTTCCTGCTATACCCATGGCGAATCCGATATCTGATTCATGTAAAGCTGGAGCATCATTTGTCCAATCATCTATGACTGCAACAACTTCAGATAGACCCTCAAATGCTCTACAAGCTTTGACTTGTCTGTTGGTGATGATCTAGCCACTACCTGTAATGTACTTAAGGATTGTAAGTCATTACTTGTTGGAGAAATAACCACCTATTCTCCTGAGTTTCAAAATGAAGGAAAAGAAAAAAAAATAGTTACATTTTGATCTAGCCATCGCCACGTTTTTTTTGTTTGTACCTGAATGGTATTAGGGCACAAGGGGTAAGGACGTCAAAAAGAGTCATTCATATTTCAGTTACTGCAAAAGAGACAAATATAGATGGAGAAGTCAAAATTAGAATGAAAAAAGAAACCTGAAACATCCAGATGAGGTGCTTGTGTTAAAAATTAGATTCAAAATCGATTTATAGAAGAGATAACTTAACAAATCAATTTAAAATAACAAATCAATTTAGAGAAGAAAGAAAATGAGTTCAACGATGGAGAAGAGAAGCTTACCTGATGAGGAAGGCAATGAATTGGTGGATCTAACATAGGAATTCCATGGAGTGGTTGAGGAAATCGCTGAAGTCGCTGGAGGTTTGAACCAGAGAACATTTGTGATGTGAGGGTGTCGAATGGTATTAGGTCACAAGGGGTAAGGACGTCAAGAAGAATCATTCATATTTCAATTACCTGCAAAAGAGACAAATATAGATGGAGGAGTCAAAATTAGAATGAAAAAAGAAACCAGATAAGGTGCGGAGAATGAGTAAGGAAACCTAAACATTTGTGATGTGTGGGTCTCTTTTGCTATGTTCTTCGTCGGGATGGCAGAGATGTCTCCAACAAAGGACGATCGATTTCAGGTTCAGCTTCAAATCAAACACTTAAACTGCCAAATCCGATCGATTACCACGAATGAAAATGGAACTTGTAGGCGTTAGAGATACACACAAGCAGGTGATGGTTAGGGTCGAAGTAGAAACAACAAGAGTGACGACTTGGCCAACAAGACGGGTTGAGATAGCGATTTCCATATCTGCTCAGCATCTAGTCAAGAAACAAAAAGACTCCTCAACACCGTTTAGGGTTTTTTTTATGTGTGTGTGTATGAGAGAGAGAGGCGATGGAGAAGTGACGGAAGAGATTGGGAGAAATGATGGCAGCTGTGGACCTTCGGTGGGAGATTGGAGATCACCGCATCTTTGGTGGAGAAGATGAGAATAATTTTGATGGTGGCTGTGTTTAGGAAATTAGGGTAAAGGTCTAGTGTAGTGTATGCGGTGTATGTAATACGTATACGATGTAATAGATCCGTGTAGTGTAATAGGTATTAGATTGGTTATATGTTTATGCTTAAAATCATTGTATATGAGGTAATATATGTTGTACCTCTTAATTTTCAAGAAGTGGGCAATATCCTTAATAATATAGTAAAGATATATATATATATATATATATATATAGAGTCAAGATCAAATAAGAAGGAAATTTTTGGTAGTAAGGTAAGAAGTTTTTTTTCTACATATTTTTTTTGCGAACAAACAAAATGAATCATTAGATGATTCATTTGTAAGATGATTCACAAGAACAAATTCTTAAAAAAACATCACGATGATTCATTTATACAATGATTTTGTTGTTATTCAATAAAATTATCATAAAAATGAATTTCTTCTTAATTTACTTAAAAATGAATCATAAAAATGTTTTTTTGGAAATTGTTTCTTATGAATCATCTTACAAATGAATCATCTAGTGATTCTTTTATTTTGTTCGTCAAAAAAAATATGTAGAAAAAAAAACTTCTTACCTTCCTACCAAAAAAAATTTCTTACCATATATATATATATATATATATATATATATATATATATATATATATATATATATATATATATATATATATATATATATACTAGCAATGTACCCGCGCAAAGCGGCAAAACGTGTAAATTCTTTCGGTGATATGTTTCCTCTACAAAAATGTTATGTTACAAAAGAAAGTACATGTCGAAGACAAAATAATCAAACTATGGAGTTATTTGGGAGATGAAGTCATTTTTTGTTCCTGGACGGTGGGCTTTATAGAAGAGGAGGGAACAAAGAGGTATATGCGATTGGAGGGATATTTGAATCAACATACTAAATTTAAGGATATCTAAAAGGGTTCAAAATTTGAATGAATCTGGGATTTGAGGGAACCATATCAAATTGCTGAGAAATATATGGAGATTTGATGATAAAATTTTTGAATTCAAAATGTGGTTAAAATTTAATATTATTTTATTAATGGTTATTTGTACTATCAGCTTTATCATTTGGACGTCTTAAAAAAATATTATTATTATAATCAATCTATTTTTACAAATAGTTAGATTTCTTTTATAAGATAGTAAAGATATATATATATATATATATATATATATATATATATATATATATATATATATATATATATACTAGAAAAATTTGAGGCCCGTGCTAAGCACGACCCATGGAGGGTAATTTGGGTATTTCTTTTATCGTTATCTAAAGTATATTATGCTAATAACCAAAAAAGTGAAAGTACAATGCTATAAATTGGTAGATTTCTGATGCATAATGCCTCAGATTTCAGTAATTCTATCTGCAACAAAAAATTATGCAACACATCGATAACCACAAACGCCTTGAATTATCAAGAAGTCTAAAGTTAAATGACATGTAGTCGATTTGAAATACAATTTACAATAAAGTCTCAAATAACGGACACAAAGAATAAGCTCAAACATGTTGACACTTTAACTATAACAAAACTATCCGTACGTACAACTAAAAGAAAAAAAACCAAACCAGAAAACACACATTTTCCACAATTGCTTGCAAGTGTTGGAGTTCACCATCTTGGGATAACATAAAATTATTATTTATTCTGATAGTTCATGTGAGTAATTTCTTTACATGTCATTTATATATATATATATATATATATATATATATATATATATATATATATATATATATATATATATATATATATAATTAAATGACATGTAAAGATATTATTCACATGAACTATCAGAATAAATAATAATTTTATATCAACTACGGAAAACAATCTTAATAAATATTGAATAACAAGAATGAAATCGTACCGGCTCGAGTGTTACAAACATTATAACATAGGGTATTATCGTAATTTAGCTTTTTTATCACCTTATGAATTTTTGGTATGAAATGCGCATATGTTGTTCCTGTATGTCCCTTAAAAAACAAACAAAATAATATCAAACATTAGCTTTAACCTATACCTACATTACAAAATAAAAGGCTTAAAAAGTTATCAGAGCAATATTAAATGTATTTTAGCCATAATCGATGAAAAAAAAACTCATCTTGACAACTAAAGTATTTTAGCCCTAATCAATGGAAAAAACTCAGTGTGACATCTAATTCATGGAAAAGAGAACGGTTTGAATTATCAGTAAACCCAATGCCATACATGTCACTTGTTAGTCGACATTACTTGCAAGACAAGAGTTGCTTAGGATCAATTAACAAAAAAAAATATGATAAAAAAAATTAACTTTATTATACTTTTATGCAAGTATAAACTACTTATTTAGTTGTTCACTCTTGTAGTGCTTTAGATGGTACTAAATTCAAGTTCACTCTTGTTTTGAAAATTCTTGATATTTTGCCATTAACACATACAGTCCAATGTTAATAGGTTGATTTGGTGTTCTTTTATCTTTAAGTTGTAGTTTTTTCTAGTTAAGTGGTGAATTCCTTTCAGGAAAAATACACAACAATAAATTATATGCCGGTTAATATTAGTGTGTAAATGACAAATTGAGTTTAAATTTATAATGCTAGAATTAGTAAAGTTTTGTCTTACTTTGATAGTTTTATGCCTCTGGATTCAAAGGCATTAATTTTTTTTAATCTTTTTTTTATTCAAGGGATTTTATACTTTCATTTAGTCGAGTACAGGTTTCAAGGGATTTTATACTTTCATATGTCCAATTTCAAATTTAAGTATTCTCCTTTACCATCTAAAGTCAACTTCTGCTCTTATTTGGAACACGAGTTATGGAATTTTTACAGAAAAACCCACTAATTATGGCATTTTTATAGAAAAATATTTGCTCGATTGTTATAGTGTTATACAAAACAAGTTTTGATTGTTGTATCATCAAGGTTAATATATTTGCAAATGTGTATCATGTCCAGGCCTATAAAGAAATTAAATATGATTCTAAATCTTCATGCTAGCATTAATATTACAATTGGAAAAAATATTAGCAATCTCATTTAGCCTGCATCATTTACACTTATTTTAGACAAAAGGGATAAAATGGTCATTTATCTTGATTTAGAGGTTCAATATGTCCAGAAAAAGAAACGGACTTCATTTGTATAGAATTTCTCATGACAATCATCATTTATCCATACAATACATCAATTAAGCACTTAAGAAAAAATAACATGTCCCAACTCAAAAACATGTAACGGTGTTATTACAAAATATGAGTAACTGAATGCTTTTTGAATTGACATAGAAATAGAATATTTGTTAATTTATATAACCATGATATTAGTGACAATTCAATACCACTAAGTTTCCACATTCAATCAGTTTTGAAAGTCAATAGGAAATGCTTATTATATTTCTTGAAACAAACCAGCATTCTTTGCTTTTTCCATTTGAAAATCAAGAAAATGTTGTAATATATGACAAAAAGAATACACAAAAACTATAAACAAATTTCAAATAACAAGCCAGTAAATAAAACAAAATCTAGATTCTAAAGTGAAAGTATTTGGCATCAAAACACCCAGTTTAAAGAATATGATTAACTTAATCCTTCCAACCAAAGCCAACCTTGCTGTTTGGGTTGACTGATAACAATCATGAAAACCATCCAAGTAATTTACTTTAAAAAAATTACATCGAGACTACATGACTTACAGGAATCCCATGCCAGGTTGCTTTTTTATTTTTTTAAGACTTCAATTAAACAACCACTACCATCTAATAAGCGATACACAAAAGCATCTTCAAGTATCATGAACTACTAACTTGTTAATTGCTAATAAGACAAAGAAAAGAACAAGATACCATATTAGTAGGATTTTTTATGTAACATAGAGATAATAATCACCCATATAAAGATAGTAAGAGTTTTTCATGAGACGTAAAAAAATTTATCACAGAAAGTAGAGCATATATCATTTAGAGATGGAATTCGGTTTTACCTGATAGACATAGGTATTTAGGAACTTGATGCAATAGAAAGGACTAATGAAATTTAATTAAACCCACACAATAAACCCAAAATAATCTGAAATTAAGTTACAAATTTTAACAAAATTCTCAGAATATAAGAGGGGAAGGACCGGTGGCAAACGACAAAAGCAGGTAATCAGGACACCAAATGATTCGAACACAGGGGAAATTGTTAAAATAAATGTTAATAACCTCTTGAAATCAAAAGGAAATTATAAACTCTGAGGGAAAAGATGGCGTTAACAAGGAGATGCTTAACCTTTGCCGATCACCAAAAAGATTGAAGAATGGTGTTAAAGACGCAAGTCATTAAAACACCTAAAGGGTCTCCCAATTCCATCATGAAACTTCAACAACTCCACAATTCCCGAAATATTAATTTCTCTGTGCAAAATAAAAAAGGGGTGCTTCGTCTATATCTGAACAACATCAACCTATTTATCTCCGCCATTTTCACTATAAACAGGAAACTGTCAATCGATTTCTGAATATAAGATGTCGGGATACGGAAGAGGAGAGGAAAAGAGAAGAGGGGATTAGCAATGGACGATTAGGTTTCGAATGTGACAACCCGAAATTTCCATTTGTACGAACATTAGCTATTCAATAGAAGCTAGTCCAGTTTCAGTGATTTTCAGACTTGTCCGAACAAGTTTGTGTACATTAGGGTTTACGTTTCTGGATATATCAGGAGAGTGGATGCTCCTGTAATTGTGAAAACTTGAACATTGTAAGTTTCATAATGTTATAGTCCGACTTTCGGAATAAAAATATTTTCTGTCAAAATATTTCAGGACTATAAATAGATTTCTGAATTTAATTAATTCATTATTCACAATTCCAACTAGAGAAAAGCCAATTCTCTCTAACGGATCTTCGGGTTTTCATCTCGGATTGTGAGTCTACTTTCCTAAATGTGTTTTAATGCTTGTTATATGCTTTATAACATCAATTACATGTCTAAACTGCAAGATCCGAGAGTTTACCGCCCAAGAACGTTCTTGGGGAGTAAACTCCAAAACGGAGCCTAAAGGCTTCCTAGTCCCGATTCCTTGTTAGACAACTTGTTTAGGGGTTAGTGTATAAACATTTGGGACTAAAAATCAATCAAGAAACACAAGTTATAGGAGTTTACGGCCAAGGAACTCTCTTGGGCCGTAAACCCCTTTTTAAGGGTCATAAATGCCCTAAATCATCCCCTAAAGCTTAAGGACTTTACCCTCTAATACTTGTGCTTATTTTGGACACCAAAACACTTCAAAACCATAAGGTTTTAGGAGTTTACGGCTAAGGAACTCTCTTGGGCCGTAAACCCCTTTTTCAAGTGCTAAAGATGCCCTAAACACCCCTAAGGCTTTAAGACAATTACCCTTGAACACATGGGACTTGAATGGGGATCAAAAGACATCAAAATCACTCCTTAAAGGGAGTTTACGGCCAAGGAACATATCTTGGGCCGTAAACTCCAAGTGAAGGCACAAATGTGTGCCTCTTGTCCCCTTTAGCCTTAGATAAAAACATGGAAGTTATCCTACATATGCAAGGGCCTCAAAAGAATTAAAACCAACACCCCATAGGAGTTTATGATCGTAAACTCTAGGGGATATGGTCCTTTGGCCGTAAACTCCCCAAAGGAGCATTCCAAGGCCTTAATCTACTTCAAGGATTATTCCAACAAGGCTAGACTTATTCTAGGATCAAGATAACACCTCAAAACACCCAAAACCTCCATGTGAGGAGTTCACGGCCGTAAACTCAAGGAGTTTATGACCATAAACTCCCAAGGTGGGGTTTGTTGGGTGGTGAACTCATATACAAGGCCATTTGTGCTTTAAACCCCCTTTGTCTTGTCCCGTATCAACTTAGATGCAACCCTTAGGACCTATAACACTTATATAAAGTGTATACATGTTCCTAAGTGTCTTAACTTACTTTGTTAAGTTATTATTTGGCTAATTAGTTATATATATGCTCATTATATGATAACTAGGCTCGAACGTGTGAACAAGTCTCCGTTTGCCACCTAGCACGGTACCCGATACATCAATTCAATCTACTCACCACAAGTGAGTTCATACCCCTTTAATCAACCTTTGAAATACTTTTAAATGTTTTAAATACTTTATGGGTGGGGGGGGATACAAGTCAAATACTGATAGTTATTACATCAATCACATGTGATTATATTAATCACATGTGATTAATAACTAGAAAACCAATGATTTTATCAGTGTTCAACTGTTTATCAAACTGTTTCACTTCAAATGTTTTACAAACTCTTTTTACTTATCAAATGCTTTTATTAAACTTGTTTTACTTCTTATAAATTGCATGCCCATATATGTATATATATATATATATATATATATATATATATATATATATATATATATATATAAGTAATGTGTAAAGGGCTTAGGAAGGCCATCCGCCCTATTTCCTTTTCGCGCACTGAGATGTGGTCTGGTGGGATTTCGGGTGACCATCCGAGGGTCGTTTCCATATTAGTTATATATCATATATACATGTATAAACATAAAAAGTACTTCCATATTCACATTTACCAGTACATCGATAGCTAGTTACCATCGGGGTAATACAATACATATACAATGATGCTAGAAACAATACATATACAACTATACTAGAAACAATACATACAATGATACTAGAAACAATACATATACAATGATGCTAGAAACAATACATATACAATGATGCTAGAAACAATACATATACAACGATGCTAGAAACAATACATATACAACTATACTCGAAACAATACATATACAACTATACTAGAACGAGAAACATTACATATACATGAATACTTTAATTATTGTGATTTAAATCGGAGCATGACTTAAATGTCAGGGCTCGAGTTGTAGCCAGAATTCTCTTGGAGGGAGAGCGTGAGTTTGCGTATAGATCTATACTGGATTGACAATCCTACACCTTGCTGCTAGCTACAGCCGGACCTGCAGGTCTGCGGGTGCCAAACATCATTCCGTTATTACGACCATTCATTATGTCGTTGTTACTAGTCAATAGTATGGTGCAATTTATCACATAATTCCTTAATATAAATCCAGTTTAAGGTAGTTAGTACAACAGTAGTTCTTATAATACAAGACTACAGTACTACAATGATTTACCCATTACATATTTTAGTGATAACCTCACTTAACCGATAATGTACAAACTATATTTTGTTAAATGATAGTTACACTTGGGAAATTACACACTTTTACATCAAACGAGCATACAAAACAGTTAAGCCTTGGTAGAAGGCTACTTTAATAGAAAATATAGGTTTTTCTGAGAGATTCAAACTTTTACAAACAATTACAAACCTTTACATACATTTTACAAACTTATACTTGATACATGTTCAAACATTTTTGGATGAAAAATACCGACACTAAAATACTTATGAAATCACCAGCTTAATGCTGATAAACTCTTTCAAAATAACTTGTATTCTCAGGTCATCAGTAGATAGGTACCGAGGCCAGCTTTTGAGAAGATGGAGCGCATTCAAGACTCATCTTATTATTTTGAGATACATTATTTTTGGTGTCTATACTGTACTGAACACGCTTGTATTAAAATTATATATTTAATGCAATGGATGATGTTGTTTGCTTATTTACATTTACTGTGTTGTGATACTTACATGACATCCTCCGCCCTAGAAAGTTTCCGCCGTTCTTGGTTTTGGGGTGTGACAGATTGGTATCAGAGCATTGTTTATAGTGAATCAAGTATATCAACCCATAAAAGATATACTAAACTATAAACCCATTTGGGATTAAAACACTCTGACCAAGAGTCTATACTTAAAATACCAAAATATTTAATTAAGTATACTAGTCTACATTCATACTAAAACCAGTGTCGCAATGACAAGAACAAAAGTATTACGATTGTTAAATATCACAGGTAAGCTCGGGGATATATGGTCAGTCCTGGGAATGGCATAGCCTGATAAACTATGTTGGTCCGAGGAGTGATTAGCATTTGCCCTAGAATGGTTGTGATGTGTTAACAAGTCTAAAAACTTACCAACAATATCTTTATACCTCTCTTCTCGCGTAGATTTAAATGGCTGGATTCCATCACGGCGACCCGTACTTTCCAAATGAAGGCAACGCAGGATGGCTTGAAGCAGAGTCTGACGATGAACACCCAATCCTGTTGGATGATCATCAAGCTGAAGGCTTCTCGGATGGATCAAACTCTGAACCCGAAGTCAACAACCTACCTCCAGTAGGTCAAGCCCCGAACAACAATCCTCGGCCAGCTTTTCTAGGTCCCACTCCCTTGCGGGTAGATAACTTGAATCGCTGGAGTGACGAACAGGGTCAACCATTACCATACTTTGGGGGCCGAACCTTTTACAACGTCAGCGATGGTGGCTCTGTTGACCGAGCTCTACCTGTCATTATCCGTAGAATAGCTCGTAATGCCGAGCAAGGTCGAGCAGCCATCGACCGGGTCGTGGAGATTGATGCCAACTCGGGTGACAACACAGTCCGCATTCGCCGTCTCGAAGAAGACATGGAACGGACCCGTAGAACCAATGAAACCCTACAGCAACATCTGCTTGCGTCTCAAGCTGAAGTCATGGAACTGCGAGCTCGTCAAAGGGCTCATGAGCGACACCTTCAAGAGGTGGTACGTCAAATGAGAGACCTCATGGTTCTCCCGAGGAATACTCATTGCCGTTAGATGATGTCTAGTACATCATTGTCTTTTGGGTTAAGGATTAGCCTTTAACATCCGTGCTCTAAGTAGCACTTATCTGTAAAATATTCCTAACTTTCAGTACTCTAATTAGGAATCTAAGAACTGTCAAACTTTCCGTATGGTATGATGTAAGACCTACTGTTAGGTCAATTTTCATTGAACTCGTTACATCAGTAATACCAGTATTATTAACAACTACCTACTCTGTGGGAAGAATCTTTACATCTGGGTTTTCCTACACATCTTTCTGGTTATGAACACAAACACTCATTCAATTGTTGGGCTATGGTTAGTTAGTCCATGTGTCATTCGCACATTTCTTACAAATTGATTCTTACCACTTTTCTCATCTTTATAAACTTATAGCTGAAAGATACCTCCTTGCAAATCTACCCGGAATAACCCTACACCTCCACCACCTCCGGTCATCGATACAGCAGCCCTAAATGTTGCCGTAGCTGTAGCAGTAGCAACTGCCATGGCACAGTATCACTCTACTGATGCCAGCAGAGGTGGTACCCCGGTTAACTCCATTCCGGTTGAAACTCCTGTGCGCTCGAGAGAGTGCTCTTACAAGGATTTCACCAACTGCAAGCCGAAGTCCTTTCATGGGACCGGCAGAGTCATTGCTCTCTCGCAATGGTTCGAGAAGACTGAATCAGTCTTCGAAATTTGTTCTTGCCCTGCTGCGAGCAAAGTCAAATATGTCGCATGCACCTTCGAAGGGAAGGCACTGACGTTGTGGAACGGCCACGTAAAATCTCTAACTCTTGTCGTGGCCAACGACATAGGCTGGGATATGATGAAAGACCTCATGATTGAGGAATACTGCCCGCGGGGCGAGATCCAGAAATTAGAGCAGGAGCTTTGGAGCCTGACCATGAAGGGCACCAACATTATTGCTTACACTGCCCGGTTTAGCGAACTGGTGGCCCTCTTCCCTAATATGGTTCCCACTGAAGGAAGAAGATTGAAAGGTACATATGGGGGCTAGTGCCTCCGTATCAGGGGAATGTCCTATCATCAAACCCCGCTACCTTCGATAGTCCCAAGCCACTGGCACAACGACTCATTGACCATGGTGTCAAAACCCCTGCAACCACAACAACCCTAGCCATCTCAGAACCTTCCAAACCCGCTAACACCAAGCGGAAGTTCTGGGATGACAAGAAGAGGCAGCGAGCTACCAAGAATCAGCAAATTGTGGCAGTACATGCCGCGGTAACCCCTGCTGCTACTACTGCTCCGACGAAGTAGTATGCTGGAAGTTTGCCAAAGTGCAACAAATGCAACTTCCACCACAACGGCCCATGCCGTGAAATGCAGTGCTCTAACTGCAAGAGGAAAGGACACACCATCCGTTTCTGTAAATTCCCGGCACAACCGATCACACAAGTTCCTGGCTCTGGCGCGAGCCCAACTTGCTATGGGTGTGGCGAAACGGGCCACTATAAGAGGGACTGCCCCAAAGCGAGAAATGCTGGAGGAGCATGGAGGGTACTGGCTATAGGCCACGGGGAAGCAGTTGCTGACCCGACAGTGGTGACTGGTACGTTCCTCCTCGATAACTCCTATGCATGCATTTTGTTCGATAGTGGAGCGGAGCGAAGCTTCGTGAACCACAAATTTGCTCACATGCTTAAACAACAACCACACGCACTTAAAGAATAATTCACAGTAGAAATGGCTAACGGCAAAACAGAAAACACCAGTAGCATATACTTAGGATGTATCCTAACCCTAGATAACCATTCATTCCCAATCGACCTCATGTCGGTCTCAATAAAAAGCTTCGACATTATCATCGGCATGGATTGGTTAAGTCTTCATCGCACTGACTGTTGGGTTATGAGCATTCTAACACTCCTAAGTGTACATGCAACCCTAAATACCTTGGATCTATGTTTTCTCTATTATACATGCAAATATGAACATCCAAGGTATTATCCTAATCTAGCATACAAAACTATCAATATAACAAGATAGAATACATACCTCTTTGATGGTGCTTGTCTTCATGAAGCTTGAGTGCCTAGTGCCCCAAGTGTGACACCTCAAATGGTTCACAATCATCAAAACACTTAGAATAGCTTGAGAGAATTCTACACTTCATGAAATTGGCTAGCCCTTTCTTATTCTCACTAGTGGCCGATTTTTCCTCAAGAATAAGATGCTTATATAGTTATACAATTAGGGTAAACCCTAATTGTCATGACTTTCCATTTCCTTGGATCCATGGGTTCAAATACACCATTGAGCATCCATGGAGCATCATATGGGTTTTGGCCCAACTAGATAATCCATGGAGCATTAGCCCACTATACAAGTATGGATGATTTACACAATCAACCCATATATTTAATTAGTCTTCTTTTGATCACTTAATTAATCCTAGATTAATTCTTGATCAATACTAATTAAATAATCTCATTATTCTTATTATTAATATACTTAGAACTTATAATATATTAATAACCATAATTGTCTTATTTCTCTCATTATAGTCTATCCAAGTGCATGATGGTATGCAACCCAAATGGACCATGTCGGGTCGGGTCAAGTCTTACCAATTATAGTTATCGACTTAGACATTAATCCAACAGTCTCCCACTTGGATAAGTCTAAAACTATTATTGCGTATGACTTCAGGAACCAACTGGCAATCATAGCTCTCAAAAGCTTTTGTCGAACTCTGACCTTGTAGATGAACTCTGATCTTGTCAATGACTTGTCCATTAGATAAGGGATCATATATTCCTCCATTCTAGATATCATATGGACTGAGACATGGATTATAATCATTCTCTCTGTCCATTAGTTGTTTCCCGATTTCCGATTTATGACGACTGACTAATTGAACAAATCAAATCAGTCCTGGCCCGGCCGAGCACTTCCATTTGTCATCATCAAATCATCGAGGGGCCCACAGATATCGCTTTAACCCGAAGGTAAAAGGAATGGATAAACTTCGACTCATATGGCTTGTTCTACTACTTGTTGAATCATACACAAAGACACGTTTTATAACATCGAGTTACCAATGCGTTTCGTGTAATCAACGTACTATCAACTCATAGTAACAACTCATATCTCTAGGTTTGAAGAATATAAGATATCATCGTCTCATGATCACTCGTGATAAAATCCATGAAGTGATTCCAATGAGCGCGGGTTGAATCCAATACTCAGAACTTATGAGCACTCATGAGTGTTGTAGCCCTTTGTCCAACATCTTAGACCTCTACAAGCCAACCCATGACAGTCTTAATTCATATCTACTTCCAACATATGACCGACTGTGGATGGTTTGAATAACTTAGTCATTCCGGAAGAATAACCTAGTTTATTCGGGAAGTCAAAACATGCAAAGTGAAACACAATAATAATTGAATCCAATATGGTCTCAGAACTTATGAATATAAATAAAACACTTTTTATTTATCACCATATGATTACACATTATTCATTGTATACTGTTTCAGCTATCAACATTATCCTTGAATTTAAAACAATAGTTGTCCCATGCTCCAAGCATGTACACTATGTTTTTCTAAACACTAGTCATGCCATACACCAAGTATGCATACTATGTTTGTCTATGATCTTTACTTTGTGAACTAGATCAATTGAACATAATCTTCAATGATTCTTTTTTCACACTCCCAAATCCTTACTGCAAATGCAAGAATTCCAAATTCATGTCATTTACGGAAATCTGTTTAGATTCTAAACTTATATGCATTGATCCTCTTGTAATGATTATGCATAAAGTCAGAAAGACTTGGCAACAATCATTACAGAGTATTCCAAAGGAGATCAACTCCTTGGAACCATCCTTCTTGCATTAAGTTTCCTTAATCTTACACAGATTGAAAAATCTAACTTTGAAACATTTCCAGATTCCATTTTGACTATCACTTCTGAACAAGAGTTGCCTCCTTACAGATTATGTCAATATGGTCCTTCCAGAATTATCACTATACTTCCAACTGTCCTTGAGCAACCAATCTTTGGTAAACCTTAGATTATCCTCGACAATTGTTTAATCCTTTTAGTCATATCCAGTTCTAAACCTTTTCCCTTCTTAATGCCCTAGGCATTTGGAAAATTTTAGAAAGGATGAATATAGCACATGTAATCGATCCTATATCCGAAGCATATGGGACACGATTCATGATGTCTCACATAAAGACTAAACCAGTCTTTTGCTATAACATTTCCATTTCTATTTGCCACGTTCTCATAATTCAGATTATGAAAAGGGATGCCGTAATCATAATCGAATTTTAGAACGCAAATAATGGACCCATATACAGAATTTCCTTATGTTGAGCCATTCCAACATGAAATTGAGCCATTCCAACATGAAATTCATATATATCCTTGACTAAATGATTAAAACCTCACGATCTAAGCTTATAGATTTGAGATGAAGTATAATTTTCTCTCCCTTAATTATAGCAAACAACTTTTTCCCAATTGAAACCTTTTGTTTTCTATAATTAATATTGATAACTTTCAATACTTATCATAATTATCATGCTCCTACTAACATGATGATTATTAGCATAACACTTATGCTCCCACTAGCTTTGACATGTACTCAGAAATCAGCTGGACTTCTAGAAATCAATACTTTATTGACTTTCTTACCAAAGTTCATATTTCTGATACTGGATTGTTTTGATAGAACTTTATCAAAATCATACACCTTCCCTTAGATAGCACACTTGTGTGTCTAAACAATTATGAAGAGGGATGCCGTAATCATAATGGTTAGACCTTTTTGCCACTTCTCACAAGTCCAGGTTAGTGTGTCGGTAAACCACACACGCTCCACTAACGACTTTGAGAATGCAAATACCACAATTGCTATCTAGCTAAAATCTACTTAGTGGAAGTGTTTCCTTACCATCATTTTCATGAATCGGAGAGAAACCTTATGACACTTAGATTTAATGGTGTATGAGTTCTTATCCATGTGAATTGTCATAACCATAGTCACAAGACAAGAATTATGACAAATCCAAACTCATATGGATTGAACTCAATCTTAACTTCTTGCCACCTGGCAGCTCAAGGGCCTACCATTGCTTCCAAGTTGTTGTGCAACACATTGAGAACTCTAAGAACTCATATGCAAAGCCAACTTTAACTAGAATGGGCACAGAATATGTCAACACGATAGGTTATAAACCTCAAGTCGTGTGCTAGTGAAGAACTTCAGGTTTCATTCTTGATTAGTTCTTGAGACTTTCAAGACCTTTAAGACTCCCACTGTCCTCTTGACCTATAAGACTCCCTTGTCAAACATCCAAGAGATAGTGTGGATTCTTATCAAGACAAACACTTCACACAATTGGCCGAAGTTGGTCTTTGTTTTATCCAAAACATCACAACTTACCAATTTCAAATGTACAAGAGTAGAAAACTTTTACTCTTACATTTGTCAAGTGTTTTAAACCTTCTTTAAGACATGTCACTCATATTACAATCTTGGAGTATGACTCTAAGACTTGTATTGGAACGAAGTATGACTCATCTTCTTGATTTAACCATTTCAACAATTTCAAGATCCCTTCTTCTTAGTCATAAGAATTCACTAAGACTTCCTTAGAGAACAAATTTTGATATGGTTTCTTAATCATTAAGATGATCACAAAGCTGATACTAAAGTACTCTCCCATCTTTTCAGATTTGAGAAACTTTTATCTTTCTGCCTAGTTTGATTCTTCTTATTCGCTCTGCCTTACATTGGAACCTTTTCCAATGTCTCAGAGTTACACTTAAGCTTGTAAGTATAATCATATTTACTGAGCTTTAGTAAACTATGACGAATAGTCTTATCAATCTTTTGTGGTGGACTTAATCAGTGCACATGACTATGTACTCGATCCCTTAGTCCATTACTTTACTCACACATCCATGTGAATAAGTAATTAGTCTTAATTTTCCAATACTTGAAAGTTCTCATTCATCATGCTATACACCTTGCATGATTCCAAGTTCCGGTCCAATTGAGACTTGGGTGATGATAATCTTTCCTTTATTTGATAAATTTAGACATTACCACAAATGAAAGAATCAATTTCATACTTCCACTCTTGCTATTAATGGAATCATATAAGCAACAATTTTTCCTCAAATGCCATTGTAAGGATATTTTAAAATAAATAAAACCAAAATTTTTCCTTTTATTTTAAAACTATGCGGAAAAACTTATCCTTACAATCCATATGAAAACTTGTTGTTATCTATTCCTAAGCAAGATCTCATAACTCCTAAGAAGTAGCTCAAGAATCAAGTCTCCAAACTATGCGATAGAAATCCATCTACACGATCTGATTCAACATATTCTTTCTTTAAGTTTCTTCACTTTTCTTTGATTCTTAAAACATCACCATGTGACCCAGTCACATCATGTATCAGGAATCTCAGAATAGAAACTTAACAGAGTTAGAGTAGTGGACTTTACCTGAAGTAGAGTCAAACTTATTGACTTTAACATCCTTAGGTAAATTAGGCAGCTTCGCAACTAATGACCCTTACTTTGGCAATATAAACATATGGACTCTTTGATAATGGTACACGAGACTATCACAGACTTAGACTTTTCTCTTTACCATTTGTTCAACCGAGTTGACTATGGCCGATCCCTTTCCATTGGGAAGAGAATACTTTTTCTAGATTTCCTGTGTCACTATTGTCAATGTCCATCAAGTTTTGAGGAAGTTGATCTTAACAAATAGATAAGATCATTAAGGGTCTTGTCATAGTCTGTTTCATAGATGTCCCAAAGGAACTCACTATGTGACTTAGAAAGTAGTTGAGCCACTAACTTTCTCAAGACTTTGACACCCAACTCTCCCGGCTTGTCAATATGTGACTACATCTCCAAGATGTGATCACACCTAGACCTTGCCTTGCCATTAGGGCTTGAGTGACCTTAAACTTTTCAAGAACTTGTGGGTTAGGGAGAATAATCGGAGGAGGAGAAAGAAGTATGATTTCCATTGGAATATCATCTTCATTTAGGAAAGCTAGTTTCAGGAGATTTGGGAAGATCATAAATGTCTAAACCAGACATGTTTTGGGAGGTATTCAAGATAGTTGATCTTAAAGTCCTTAATATGACACCCAATATGAAATATTAAGGCTAGGACCCAACAAACTATTTTATAACTTAGAAGAGGTATGCCGTAATCCAAGCTATAAAACAATTTGAAGGTAGGTGAATGACGATTCACCAATTTCCACCAAGATAAACGAAATGTATTATCAGGTTTTAATTGGTTTTGAAACTCCTAGATCTTTTGAGATTCATTGAACTGTTCAATGGCATGTTTCAATCTCGAGTGTGCCCTTCAGGTTTTGTGACTGGTGATAAGATTAAAGTCTCTTTTTAATCTATGAAGATCGAAAAGATCTTGAACAAGTTATGAAAACAATGACGATATAAACACAGTAAAATTATAGAACAAGAATGAATCAAACGTGTTGAATGATTAAAACAAAATCCTCAGAAGAGCTCGATTAAGAACATCAACTGTAGAGGATTGGAAGGTTACAAGTATGATCAAAGAAACCTTTAGTCGTCTGGAAAATATCGTATTCTCAGATCTCTAAAAACTTAACCTAATATGCATTCAAGCATAAGCTTATATACAAAGCATAAATGACATACGGTTGGACAGGCCCAAACCGTAATACAAAGAATTATTAACAAACGAGCCCAAAAGACGCAATCTTCTAAGCCCAACAATCTCCCCCTTTGCGTCAATTTGGGGCGAGATCTTCACTCTGTCTTCAAAGCAGATGGCTTCTTTACCGTTTGAAAAATTTTCGGTATCAAAGCTAGAATATGATGTCTGAAGGTAATATACCAACGAAGCATATCTGTAAAGTTCTTCTTATCTGCTGTTGTATTCTGTTTGCATCGGTGAATGATATTGATGATGTGCTCCAGACACTCTGTAGAGAACAGATGCTTGTCTACCAACGCAAACAGAAACTTGTGCTTATCCCCCCTTGTGAACATAACTGTCAGATTGGAAGAATCAATCTGCCCCAACTTCATTTTATGGACATCTCCGGTTTTGGAAGTGGGCTTGACAGTCGGTTTCTTATTCATCACCTTTGCTATTTCCTGATCCATAGTGGCCAGCTCATGGACATAGGAAGCCAACATTCTTTTAAGATGAGAAAGAATTGGTTCATATTCTCTCTGGTTGGAGAGAAGAATGTTGTATAGCAAGATCCAATCGTGGGGGTTCAGACTGGGAAGATCTACCAGAGAAATAAGATGTTCGGTGTTGGCAGTTCCTCTGTTGATTTTGAAATTGACGTTTACAAATTTCCCAGCCTGGGTTGGTTTCAGTACCTTGACTCTTATAATTTTCTGGGCACTCCAAGTCAAGTACTGAGGTTGACCGAATTTCAGATAGAAATCGATAAGCTCCCTGTCAACCTTCGGGTTCGGATGAGGGATGTTTGCAGTGACATCAAAGCAGTGAAAAGTGAAGGCTTTACGCGTAATGGGCATGTCGAACTGCGAGTCTTTGGAGTTTTCACACTCAAAAGATGCAATCGGTTCCAACCAATAAATAGAAGGAAACTCAATTGCTTGAGTGATGAGTGTGTCTCTGTCCCAATCTGGGAACAGAGTCTTTTTAGCTTGAATTGCCTCCTCATCCTCCCGGATTTTCCTTTCTCTGGCTTCTGCCTCTCGAGCTATCTTCAATGTTTCATCAAGCTCTCTGTCCCGTTTCTTGCGTTGAAGAGCTTCAGTAATGGTTTCATCTGATTCTGATTCGCTCTCAACTAGGACATGTTTACCAGAACCCGAAGCTACATTAACCTTCGGTTCTTGTTTGGACATACCTTCCTCTCCCCCTTGTCTCGGAAGAACATGCTTCTCCGAGACACCCTTCATTTCACTTAGGATAGTGATCGCCGGAAGGAGTTTCGCCTGGAGATGCTGACGAACAGTGAGGGTTAGGAAGGGATCATGGGAGTCAAGAACACCGGTTAACATATTTTTAACGTCACCAGCGCAACTCTGAAGAACTGCCCGTTGAGTTTGAAGTAAAGAGATTTCTTGTTGTGCCTGGGCCAGTTGAACTTTCTGTAAGTCAATAGTTGCCTGGTGCTTGATAACTTCTTCCTTCAGAGTGCTCTCGGCTGCTAAAGAGGCAAAACGTGAATCCAAAGATTTGAGAATTGAAGTGGATTCAGTTTTGAGGTCAGCACGCAGAGCTTCAAATTTCTTGGTTTCTCCCTGAAGGGTGGCTGCGAATGAGTCTACTGACGCTTGAAATTTGGAAGCATTTGAATCAGCATGAGCCTTGAGAGAATCAAGAAAGATCTGAGTTGTATGAACAACCTCAGAAACTTCCTTAGTGGCTTTGGAGCATGAGGCTGCTGAATTGTCTACAGCGTCAGTAGAGCGATCCAAGGCTTCGGTGTAAGTCTGGATTGCTGACTCGATGAAAGCCTTCAGCACAGCACCCCCATATGCTTTACTGTCAGCCAGCAGACTGTCGAGTTTTGTGTGAATCTCTTGAAGTTGCTGACTTGACACAGGGGTATCTGTATCGGTGTCGGTAGGGATCCGGTAAGGGCTGTAATAGATGGAATCAAATTCATCATCATCACCCCCTAGGGTAGCACCGGAGTTGGAAGATGGAGAAGGGGAGGATTGAGGGTTGATAACCGGGGTTTCAACCACAGAAGCAGCCCCCGTATCAGATACGTTGACCGTTACTGGTGGTTGGGTTGTGGTGATGGTGATAGATTCTGTGATAATAGGTTGAGAGATAGAAGATGAAGGTTGAGAAATGGTGAAGGGAATAGTGGTTTCGGTCGAGGTTTGGGGAAGTGATGTTGGAACAGAACTTGAGATGTTCTGTTTGGGTGATTGGGTTGGAGTTGGAAATTTTGGGGAAGTAGGAGGAGAAGGAGATTTGGTAATTTGGGGAGATTTAGGTGGGGTAGGCGAGTTTTGTGGAGACGAAACGGGTGTAGTTTCGGTTAGAGGATTATCGTCTGGTGGGGTAGGAGAGTTTTGTGGAGACGAAACGGGTGCAGTTTCGGGTTGAAGATCAACATCTTCTGTTTCGGATGGTGCATTCTGTTTTGATTCAGAAGGAGATCCTTTGGCTCTTTTAGCCATCTTCTTAACCTTTTTCGTTCTGGGCTGAGAAGGTTCCTCTGCCTCGGATTTGCGTTTGGAAGACCTTCTCTTTTTCTCCGTTTGGGGTGAGGGTTCCTTCATCTCAGCCTTCTTCTTTTTGCTCGCTCTTTTGCCCCGGTTAGCAGGCCGATCCAGAGCCTCAAGAGCTGCACGTTGTTCCTCAGAAAGAACCCTAGGAGGCAGGGGGGTTCTGGAGCTGTAGTCCGCCATAATCTTGCTGTGGGGCGTGACACATCTGTACATGGACTCAGGGATTAGTCCATAGTGGAGGAACTTACTTGGATCTGAGAGAATGATTTTCTTGGTGTGGTATGTGGCAATTGAAGCCATAAGAACATCCTTCATGACAGGGATGTCAAGAGAATCGATGGCTCTCCTGGTGATGAGGGTCCAAAACCTGTCGCATGAAATTTCTGAGTGCCTTGCGGTAGAGTTGAGACTCTGAACCACTTGAGACCAGAGAATCGACCCATAGTCCAGATTGATCCCGTTGTAAAGCCCATACAGCATTGTGAGAAATCCTTTGCTAGTGGTGTCGGAACCACCACATCGCTCCGCTAAACCCTTAATTAAAAGGGTAAGCAATCCATTCCACTGAGATGGAAGACATGATTTCTTGACTTTGCCAACAGATGTTAGAACATCTGTATACCCCATCTCGTACATCATCTTAAAGATTTGGGCGGTTGAGATGAAGTCTGGAGAGATGACAGAAGCATCCACGGCAAGCCCTAGAAGAGAGCAAAACCGTGTTTTGGAAACGGAAGTCTTCTTGTCGTGAATAGAGAAGTAGATACGGTCTTTGTGTTTGTCATAGCTTGCTGTGGAGTAGACTTGAGATAGCAGGGACATAGGAACTGCCTCCACCTGCGTTAATGCCAATACCAATGGGGAATATTTGAGGCATTCCACCACGTAGAGCATATATGAGTCATAGACGAATGGAGACAACTCTATGATCATGTTCTGATTTGGTTTGATTGCAAGAAAGGAAGAAGAAGCCGATTGATCGTGAGCAGAAGAAGAAGTCGCCATTGTTGAGTTTTTGGAAGAAGATGAATAGTGCAACTTTATCAGAGAGATAATGCTTTGAGAGGTAACTGCCAAAGAACACGATCACGTCTTATTTATACCATTCTCAGGAGAGAGAAAATCGTGATGATTAGGAACCCAAAACGTCGCCTGAAAAAGCGCGATTAGAAGTTATGGTGTATTCAATGAAGACGTCAGCACACGTGGGGCTGATACGAATCCTTTGCACGCACCCAAATCTTTTTCGTACCGTTTGAAATCCCTTGTGCCCTTGTTTGGTTACAGTTGAGACTTAGTACCATGTGCCAAACAGTAATTAGAATGTGGGAAAACAATTCCGTGCATAAGAGTGTGAAAGACAAGGAAATAAATCTAATGTGTTTGGTAGTGCGTGTTGTCTAAATAAAAGACAGAAGGCAAAAGATTCCGGGCAAGAATCGCTTCCTTCAGAGTCAAGAGAGACCTGAAGTGTTTGTGTGGTATCCCGAGAAATACGATCAGTTGTTTTTAGAGAAACAATGAAAGGCGTCTTCTGATGATGGCTAAGAGGTGGCTGAACTCAAACCAAACATTAAGTCTTGACATAAAACTAAGTGTTGGTAGAGTTACCTGTGAGACCGATGTGATCTGTTGAACAGGTAGGTGGGAAGTATTCTGTGATGGGAATGATATAGACAGAAATCTCAAAATAAATTAAACTGGATCTCTTTGGGAAGAAATGTCTTAGGACGAGACAGTTTCATAAAAGATCACTCATAAAGAAGATTTCCAAGTAAAAGCTTGAGTTAATAACTCACCGTCAATTCTATTTAGGTGTTGGATTTTGGGTTTCACTCAGAACGTGGTAATCGAATCTAAGATCATGAACTCAGATGTTGTGCAACCATAAGCCTCAGTGGTAAAGACCGAGAGCATCAAGGGTTACTTTGGGGAGCGAATGTAAGTGAAGAAGTTGAAGAGATGGTTAAGAGACCGAACGTACCTTCTGCTACATAAATGGGACAAAGCAGAGCAACTCATGTTTCAGATGAGTAAAAGAAGGTAGCTCTAGACCGAATATGAGAGAATAGCCTGATTGGGAAGAAACGATAGGTATTGATCGAATCATTAAGGCATGCTCAAGGTCATAGAGGCTTGAGACAACATACAGCAGCATGCTTCTAGGGACGTCTAACTAGCTTTATAAGAGAAAAACATACCTGGATGAACGATCCATAAGGAGATACTTGTATTCACTTGAGCAAGAAGAACATATACTAGAAATATGAAATATTTTTGAAATTTTGAAATTTACTTAGAGATAAATAAATACTGAAAGACAAAATATTTTTGTCAATTTTTAATGTTCTGAAAAAAAATAAAAACAGAAAGATAAAATATTTTTGTTAAATTTGAAGTTTCTGAAAAAGAAAAAAACAGAAAGACAAAATTTAAACAAGGAAAAGTAGTAGAGATTAGGAAGAACCGAGTGGTTTGATTGAATGAGTGCCTATCTTGTAGAGACAGAGAGAGACCGAGCGCTCTGGTTGATTTGGTTCCGTTATGTTACCAGAGCAGAGAGCAACAGAGCGTTCTGCTAGGTTCGGTTCTTTGATTTTGCCAGAGCAGAGATTAACCGAGCGGTCTGTTAGGTTCGGTTCTTGAATTTGACCAGAACAGAGAGCAACCGAGCGGTCTGTTAGGTTCGGTTCTTGAATTTTACCAGAACAGAGAGCAACCGAGCGGTCTGTTAGGTTCGGTTCTTGAATTTGACCAGAACAGAGAGCAACCGAGCGGTCTGTTAGGTTCGGTTCTTGAATTTGACCAGAACAGAGAGCAACCGAGCGGTCTGTTAGGTTCGGTTCTTGAATTTTACCAGAACAGAGAGCAACCGAGCGGTCTGTTAGGTTCGGTTCTCCTTTTTTTTTTTTTTTTATATATAGAGACATGAGGATTTGGGACCGATTCGGCAACCATCATGCCTAAGCCTTGCAATATCTGATTGAATGATGCTTCAGGAAGAGCTTTTGTAAAGATGTCAGCCAGCTGATCAGTGGTTCTTACGAAGTGAACTTCGACATTTCCATCTTCCACATGATCTTTGATGAAGTGATACCTTAGTGCTATGTGTTTGGTTTTGGAGTGTTGCACTGGGTTATGACAAATCCTAATTGCACTTTCGGAGTCACAATATAGTGGGATCTTCTTCATATTGAGTCCATAGTCTCGAAGTTGACTTTGGATCCAAATCACTTGTGATGTGCATGATGCGGCTGCAATGTATTCTGCTTCGGCTGTAGATAGCGACACGCATGTCTGTTTCTTGGATTGCCAGCTAACTAACTTCCCGTCAAGAAATTGACATCCACCGGTCGTGCTTTTTCGGTCGAGTCCACATCCTCCAAGGTCAGCATCAGAATAGGCTTGAACGAAGAAGCCTGAGTTGGATGGATACCAGAGACCTAAGGAGGTGGTTCGCTTGAGATATCGGAGGATGTTCTTTACAGCAAGCATGTGAGGTTCACGGGGGTTTGCCTGAAATCGAGCACAATAACACACAGAAAACATGATATCAGGTCTGCTAGCAGTAAGATACATTAATGATCCAATCATTTGACGATAGAGAGTGATATCGACAGCTGGTTTGTCTAGAGATGGGGTAAGCTTAGTGCCGAATGCCATTGGGACTTTGACTTTTGAGTCTCCCATCATACCGAACTTTGCTAGGAGAGTCTTTGTGTAAGCTTCCTGATTAATAAAGATGCCTTCGGGTCCCTGTCTTATGTTTAAACCAAGGAAAAAGTTAATAGGACCCATTGAGCTCATTTCAAACTTAGTCTCCATCAGCTTTCTGAATTCAGCCGTTAAGCTTGGATTCGTGGAGCCAAAGATGATATCATCAACATAAATTTGAACTATCATAAGGTGGTTACCTTCCTTTTTGCGAAAGAAGGTTGGGTCAACTGAACCTTGTTTGAATTTAGACATCTTTAAAAATTTTGTAAGCGTTTCATACCAGGCTCTCGGAGCTTGTTTAAGGCCGTACACAGCTTTATCCAGAATATAGTAATGATTTGGATGCTTTTCGTTCACGAATCCAGGAGGTTGCTCTACGTACACCGTCTCTTCAAGTTCTCCATTGAGAAATGCACACTTGACGTCCATTTGGAAAACTTCAAAGTTCTTGTGAGCAGCATAAGCTAGGAATATTCTGACAGATTCTAGCCGAGCTACTGGAGCGAAAGTCTCTTCGTAGTCTATCCCTTCCTCTTGACAATATCCCTTGACCACCAGACGAGCCTTGTTCCGTACAACATTACCTTCCTTGTCCATTTTGTTCCTAAAGACCCATTTGAGACCAACAACCGAAGCATCTGGAGGAGTTGGAATTAGGCGCCAGACTTTGTTTCTTTCAAATTCGTTCAACTCGTCTTGCATTGCTTGAACCCAATCAGAGTGGTCGAGAGCAGTGTTAACTGTCTTTGGTTCAACTTTTGATACGAATGAATTGAACATGCAAAACTCTACCTTTGAAAATAAGGAAGTCTGTTTTGCCTTCAGTTGTGATCGGGTCAGAACCTTTTCAGATACATCCCCAACTACCTGAGAGACAGGATGATCTCTGGTCCATTTGATAAGAGGAGGGTAATTTGGATCAACGGTTGGGTCTAAGTCGGCATTGATTATTTCTTCTAGTTCAGATTGGCTATCATAACCGAGTGTCACATCGTCATGTTGTACCTCAGTTGGTGTACTTTGGAAGATATGAGGTTCGTGTGATTCTAGTGGACCTGAGCTTGCTGGTGTTGAGACCTCTTTGGTTGAAGTTGTGGAATTTGACTCCCCCTGGACTTGAGCGTTTGGCTCCCCCTCGACTTGTGTGCATGGCTCCCCTTCATCTTGTGTGCATGGCTCCCCCTCGACTTGAGCACTTGGCTCCCCCTCGATTTGAGTTTCGTTGGAAGGAGAGTCGTTACAGATTGATTCTTCTTCATACATTCTCCTTGCAGCATCTTCAACAATCTGCTCCATGTGATCAACTTTGTTATCTGCTGCACCAGCTTCAGAAAGTGAAGCATTCTCTGGTTCGTCAAAGAGCTCTAGAAATGTCTCGAATAGATTAGCAACCGAGACTGTAACCATGCCATTTGGAGGAAAGATTTCCCCAGTGATATTTTCTTTAGCCTGCAGCTTCTTGACATAGTTGTCGTCAAAGGTCACATAATACGTCTCTTCAATTTTTCTTGAACGCTTGTTTAGGACCCTGTATGCCTTGGATGTGAGAGAGTAACCCAGGAAAATTCCTTCGTCGGCTTTGACATCAAACTTGTTGCGGTGTTCTTTGGAGTTGAAGATGAAACACCTTGAGCCGAACACATGAAAAAATTTCACATTTGGCTTCCTGTTGTTCAATATCTCATATGGGGTGAGAGCGAACCTTTTGTTGAGATATGACCTGTTCTGTGTAAAACAAGCAGCACAAATAGCATCAGCCCAAAAATAAAGAGGTAAAGAAGCAAAACTTAGCATAGTTCGGGCAGCTTCACACAAGGATCGGTTTCGTCTTTCGACTATTCCGTTCTGTTGTGGTGTGTAGGGAGCTGAGAAATTATGACTAATTCCCTTCTCTGCAAGAAACTCTTCAAACTCCCTGTTCTTGAATTCGAGACCATTGTCACTTCGGATGTTGCGGACAACCTTTTTGAGCTGTACTTCAATTTGCGTAATAAACGTTTTCAGCTTTTGAGTCGCTTCAGATTTGAGCTTTAGAAAGAACACCCATGTAAATCGAGAAAAGTCATCAACGATAACAAGAATATACTTGCTACCACCGATGCTTTCGATAGATGAAGGACCACACAAATCAATATGAATTAATTCGAGTGGTTCAACAACTTTTGTATTGATAATAGATGGATGACTTTGACGACTCTGCTTTCCCATTTCGCATGCAGCACATAGATGATCCCTGTCGAACTTGAGTAATGGAAGGCCCCTTACATGACCTCCTGCAACAAGACGATTGATATCTTTGAAGTTAAGATGAGATAATCTTTGGTGCCACAACCAGCTTTCATCGGATTGCGCTTTTGACAATAAGCATACAGCTGGGTTTCCTTTGATGGGTTTCATGTTTAAGGGAAACATTTCACCCTTTCGCTCTGACTTGAGAATTATTTTATTTGACTTTTTCTCTATTATTTCTGAACCTTCATCATCGAATGAGACTTTGAGACCTGTACCTCCAACCAGTTGAGATACACTAATGAGGTTGTGCTGGAGTCCTTCCACATATGCCACCTTCCTTATTGAGAAATCCCCATTGGTTATCATTCCGTATCCCTTTATGGTGCCGAAAGAATTGTTTCCGAACTTGACGTCGCCACCATTTGCAAGCGATCTGTACTCCCTAAGCTCTTCTTTCCTCCCTGTCATGTGACGTGAGCAGCCACTATCAATGTACCATTCTTCATCAAACTGCTCGTCACTTATAACCTGTAAAATTTAGAGAGATTTAGGAACCCAAAGTTTCTTGGGTCCACGTGAGCTTTGCATGGAAACAGGAGAAATGAGAGAGATATCAACAAGAAAAGTTCTTTTTACGAGATTTGTTTTATCTTTCCTTTTAATGGTGTACACTTTTATTTTGTTAAGATTAGTAGTGTTAGATTCGGTCTTTGGAGTGGATTTATCGACTTTCTGCTTCCACTTTTGCTCAGTTGATGAATGAGATTTAGAACGAGATTGATATGAAACTGAGGGTGAAGAAGAATTAGAAGAATGAGAAGAATTAGACTTAGAAGGAGACTCTAGATGACCCTTTTGTTTTTGATCATTGGAGGGACCGACCTTAGAGTTTTGAACTCTTTTGTCTTCAGAACCGAACCTTTGTGTTTGGTTCGAGCCACTTTTGGAACAGAACCTTTGGTTCTGGTTGATATCCTTTTCAGAACCGAACTTCTGCTTTCGGTTGTTGTCCTTTTGTGAACCGAACCTCGGCTTTCGGTTTTTGTGACTTTCAAGCTTTTCTTCAGGAATGACTTCATACTTTAGATTCTTGTCTTGATGAGTGAAGTATGCATTCTGGGAACGCCAAAATTGTTTCCTTTCCGAAAGGTTCTTCCGGTATCTGATGTTCCTTTCTGTCTTCCTGTTCCGCATCTGAGATGGTTGATGATGAACATTTGCTTTTGTTTTTGCTGACCCCTTGATTGGTTCCATTTGAACTGCAGTGGAATTATTTTGAGCTGAAGAAGCCGAAGGAATGGTTTCTGTTGGAGAGTGAACATCCTTCTGAGGAGTATCTTTTGTACCACTAGTGCTCGGCTCACTGAAGTTATTTGGCTTATTCAAAGGTTCGGGTATATATCTTCCTTTGCTCTTCCATGAAGTTCGTTCAGATAAACCAATGGTTTCGTCTGCATTATCAATAGGAGCTTCCCAGAAGTATTCATCACAGCCATCAGCATTGTCTTTATCTACAATGGCTGCAAGTTCGGCTGTTTGATGTTCAGTTACTCCTGTTACCTTGTATACTTGATTTGGAGTAGTCCTGACCTTTTGATACACAACAGCTTTCTCAACTAATTTTGGGGACTTTTGATGGGACAACCGAGCGAACTCTACCGAATTTTCAGAAATAAGATTCTTGTGATTTTCTGGCTCGGTTTTAATAAATTCTGAGCAGTCAACCATGTCCTCTACAGAAATTTCACTCATATTGTCATCCTCATCAAGCTCAGATGCATTTTCAACATCAATTTTGTTTTCTGAGCTTACTTTGGTGTTTAAAGAGTCAAATTTTTGCATGGTTTCGGTCCTTAGTTTAAGTCTGTCATTTTCATCCAAAAGATTTTTAAGCATGAGCTTGTGGTCTTTAGATTTAATGAAGGACTCAATTTTGTCCAGTCCATACATGTATGTGGGATTTATGTCGTCAGACGATATCACACTTTCACAGTTATAAGCTTCGGCATCGATTTCATCTTCCTTAAATTCCAGGAAGGGCAAAATCATGCGGTGAATTCTTTGGCCTATTTCACAATCCAAGTGGAGCTGAGTAATATTAGAATACAGACGTTTAGCAATTAAACAAAAAACATTTCGTTGTTTTAACAATTTCAAATTGTCTCTTTGCAAATAAATGTTTTCATCTTTAACTCTGACTAATTCCGATTCCTTTAACTCTATCCACATTCTCCGCTCCTCACTCTTCGACGCAGCCCTGCTCAATTGATCAGTTAGGTTAGAATTTGTGACCCGAGTTTGAGTTAAGCTACTATCTAGATGAGATATTCTTGAATTGACACTTTTTAGTTCTTTCTCATAAGAGGATGATGGTACTTTGCATGAAATAAAAACAGATTGTACCTTCTTTATCAGTTCATCCAGCTCATTGAACTGCTGGCTGAGTGGTTTGGCTGTGAAGCACATGTCCTCCTTTGCATTCTGTCCATCATGACCTCCATCGGTGTTGTATCCCCTCAATTGAGATACGTCAGAAACCATAAGGCATTTACCACCACTGCCTTCTTCCTTAGACACAAACGCCTTTCCATGAGTAGGCTGTCTCACTTCCTCGTCTTCTGAGTCGGTAGACCAAACTTCCGTGCTACCGAACTCACCTTCTGGAACAGAACCCTGCACAATAAAAGCATTACTAGTCGGGTTAGCATCAGACTTCTTCTTTCTCAACTCATCTAGTCTTTTCTGCAACACAGCTTCCTCATTGTTTCCATCATCTTTCTCAGCCATTTTCTTGAGGACACAGTCCTTAGCATAATGATTTTTCCCACCACAGTAGAAACAGCTCACTCCAGAGTCGCCGTCAACCTTTGGTTCCTTCTTGTGCTCCTCAACTTTCGGTTCATTAACCACCTTTTCTGAGCTGTAACTTCCCTGCCAGTTTCGGTTTTTGTTGCTGGGAAATTTCTTCTTTATGAACCTTTTGGGATTGGATACCATCAAGGCATAATCTTCTGATGTGAGATCATATTCTTCCAGGCTGAGGTCTTCATCCTCCATAACGGCTTTACTTTTTGACAAGAGAGCCAACGAACCGAGACCAGAAACGACATTCTTTTCTTGCACCACGTTTTTCTCTTGAGACTTGAGAATTCCCACCAGTTTCGCCAATGAGTATGATTTAAATTGCTCATGGGCTTTAACTGTGGAAACTACTGCTCTCCACTCAGACCTTAGACCATTCAGGAATGTAACTTTCTGTTCGATGAGCTTCCTTTCGATATCATGTTTGATCATCTTGCTGAGAAGATGATTGAAGCGATCGAATGTCTGGGTTACAGATTCTTCAGCCCCTTGTCTAAATTCACCAAACTCAGATAGAAGCAGAGTTTGAATAGAATGTTCGAGATCTTCGTCTGTAGAATACAATTCACGAAGTCTATCCCATACATCCTTCGCCGTCGTGCAAGAGCTAACCAGTCTGAATGTATCGGACTGAAGGGCAAACCGGATCAATCTTAGTGCTTTGATATTGCATTGGAACTTGTCTTTTTCATCTTGTGCAATGTCTTTCACGTCCTTAAGCAGATCATTGTATTCTTTTTGAGTTTTAATGACTCTGGACGTTGCAGAATGAGAAAACGGTCCGTTGGTGATGGCTTCCCAAATCAAATACCCATTTTCCTCCGACCCAATAACGTAGTCTTCGAAATGATGTGCCCATACTTCATAATCGTTGGTGTATAAGATCGGAATCCTTGTCGTCGAACCAATGCTGTTTGAAATATTGATAACGTTTGATTGTGTCGCGTCCATTATGATCGTAAAAACCTGTTCAAAGATCAGACTTGTAATAAAGCAGATTAGGGCAAAATAATAAATATCAAGATACGTCAATAAAGATGACGGCTCAATAAATATTAATGATTGCGGAAAAACCCTAATGATAATCTTTTTCACAGAAAAGATGTGTATCAATTACACAGCCTCCTGCTCTGATACCAATTGATAAGATTAAAGTCTCTTTTTAATCTATGAAGATCGAAAAGATCTTGAACAAGTTATGAAAACAATGACGATATAAACACAGTAAAATTATAGAACAAGAATGAATCAAACGTGTCGAATGATTAAAACAAAATCCTCAGAAGAGCTCGATTAAGAACATCAACTGTAGAGGATTGGAAGGTTACAAGTATGATCAAAGAAACCTTTAGTCGTCTGGAAAATATCGTATTCTCAGATCTCTAAAAACTTAACCTAATATGCATGCAAGCATAAGCTTATATACAAAGCATAAATGACATACGGTTGGACAGGCCCAAACCGTAATACAAAGAATTATTAACAAACGAGCCCAAAAGACGCAATCTTCTAAGCCCAACAACTGGGATGCTGAGGATCACAAAACAAGGTGTGAAGTAACCATGCAAATTACTTGGTACCCTTAAGTGTTTACCCCTCAATCGATGTGCCGGTTAACCACACACGCTCCATCGATACTATGATAAACATTAAGTTACCCTTTGCCTACCTTGTTAAATACGAGTTAGTGTGCCGGTTAACCACACACGCTCCACTAACCGACTTAAACAAAGTGCAAAGTGTAATTTCATGGATTAGCACCTTATTCACATTTTCCTAAGTAACTAAGATTGGGTATTATTTAGAGTTTAGTTACTTAGTATTTATCATTAATACTTTTAATGAAGGGAGAATTATAGTCATGTCAAACCTGTTCGGCTAATGACCCTCCACCAGTCAAGCAAGCGGTGGGTGAGAGTGGACACCCATTAAGTTGCCATTTTATAGGCAACAACCTTATACCCACCTTATAGACCGGCTTCGTGAATGAGGCGTACTAGCGGTAAGACCGACTTTACTCTTATACATATATATATTATTAACTTATAATATTATAAAGTATAAGGGTTGAATTTTAACTTTTAAAATTCTAAGGGCTAACTTGGAATTAAAGTATTCATAAGAGAAAACTTTACAAATTCCAAAACTTGAGGGCAAGTTTTGAAACTATTCAAAACTAATTAATTCCATAACTTATATGTTTAAAGTAGTTTTAATCCAAAAACTCTTCAAGTTCCATAACTTGAGGACAAATTATGGAAGACTTTTAACTAATAAAGAATTAACTTTTTCTTTATTTTATAACTTATGAAATTAATTAAGGTTACATTAACTTTTTTTATATTTATTTAATGAAGAGACTCTTGGTCCTCCATAACTTGAGGACAAATTATGGAGTCATAACTCCAATTAATTAGAACTAGACTCTTCATTTTTGTAACCTTTGCCAACTTTATGAGTTTTATGAGTCTTTAATGTGACTCTCATGTAACTTGAGGATAAGTTACACAAACACATTTTATACTCAACTCTTAGATTAAAATGGATTGAAAACAACTATTTCATTCAACTTTTCTATTAATCTAAGAAACTCATAAGAACAAGATAATTCAAATCAAACTTTTTCATGTAATTAGTCTAACCTTTAAACTAATACAAAACATGAATCTATTGACAATTATCTTTGAAAATGGATTAGCATGAACATTACCACATCAAAAAACAAGTTTATAAGTTCAAAGACAACTTAGGGTAATGTTCCTAGTCCATTTCTAGCCAAAAAACTCGAAAATATGCTGTCTGGGGTCCAACTCGTCGAGTGCATGAACAGAACTCGGCGAGTTGGATGCATTTTTCCTTTGACTCGTCGAGTCCCTTCATGGACTCGGCGAGTCTGCTGGGCTGACAGCACCAATTTCGATTTTTTCAGCTTCTATTGCAGGTATAACAAGAAAACAAGCCTAGGCTCTGATACCACTGTTGGGTTATGAGCATTCTAACACTCCTAAGTGTACATGCAACCCTAAATACCTTGGATCTATGTTTTCTCTATTATACATGCAAATATGAACATCCAAGGTATTATCCTAATCTAGCATACAAAACTATCAATATAACAAGATAGAATACATACCTCTTTGATGGTGCTTGTCTTCATGAAGCTTGAGTGCCTAGTGCCCCAAGTGTGACACCTCAAATGGTTCATAATCATCAAAACACTTAGAATAGCTTGAGAGAATTCTACACTTCATGAAATCGGCTAGCCCTTTCTTATTCTCACTAGTGGCCGATTTTTCCTCAAGAATAAGATGCTTATATAGTTATACAATTAGGGTAAACCCTAATTGTCATGACTTTCCATTTCCTTGGATCCATGGGTTCAAATACACCATGGAGCATCCATGGAGCATCATATGGGTTTTGGCCCAACTAGATAATCCATGGAGCATTAGCCCACTATACAAGTATGGATGATTTACACAATCAACCCATATATTTAATTAGTCTTCTTTTGATCACTTAATTAATCCTAGATTAATTCTTGATCAATACTAATTAAATAATCTCATTATTCTTATTATTAATATACTTAGAACTTATAATATATTAATAACCATAAGTGTCTTATTTCTCTCATTATAGTCTATCCAAGTGCATGATGGTATGCAACCCAAATGGACCATGCCGGGTCGGGTCAAGTCTTACCAATTATAGTTATGGACTTAGACATTAATCCAACACCGACATCATGTGCTTTGAGAAAGCAATCCGACTAAACCTTCCGTCTAACGAAACTCTTATAGTATATGGCGACAAACCTGGTTCGAGTCTTCGCATTATATCAAGTATTCAAGCACAGAAATATCTGTGCAAAGAATACCACACATTCCTTGCTCACGTCGTCGACACAAACCTCGAAACGAAAGAACTGAAGAACATTCCAGTAGTGAGCGACTTCCCCGACATTTTCCCAGAAGAACTACCTAGATTACCTCCGCAACGACAGGTCGAGTTCAGAATCGACTTAGTCCCAGGAGCTACCCCAGTAGCCAAGTCGCCCTACCGTTTAGCACCAGCAGAGATGCAGGAATTATCTGGTCAACTTAACGAACTGCTCAGCAAGGGCTTCATCAGACCAAGCTTCTCACCTTGGGGAGCACCGGTCTTGTTCGTTAAGAAGAAATACGGATCATTCCGTATGTGTATCGACTACAGAGAACTCAACAAACTGACGGTCAAAAATCGTTACCCTCTGCCTCGCATAGACGATCTCTTTGACCAACTGCAAGGGGTGAACTATTTTTCCAAAATTGATCTAAGATCCGGATATCACCAGTTACGAGTGCTCGAGGAGGATGTACCGAAGACAGCCTTCCGAACTCGTTACGGACATTACGAGTTCGTGGTGATGCCATTCGGATTGACCAATGCGCCAGCAGTTTTCATGGACCTGATGAACAGAGTATGCTGACCTTACTTGGATCAGTTCGTCATCGTTTTCATTGACGACGTCCTGATCTATTCCTGAAGTAAGGAAGAGCATGGCGATCACCTACGACTAGTTTTAGGAACTTTACGAACGGCGAAACTTTATGTGAAGTTCTCGAAATGTGAATTTTGGATCCGAAGAGTCGAATTCTTAGGACACGTGGTAAGCGAAGAGGGAATCCACGTGGACCCATCCAAAATTAAAGCCATTGAGAACTGGTCAGCACCCAAGACGCCGACAGAAATTCGTCAATTTCTAGGTCTTGCTGGCTATTACCGCAGATTCATTCAGAACTTCTCCCGAATAGCGAAACCTCTGACAACCCTGACCCAGAAAGGCGTGGCCTTTGACTGGGAAGAAAAACAAGAGAGAGCGTTCCAAACGCTCAAGCGAGCCTTGTGCACCGCACCAATACTATCTCTCCCCGAAGGGATAGAAGACTTCGTAGTCTATTGCGATGCATCGAACCAAGGGCTCGGGTGTGTTCTGATGCAGCGAGGTAAGGTCATTACCTACGCCTCCAGACAGCTGAAGACACACGAAATTAACTATACGCCCCACGATCTTGAACTGGGAGCAGTGGTGTTTGCTCTGAAGATCTGGAGACATTACTTGTATGGAACGAAGAGCACTATCTATACCGACCACAAGAGTTTACAACACATATTCGATCAGAAGGAGCTCAACATGAGACAACGACGGTGGGTCGAGCTACTCAGTGATTACAAATGCGATATTCGTTATCATCCGAGTAAAGCCAATGTAGTAGCAGACGCCCTGAGTCGGAAACAATATTCTGGTCGCAAGGTCAAGTCATTGTCAATAACCATCCATTCACACTTGTCTAACCAAATTCAAGCTGCCCAACTTGAAGCCATGAAACCTGAAAATGTGACGAGTGAATCCCTTAGAGGAATGGACAAGAATTTAGAAGCCAAGGGTGATGGAGCCTTATACTTCATGGATCGGATCTGGACACCGAAACACGGTGGTTTCAGATACTTGGTCATGACCGAGGCGCACAACACTCGGTATTTCGTCCACCCAGGTTCAGATAAGATGTATCTGGATCTTAAAAAGCTATACTGGTGGCCTAATATGAAAGCAGAGATTGCTACCTTCGTAAGTAAATGCCTTACTTGCGTAAAGGTTAAGGTCGAGTACCAGAAGCCCTCCGGTTAACTGCAACAACCAGAGATTCCAGAATGGAAGTGGGAGCGGATCACTTTGGATTTCATAACCAAGTTTCCCAAGACAACGGGTGGACTTGATACCATATGGGTCATCGTTGATAGATTGACCAAGTCTACACACTTCCTGCCTATCAAAGAAACCGACAAGATGGAGAAACTTACAAGAACATACATTAGGGAAATCGTACGGCTACATGGTGTACCTATATCCATTATCTCTGATCGAGATAGTAGGTTCACCTCAAGATTCTGGCAATCACTGCAACATTCCCTAGGAACAAGGCTAGACATGAGCACAGCCTACCATCCACAGACTGACGGACAGAGTGAGAGGACAATCCAAACTTTAGAAGATATGTTGTGTGCTTGTGTAATTGACTTTGGAAAAGCGTGGGATACTCATTTACCCCTCGTCGAATTTTCCTACAACAACAGTTATCACACGAGCATAAAGGCAGCACCATTTGAAGCCCTCTACGGCCAAAAGTGCAGATCCCCTCTGTGCTGGGCTGAGGTGGGTGATACCCAATTAGCTAGCGGGCAAACTTCTGACAGCACTCTCACCGGTCCAGAAATCATTCGGGAAACAACAGAGAAGATCGTTCAGATCCGTGAACGATTGAAGGCCTCTAGAGACCGACAAAAGAGCTACGCTGATAAACGCAGAATACCTTTGGAATTTCAGGTGGGAGACCGAGTCCTTCTCAAAGTCTCACCCTGGAAGGGCTTGATACACTTCGGTAAGCGTGGGAAGCTTAATCCTAGGTACATAGGGCCTTTCGAGATTCTCGCAAGAGTCGGCCTCGTAGCTTACAAACTTGATCTACCCGACATACTTCGTAATGTACATTCTACATTCCACGTATCTAACTTGAAAAAGTGTCTGTCCGACGAGACTCTCGTAATCCCACTCGACGAGATCGAGATCAACGAGAGCCTCAACTTCGTGGAAGAATCTATAGAGATCATGGATCGTGAGGTCAAGCAGACGAAGCAAAGCCGTATCCCTATCGTGAAGGTTCGCTGGAATGCCAAGCGAGGACCAGAATTCACTTGGGAACGCGAGGATCAGATGAAACTGAAATATCCTCATCTTTTCACTTAGTTATTTGTAACTTCTTATTTGCTTAAATTCTAATTTCGGGACAAAATTCCTTCTAACGGGGGGATGATGTGACAACCCGAAATTTCCATTTGTACGAACATTAGCTATTCAATAGAAGCTAGTCCAGTTTCAGTGATTTTCAGAATTGTCCGAACAAGTTTGTGTACATTAGGGTTTACGTTTCTGGATATATCAGGTGTAACATCCGAAAAATACAACCAATTTAAATTTTTCAAAACAACCTGATTTTCATTAAATTGTTTACAAAAAGGTTTTCAATACAAATCATTTAGAGTATTCCCAGAATCACATTGCTACAAAAACATGAGGAGCGGTACGATCGCGCCTTCGCCTTGCCACGGTTTCCTAAAGAACCTGAAAAACATTAAACAATAACTGTAAGCCCGAAAGCTTAGTTAGATACCCCCAAAATACCAACCACGTATACGCCCTTCCAGGCTGCGACCTTCCGGTCCAAAACATATTGCCTTCCGGCCCATAACATATCAAACATACATAACATAACAGAACATAGAACAACCATGCATATCGGGTCTACCGTGTGACTGGTTCGCCGTATCGGGCCTTCAGTCCACCAAATCCATCCTCCAGGTCTAGTCATGTCTATCGAGTCTACAGTGGGGTTGGTCCGCCCGCATCGGGCCTTCAACCCACCTGGTCCACTCTCTGAGTCTACAGTGTGACTGGTCCGCCCGCATCGGGCCTTCAGTCGGCCTGGTCCACTCTCCGAGCCTCAGCATGTCTGGTCCACCCTCGTGGGGCCTACAGCCTATCCGGACCGCTCGCTGGGCCTTCGGAATAATCGGTCCGCCCTGGGTATCTTGGCCTACAGCACAAAGCAGGACCCGCTTCAACCCATCTCTAGTCCAAACAACCATGTGCACAAAACATACAATCATATAACAGTCATACCCAACAAACCAAACAAACAGATCACATAGCATATCATTACCCTACCCAGGTTACCGACCTAACCGGTCACTAGCATAGCATCACTCTGTATATCGGGAAACTGACCTTAACAAGGTCTCCTAGCATGAACCATCCTAGCTACCAGGATGCAGACACATCAAACAATAACATAATAACCATATCCGAATCTCAATCCAATAAAGGGCCGGCCTTGGTGCCTTAGACCCTGTTGATATAGTGAGTATAACTCACCTCGAAACTATCGGCTGAAAGGATAAGATCCTGCTGCTCCGAACTCTGACACAAACTCCTCCACTGAACATCAAAACATACAACTCAATAAATACCCTTAATTACCAAAATACCCCTGGAAGACAACTGGTCAACCTTGGACAAGTCAAAGTCAACCCCTGACTGACCCTACTCGCCGAGTCAACCCGATGACTCGTCGAGTCCTTATGCTCAGAACTTCCCTCAATTAGCGACCCAACTCGCCGAGTCACCCCAAGACTCGTCGAGTCCAACAACTCCGAGTCCACTCGCACCCAACGCACCGAGTCATCCCTTGACTCACCGATTCTTCGACTCAACCAGAAATATTGGGACTCCTCGACAAGACTCGCCGAGTCCAAATGGACTCGTCGAGTCTAAGGCTATCTTCAACCTACTCGCCGAGTTGTTCTTCCAACTCGTCGAGTTCCAGGCCATCTTCAAGCAACTCGTCGAGTCCACCCATGTGACTCGTCGAGTACCACCGGTTTGAATCCATACAGAAGCATCTCATGCCATGCAATTGATCCAAAACATAGATCCAACCTCCTACAATCCATCCATCACATAAAGTGGCAAACTTTACGTGAATCTAAAGAGATCTAGGCCTTATTCACCTTAGAACCAAGGTTTGGGACATGGTAGCTCCATTAACAACACAAGAACAGGGGCTTTAATGCTCTTAAGATCTTCTCCACTCCAGATCTGAGGTAGCAACCTCAGATCCATCCTCCAAACATCAAGATGCCACACAACTAGGCACCCCACACAACCCCAAAATGAGAAACTAGGAAAACAAAGCCCAAGAACGAAAGTATTACCTCCAAAAGATGCCTTAATAGCAATGAAACTCGAATCCAAGCAAAGCCCTTTGATCCAAGCCACTTCTCCTTCAAGATTTCTTCAACCAACACCTCTCCAAGCTCTAATTTTCTCAACAATGAGTCTCTCCACGAATTTAGGGTTTCTGGGACTCAAGGGGGGAATAAGGGAGGCTGTGGAGGGGCATAATGCTCTTTATATAGGGCTCAACCCTGAAAATTAGGGTTTTCTCCATACAGCACCTACTCGCCGAGTCCATCTTTGGACTCGCCGAGTAGGCCACTTGATACGCGACCATAGTCGCGACCTGACTGGTCGAGTCTATCCATGGACTCGCCGAGTCACCCTCCGAAACTTACACTTTTAGCCCTTCAACTCTACTCTTGCGATTCCGGGATGTTACAATTCTCCCCCACTTAAATTAGGCTTCATCCTCGAAGCCTACGGCATCTCATCTTCAAATTACTTCCCACGACGCGCCACCTGACCTTGATCGAACCAAGTCCCTCAAGGTAAAACCATAGAAACCAGAAGCTCACTTTCTCCTTCCATACGGTGCCCCAACCACCTACTCAACCCGGGCACCAGCTGTACCCTCCGATAACCGCACTCAACAACCGAGAATTACCCATGATGCCTTACTGCTCCAATTCTCATCTTTTGCTTGACTCATATGGCTAGAAAACCATGAACCATCGGATCCCCGATCCGAATCCCACTCTATCCAATCCATGATGACAGAAAGACCCACTCTTCAATTCCGGAGCAACTCCCCCGAGTTCTCCTCTCGCAATCACACACACATGCTGATCTAGCTCTAGCACCCTCAGGTTTGGAAATCCTGATACACTGATGATATCCTCAAACATCCCTCCAGGATGAACCGCTAATACATACCCAAAACCCTGATCAGAATTTCACTGAGAGTCCAAGACTCTCTCTCTCTCTCTGCATCCCTTCCGAACCCCTCTCCCTGGCTCTACGCCGCGGTATTCCCTCCGCGCCCTGAGGAACCATATCAAGTCGAATGAACTTTTATTCTACCGCCGCAACACGCTACTCAAAAACCATCGACGGACCACTCCAATCATAACTCTACACTGGCGCTTTCACTTCCGTGAATTCGCACTCCCTTTCGGAATTTCATTCCTCCCTCTTTCTTACCAAGGAAACCACTCGTCCGCCTTGTCACCATGACAGGCACTATGGTGCTCACCCCACGCTACACTACCTCTTTAAAGCGTACCCGACATCTATACATCACTACTACTCTGACTCTCATCGCAGGGACTCTCAAGCCCATGCACTACCTTCACTGATCAAGATCGCTACCTGGGGCCAGACTTCCCAAGGTAATCACACTGCAACATACGCAACCCATAACCTCAAACCGATCCAACAATACTCGCAGAGTCTTCAGCATGACTGGACCGCCTCCCCAGGCTTTCAGCCAATCTGGACCACTCTCAGAACCTTCAGTCAATCTGACTGGACCGTCCTCCGAGCCTTCGGTCTGACTGGTACGCCTACCGGCCTTCAGTCTATCCGGACCGCTCAACTAGCATTCATCATTCCGAACTATCCCTTCGGGAAATCCTCCCGTGCATACCGTTCTAGCCCTCTAGGGGTTCCGAACTCTATTTCCATCATACATACTCGACCCCGGCCTGCTCCCATGCCTTCCACAGTCAACTGCTCTAGGTCTGTATTCCGCCCCGCACGCCTGTTACTCACCCATACAAGCCTGCTCTCGGCTGATAGAAATACCGCTGAATTCCCCAAGCAGCTAAACAACCTCTCAGGCCCAACGATCATCCGGAGAATTTCCAATTCTCCCCCACTTAAGACACTGACAATTAATCACCGGTCGCCATCACCGATCTCCCAAAGCAACCTTGCAGAAAATCAACACTTACACGCAAAATGTTTCTTACCAGCGCTAACAACTTTCATAAAAATCATGTTTCCACACTGAACAACCTGCTCGAAAGGAACCCAATCTTCAAATATCCATTCCTCAGACTGCAGAATCTACCCGGCCTTCAAACCAACGCCGCATCCGCCACCAATCCTCACAAAGATAATCAACAATAGCTCGAAGTACTAATCCATAACCATATCGATCCTTCAGGGAACAAAGGATACCAAAATGAAATCTCGATCACAACTCGCCAAACCCTCAAGGAACAACGGATACCACACGAAAACCCGAAATGCAATTGCATAACCAACCAACGAAACTAGCAGATAACAATACTCCACAATAATCATAAATGATCAAAAACAACAGAAAGAAACATACCCGCAGCAGCAAGCTGAAAAACACGACCCTAAGCCCTTGGGGGCTCCGCTCCACCCTGACCTCCACCTGTGATCCTCAACGTAGCTGGTGCTAGAGCCTGCACCGGTCCTGCAGCAAGCCGTGGACAGTTGACCTTCAAATGTCCAACCTGATGACAATGATAGCATATCCTCAAATCCCGAACCAGCACTGACTGCCGACAATACCTCGCATAGTGTCCCTCCTTTCCGCACTTGCGGCATGCTCCACCGGACCGACAAACTCCGGCGTGACCCCTTCCACACTTTCCACAAACGTGGCTACCCTGATCTCCCATCCTGGAATCAACGGTCTTAGACCGTTTCGTCGTCGGCTGCGACTGAACCGGAGCTTGCCTCAGCTCACACATCTATAACTCAATCTCTAACTCACGCCGCCTGGCGGCCTCCTGCAACTCCAGCAAAGTCTCGCACCTTTGCGCAAACACAAACTGTCTGATGTCTCTCTTTAGCATACTCAGATATCAGGACATCTGAGCCTGCTCCGAAGCGAACTCAGGGCAAAACATTGCCCTCTCAGTAAACATCCTGGTGATTTCTGTCACCGACTCCGAATCCTGTTTCAGCTCCAAGAACTCCTGAGCCAACCTCTCCCTCTCGACCTGCGGAACATAACGAGTGCTGAACATCTCTCTGAACCGATCCCATGAAATTGCAGCCCTCTGCGCATCCGAGTATGACCCCGTGGTCAATCTCCACCAATCCTTTGCCCCGAGCCTTAACAGGTTCAGAGCACACCTCACCCTCTGATCAGCAGGGCATGAACACGTGAAGAAACATCCCTCCACATCTGATAACCATCTCATAGCAATGATCGGATCCTGAACTCCATCAAAAGTGGGATCTTCGTATTATCGAAGTCCCGATACTGAAAATCTCTACTAGCTCCTCCCCCTGCCACTGCTACAGCTGCTGTAGCCACCACGGCAGCCGTCTCCGTGAGAGCCGCATAGCGCTCATCAAAATACTCCACCATGGTGGTCTTGATCGACCTAAACAACTCCGGCAGCTCAGCCCGAAACAATGCAGCAACCTCATCATGCAGGATCTCACGGATCCTCGCATCCAACTCGTGCGTACTCATCTGACTGACAACCTTGGGCTGTACAGACCCACCCGGAACTCCCTCTCCTGCTCCTGATCCTGACCCAGATCCACTCCCAGCGTGCCCTGAAATCTCCATACTGAAAATAAAACACCAAAATCTCAGACATATTCCACTATCCCGGGAACCAGCTCTCATCCCAACCCTAGAGGTCATGGTTTCCCTGATACGCGTATGAGTCCGTGCTTTCAGTAGTACGGGCCCATACTACCTTCCACACCTACCCATATTTGTATGAAGTACTTCCACAACACTCTAGCGACATACATAACAACACTCTATCCTCACAACTAGAGGATCACTAGAAATCTCTCACAAGGAACCCTAGGCTAGCAAGCATCATAAATCAGGCAACTCATCAAGAAATCCTGAAGATCCCTAGCCTAACTCTAGCATGTTGTTCTATCGAAGCTCAATAAAACAATTGCCATGTATGGTATTTTGGGGCTACTTACTGGATCCAGCTGATCGTACCTCCGCGTCCTCCTTTACTTATTTTAAAAACCATTTTTAAATTCTCTTTTGAAAACCCTCCTCGATTTGAGACTGGAGTCACACAAGTGTTCCTCCAATTCACTCAAACCAAGGCTCTGATTCCAACTTGTAACATCCGAAAAATACAACCAATTTAAATTTTTCAAAACAACTTGATTTTCATTAAATTGTTTACAAAAAGGTTTTCAATACAAATCATTTAGAGTATTCCCAGAATCACATTGCTACAAAAACATGAGGAGTGGTACGATCGCGCCTTCGCCTTGCCACGGTCTCCTGAAGAACCTGAAAAACATTAAACCACAACTATAAGCCCGAAATCTTAATGAGATACCCACAAAATACCAACCACGTATACGCCCTTCCAGGCTGTGACCTTCCAGTCCAAAACATATTGTCTTCCGGCCCATAACATATCAAACATACATAACAGAACAGAACATAGAACAACCATGCATATCGGGTCTACCGTGTGACTGGTCCGCCGTATCGGGCCTTCAGTCCACCGGATCCATCCTCCAGGTCTAGTCATGTCCTTCGAGTCTACAGTGGGGTTGGTCCGCCCTCATTGGGCCTTCAACCCACCTGGTCCACTCTCTGAGTCTACAGTGTGACTGGTCCGCCCGCATCGGGCCTTCAGTCAGCTTGGTCCACTATCCGAGCCTCGGCATGTCTGGTCCACCCTCGTGGGGCCTACAGCCTATCCGGACCGCTCGCTGGGCCTTCGGAATAACCGGTCCGCCCTGGGTATCTTGGCCTACAGCACAAAGCAGGACCCGCCTCAACCCATCTCTAGTCCAAACAACCATGCGCACAAAACATACAATCATATAACAGTCATAGCCAACAAACCAAACAAACAGATCACATAACATATCATTACCCTACCCAGGTTACCGACCTAACCGGTCACTAGCATAGCATCACTCTGTATATCGGGAAACTGACCTTAACAAGGTCTCCTATCATGAACCATCCTAGCTACCAGGATGCAGACACATCAAACAATAACATAATAACCATATCCGAATCTCAATCCAATAAAGGGTCGGCCTTGGTGCCTTAGACCCTGTTGATATAGTGAGTATAACTCACCTCGAAACTATCGGCTGAAAGGATAAGATCCTGCTGCTCCGAACTCTGACACAAACTCCTCCACTGAACATCAAAACATACAACTCAATAAATACCCTTAATTACCAAAATACCCCTGGAAGACAACTGGTCAACCTTGGACAAGTCAAAGTCAACCCCTGACTGACCCTACTCGCCGAGTTAACCCGATGACTCGTCGAGTCCTTATGCTCAGAACTTCCCTCAATTAGCGACCCAACTCGCCGAGTCACCCCAAGACTCGTCGAGTCCAACAACTCCGAGTCCACTCGCACCCAACGCACCGAGTCATCCCTTGAATCACCGATTCTTCGACTCAACCAGAAATATTGGGACTCCTCGACAAGACTCGCCAAGTCCAAATGGACTCGTCGAGTCTAAGGCTATCTTCAACCTACTCGCCGAGTTGTTCTTCCAACTCGTCGAGTTCCAGGCCATCTTCAAGCAACTCGTCGAGTCCACCCATGTGACTCGTCGAGTACCACCGGTCTGAATCCATACAGAAGCATCTCAGGCCATGCAATTGATCCAAAACATAGATCCAACCTCCTACAATCCATCCATCACGTAAAGTGGCAAACTTTACGTGAATCTAAAGAGATCTAGGCCTTATTCACCTTAGAACCAAGGTTTGGGACATGGTAGCTCCATTAACAACACAAGAACGGGGGCTTTAATGCTCTTAAGATCTTCTCCACTCCAGATCTGAGGTAGCAACCTCAGATCCATCCTCCAAACATCAAGATGCCACACAACTAGGCACCCCACACAACCCCAAAATGAGAAACTAGGAAAACACAGCCCAAGAACGAAAGTATTACCTCCAAAAGATGCCTCAATAGCAATGAAACTCGAATCCAAGCAAAGAACTTTGATCCAAGCCACTTCTCCTTCAAGATTTCTTCAACCAACACCTCTCCAAGCTCTAATTTGCTCAACAATGGGTCTCTCCACGAATTTAGGGTTTCTGGGACTCAAGGGGGGAATAAGGGAGGCTGTAGAGGGGCATAATGCTCTTTATATAGGGCTCAACCTCGAAAATTAGGGTTTTTCTCCATACAACACCTACTCGCCGAGTCCATCTTTGGACTCGCCGAGTAGGCCACTTGATACGCGACCATAGTCGCGACCTGACTCGCCGAGTCACCCTCCGAAACTTACACTTTTAGCCCTTCAACTCTACTCTTGCGATTCCGGGATGTTACATCAAAAGAGTGGATGCTCCTGTAATTGTGAAACTTGAACATTGTAAGTTTCATAATGTTATAGTCTGACTTCCGGAATAAAAATATTTTCTGTCAAAATATTTCAGGACTATAAATAGATTTCTGAATTTAATTGATTCATTATTCACAATTCCAACTAGAGAAAAGCCAATTCTCTCTGACAGATCTTCGGGTTTTCATCCCGGATTGTGAGTCTACTTTGCTAGATGTGTTTTAATGCTTGTTATATGCTTTATAACATCAATTACATGTCTAAACTGCAAGATCCGAGAGTTTACCCCCCAAGAACGTTCTTGGGGAGTAAACTCCAAAACGGAGCCTAAAGGCTTCCTAGTCCCGATTCCTTGTTAGACAACTTGTTTAGGGGTTAGTGTATAAACATTTGGGACTAAAAATCAATCAAGAAACACAAGTTATAGGAGTTTACGGCCAAGGAACTCTCTTGGGCCGTAAACCCCTTTTTAAGGGTCATAAATGCCCTACATCATCCCCTAAAGCTTAAGGACTTTACCCTCTAATACTTGTGCTTATTTTGGACACCAAAACACTTCAAAACCATAAGGTTTTAGGATTTTACGGCCAAGGAACTCTCTTGGGCCGTAAACCCCTTTTTCAAGTGCTAAAGATGCCCTAAACACCCCTAAGGCTTTAAGACAATTACCCTTGAACACATGGGACTTGAATGGGGATCAAAAGACATCAAAATCACTCCTTAAAGGGAGTTTACGGCCAAGGAACATATCTTGGGCCGTAAATTCCAAGTGAAGGCACAAATGTGTGCCTCTTGTCCCCTTTAGCCTTAGATAAAAACATGAAAGCTATCCTACATATGCAAGGGCCTCAAAAGAATTAAAACCAACACCCCATAGGAGTTTACGGCCGTAAACTCTAGGGGATATGGTCCTTTGGCCGTAAACTCCCCAAAGGAGCATTCCAAGGCCTTAATCTACTTCAAGGATTATTCCAGCAAGGCTAGACTTATTCTAGGATCAAGATAACACCTCAAAACACCCAAAACCTCCATGTGAGGAGTTCACGGCCGTAAACTCAAGGAGTTTATGACCGTAAACTCCCAAGGTGGGGTTTGTTGGGTGGTGAACTCATATACAAGGCCATTTGTGCTTTAAACCCCCTTTGTCTTGTCCCGTATCAACTTAGATGCAACCCTTAGGACCTATAACACTTATATAAAGTGTATACATGTTCCTAAGTGTCTTAACTTACTTTGTTAAGTTATTATTTGGCTAATTAGTTATATATATGCTCATTATATGATAACTAGGCTCGAACATGTGAACAAGTCTCCGTTTGCCACCTAGCACGGTACCCGATACATCAATTCAATCTACTCACCACAAGTGAGTTCATACCCCTTTAATCAACCTTTGAAATACTTTTAAATGTTTTAAATACTTTATGGGTGGGGGGGATACAAGTCAAATACTGATAGTTATTACATCAATCACATGTGATTAATAACTAGAAAACCAATGATTTTATCAGTGTTCAACTGTTTATCAAACTGATTCACTTCAAATGTTTTACAAACTCTTTTTACTTATCATATGCTTTTATTAAACTTGTTTTACTTCTTATAAATTGCATGCCCATATATGTGTGTGTATATATATATATATATATATATATATATATATATATATATATATATATATATATATATATATATATATATAAGTAATGTGTAAAGGGCTTAGGAAGGCCATCCGCCCTATATCCTTTTCGCGCACTGAGATGTGGTCTGGTGGGATTTCGGGTGACCATCCGAGGGTCGTTTCCATATTAGTTATATATGGATTGACAATCCTACACCTTGCTGCTAGCTACAGCCGGACCTGCAGGTCTGCGGGTGCCAAACGTCATTCCGTTATTACGACCATTCATTATGTCGTTGTTACTAGTCAATAGTATGGTGCAATTTATCACACAATGCCTTAATATAAATCCGATTTAAGGTAGTTAGTACAACAGTAGTTCTTATAATACAAGACTACAGTACTACAATGATTTACCCATTACATATTTTAGTGATAACCTCACTTAACCGATAATGTACAAACTATATTTTGTTAAATGATAGTTACACTTGGGAAATTACACACTTTTACATCAAACGAGCATACAAAACAGTTAAGCCTTGGTAGAAGGCTACTTTAATAGAAAATATAGGTTTTTCTGAGAGATTCAAACTTTTACAAACAATTACAAACCTTTACATACATTTTACAAACTTATACTTGATACATGTTCAAACATTTTTGGATGAAAAATACCGACACTAAAATACTTATGAAATCACCAGCTTAATGCTGATAAACTCTTTCAAAATAACTTGTATTCTCAGGTCATCAGTAGACAGGTACCGAGGCCAGCTTTTGAGAAGATGGAGCGCATTCAAGACTCATCTTATTATTTTGAGATACATTATTTTTGGTGTCTATACTGTATTGAACATGCTTGTATTAAAATTATATATTTAATGCAATGGATGATGTTGTTTGCTTATTTACATTTACTGTGTTGTGATACTTACATGACGTCCTCCGCCCTAGAACGTTTCCGCCGTTCTTGGTTTTGGGGTGTGACATCAAAGGATGTCGATGCAGGAGGAGGGAGATGTATGAATCACCAACCGATCAAACTCTGGGCAAAGTACTGCAATTAGGAAAAGGGAATCAGTAGATAAATGCAGAGGGTATTTGTGTTTCTTGGCATATACATGCGAGTAAAAATTGAAGCGGTGTATATCTGATTTGAAGGAAGACGACGTCTTTAAAAAGCGATACCCATGGATTCACATCAAACTCTAACAAATGTACTCCAGATGTCATCAATGTTCTTGTTAAGAAGGAAGACAAACTTGTTATTGGAGGGAACCAGAATCACCAAGTCATTGGATCTTTCACCGTAAAGAAGGTGAAATGTTGAAGAGAATAGAAGAAGAGACGTTGTGCGTGGAGGTTGTCGCACGTTGCGTCGATTAGAATTTAGGGTACGTGGCTTAGTCGGAAATGGGTGAATTTGATGTAGAAGGCATGAGAATAAAAGGGTTTTTTTTATATAATAATGATATATATATATATATATATATATATATATATATATATATATATATATATATATATATATATATATATATATAACATAATATAATATAATATAATATAAAAAACGTTATATCACAGTTATACCGCCGCGAGAACCACGATTTCAAATAGCGGTCGGTGGCCGCTATTATATTTTTGACCGCGATAACCGATTAGCTAGCAGGTGGGTGATTATTGTTGTAGTGGGATGGTGGTTTTGTCATGTGGTTGTGAAGGTGACAACAACAACTACAACAATGATGGTGCGGAAGAGACATGGTGGTTGTTAGGTTGATGGTAATCAGTGATGATGGTGGTGATTGGTGATGTTGGAGATAGTGGTGGTGCTGATGATGATTGGCGGTGGTGGGGTGATGGTGACAGATGGGTGGTGGTGGTGGGGTGATGGTGACAGATGGGTGGTGGTGGTGGAAGCAATCGTAGAAGGCATTTTCGTCTTTTTAAAATGTTTAACAGCACATCCATTAGGGCTGTTAGAGGCGAGGACTAGTGATCTTACCAAAACCTAACTTTCTTAAACTTGGACCAAAAATATTATAACCGGCAAGGACCAACACTGTAATTTACTTTATTTATTTTTTAGCTTATGTTACGTTCCACCGTCCTAAAACAAATTTCAATTTATCCCATTACTTATGTCGACAATAAACTCGTTTTCTTATTTAGATTAATCTTTTGTTCACTTTTGAATTAAGGCGTTGATTTGTAAAGAACGGTTTTTTTCCCCACAAATAATAATTAATGTTTTAGAGTGGTTGTATAATATTAAAAAAAAAAAAAATTACATTATATATAAAAAAAAAGTTATTATATATGAATCAGCTTTCATATAATTATTCGATTTGTATCTTCTTAATGATAACCGAAAATTATAATGGTTAAACGAAAGAGAACATACAAAGGTTTTTGGAAGTATGTAGTATGCACGAAGGTTATAAAAGATTATTCACTTTCTTTTTAATTATAAAAGATGAAAAAAGCATTTCGAGGTTTGAATATGATACCCACCATTAGACATAGGTCCACCCTTTAAAGCAACTTTGGTTTTGGTTTTGGTTTTTTGACTTTTTGTAGTCGTGGAAAGCTATGGTGAACATTATGTAGAGGTGTCAATGTGGAGGTCACCGTTTCGCTGACAATGAGAAATAGTGTCGATAAACAAATGATGGTTCTTTATTAATGATAAAATAAATTATTCTATTTTTTTTTATCATATATTAAATATTATATAGAGTTATTTTTTCTTCTGCAAATTAAATCAATAATATCATATATTAATATTTTATAGAACTATTTTTTTCTTCTGCAAATAAAATCCTATTGTTTTGTTTAGAATTTTTTTTCTCTCTTCTACAATTGAAACATTGTCATTTAGCTAAGAAAAACAATGATCATGGCTACTGATGCGGGGGAACTATATTATTAATTTTACAGGATAATTTTAAAATATCAAGAAAAAATGTGGATAATATATACTTGTAGCTAAATTTGACAGGTTTTGTGAAATTCCTAAAAATGACATTAAATTTTGCTAATTAAGCTCCTAAATTAAAATAGGTAGAACTGAAGTCGATGAACACAAATATTATACCACTAAAATAAAGTAAAATAATATAAGAAAATTAGCAAAATTTTGGAAAGACTAAAAAATGAATGCCTAAATGAAGGATTTTGGAAATGACAATGGGTAATCTATCTAACTTATTTGTCAGGAACTCTGGCTCAGGAGAGCTTGTGATCATATAAATACACAACATTTTTTTTCCATACACAACAATTTGTGCTTTAAAGTGTTGTATTGTACAACTTTATAATGCATAAATTGTTGTGTACGACAAAAAATGGGTCTCCAAACTCCTAACAATTCAAAAGTTATGTTTGTTTTAAATTGTATCGTATTTCTCTCCTTAGATTACTCTTTTTATCAATGAATGCATAGACCGAGTCTTCAATATGCTCAAATCCAAATAGAAAAGTGAATAATTGAAATAAAAATCTAAACTCGAAAATAAATAACAAAAGAAAATATAGACATATATGAAATAATCCCTTGTATAAAATAGTAGAGTTTGCAATTTTTTTCACTAATCATTGAAAAAGTTATCTATTTTGCTTTCAATTTCTTTGATATGCTTTTTTTACATTGAATTTGATACTAACTAATCCAAACCAAAAATCAAATCCAGTTTCAGTTATGATAAACTTACAAATTGTAGTATTTAATTTATTTTTGTATATACTAAAAATATAAATATACACATTAAAAATATATATAATCAATTCCATTTTCTATTTATCATACTAATAAATATTAGAACTATAGAAAAAGTAACAAAATGAGTGTATATATATATATATATATATATATATATATATATATATATATATATATATATATATATATATATATATATATATATAGGTGTTCAAACTATCAGTATCTGAAAATATAAATTAGATGTGAAATTATCCAAAATTCGGATATCTGATTTTTCAGATTTAGATTCAAATAGTATTTTTCCAAGTTTTTGGATATCGCTATCCCAAAATAAATTTTTACATGATTTTTAGCATATTTCATTTCAAAACATAAAAAAATGGAAGAGATAGGGTTTTGAATGTAGTTTAATTAATGACTTTCCTTGTCTTTTCATTTAGTTTTTAAATATTTGTTACCTCAAAACATTTTTACTAAGTATATTTCATATAATTGGTTAAATAGTAAAGTGAAAAGGAAAACAATTTTGCTTTATTGTGTATAATGTCTAAAAATAAAATAATATTTTTAAAGTTTAGTATTTTCTGATATCGATTTAATATTCGAAGTTTTTTCTGAAATTTCGGACATTCAAAATTGTGGATATGAACTCAGATATCCATAGGCATTTATCTGAAATTTTCAAATATTCAGAATTCAGATATCTAAAATTTCAAATTTCCAATTTTTAACTCCCCTTAGTTTAAGACTTTGTGAGATTGTGAAGATACAACCAAATCATTATAAATTACATATTTTATGTTAAGATATTTTTTGGACAAAAAGTATTCTATTTTTAATTGGAGGGACTAAACTTGAATTATACTCTGTTATTTATTTATTTATTTGTTTATTTCTTTTTAACATGAGGTGCAATTGCAATTACAGATCTCTAGAAGGAAAGTGAAAGAATGTGGTCAACGCGTATTCTGTTGCGACATACTATTATTTTTGATTTATAACAACACAAATTTTCATAAGCTGGTGTCGAAAAATGGATATGAAATCCGTAATATCATCACTGTTTCTTCTTCAAATAATCATCAATGGTGATCTTTTCGGGATAGTTCAATGTGCAGATTTCGGAGTCTACAAGTGCAGAAACAATAGCAATTTCACAAGCGCAACAGACCTAAAAACCATCGAACTCGCACTCAATTCACTTCCCGGAAACGTCACAAACGACCACGAATTCGTAACTTCGACCGCCGGCGGCAACACCGATGCACAGATTAATGCCGTCGCATTGTGCCGCGGATATATTGGACAGGAGCTTTGCAGGACCTGTGTGAAAAACTCGATCCCGTTGCTTCAACGGCAGTGTCCCAACCAAAAGGAAGCTGCGGCGTGGTACTCGGATTGTATGGTGCGTTACTCGGATCGGAAAATTCTCGGAGTGCTCGACAGTTGGACTTCCGACAACATATCGACCACGGTGAGGGTTTCCGACGTCGGTGAGTTTGACAAGGCGTTTAGGAATTTGACAACCAGGTTACAGGCGGAAGCTGCCGGAGGTAACTCCTTAGTGAAATTGGCGGTAGGAAAAGTAACTTATGGGAGTGATTCGTTAAAGATCTACGGGATGATGCAATGTACTCCCGATTTATCAACGGAGCAGTGCAACAAATGTCTGAACAGTACAATCACTGGGATTCGTGATTGTTGTAGCGGCAGGCCGACAGCAAGAGTGTTTTTTCCCAATTGTTTTCTGAGGTACGCGGACGAAAAATTCTACGACGAAGCCACATCAATGCCTTCTCCTTCTCCTTCAGGTATTGATTGCACAATCTACCCGATTGAAATTCAACTCCTCATCAAATCTGTGAGCGTTAATCTCAAAAATCAAGTTCATAAGCTCGTATTCTTCCGATTACTCTCAAATTAATTATTTCAATAATTGAACTGTTAATAGTTGACACCCTGTGTTTTCGTACTCTTTTCATATCTGACAACTTCTTTTTCGAGAGATCAATCTATCTGGGTGCTAAAACGACTTCAAATCTTAACAAATACTCCTTATGCAGACAAAAAGGACAAGAAGAACAACAATACAAGAATGATTTATATCATTGTTCCAGTTGCTTGTATCTCTGTGGGGCTAATTGGAATTGGCGTCTGGTTCTTTTGTATAAAAAGACAGAAGAAGGACGGAATGTCAAATAAAGAAACTTCCAGCTTTTCTTCTTTACTTGTGGGACATAGACAAGCTTCAACTCATGACACTGGTAAGTTTTGTCTCCATACAAATGACACTATCTTTATAATTGATGACACACTTTTTAGTTTTTATCCAAAATTGATACAATCATAATTGTGTGATTTTGATGGCTTTTTATGGTTTTCTAGTTGGAATGGGGATTGTAACAGAACAATCTTTGCAATATGATCTGGAGACAATTGAAGTTGCAACAAACTACTTTTCTCCAAAAAACAAGATTGGTAAAGGCGGGTTTGGTTTGGTGTACAAGGTATAAATAATTCTTTTCCACTAGTATTGTAAAATGTAAAACCTATTTCCTGATATGAGCTGATTATGACTTACATTATCAGGGTGTTCTTGAAAATGGGCAACAAGTAGCAGTGAAGAGACTATCAGAAACATCAGGACAAGGTGTAGAAGAATTTGTAAACGAAGCTGTTTTAGTGGCAAAGCTTCAACATCGAAATCTTGTGAGGCTTTTAGGGTTTTGCCATGATGCAAAAGAGAAGATCCTCATGTACGAATATGTCCCAAACAAAAGTCTAGATTACTTTTTATTTGGTTAGTCACAATTCCCAAATACACCCCTCATAATTTTTAATGCCATTTTATCATTTTTTTTTTATTATGACGTCTAAAAAGTTTATTATTTTCAATGTAGACCCCATCAAACATGGGAATTTGGATTGGGCGACACGATGGAAAATCATAGTAGGGATCACTAGAGGAATGCTTTATTTACATGAAGATTCAAGATTAAGAATCATCCATAGAGATCTTAAAGCTAGTAATATCTTACTTGATCAAGATATGAACGCAAAAATTGCGGATTTTGGATTGGCTAGAACTTTTGGTGTTGATCAAACTCTTGGAAACACAAAGAAAATTGCTGGAACCCTGTAAGTTTCCATCATCCCATTCTCATATTCAAGTCTAAATTTTGTCAATAATAGAATATTAATTTTGTCTATGCGACAAGATAGGATAAAAAGTTAACAATTTTTGTCCTATCTTTTTAGATTGGACAAAAAGTTAACAATTTTTTTGTCCCACCTTTTTGGATGGGACAAAAAGTTAACAGTTTTGTCCTACATTTTTGGATCCCACCTTTTTGGATGAGACAAAAAGTTAACAGTTTTGTCCTACATTTTTGAATGGGACAAAAAGTTAACAATTTTTTTGTCCCACCTTTTTGGATTGGACAAAAAGTTAACAATTTTTTTGTCCCGCCTTTTTGAATGGGACAAAAAGTTTAACGATTTTTGTTCCACTGACATTAGTCTTGTTTTACTGCACACCAAACACAGTACAACATGTTTGGCAAATGATTTTGATCGTATGTTACATGTATAATTAATTATAGGGGATACATGTCGCCAGAATACGCAATGCACGGACATTTCTCCGTGAAATCTGATGTGTTCGGCTTCGGCGTCATAGTTCTTGAGATTGTGAGTGGTCGAAGAAACTCTGACTTCTATCAACAAGATGAAGAGGAGGATCTCCTACTTTCCGTAAGTAAATTCTTACATTTCACTACTTATTTAACCTGCAGTCACAGTCACAGACACAGTTTAATTAAAATATAATTTTTGTAGGCATGGAAACAATGGACGGGTGGAAAGCCATTAAAGATAACGGATCCGAGACTTGGTGAATCGTATTCAAAGGAGGAAGTGATTAGGTGCATAAATATTGGTTTATTATGCGTGCAAGAAGATGCGGATGCAAGGCCTTCAATGGCTTCTATTCTCAATGTGTTGAATAACAACTCAATTACTTTACCCGAACCTAAAAAACCACCGTATTTTCTCTCGAAAGGACTCTTTGCAGGCATCTTGGGTGATGTTGACAAGTCAATTCCTACGGTTAGTTCTCAAGATGAATCATCAGCTGGCAATATGAGTCCCCGATAACCTAAGGAATTGCTGATTTGTGATTGTGTGTTTGTATGCGTGTGTATATATAAAGGTTCCTCCGTTTACCCGTTTTACGTTAATGTTTTTTATGGATGTTTTTTTCGGGTTCAAGTTCTGGTTTGAACTAACCTGTTATAGATATGGAGGAAAGGAGATACATTATGGATGTTAAGAGATTTAAAGGATTTTTTTTTCGGTATATGTTGTGGTGAACATGAATGTGGTCTTCTATATATCTAAAGATATTATTTTATGGGTCCTTTAGATTGTATTTGTTACATGGGTCTAGACTAGAGTGGACCGGATAGGATATGATAAAGATAAAGTTTTCTAAAGTTACTCTATCTTTTTGTGATGGTTAAAAAAAATTGAATATGTTTGACAAAAATAGCTGGCAACTAGTATTGTATTATTGTAGTAGTAGTGTTTGACATGTAACTTTTTGATAAATGCAGAATTAGATAAAAGTTATATGAAATTGTAGTAAGAGTGTTTGACATGTAACTTTTTGACAAATGTAGAATTACATAAAAGTTATTTGAAATTGTACTAAGAGTGTTTGACATGTAACTTTTTGACAAATGTAGAATTACATAATGTTGGAACTTTATATATAAAGGAATTGCAAGTTGGCAACTTCCTTTGTATCCCACATTGGTGGGGGAAAGAAACCTTTGTGGGTTTATAAGCCTATTCCCTTGTTAGGCCTTCAAAGGCTTTAGTGGATCAAGGGAATGGGCCAAGCCCATGCGCGCGCCTAGCCTAGCACTAGCCGACGCCGCGAGTGCGCGATTTAGGCGCACTTTGCACTTATCGGTCGCTGGGAGCTGAGGAGCTTTTATTTTTGACGAGTTTGGGTCAAGCCGGTTTGACCGATCCGGTCAAATGGTTGACCGCCGTTGACTTCGTGGAGACCAAGTCAAGGTATTCTAAAAGGATCAGGAAACAGATTGCTTGGAGAGCAAGCTGTCGCCCTAGGGTTTCTAGGGCCGGCCTATGGGGGCCCGTTTGATGCCTTCTAGGGTTACGATAACTATAAATACAGCTCCCTAGGAGCCATATAGAACTCACGAAAATCTGAAAGCTCTCCCTCTCTCTGCGGTTTTTTCTTCTAGTTTCCGAGTAGTCGCTTTGTGTTTGTCGATTTCCAGTGCTGTTGGAATATCGATTTAGCTGCATTAAATCCTGAGGTTTTACTCTGTTGCTTACAGCCAATACAAGCGAAGTAAAAACCTTTAAGGACAGGAATCTGATCCGTGCAGTTGCTTCAAGATCAGTCAGCAATCAACAGGTCGGTTTTACTTTTCTGTCTTGTGTTTAATTCGTCCAATAACAGGACAGTCTTCTTCTACCTTTCTTATAATCGGATCTAATCGAGAAGGATAGATCTGGTTTTGGACGAAACTCGGTAATATAATAACAATAATTGGATCTATTATTTGCAACTAATCGACATATAATTCTCAATATTATTTTTCGGTTTCCTTGCGCGTTTATTAGTTTGTTTTATACAACAATCTTAAAGGTTTTTAACTTGTGATCAATCAACAGACTAATGGACTCTACTGCTAGCCTCCACTTCATGAACCAAGAGTTTGCCAAACTTGACCAATTCGATGGTCAGAACTACACTCGTTGGGCCGAAAAGGTCAAGTTCATGCTTCATGTCTTGAAGCTCTCCTTTTTGTTGGACCCAAAACTGGCACCAATTCCTGATGATCCAATTCCAAAGGAAGGGGAATCTGTGGACCCAGCGGTCATTGCAGAACTGGAAAAACAAAGGATTCTGCGTAGAGAATCCGAGGAATTGTGTGTGGGTCACATCAAGAATTCCCTATCTGATCGGCTCTATGATCTTTACTCGCCGGTCAAAGATCCTAAAGAGCTATGGAGTGCGTTGGAACTCAAGTATAAGGCACATGAAGAAGGTACTAATAAGTACCTTGTGTCCAAGTATCTTGAGTTTCAAATGGTTGATGACAAACCAATTATGGAGCAAGTGCATGAACTCCAAGTCATGGTCAACAAGTTGAACGCACTCACCATCTCTCTTCCAGAACTCTTTCAGGTTGGTGCGATAATCGCAAAACTGCCACCCTCGTGGAAAGATTTCTCTAAGAGAATGATGCACAAATCTGAGGACTACTCCTTGGATGATCTGATGAAACACCTCCGCATTGAGGAGGAAACTCGCATCAGGGACAAGCGAGGTAAAGTTGGACAAAGTGTGCATCATGTGTCAGGTGGGAGTTCTAGCCACAAAGGCAAATCTGGGGGACAGAACAAGAAGAATTTTGGGCCCAAGAAACAAAGCTTCAAGAAACCGGGTCATCAAAATCCTAACTCAAAGCCAAAAAGGGCCGGTCCTTGCCACGTCTGCGGAGAGATTGGGCACTATGCGAGAGAATGCAAAGATCGCAAATCCATACCGGTTGCACATGCAGTCGAGAAGGTTACTGAAATGGTGGCTAGTGTGAACCTTGGAGAGATTTTCATGATCTCCTCTCTTACTCGAGCAATCTGTGCTCGAGGTTGGTTCGTAGACACTGGAGCCACTGTGCATGTTTGTGGGAAACGAGAGAGCTTTCGCACCTACCAACCCATGCCTCATGGGACGGTTGTCGTCTGTGCTGATGGCCATAGAGCTGAAGTTCTAGGAAGGGGTGATGTTCGGTTGAAGTTCACACGTGGTGAATGGGTGACTCTTCGAGATGTTCTTCATGTTCCTACTATCTCGAAGGGTCTAGTTTCTGCGGACAAGTTTGACAAGGGTGGGTTCAAGATGGTGCTTGAGAGAGGCAAAATTGTGATCACTAAAGGCAGAAGATATGTTGGGAGGGCTAACAACACTTCGGGAATGTATCGTTTATGTCTTAGTGATGAGGGAAATATGAGTGGTCCTAGTGTTGAGAGTGGTGTTGCTAGTGTGTCTAGTGTTGGAAATGATGTAATTGATGGATTGGTTGCTAATGTGAATGAAGTGAACTTTTCTTGTTATATTGTTTGTTCAATTTCTTTATGGCATAAATGTTTAGCTCACACTAATGTTAAAAACATTGAAAAAATGCAAACTAAAGGTATGTTAAAATATGACTCAAAAGATTTTGAAAAATGTGAAACATGTGTAAAATCAAAGTTCACTAAGAAACCATTTCCATCAGTTAAGAGAAACACATCTTTACTTGAGTTGATTCATTATGATATATGTGAGTTAAATGGAATCCTTACTCGAGGAGGAAAAAGGTATTTCATCACATTTTGTGATGACTTCAGTAGATATCTACATGTTTATTTGCTGAGATCAAAAGATGAAGCTTTTGATGCATTTAAACGATATAAGGCTGAGGTCGAAAATCAACTTGAAAGACACATCAAAATTCTTCGCTCGGATAGAGGCGGAGAATATGTCAACCAAGAGTTTGACACATTCTGCAAAGAGAATGGAATCAAACATGAGAGAACATCACCATACACCCCTCAACAGAATGGTTTGGCTGAAAGGAAGAACCGAACTCTTTGTGAGATGGTCAACTGTATGTTGAACCAATCGGGTCAACCAAACAATCTGTGGGGGGAAACACTATTGACTGCTTGTTATGTTCATAACAGGATCACTAGTCGTGTGATTCCTACAAGCCCTTATGAGTTGTGGAAAGGTAGAAAGCCTAACCTAGACTATTTGAAAGTGTGGGGGTGTGTTGCTTATTATCGGACTTCCGATCCTAAGCGAACCAAATTGGGAGCACGAGCTAATAAGAGTATATTTATTGGATATGCTCAAAATAGCAAGGCTTACCGATTACTAGATATTGATTCTGGTGTTGTTGTGGAATCCAGAGATGTGGAATTCTTTGAGGACAAGTTTTCTAAGGATGAAGAAAACTCTAGTCATACAACACTTACAAGTACCTCTCGAGAAATACTCCCACCTCCTCCCAGTGTGGAGGAACCAAGGAGAAGTACTAGGGCTAGAATTGAGAAAACCTTTGGAGATGATTTCTATTCTTATCTGGTCGAAGGAACACAAATGAAAGTGACGAGAGAGGTCATCTTTTCAATTAATTTGGATGATGATCCTAAGACATTTACTGAAGCCATGACGTCTCGGGATGCTCCTCTGTGGAAGGAAGCAATCAATGACGAAATGGATTCAATTATGGGTAATGGAACTTGTGAGTTAGCTGATCTACCCAAGGGGAGAAGACCCATAGGATCCAAATGGATATTCAAGAAGAAATATCATCCTGATGGATCCATATCTGCTTATAAAGCGAGGTTGGTTGCAAAGGGCTATAGGCAGCGAGAAGGGATCGATTATTTTGATACCTATGCCCCAGTTGCTAGAATTAGTTCAATTAGGACTCTCATAGCAATATCAGCTTTGAAGGGATTGTATATTCATCAAATGGATGTGAAGACAGCCTTTCTGAATGGTTATCTCAAAGAGGAGATTTACCTGGAGCAACCTGAAGGTTTCGTAATACCTGGACAAGAAAACAAAGTATGTAGACTTGTTAAGTCTTTGTACGGGTTGAAACAAGCTCCTAAACAGTGGCATGAGAGATTTGACACCACTGTGACTGCCTTTGGTTTTCAGCACAATAGTGCTGATAGATGTATTTACTCTAAACATACATCTGATTACATAGTAGTTATATGTCTTTATGTTGATGATATATTGATCATTGGCACTCACCTAGAAGGTATTCTTGAGACGAAGAAATACCTATCCTCGAACTTTAAGATGAAAGATCTTGGAGAAGTAGATATTATTCTTGGTATCAAGGTGAAGAGGACGGGTAGTCAGATTTCTCTGAGTCAATCTCATTACATAGAGAAAATTCTGACAAAGTTTCAACATTTGAACATTAAGGAATTTAACACTCCTTTTGATTCAAGTGTGAAACTTAAGGTGAATTCTGGTCGAGCCGTGGCCCAACTAGAATATGCTAGTGCAGTTGGGAGCATGATGTATGCTACTCACTGCACGCGACCTGACATCGCATTCGCTGTAAGCAAGTTGAGTCAGTATACAGTTAATCCAGGGACGGAGCACTGGAAAGCAGTGGGTAGAGTACTAGGATACCTAAAAAGGACAAGTACTTTTGAATTGACATATTCGTCATCTAATGGAATACTTGAAGGTTATTCTGATGCCAGCTGGATTGATCACACCAGTGATTCAAAGTCCACAAGTGGTTGGATTTATACTCTAGCTGGTGGTGCTATTTCTTAGGCGAGCAAGAAACAGACATGCATAGCTCATTCAACGATGGAAGCTGAGCTAATTGCCTTAGCAGCAGCAGGCAAAGAGGCAGAGTGGATTCGAGATCTACTTATGGATATACGTTTGTGGGATATTCCGATGCCTTCAATACCCATGTACTGTGACAGTGAGGCCACATTGTCTAAAGTATATAATGCGGTATATAATGGGAAGTCAAGACATGTAGGTCTGCGTCACAATTTTGTGAGACAACTAATTGAAAGTGGTACCATCAAGGTTGTCTATGTCAAGACAAGTAGGAACTTGGCAGATCCGTTTACCAAACCTCTGACGAGAGATTTGGTTACATCTACCACGAGAGTCATGGGTCTAAAACCACAATAGAATCGTTTAGTGATGGAAACCCAACTTGACATTAGTGCTCCTAATTTTCAAGTTTAAAGGGTAACAACGAAATCACTAACGATAGAAGGTACTATCATTCATGATAGATCCATGTGAGGTAGGATAGTGCGTCGTTGCCGAGAATGAGGTTGAGTTACGACTCTTAACGTAGTTTTGGAGACATCTAAGCAACGAAGATGTTGTAAAACTATGCCTATATGATCTAGAGGTGGTGCCGCCTCAAGTGAAGATTAGTGGTTTATCTTCTAAAGGGTCATGAAAAGGATTTATAGCGCATGGCCATAATAGCGCTCAGGGAGAACACAAATATGACTTGTGGTGTGTGGGGGTAAACCGGAGAGGTCATTGAGGTTCATGGTTTAAACCTATAAGGATACCATTGAATCGGTCTCTTCTTGTTTGTTCTCATTAAACTAGGGTTTAATCTTCGTGACACCCAAGTGACATCATCTGTCTGAGTGAAAGGAAACTTGCCAACTTGGTGGGGGATTGTTGGAACTTTATATATAAAGGAATTGCAAGTTGGCAACTTCCTTTGTATCCCACATTGGTGGGGGGAAGAAACATTTGTGGGTTTATAAGCCTATTCCCTTGTTAGGCCTTCAAAGGCTTTAGTGGATCAAGGGAATGGGCCAAGCCCACGCGCGCGCCTAGCCTAGCCTAGCACTAGCCGACGCCGCGAGTGCGCGAAATGGCGCGATTTAGGCACAGTTTGCACTTATCGGTCGCTGGGAGCTGAGGAGCTTTTATTTTTGACGAGTTCGGGTCAAGCCGGTTTGACCGATCCGGTCAAATGGTTGACCGCCGTTGACTTCGTGGAGACCAAGTCAAGGTATTCTAGAAGGATCAGGAAACAGATTGCTTGGAGAGCAAGCTGTCGCCCTAGGGTTTCTGGGGTCGGCCTATGGGGGCCCGTTTGATGCCTTCTAGGGTTACGATAACTATAAATACAGCTTCCTAGGAGCCATATAGAACTCACGAAAATCTGAAAGCTCTCCCTCTCTCTGCGGTTTTTTCTTCTAGTTTCCGAGTAGTCGCTTTGTGTTTGTCGATTTCCAGTGCTGTTGGAATATCGATTTAGCTGCATTAAATCCTGGGGTTTTACTCTGTTGCTTACAGCCAATACAAGCGAAGTAAAAACCTTTAAGGACAGGAATCTGATCCGTGCAGTTGCTTCAAGATCAAGTCAGCAATCAACAGGTCGGTTTTACTTTTCTGTCTTGTGTTTAATTCGTCCAATAACAGGACAGTCTTCTTCTACCTTTCTTATAATCGGATCTAATCGAGAAGGATAGATCTGGTTTTGGACGAAACTCGGTAATATAATAACAATAATTGGATCTATTATTTGCAACTAATCGACATATAATTCTCAATATTATTTGTCGGTTTCCTTGCGCGTTTATTAGTTTGTTTTATACAACACATAAAAGTTATTTGAAGTAGTTTTTAGATTAGAAAGTTTTTGTTATAAAATATAAGTTTTAAGCTAATACTTCAAAACAAACTTTATTCTTTATTCGAGTTTTTCTTAAACGCTAAAATTTAGAATTCTTAAAAATTACATGAAAGTTATTTGAAGTAATTTTTGAATTAGAAGGTTTTTGTTGTAAAAGAGCCAACTCCAAAACAATTTTTTTTATTCTAGTTTTTCTTAAACTTAAAAAAAAAAAAAAAAAAAAAAAAAAAAAAAAAAAAAAAAAAAGTTCTTACAAACACTCAAAACTCTTCAAAGCTGCCATACAAGTCATTTGTCAAATCAAGATTGGTATCAATGTTCAATGAATGTCAAATTCAATATAAATATATAATATGTTCCATTTTGTTAACAAACACGGCCTTGGATAATTAAATGTTATGCTAAGCTCTATTCAAGCACAGGAGGTCTCTGGCTGGTTTGATTATATTCACAAAACTAATTTGTAAATTTTGGGTAATTTGTATAAATGTCTTTTTTTTTTTTTTTTTTTTTTTTTTTTTTTTTTGTAAATAATGAGGTTAGATGTTTGAAAAGTTAATATTTTAATCCTACATAGATTGGTAGAGCTAAATAATAATATTTATAGTCAAGATAATCTCATTCTTTCTCCTTGAATAGCGGGGGATTCAAGGACCCAAATCAATATATTATTAAGATGATTTTGGAGTAGCTTTGATGCAAAATTTAGGCTCATGATGTCACTTACTAAACAAATGGGGTTTTACCATTTGACTTGGCCACATTGTGCATGTGTTTTTGACTATTTGATTAACCCATGGTTGGTTTAGGACTTTAGCTAACCCAACCATTAATTATTTAAACTATAATATTCATACCATTATTTAATTAAAATTTATAGAGTAAGTTTTCCAATAGATGCACGGTGTTGAGAAAAAAACATGAGGTGAATAAATAAACTATTATTCTACCTATTAAAAGACCAAAACTTAGAGCATTTTTCCAAAAGTACATCATACGTTTGAACTTATGTTTATTTATTTATTATTATATTATTTGTTTTATCTTTTTTCGTTTTCGGCTCTATGTTATCGAGTCTTGCTGCAAGCTGGCATCAATAATCTACCTACAAACACAATAATTTTTGCTGCAAGTTGGCAGGAATATATTCTCTTGATAAACATCAGGCTTCTATTACTTTTCCTGCATCAATTTTTTTTTTCGAAAGAAACTTTTCCTGCATCAATATTTGTAATACAACGAATGCATTTCTGTTGATAAACAAAACCATGTGTTAATGATGCTTTCCTACTGTTCTCCGATAAAAAAAAGAAGGGATAAATCACTGGTAGGAATGTTGGATTCATGTGTGGAATTCGATTTGATCAAGAAAAAGGATTGAAAAAAGTCGATTTAGGCTTGCATGGTCCTTTGTATCTGATATTAAGAAATCCTTGTCTACAAAGGAACTAAAATAATAATGTCAAAATAATACCTAGCTATAATAGATTAATTACAGAAATAACCACTAATTATGGAATAAAATGAAGGCAACCCCAAGAAATTAACCAGTAATTAACAAAGTCTACTCTACCATCCCTCCTCAAATTCAAGTAGGGAATGTATGATCCATCCAACTTGAGTTTGGAGAATGAGAAAATAAAAATGGCTTGAGAAGTTTGCCTATTTAGTAAAAGATATTTGCACACTGATTAATCGTAGAGATTGAAAGAAAGGTGTACAGTTTTGCCAATAACATGGTGACGAGGAAAATGACGGTTGATCTCAATATGTTTAGGTTGTGTTTAACACGTCACAGTTCAATTATTTTTTGAGTTTTTACGTTGTAATGTTGAAAAATCAAAAAGTAGTTTATAAGTTGGTTTTTATAAAACTACTTCGACTAGTTTTTTATAAGTTTTTCAAAAATATTCCAAATATAGACTTAACTAATTGTCGAAAACTCATTATCTTGTGAGTTCGTCGGTCCAAACGGTGGGCAACCCGGATAGTCGTCCAGGACCCATATCTCTAAGGGGCCTAAATTTTCTAAAATATATGGTATATATAAAGAGAGAAATGATCAACTTATCTAAAAATGTAAGGAAAATTATTTTTCATTAAATTAGTAGTTTTTGTAATGCTGTGATCATATTTTTGTTTTTTTATATTAATAGTGAAATTTATAACGGTTTGTCTATTTTGATTTTAGAGGTCAATTTTTTCTTTTCGCTCTGAGCCCACTATATCTTTGGACCGATCCTGAGTTCGTCAAATATAACATAGCCTTGGTATATGGTAATGAAAATCATTATTCTTTATAGCACTTATCTTAATTAGCCAAATAGCTTGACAACCCACATTAATCCCAACCCAATGTAGACAGCCGATTCGATTTTGTGATGAATGAGAAATTGAGAATTATCAATTATGTTAGCCAACATGGTATATTGGTATCATAGACTTGATAATTCTTCCTTACTCTTTTCCTCTAAACTAGATGAGAATCATGCGTGCGTTGGCGCTCAGTCATATTTTTTTTTTTGTTCTTTCAGGTTGTATATGTATTGCAACATACAATTGTATTGATGAAGATATATTTAACATACAAGAGATTCTTGGATAGGTCTTATATACAAATTTAGGAATGGAAGTAGTTGAACGCAACAACATATCAAAAGATTATAAAACAAACAAACATATTACATGTAGGGATGTCAAACTGAAATCAGGTAATAAACAAATAAACAAAATTACATTGCTATTTTTTAGACTTACAGTAGAGGTCCATTGCATCTAATTTATGTCCATATCATGAGTTTTTTCCTTTTTGAGGAGCAACTTATACAAAGCCCCATCCACCACAACAACCAAAAATCAATCACATTATGTAACCCATACATAGTACACATTTTTAATATATGGTTATTTTTATTCAACAAAATACATAATAGGATATCAGTTTTTTTATTAAAATGGGGAAATAAATCATCTTATATTACCAAGATGTATTGCCATCACCAGATTGCGAAGTTATAATATCCACATCCCACACCTTAATGGTAAGATCATCACTTCAAATGTCACCAAAAATAATTTTAAATTATTTTAAATAGTTATATTAGTAATTAAATATTACTATACGTGTGTGTAACTATTTTATCTCCAGTGCTACTAAAAGATAACACCCATAATGTTGATGAGTGTCCACTGAAAAGCATTGTAATTATTAATTCATTAAATTCTAGCATTCCTAAAAATGTTAACAGAAAGAGTGTTGGATACTCGTTTCATTCGCCTAAAGGCTGCACACAACTCCAATCATCATTATGACTATCATTTGCCCAAACCTGAAATTAAAAACATAATAAAATATGGTGTACAATTTGATACGTTATAACAACTCCATTCGTTTGGGAAATCATTTAAAAACTAATCACAAATGTAAAAGATTCAATGAAAATACATCTTTAAAAATAGTTTCCTTTTTTGCTTACATACCCATGTCTTATTTTCCGGGGCTCGAGTAACTCACTCTTCAAGTGACAAGATAAAATTCAAAGTAAATTGGTAGTTGGTGTTGCTTTAAAAAAAAAAAAAAAGAAAAAAAAGAAAAAAAAAAAAAAAAACAAAACAAAACAAAAAAAAACAAAAAACAAATTTAAGAAAACCGGGAAAAACTGTTAATTGAAAATACAGTGCTATTTACTGCACTTATAATCAAGAAATGGAAAATGAACCAAATTGAAAAAAAGAATAAAAGTCTCACTTTACCACGTTAGATCCGATGCTTTCACACAAATGTGCATATGTTAATTCAAATGGAAGTTGAAGGCATATGATACTCAAAATAATAATTGCATCATTTCTAAATCTCATCATACGCCCAAACCATTCTTCTCTTTGAAAATTTTCATACGCCCATACTGGAACATAATATGATATTGATGAAAAATATATTTCAGATACGGGAGGGATTTGCATGGGTAAAAACTAAGTTTGATGATGAACACCAAGTGCTCAATGAAATGATACAACGAATTCTTATTTTTACTTTCTGATATTACCTTTGATTTCTAAAGTTCAGGACCACTTTTCAACAGACTCCAATTCCATTTAATATCTTCGACATTCTCAAATTTTCCCTCATCATCACTATCCTATTAAAGGAAATACATTATTATTATTATTATTATTATTATTATTATTATTATTATTATAAAAATTATCATAGAGAAATATATTACCTCTTTTTCATTCATAGTTTTGCATTTTGAAAATGCAATGTGCTAATAATGAAAAAAAGAAAGTAATAAGCTAAAATGGAAGACTTTTCAAAATAAAATGCATTGAAAATTTTTTAAAAACTACATGTATTTAAAAGAACTAAGAGTTAAAAATACATTGCCATACATGGTTAAATTTTTGAAAATCTAATAATGATTAAAAAGTACAATATTAAAACGAATTGATTTTTTACATACAATGTGTTAATAATAAGAAAACTAAAAGTACAAAGAACTAAAAGTACAATGCTATAATAGGTTTAATTTAGAAAATTTAATAATGATTGAAAACTAAAAGTACAATGCTAAAAAGGGATGATTTTTGAAAATGCAGAGCGCTAGTAAAAAGAAAACTGAACTTAAATGGATAGATTTTTCAAAGTAAATTTCATTAATAATAATAATAATAATAATAATAATAATAATAATAATAATAATAATAATAATAATAATAATAATAATAATAACATTTAGAATTACAAACTTTTAAAAAAAAATTAAGAACTAAAGGTGAAATGCTATAAATAGTTTGAATTTTTAAAATACAGCCTAATAAAAACTAATGGTATAATGTTGAAAATGTGTGGTATTTGAAAATACAATGTGCAAATAATAAGAAAACTAAAAGTAGAATGTTAAATTGGAAGATTTTTCAAAGAAAATGCAATGCGCTAATATAAAGAAAAGTAAAGATGTAAAAAACTTTTTAAATAGTACTACATACAAAAGGAAATTAGGAGACAACAAAATATATAGAAGTTTAGTGGAACATGCCTGGATTAATAAATGAAAGTATTTTTTCAATTTCTTGATACACTTGGAGTAAACTCAAGCTTTTATCTCACAGACATTTGATCGAACACATTAAGTACGTGCAAAATAAAAAGTTGTTTGAAAAAACATAAGAGATGACACAAATCCCTACAAGTAATTCAGGATCTCATCTTGCCCGTTCTTGAAAATGCTTAAACCACCGACTGAATAGCACCAACAACTTACTCCCAACAACCATCATAGCTGATCAGAACACCTAAAAAAACAAAATTGCCTTAAACCGTAAGTTTGAGGCAAGCTCTTCCCTTGATGAAGCAAATCAAAAGCCTTGTTGATGTCTTCAAACTCAACCTCATGTGTCACAAATGCATCTAACTGTAGTTCCTAAAAAGATCAAGGAGTTCATTAGTTTCTTATAAAATAAAAATATTTTAAACATTCAAAATATTTACCTTATCCATGCAACATTTTTTGAGAATAGGGATATCAGATTTTGGTTTTAGACCTCCAAAAAGAGAACCCATGATTGATTTTCCACTGTGAAGTACCTCAAAAGAACTTAAAGTCAACATTGCCTTCGGTTGGTCAACTCCCAGCATAACCGTTTTCCCTCATCCCTAAAGATTACATTCATTGTTAAAAAAAAGATTCAATTAGTGGCTAAAAATATAATTTCATGTATCAAAATATAAAAATATAGAAAACAATTAGACCTTTCTAGAAGCAGCATAAGCTTCATGCACAAGAGAAGTCAACCACACACACTCAGAGCAATAATCTGCACCTTCACCAGTCATCTTAATTATCACCTAATTCAAGAAATATTTTTTCATTTTCATTTAAGAATTTAATATATTAATTTTAAAATGAAGCATAATGTATAAAAATTACCTGGCTAATAGTTTTGTCCCCATGTTTCGTGGGTTCACAAAATCAGTGACTCCAAATTTCTTTCCTGTCAATATTAAAGAAATGAATTAATGTTAAAAATAGGATGGGAAAAAAATAATAATATAAATAATAATAAGTTACGTATTTCAAAATTGTATTGGTTCAAATCAACTCTAATGATCCTTTTAGCTCCACATAGCCTTGCTCTCTCGTCAATCTGTAAAAAGATAATGCCCATTTTACCCTCATCAATATATGTCATATGAGAAAAAAAAAAAAAAAAAAAGGGGGGGGGGGGGGGGGGGGGGGGAATTACACAATATGTCATATGAGAAAAAAAACATCATATTTTAGGTTTAACCATTATTCCTTTATTTTTCCAATCAAACCATAAAAGTTTCACACATTTTTCCTAATTAACTATTTTGTCCTGTTAATGTCAACATTGTGAAATAAGAAATTTATTCGGCATCCTTTCATGATTTTAATTATATATATATATATATATATATATATATATATATATATATATTGTATAATATGCAATTTATAGAGTTCTGTGCATGTATGTAGATTGTAATGTTTATTATGTTCGATTACAAAAATTTATTAAAGCCTTTATATGTAAGGCCCAAAAGTTTAATCTTTATATATAAGTTGATAAGAATCAATCATACAGCTAGCCCCATTGCACCTAGTCCAAATATAGCAACTCTTGTTCCAATTTCCACCTTTGCAGCTTTCCAAGCAGCACCTACCCCTGAAATTAAATTATTTATTTTCATAAACTCAAGTCCTCAAATGCATAATCTTCATTTTATCACCAATCTATATCATAAATATAGTAAAAAGTGCATAAAATAAGCAAAAAATTACCTGTTGATACTCCACAACTTAAGAGGCAGACTCTGTTTGCTGGGATTCTTTGATTACACGAGCAACTTCAACCACTGTGTACTCAGTAAAACTTGATACATGCAAGAAACGGTATAAAGTTTCTCCATTCATGTCTGTGAATCTTGTAACATCCCGAAATAGCAAGAGTAGAGTTGAAGGACTAAAAGTGTAAATTTTGAAGGGCAACTCGGCGAGTCCATGGATGGACTCGGCGAGTAGGGTCGCGACTTTGGTTGCGAGTCAAGTGGCCTACTCGGCGAGTCCAAAGATGGACTCGGCGAGTAGGTGCTGAGTGGAGAAAACCCTAAATCTGGGGAATCAGCCCTATTTAAAGAACATTATATCCTCTCCCCAGCCTCTTTAATCCCCCTTGAAGTCCAGAAACCCTAGAAAGCGTGATTGAAGAAGATTAGAGTGCATTTGGAGCTTGGGGAGGTGTTTGTTGAAGAAATCTTGAAGGAGAAGAGGCTTGGATCAAAGGGCTTTGCTTGGATTCGAGTTTCATTGCAGCTGGGGCATTCTTTTGAGGTAACATCTTGTTCTTGGGCTATCACTCATATGGATTCATCATTTTGGGGTTTGTGGGGAGTTTTTTTGGTATGTTTCGGAGTTTGGAGGTTAGATCTGAGGTTGCTACCTCAGATCTGGAATATTGAAGGCCTAGAGTGCATTAAAGTTCCTGTGTTTGAGTGCTTAGTGAAGCCATCATGTCCCAAACCCTAACTCTAAAGTGAACAAGGCCTAGATCTCTTTGGATTCACGTAAAGTTTGCCACTTTACGTGATGAATGGATTGTAGGAGGCTAGATCTATGTTTTGGATCAATTGCATGGCCTGGAATGCTTCTGTTTGGATTCAGATCGGTTGTACTCGGCGAGTCACAAGGGTGGACTCGGCGAGTTGCTTGAAGATGAGCTGGAACTCGACGAGTTGGATGAACAACTCGGCGAGTAGGTTGAAGATAGCCTTAGACTCGGCGAGTCTGTTCTTGGACTCGGCGAGTCTTGTCGAAGAGTCCCAATATTTTCTGGTTGAGTCGAGAATCGGTGAGTCAAGGGATGACTCGGTGAGTTAGGTGCGAGTGGACTCAGTGTTGTTGGACTCGGCGAGTCTCGGGGTGACTCGGCGAGTTAGGTCGCGGATTGAGGGAAGTTCTGAGCATAGGGACTCGGCGAGTCATCGGGTTGACTCGGCGAGTAGAGTCAGTTAGGGGTTGACTTTGACTTTGTCCAAGGTTGACCAATTGTCTTCCGGGGGTATTTTGGTAATTAAGAATACATATATATATATATATATATATATATATATATATATATATATATATATATATTGAGTTGAGTGTTTTGGTGTTCAGTGGAGGAGTTCATGTTGGAGTTCGGAGCAGCGGGATCTTATCCTTTCAGCCGGCAGTTTCGAGGTGAGTTATCCTCACTATATCAACAGGGTCTAAGGCACCAAGGCCGGCTCTTTATTGGATTGAGATTCGGATATGGTTATTATGTTATTGTTTGATATGTCTGCATCTTGGTAGCTGAGGTGGTATATGCTGGAGACCTAGTTAAGGTCAGTTTCCCGATATGCAGAGTGATGTTATGCTAGTGACCGGTTAGGTCGGTAACCTGGTTAGGGTTATGATATGCTATGTGATCTGTTTGATCGGTTTGTTGACTATGACTGTTATATGATTGTATGTTATGTGCACATGGTTGTTTGGACTGGAGATGGGTTGAGGCGGGTCCTGCTTTGTGCTGTAGGCCAAGATACCCAGGGCATACCGGTTGTTCCGAAGGCCCAGCGAGCGGTCCGGATAGGTTGTAGGCCCCACGAGGGCGGGCCAGACGTGCCGAGGCTCAGAGAATGGACCAGGCCGACTGAGGGCCCGATGCGGGCGGACCAGTCATACTGTGGACTCAGAGAGTGGACCAGGTGGGTTGAAGGCCCGGTGCGGGCGGACCAACCACACTGTAGACTCGAAGGACATGACTAGACTCGGAGGGTGGATCCGGTGGTGTAACAGCCCGGAATTTCAGGTATTTCTTTAAAATTATTTTTGGGGCACATTTAGGAGGGGACTCGGCGAGTTGGTGCATGACTCGCCGAGTAGGGCCATGGTCTTGGTCGCAGATACGCGACTGGACTCGACGATTCCAAATAGGGACTCGGCGAGTAGACGCCGATTCAGCTGAACCCTAGCCGTTTCAATTCTGAATCGTATATAATGATCTTATGGCCGTCATGTCGCGTCTTTTGGCCGATTGAAGATACCTTGGGAGTTTGTGGGCATCTGGAGCAAGAGTGAGGGCTAGAGGAAGCTTGAAGAGATTGTTAGACAAGGAGGGGCAAGGTGGTGATCAAAGGAAGTCCAAGGAGTCGAGTACTGGAGGTTGGGGACACAGGGAACACGTTTCCAGGTAATCTTCGGATCATAATCTGTAGCTTTTACGTTGTATGCGAATTTTAGGGTTTAGGAAACCCATTTAAGGAATTGTTAGATTATAGTGTTGTTATAAGTGTTTAAAAACCCCTGTAATAGTATATGTGAAAGTCCAGGAAGCCCTATATATATATACTTCGAAATCATGCGAAATACAGGAGGCAGCGGATTGACTGCATGGCGAGGACTCGCCGAGTCCAATGATCAGACTCGGCGAGTAGCTTGAAGATCTACTAGAACTCGTCGAGTCGTTCTTTAGACTCGGCGAGTGGAGTCGGGGTGTCTATACTCGCCGAGTTGCCCTTTGCACTCGACGAGTCCGGTCAAGTTGACCGTTGACCTGTGTGTAATTTGGTAGGGTCGGTTGTCTTGCTTGATAAGATCATTAATTAAGGTATGTGGTATTATAGGGAGCCTGCAGATTAGCGGATCGAGTGCGAGTAGCTCGAAGGGTTTATAGCTTGCACACTACGAGGTGAGTCTTCTCACTATACTTCACCCGGAAGGGTTTGACTGCGAGACCGGAAGGTCGTATGTGTTATATTTATGCTATGTCTAGAGAGGTAGATGCTTTATATGTGATGAATGCTTAAATGTGATGTATGCTTATACGGGCCGGAAGGCGAGACTTTATGTGATAGAAAGAACGGTATGGTGTATGACTTATGTGTTATGTGCGTTATGTTACATGTGTTATGTTTTATACTATTATGGGCCGGAAGGCAAAATACTATGGGCCGGAAGGCGATATACTATGGGCCGGAAGGCGATTACGTTATGGGCCGGAAGGCAATGTTATGTGGACCAAAAGGTCCGGGCCGGAAGGCGTATGTGGGTAAGTCGTATACTGGGGAACTCACTAAGCATTTATGCTTACCAGTTGTGTTTATGTTTTTCAGGTACTAGTGATGACCGTGGGAAGGCGCCGGCGTGACACGTACACACTGCCATTGTTGAAGATCTTGGAGATTTATTATTTATACTTTTGCAATAAACTTGGAATAAATTCTTTTGTCGAATAATGATGTTTTGTTTAAATGAAAATTTTATTTGAAAATTTGAGCTGTTACAATTGGTATCAGAGCCTTGGTTTGAGAGATTCGGGTGTACTTTTGGGTGCAACTGAACTCAGACCGGGGATTTGAGGAAAAACCTTTTTAAATAATAAGGACACAACATTTTATAAATGGTAAGGCGGTAAACAAGGATGGAACAGTGTGTACGAGCAGCCAGCGTCCGAACGGTAAAGATCCCCAGAATACCTTACGATGTTATGTTATGCACTGAATTATGAATTGTTATGCATGCTAGAAGACTAGGTATACATGATAGGACTAGAATTGCCTGTTTTGTGATGCCTTAGTCTAGGGAGATTGCTTATATGAGATATTTGGTAGCGTGCAAGTAGATAGTGCATACTAGAAGTAGAGTACTCATTATTCGGGATTTGGGGAGGAAGATTTGGGACGAATACTGATACGGTGTGGTCGGTAGTATTGGGCCCGTACTACCGAAGGCACCGGATCAGTGGAAGACTCAAGTAAGAATCCCTGGAAATCGGAGACTGGGTAGGGCGCGTATCGAGTACAATTGTACTTGGTGGAGTCTTTGATGATTTTATGTTGTATTTCAGAGACATCATGGTTATCACACGCAATGGGGCGAGTTCGAGCGGTGCGAGTGACGAGGAGATTCGTCAGATTATTCAGGAAGAGGTAGCTGCGGCGGTCCGGGCTGAGATCCCGGAGATGTTTGGGTCTATTAAGACCACGCTGATGGAGGAGTTTGAGGAGCGGTACGCCGCACTTACTGAAGCTGCAGTTGCTGCCGCTACCGCAGCTGTGGCTGCTGCCAGGCCGCAAGGGGGTGATTCATTACTATTCAGGGAATTCAGCAACACGAAACCCCCTGAATTTGATGGGACGCAGGATCCGATTGCAGCTATGAGGTGGATCGCCGACATCGAGGGGTGCTTCTATACTTGCTCATGCCCGGAGCACTTGAGGGTACGGTTCGCCTTCCGTCTGGGAGCGAAGGATTGGTGGAAGTTCGTGACGGCGAACTTCACTCAGGCAGAGATTTCGGCGGTGACATGGGAGAGGTTTACGGAGATGTTCAGGGACGAGTACGTTCCCCCGGTAGAGAGGGAGCGATTGATTCAGGAGTTCTTGACCCTTAAGCAGGGTACTGATTCCGTGGCAGTGATCACACGGAAGTTTCATGAGAGGGCAATGTTCTGCCCCGAGCTGGTATCTACGGAGCAGTCGCGGATGAGCCGGTATTTGGGCGTTTTGAAGAGGGAAATCCGGGAGTTTGTGTCAAACTCCACCTATCGTACTTTCACTGAGCTTCAGGCGAACGCCAGGAAGCGCGAGATCGAGTTGGAGACTCAAGCGAGGGAGGAGGCTGAGTCTCGGCAGGTGGATCGACGACCGGCTCAGTCTCAGCCAGCAGCCAAGCGGACTAAGTTCGCTGATTCGAGGATGGGAGGTCCGAAGGGTCGCACTTGCGCGAAGTGCGGCAAGAGTCACGAGGGGGTGTGTCGAGCTGGTGGTTGCTACAAGTGTGGCAAGGAGGGACATATTGCTAGGGATTGCCCTAAGGGGTTTATGGTTTGCTTTCACTGCAACCAGACAGGCCATCGGAAGGCCGAGTGTCCACAACTTCGTCAGGGAGCTACACCTACTACCCAGACTACTGAGACCCGACCGGTGAAGGTCGAGGCCCCGAGGGCTCGCGGGAGAGCCTTTCAGCTGACTGCGGAGGAGGTCCGCGCTGCGCCCGATGTTGTGGCAGGTATGTTATCACTCACGTATTTACTTAAAGGTCGAAATGCTATGCTTATGTTAATGTATGTGTAGGTACTTTTCTTGTGAACTCTATGCCTGCTCTAGTGTTATTTGATTCGGGTGCGAGTAGATCGTTTGTATCGTTAGCTTTTAGTCAGCACATCGACATTAGTCGTGAGCCGTTAAGTCGGCCTTTGAGCGTTTCTATTGCGGCTGAGAGGGTGATTTGTGCTACGGAGGTCCTTCGGGGATGTGTGCTAGAGATCTTCGGGGTCGCGTTTCCGATTGACCTAATTCCTATTGCGATGGGTGATGTCTGTGTCATCGTAGGCATGGACTGGTTGAGCCGATTCAGCGCTGTCATCGACTGCGAGCGTCAGCTGGTGACTATACGAGACCCTAGTGGGGGAGTTCTTACGGTATACGGCGAGGGTACCCGTTCGGGATCAGCTTTTTGTTCGGCCGCTAGGGCGAGGCAATGCCTACAGCGGGGATGTAACGGTTTTGTGGCGTATGTGATGGATACGCGGGAGAGTTCCGAGAGACCGAAGACATTGAAGGAGGTTCCAGTGGTGCGCGAGTTTTCAGATGTTTTTCCCGAGGATTTGCCAGGAATACCTCCTACGAGGCAAGCGGAGTTTGGTATCGATCTGGTTCCAGGGGTTGCGCCTATTGCGAAGGTGCCTTATCGTCTTGCACCTCCAGAGATGCAAGAATTGTCCTCGCAACTTCAAGAGTTGTTGGGGAAGGGATTTATTCGGCCGAGTAGCTCGCCGTGGGGAGCACCGATTCTGTTCGTCAAGAAGAAGGATGGTTCACACCGGATGTGTATCGATTACCGGGAGCTGAACAAGGTGACAGTTAAGAACCGCTATCCGTTACCGAGGATCGATGATCTATTCGATCAGTTGCAAGGGGCATCTTGGTTTTCCAAGATTGATTTGAGATCAGGGTACCATCAGGTAAGAGTGCGGGATGAGGACGTCCAGAAGACAGCCTTTAGGACGCGGTATGGGCATTACGAGTTCGTGGTGATGCCTTTTGGGCTCACCAATGCCCCAGCAGTGTTCATGGATCTCATGAACAGGGTATGCAGGCCGATGCTGGATCGGTCTGTGATTGTGTTCATCGACGACATTCTGGTGTATTCGCGGTCTAGGGAGCAGCATGAGGGGCATTTGAGGGAGGTCCTTGAGGTACTGAGGTCGGAGAAGCTATATGCAAAATTCTCCAAATGTGACTTCTGGTTACGGGAGGTTCAATTTCTGGGGCACGTTGTAAATCAGGCAGGGATATTGGTCGATCCGGCCAAGGTGGAAGCGGTGATGAGTTGGGAGGCACCGAAGTCACCTTCGGAGATCAGGAGTTTCCTTGGGTTGGCGGGGTACTATCGAAGGTTCATTAGGGACTTCTCCAAGATCGCGGTGCCGCTTACCAAATTGACCCGAAAGGGTGTTACATTTTCATGGGGACCCGAACAGCAGACTTCCTTCGAGACACTTCGTCAGAGACTGTGCGAAGCAGCAGTATTAGCTCTTCCGGAAGGGATGGAGGACTTTGTCGTATATTGCGACGCATCGATTTCGGGACTGGGTGCAGTGTTGATGCAGAGGGGCCATGTGATAGCCTATGCATCGAGGCAGCTGAAGCCTCACGAAGCGAGATATCCCACGCATGACTTAGAGTTGGGGGCAGTAGTGTTCGCCCTCAAAATTTGGCGTCACTACCTGTACGGGGTTCGTTGTACCATATACACGGACCATAAGAGTTTGAAGTATTTGATGGATCAACCCAACCTAAACATGCGTCAGAGGAGATGGTTAGACGTGGTTAAGGATTATGACTGTGAGATCCTATACCACCCAGGCAAGGCTAATGTGGTAGCTGATGCATTGAGTCGTAGGGCGGAGAGTACTCCATTGCGGGACGTATGTTTGAGATTGACGGTGATGACTCCGGTATTAGATGCTATTCGTGGGGCACAGGCCGAGGTTGTGAAGTCTGGGATGCAGAAACAGGAGCGGGTCGTCGGGTTGATTTCAGAGTTCGTTACGGATGGGCGGGGACTTCTGACATTTCAGGGTCGGATCTGGGTGCCATTCGTGGGCGGTACGCGTGTTACTTTGATGGAGGAGGCACACAGATCGAAATTCTCGATCCATCCCGGTGCTACGAAAATGTATTTGGACTTGAAAAAGGAGTACTGGTGGCCTTGCATGAAGAGAGACGTTGCCTGGTTCGTTGAGAGGTGTTTGACCTGCCGTAAGGTTAAGGCCGAGCACCAGAGACCACACGGTAAGTTGCAACCCTTGGAGATTCCTGAGTGGAAGTGGGATCAGATCATGATGGATTTCATCACCAAATTGCCGAAAACTGCCAGGGGAGTCGATGCGATTTGGGTGATTGTGGATAGGCTAACAAAGAGTGCACACTTCCTTGCCATTAGCGAAAGTTCATCAGCAGAGAAGTTGGCAGAGTTATACGTGAGAGAGATAGTATCTCGGCATGGAGTGCCGACCTCGATTGTTTCGGACCGCGATGTACGTTTCACTTCCAGGTTCTGGAAGAAATTCCATGAGGAGTTGGGTACTAAACTGCATTTTAGTACCGCATACCATCCCCAGACCGACGGTCAGAGCGAGCGGACGATTTAGACATTGGAAGACATGCTTAGAGCGTGTGTGTTAGACTTCGGGGGTAGCTGGGATGCGCATCTGCCGTTGGCTGAGTTTTCCTACAACAACAGCCATCATTCGAGCATTGGTATGCCACCTTTTGAGTTGTTGTATGGTAGGAGGTGTCGGACTCCCATTTGCTGGGGAGAAGTGGGACAGAGAGTGATGGGCAGTACAGAGATCGTACTTCAGACGACCGAACAGATTCAGCGAGTGAGGCAGAGGTTATTGACCGCCTAGAGCCGACAGAAGAGTTATGCGGACAGACGCTGGTCCGAGCTCGAATTCCAGGTCGGCGACTTCGTTCTCCTAAAGGTTTCTCCTTGGAAAGGGGTAATTCGATTCAGGAAGAGGGGCAAATTGGGGCCCCGGTTCATAGGTCCATTTCGGGTAATTGCAAGGGTAGGTCGGGTAGCTTATCGGTTGGAGTTGCCAGTGGAGCTGAGTCAGATTCACAATACCTTCCACGTATCACAGTTGAGGAAGTGTATAGCCGATGAGGCAGCAGTGGTTCCGTTAGAAGATATTCAGGTGGATGCAAGCCTGAATTACGTCGAGAGACCAGTAGCTATCAGGGATCGGAAGATCAAGGTTCTACGGAACAAGGAGATACCTCTGGTGTTGGTTCAGTAGCAACATCGGAAGGGATCGGAGATGACTTGGGAGCCGGAAAGAGAAATGCGGGAGCAACATCCGGAGTTATTCGCAGAATGAGACTTCGAGGGCGAAGTCTAGTTCTAGTGGGGGAGAGTTGTAACAGCCCGGAATTTCAGGTATTTCTTTAAAATTATTTTTGGGGCACATTTAGGAGGGGACTCGGCGAGTTGGTGCATGACTCGCCGAGTAGGGCCATGGTCTTGGTCGCAGATACGCGACTGGACTCGACGAGTCCAAATAGGGACTCGGCGAGTAGACGCCGATTCAGCTGAACCCTAGCCGTTTTAATTCTGAATCGTATATAATGATCTTATGGCCGTCATGTCGCGTCTTTTGGCCGATTGAAGATACCTTGGGAGTTTGTGGGCATCTGGAGCAAGAGTGAGGGCTAGAGGAAGCTTGAAGAGATTGTTAGACAAGGAGGGGCAAGGTGGTGATCAAAGGAAGTCCAAGGAGTCGAGTACTGGAGGTTGGGGACACAGGGAACACGTTTCCAGGTAATCTTCGGATCATAATCTGTAGCTTTTACGTTGTATGCGAATTTAGGGTTTAGGAAACCCATTTAAGGAATTGTTAGATTATAGTGTTGTTATAAGTGTTTAAAAACCCATGTAATAGTATATGTGAAAGTCCAGGAAGCCCTATATATATATATACTTCGAAATCATGCGAAATACAGGAGGCAGCGGATTGACTGCATGGCGAGGACTCGCCGAGTCCAATGATCAGACTCGGCGAGTAGCTTGAAGATCTACTAGAACTCATCGAGTCGTTCTTTAGACTCGGCGAGTGGAGTCGGGGTGTCTATACTCGCCGAGTTGCCCTTTGCACTCGACGAGTCCGGTCAAGTTGACCGTTGACCTGTGTGTAATTTGGTAGGGTCGGTTGTCTTGTTTGATAAGATCATTAATTAAGGTATGTGGTATTATAGGGAGCCTGCAGATTAGCGGATCGAGTGCGAGTAGCTCGAAGGGTTTATAGCTTGCACACTACGAGGTGAGTCTTCTCACTATACTTCACCCGGAAGGGTTTGACTGCGAGACCGGAAGGTCGTATGTGTTATATTTATGCTATGTCTAGAGAGGTAGATGCTTTATATGTGATGAATGCTTAAATGTGCTGTATGCTTATACGGGCCGGAAGGCGAGACTTTATGTGATAGAAAGAACGGTATGGTGTATGACTTATGTGTTATGTGCGTTATGTTACATGTGTTATGTTTTATACTATTATGGGCCGGAAGGCAAAATACTATGGGCCGGAAGGCGATATACTATGGGCCGGAAGGCGATTACGTTATGGGCCGGAAGGCAATGTTATGTGGACCAAAAGGTCCGGGCCGGAAGGCGTATGTGGGTAAGTCGTATACTGGGGAACTCACTAAGCATTTATGCTTACCAGTTGTGTTTATGTTTTTCAGGTACTAGTGATGACCGTGGGAAGGCGCCGGCGTGACACGTACACACTGCCATTGTTGAAGATCTTGGAGATTTATTATTTATACTTTTGCAATAAACTTGGAATAAATTCTTTTGTCGAATAATGATGTTTTGTTTAAATGAAAATTTTATTTGAAAATTTGAGCTGTTACAGGTGGACTGAAGGCCCGATACGGCGGACCAGTCACACAGTAGACCCGATATGCATGGCTGTTCTATATTCTGTTATGTTATGTATTCTTATATGCTATGGGTCGGAAGGCAATATGTTATGGGCCAGAAGGCAATATGTTTTGGACCGAAAGGTCGTAGCCTGGAAGGGCGTATATGTGGTTGGTATTTTGGGGGTATCTCACTAAGCTTTCGGGCTTACAGTTGTCGTTTAATGTTTTTTAGGTTCTTCAGGAGACTGTGGCAAGGCAAAGGCGTGATTGTACCGTTCCTCGCGTTTATGTTTCATGAAAAGGACCTAGGAATATTCTGATAAATAATGTATTGAAAACCTTTTGTAATAATTCAATGAAATCGGATTGTTTTTGAAAATTTTAAATTAGTTGGATTTTTCGATCGTTACAAGTTGGTATCAGAGTCTTGGTTTGAGTGAATTGGAGGAACACTTGTGTGACTCCAGTCTCAAATCGAGGAGGGTTTTCAAAATAGAATTTAAAATGGTTTTCAAAATAAGTAAAGGAGGACGCGGAGGTACGATCAACCGGAGCCAGCAAGTAACCCCAAATTACCATTCATGACATTTGTTTATTTGAGCTTTAATAGAACAACATGCTAGTGATAGGCTAGGGATCTTCAGGATTTCATGATAATGTTGCCTGTTATGTGATGCATGCTAGCCTAGGGTTCCTCTATTGAGAGTTCCAGTGTTCCTCTAGGAGTGAGGATCGAGCGCTTGCTATGTATATTTGTCACTAGGGTGTTGTGGTAGTACTTCATACAAATATGGGTAGGTGTGGAAGGTAGTATGGGCCCGTACTACTAAAAGCACAGGACCCATACGCGTATCAAGGAAACCATGACCTCTAGGGTTGGGTTGAGAGTTGGTTCCCGGGATAGTGGGAGGTGTCTGAGATTTTGGTGTTTTATTTTCAGTATGGAGATTTCAGGGCATGCTGGGAGTGGATCCGGGTCAGGATCAGGAGCAGGAGAGGGAGTTCCGGGTGGGTCCGTACCGCCCAAGGTTGTTGGTCAGATGAGTACGCACGAGTTGGATGCGAGGATTCATGAGATCCTGCATGATGAGGTTGCTGCATTGTTCCGGGCTGAGCTGTCGGAACTGTTTGGGTCGATCAAGACCGCCATGGTGGAGTATTTTGATGAGCGCTATGCGGCTCTCACGGAGACGGCTACCGTGGCGGCTACAGCGGCTGTAGCAGCGGCAGGGGGAGGAGCTAGTAGAGGTTTTCAGTATCGGGACTTCGATAAGACGAAGCCTCCCACCTTCGATGGAGTTCAGGATCCGATCGTTGCTATGAGATGGTTATCAGACGTGGAGGGGTGATTCTTCACGTGTTCATGGCCTGCTGATCAAAGGGTGAGGTGTGCTCTGAACCTGTTAAGGCTCGGGGTAAAGGATTGGTGGAGATTGACCACGGGGTCATACTCGGATGCGCAGAGGTCAGCGATTTCATGGGATCAGTTCAGGGAGATGTTCAGCACTCGCTATTCCGCAGGTCGAGAGGGAGAGGTTGGCTCAGGAGTTCCTTGAGCTGAAGCAGGATACGGAGTCGGTGACGGAAATCACCAGGATGTTTACTGAGAGGGCGATGTTTTGACCTGAGTTCGCTTTGGAGCAGGCTCAGATGTCCTAATATCTGAGTATGCTAAAGAGGGATATCAGGCAGTTTGTGTCCGCGCAGAGGTGCGAGACCTTGTTGGAGTTGCAGGAGGCCGCCAGGCGGCGTAAGTTAGAGATTGAGTTGCAGATGCGTGAGCAGAGGGAAGCTCCGGTTCAGTCACAGCCGGCGACGAAATGGTCTAAGACCGTTGATTCCAGGATGGGAGATCAGGGCAGCCACGTTTGTGGAAAGTGTGGGAGGGGTCACGCCGGAGTCTGTCGGTCCGGTGGTACATGCCGCAAGTGCGGAAAGGAGGGACACTATGGGCAGGATTATCGGCAGTCAGTGCCGGTTCGGGATTTGAGAATATGTTATCATTGTCATCAGGTTGGACACTTGAGGGTCAACTATCCACAGCTTGCTGCAGGACCGGTGCAGGCTCCAACACCGGCCACGTTCAGGATCACAGGTGGAGGTCAGTGTGGAGCGGAGCCCCCAAGGGCTTAGGGTCGTGTTTTTCAGCTTGCAGCGGAGGAGGTTCAAGCAGTGCCGGATGCAGCTGCGGGTATGTTTCTTTCTTGTTGTCTTATTTATTATGATTATTGTGGAGTATCGTTTATATGCTAGTCTCGTTGGGTGGTTTTCGTTTTGGTATCCGTTGTTCCTTGAGGGTTTGGCATGGGTATGGGTTAGTATTTCGGGTTTTCGCTCGTTATCTTTTGTGAGGATTATTGGTGGATGCGGTGTTGGTTTGAATGTCGGGTAGCATCTGCAGTCTGAGGAACGAATGTTTGAAGATTGGGTTCCTTTTCGAGCGGGATGATCGGTGTGGAAATGTGTTTTTCGAAGGTTGTTAGTGCTAGTGGGAATCAGTCTGAGTGTAAATGTGGGTTTTGTGCAAGGTTATCTTGGGAGGTCGGTGATAGTGACCGGGCGTTGGTAGTCAGTGCCTTAAGTGGGGGAGAATTAGAGAGTTCTCCGGAGGATCGACGAGTATGAAAGGTTGTTTACCTACATGGAATTCAGTAGTGTCTCGGTCAGCCGAGGGCATTGGTTGGTATGGGTAAATGGCAGGTGTGCGGGGCGGGATACAGACCAAGAGCTTGATTGTGCAGGGCCTGGGATCAGGCCGGGATCGAGTATGTATGATGGAGATAGAGTTCGGAACCCCTGGGGGGCTAGAACAGTATGCATTGGAGGTTTTCCCGGAGAGGTAACTCGGAATGTTGATTGCTAGTTGAGCGGTCCGGATAGACTGAAGGCCAATGGGCGTACCAGTCAGGACGAAGGCTCGGTGAACGGTCCAGCTAGACTGAAGGCCCTGGAGGGCGGTCCAGGTCTGCTAAAGGCTATGAGAGTGGTCCAGTTTGACTGAAGGCCTGGTAAGGCAGTCCAGTCATGCTGAAGACTCTGCATGTGTCGTTAGATCAGTGCGAGGTAATGGATTGAGTATGTCGCAATATGTTAGCGTTGCAAGGTCTGGCCCCGGAGTTTGATCGCAATCAGTGAAGGTAGTGCATGGACTTAAGAGTCTTTTCGGGTGGATTCAGAGTATGTATGGTGTATGGGATAGCAGTTACGCTATAAATAGGTGGTGTAGCGTTGGGTAAGCACCGTAGTACTTGTCGTGGTGACAAGGCGGTCGAGTGGTTTTCCTTGGTAAGGAAAAAAAGGAGGAATGTAATTCTGAAGGGGAGTGCAAATTCACGGAAGTGAAAGTGGCAGTGTATAGTTATGATCGGAGTGGTCCGACGGTGGTCATTGAGCAGCGTGTGCGGCGGCGGTTTGGGATGACATCATGATGGGATGTCTGTTGAGGTCGCGAAAGGGAATTCCGAGGCTGTAAAGTCAAGAGGCTCGTAAGGGATGTAGATATGGGGTTTTGGATTCCCAGCTTGATTTCGGGAAAGGATTTGTGTATCAGTGGTTCATCCTGAGGGATGTTTTGAGGGTCGTCAGAGTGATGAGTTTCCTAACCTGAGGGTGCTAGAGCTAGTTCAACATGTGCATGCGATTACAAGAAGAGAACTCATGGGAGTTGCTGTGAAAAGTGTGCCTTTCTGTCAGCATGGTATGGATAGAGTTGGATTCGGATCGGGAATCGGGTGGTGCATAGTTATTTATAGCTCACATGAGTCGAGTAATGGTTGTGATTTGGAGCAGTGTTGCATCATGAGTGGTACTCAGTTGTTGTATGTGGTTATCGGAGGGTAAAGCCTGTGCCCGGTTTGAGACGGTGGTCAGGACACCGCAAGGAAGGAGAAAGTGAGTTCGAGTTTCGATGGGTATGCTTTGAGGGACCTGGTCCGGTTAAGGCCAGGTGGCGTGTTGTGGGAGTAGTTTTGGAGATGAGTTGCCATAGGCTTCGAGGATGAAGCCTAATTTAAGTGGGGGAGAATTGTAACATCCCGGAATAGCAAGAGTAGAGTTGAAGGACTATTTGAAGGGCGACTCGGCGAGTCCATGGATGGACTCGGCGAGTAGGGCCGCGACTTTGGCTGCGAGTCAAGTGGCCTACTCGGCGAGTCCAAAGATGGACTCGGCGAGTAGGTGCTGAGTGGAGAAAACCCTAAATCCGGGGAATGAGCCCTATTTAAAGAACATTATATCCTCTCCCCAGCCTCTTTGATCCCCCTTGAAGTCCAGAAACCCTAGAAAGCGTGATTGAAGAAGCTTAGAGTGCATTTGGAGCTTGGGGAGGTGTTTGTTGAAGAAATCTTGAAGGAGAAGAGGCTTGGATCAAAGGGTTTTGCTTGGATTCGAGTTTCATTGCATGTAACATCTCGTTCTTGGGTTATCACTCATATGGATTCATCATTTTGGGGTTTGTGGGTATGTTTGGAGTTTGGAGGTTAGATCTGAGGTTGCTACCTCAGATCTGGAATATTGAAGGCCTAGATTGCATTAAAGTTCCTGTGTTTGAGTGCTTAGTGAAGCCATCATGTCCCAAACCCTAGCTCTAAATTGAATAAGGCCTAGATCTCTTTGGATTCACGTAAAGTTTGCCACTTTACGTGATGAATGGATTGTAGGAGGCTAGATCTATGTTTTGGATCAATTGCATGGCCTGGAATGCTTCTGTTTGGATTCAGATCGGTTGTACTCGGCGAGTCACAAGGGTGGACTCGACGAGTTACTTGAAGATGAGTTGGAACTCGACGAGTTGGATGAACAACGGCGAGTAGGTTGAAGATAGCCTTAGACTCGGCGAGTCTTGTCGAAGAGTCCCAATATTTTCTGGTTGAGTCGAGAATCGGTGAGTCAAGGGATGACTCGGTGAGTTGGGTGCGAGTGGACTCAGAGTTGTTGGACTCGGCGAGTCTCGGGGTGACTCGGCGAGTTAGGTTGCGGATTGAGGGAAGTTCTGAGCATAGGGACTCGGCGAGTCATCGGGTTGACTCGGCGAGTAGAGTCAGTCAGGGGTTGACTTTGACTTTATCCAAGGTTGACCAGTTGTCTTCCGGGGGTATTTTGGTAATTAAGAATATATATATATATATATATATATATATATATATATATATATATATATATATATATATATATATATATATATATATATATTGAGTTGTGTGTTTTGGTGTTCAGTGGAGGAGTTCATGTTGGAGTTCGGAGCAGCGGGATCTTATCCTTTTAGCTGGCAGTTTCGAGGTGAGTTATCCTCACTATATCAACAGGGTCTAAGGCACCAAGGTCGGCCCTTTATTGGATTGAGATTCGGATATGGTTATTATGTTATTGCTTGATATGTCTGCATCCTGGTAGCTGAGGTGGTATATGTTGGAGACCTAGTTAAGGTCAGTTTCCCGATATGTAGAGTGATGCTATGCTAGTGACCGGTTAGGTCAGTAACCTGGTTAGGGTAATGATATGCTATGTGATATGCTTGATCGGTTTGTTGACCATGACTGTTATATGATTGTATGTTATGTGCACATGGTTGTTTGGACTGGAGATGGGTTGAGGCGGGTCCTGCTTTGTGCTATAGGCCAAGATACCCAGGGCGGACCGGTTGTTCTGAAGGCCCAGCGAGTGGTCTGGATAGGCTGTAGGCCCCACGAGGGTGGGCCAGACGTGTCGAGGCTCGGAGAGTGGACCAGGCTGACTGAAGGCCCGATGCGGGCGGACCAGTCATACTGTAGACTCAGAGAGTGGACCAGGTGGGTTGAAGGCCCGGTGCGAGCGGACCAACCACACTGTAGACTTGAAGGACATGACTAGACTCGGAGGGTGGATCCGGTGGACTGAAGGCCCGATACGACGGACCAGTCACACAGTAGACCCGATATGCATGGCTGTTCTATGTTCTGTTATGTTATGTATGCTTATATGCTATGGGCTGGAAGGCAATATGTTATGGGCCGGAAGGCAATATGTTTTGGACCGAAAGGTCGTAGCCTGGAAGGGCGTATATGTGGTTGGTATTTTGGGGGTATCTCACTAAGCTTCCGGGCTTACAGTTGTCAATTAATGTTTTTCAGGTTCTTCAGGAGACTGTGGCAAGGGAAAGGTGTGATTGTACCGTTCCTCGTGTTTATGTTTCATGAAAAGGACCTGGGAATATTCTGATAAATAATGTATTGAAAACCTTTTGTAATAATTCAATGAAATCAGATTGTTTCTGAAAATTTTAAATTAGTTGGATTTTTCGGTTGTTACAAATCTGCTTGTTTCATCTCTACCCACCCATGGAGTACAATGGAAAGGATATTTTGAACACAAGTGGCTTTTTTTTGGACAAAAAATCTGCACATTCACCACAATCTGGCAGAAACATTGGGATCACAGTGTCTCCTTTAACAACTTCATGTATGCCTTCATCGATACTCTCTACAACCCTTTAATGGAGAAAATCTGAATGAATTTATGTAATTAGGATGACAATTCAACAGATTTAACATGAACAGTTTAGTAATTTTGATGGATTCTTGCCTAATTGCTTCATGACCGAGTATTTTGGGTAAAATTGCATGAGGACACTTTAGGAGAAAACAACAATCGTTAATTAACATCAACAAAAACACTCGATTGATTTAAATTTTGATCTCAAACAACAATCTAACTCCAATTTCCGGTAATTGATATCACTATGGTAAAGCGAAGTGCATATGATTTTGATTCGAACTTCGCGAGGTTTTGGTGCAGCCACTATCACTTCCTCAATCACCAGCGGTTCCTGTGGTTTCCTAGCAATCGTAGCTGCCAAAAACACAATCCCCCATTGATTGTTCAAAGAAATAAAAAATTACGGCAGATGTTGCCTTCATCAATTAGGTAATTGTTTATATCTCAAGAAAACATGCAGTTTCAAAATTTGAAACAATTTTTTTTATCGATGTAAGTTAATGGAATTAGATTGTTGAAGCATGAGTAGAACAACTTACCTAGGCACCTGATAGGCTTTCCGGCAGTGTTGCTAGACCTTTTTCCGTCCATGGTCCAGTTCCATGGTTTGTGAGCTTCAAATCAGAACAACACATCGATTCAGCGGACGACGGAGAAGAAAAAAAGACTAATCGATGTGTATCTTCTTAGGATGCTCATCTGACTCTGTGGGTAGGACTCTACCAACGACTTGAAACTAATGGAACTACACCATATACAAACAAAATTAGTTTTTATCATTTCATAAAACCTTGACTTGGAAGAGAAGAGTAGACGAAGGTTGGCACACTTATGTAGTAAATTACAGAGTTTGTACATAGTCGGGTTGCTCTTAAAAAGCCCTAAACCCCGCTGTTGCTAAAGCTGGTTAGTGGGACATATAACAGTGATGTTGTAATCGATGTATACTGAAATTAAACCAAATGAAAGTGTGATGGACACAACCGATGAGTGAGTAGATGCCCTTTTTAGCCGACCACTTCCACAGAACGACTTGGCCAACACCGGTCGCCTTCAATGCCGACGAAGCACCTCCGGTATACTGTTTTCTACGACTAAGCGACTCGAAACAACTATGATCCTCAAAGGCAGTCCTCATGCATCGCCGCCTCACAAATCTACAGGAAGGCAATCGCAACAGACATGGAAGGCTTTCGGGATGAAATTGAGAGCAATTTGAGATAAGAAGAAAGAGGTGAATTCGGCGACGGTGTGTCGATGGAGGTGAGAATGAAAATTAAGAGGGAAAACAGAGTTGAGGGCAAAAATATTGGAGTCGGTGGAGGCAGCAACCGGCCTTGAGGAAGAGAAGATAAGGATGGGAAAAGGTATAGTGGTATGTGCGAAACAACGACAAATACAACTTTCCGTGTCAATATGACGAAAAAGAATACTTCCGTGTGTAAATATGAAAGAGAAAAAAAAGTTACTGTTCCTCAAATTTTTAAAGATTAATAATATATATATAATGCTCTCTTTCGTTTCTCCTCCCTACCGGCCTCCTCTGTTAACGCCATACACCATGAGTTTGACGTTTTATCTTTGTCATCCTTTGAATATAATATTAATTATTATTATCATGAGTTTGACGTTTTATCTTTGTCATCCTTTGAATATAATATTAATTATTATTATCATGAGTTTGACGTTTTATCTTTGTCATCCTTTGAATATAATATTAATTATTATTATTATATTATATACAGTCATGCCATACATGATGACCTTTTCCCCTTGGTCTCTAAATAAAACCAAACGGAGTCATAACTACTCACCAAAATTTATGACCATAAAATAAGTGAACCACCATCGTTATAAATGATATGGACTCTATTTGAATTTGTTCATCATCTTTTTTTCTTATGCATGAATTGAAAACATAAAAAATACACAAGTTAATTAAACATGCAAAATAATTGAAAAAAGACATACCTTTAGTCCAAAAGAATATACTGTCACAAATCATAACACATGAAATAATTATTCACCTACTTAATATATATATATATATATATATATATATATATATATATATATATATATATATATATATATATATATATATATATATATATATATATATATCATAACACAAGTTTAATTTTCAAAGGGTTGGAATCAATCTTTGAGCTAGCTAGCGACTTAATTTTGGAGATTAGCAATGGTATTCACGAAAAAGGCAGGCTCTGAAGGAACTGGAAGAGATAGAGAAGAGCTACTAAGCATGAGAACCACAGAACCCATTGTTGGCCTATCACAAGCATTTTCTTGAACGCATAATAGCCCGATATGAATGCATCTAATCATGTCACGTATAGAATCAGAAACATCTCTCAATGTTGGATCAATCAAATTCGAAGCATTTCCATCTCTCCAACTTTTCCATGTCTAAAAATATACAACATTCTATTTAATTAGTACTAAAAATGGTGTAAATAATATGTGTTGAAATAATACTTTATCAACTCTTACATGGCTAAGAAGATCTTCTATCACCACTCCGTTTTGGAAACTATGGTTCTTATGACCCGTTACAATCTCGAGTAACAGTACACCAAAGCTAAAAACATCCGATTTAACCGAAAATTGACCATGTAATGCATATTCAGGTGCCATGTATCCACTATATATTAATGTCGATAACAATTAATTAATATATATATATATATATATATATATATATATATATATATATATATATATATATATATATATATATATATTAAATCTAATTTGATTTAAAAGTATTAACACTTACTAGGTTCCAACAATTCGACATGTGTTGGCTTGTGTTTCTTCAGGTGTGAACAACCTCGCCATACCAAAATCCGCAATTTTGGGAATCATTTGTGCATCCAACAAAACATTACTAGCTTTCAGATCTCTATGAATTATCTTTAATCGCGAATCTTCATGTAAATACAAAAGTCCCTTTGCAATACCTCCTATTATTTTGTATCGTCCCTCCCAATCAAGAGTCACACGTTTAGTTGAATCTAAAGTTGATACGATCATATTATTAGTTAATAAATTAATTTACACAAACATATCATAATTAGTTAAATTTTAAGAGTTGAGTTATACCAAATATGAATTTGTCTAGACTTGCATTTTGTACGAATTCATACATTAAAAGTCGTTCGGAACCTTCTAGGCTAAACCCTAGAAGCTGAACCAGATTTCGGTGTTGGAGCTTTGCAAGTAATAAAACCTCGTTCATGAATTCTTCTTCACCTTGGCCCGAATCACTAGATAGCCTCTTCACTGCTATTTCTTTTCCATTTGGTAACTTACCCTGAGAATTTTAGTCCCAAAGATTTTATAATGATCCTTAAAACTTGCAAATAGATTTATGCACCTAACAAGTATAATAGGGTGCATGTTAACCTTGTAAACCACTCCAAATCCACCATGTCCAAGCTTATTGTCATGTGAGAAGTTATTTGTTGCTGCTCTAACCACACCAAAGCTATATATCAATGATTTGGCTGTGGTAATTTCGTCGATACCTCCATGCTCATGAACTAAAATTATTGTCATGGATATAAATTTATTGGAAACCCTAATCTTATTATTAATCAGAAATTGAGAGAAAAAAAAAAATTCCACCTGAATTCTCCGATAGCTGTCCTTCCGGCTTCCTTTTTCTTCGTATGAATATGCAAACGAAAACGGAGACCAATATCACAGAACTAACGGTTGCAACGATGGCAATAACAATAACAGTCGTCTTACTACTCTTGCCTGAAAAATCTCGCCGGAAAATTAATAACAAGATCAATTAATGATAAAATCTGAAAAAGTAATGAGTGGAATACTGGAATCGGTGCAACCAGTCCACCGCTTTTTGGTTGCAAAAGGAATCATAAATCTATAAAAAAGTTTAATATAAAATTATGAAATATGTAGGTAAATGTTGTGTCTACGTTTTTAATCGAGTAAAGCAGCAAATGTCAGCATACTTGGAGGTGGTGGTGGTGGTGACGATGGTGGCGGTGACCGCGGCTGAGCTTCTACCGGCGGTGGTGGAAAAACCACGGTGGAGTTAAAGAAACGCGAATTCGCGTACCGAAGGTTGCAACTAGGATAAAGAATTCGAACATTTAAACTGGCATTACAACAATTAGGAATCGTGTTGGTCGCGGTTTCTAAGCAACTATAGCATTGATCCTCTGGTAAATCAGGTGTACACTGCATAAGCCCATAGATGGTGGTAAATCCCGGCCCGAAGGTACTACCGGAGGAGAATTTCCGAACTGAATCTCCTCCGGCAGCTTCGGATTTAAGCCTATCCATCAAGGGTCTAATCGCCTGATACAACTCATTAGAATTCGGAATATTGTCAGGAGTCCAAATAAATCCGCCATTAGTACTATCCAGATTTTGCAAAATCGTGTCACCGGAATACCTCAACATACAATCGTCGTACCAAACCGTTGCTCCTTTCCGGTTAGGGCAAAGATCTCTCGCACTTACATTTGCATCATTTATGCAACTGCGACAGGTATCTAGGTCAGCATCGCCTCTGCACAAGGCGATTGCGTTGACTGTGTCTGGTGGTTGACCGGCGGATCGGTTGAAGAAACCGTAGGTGGTGGTAGCGGCGGCGGGGACGAGGGATGAGAGGACGGAATCGAGATTTGTTTGGTATGTACTGTTTGATGTGTAATTGCCATTGCTGTCATCACAGCGAGGAAGCAGGAATCGAGATTGACATGGGGAAATTAGTGTTAACAAATTGAAACACAGAAAGAAAATCGATTTGGGGATGATTCTTTGCATGCTGACGCTGTCAACTTTACTTCAATTCAAAACTCAGGCCAATAATAAGAAAAATCTGCATATCATTCGTAGTGGGCGTGGATTCATCGATGATGACATGTGTTTATTATTTTTGTAATTATAAAAAGGATGATAACAATTTATGCATGTTATAATAATAAACAGGAAACTATTTTATTCTCGTCTCATTTGTACAACTTCCAGCTATGCGCTGGATATATATATATATATATATATATATATATATATATATATATATATATATATATATATATATATATATATATATATATATATATATATATATATATATATATATATATATATATATATATATAGGGTTAGGTTCATTTGAGACCACCTATATTTTGTGAGACCGTGAGACGTATTTTTTTATTTTTTTTATTTTTTTAATTAATTCATGTTCCGAAAATAATATTTAAAAAAAGAATTTTTTGATTTTTCCATTTATTTTGCATTTTAAAATTATTTTTAGAATATGTACAGTGTAATATTCTATTTAGAATATTTCACGTATTTTTCAAAAAAAAATAGAATTTTTTATATTTTTTATATTTTTTTTAGTTAATTCAAGTTCCGAAAATAATATTTAAAAAAAGAATTTTTATATTTTTCCATTTATTTTGCATTTTAAAATTATTTTTTACAATATGTCAGTATAATATTCTATTTAGAATATTTCACGTATTTTTCAAAAAAAAAAAAACGGAATTTTTTTTATTTTTTAATATTTTTTTTAGTTAATTCAAGTCCCGAAAATAATATTAAAAAAAGAATTTTTGGATTTTTCCATTTATTTTGCATTTTAAATTATTTTTAGATTTGGTCTCACGGTCTCACAAAATTAGAATGGTCTCAAATGAACCTGAATATATATATATATATATATATATATATATATATATATATATATATATATATATATATATATATATATATATATATATATATATATATATATATATATAGGGTTAGGTTCATTTGAGACCACCTATATTTTGTGAGACCGTGAGACGCATTTTTTTATTTTTTTTATTTTTTTAATTAATTCATGTTCCGAAAATAATATTTAAAAAAAGAATTTTTTGATTTTTCCATTTATTTTGCATTTTAAAATTATTTTTAGAATATGTACAGTGTAATATTCTATTTAGAATATTTCACGTATTTTTCAAAAAAAAATAGAATTTTTTATATTTTTTTTAGTTAATTCAAGTTCCGAAAATAATATTTAAAAAAAGAATTTTTAGATTTTTCCATTTATTTTGCATTTTAAAATTATTTTTTACAATATGTCAGTATAATATTCTATTTAGAATATTTCACGTATTTTTCAAAAAAAAAACGGATTTTTTTTTATTTTTTAATATTTTTTTTAGTTAATTCAAGTCCCGAAAATAATATTAAAAAAAGAATTTTTGGATTTTTCCATTTATTTTGCATTTTAAATTATTTTTAGATTTGGTCTCACGGTCTCACAAAATTAGAATGGTCTCAAATGAACCTGAACCTATATATATATATATATATATATATATATATATATATATATATATATATATATATATATATATATATATATATATATATATATATATATATATATATATATATATATACTAGCCGTCTATTCGCGCAAAGCGACGGGCTAAGCTTACTTATTAACTTAAATGACATCTATTTTTCAAAAATATTACCATACCATATTTAGGGGGTGTTTGGCTAAGCTTTTTTTAAAACAACTTATTAGGCTCCACTACAAGTTAAAAAAGTGTTTGGATTAAATTAACTTATTCCGGTGGGGAACCTCGAATAGGTCATTTTTTCATAACTTACCCTACACTTACTTATTAACTTATAAGCTAATAAACTAATAAGCAATAAGTTTTTTTGCCAAACACCCCTAAATGGTTATTACTTCCAGTTATGCATACCCAAACCATTTGTACTGTTTATCGTCCTCTTTTTTTTTCGTTTTCCTTAATTCCTTTATTAATTTAATGTCCTACTAAGTAAAATGCTAAAATATATAAATAATAGTTTATAAAAATAAACCTTTAGAATATCAGGTGTTGTGATTCAAAAGTCGATAAATAGGCCTTTGAGAAGGCCAAAATACTCAGGTATCAACTTGTTCATTGTGATTTTAAACCAAGTTTGGTTACAAATTAAAACATTTTCAACGATGGTATGTAATTCAAGGATTCATATTGATTTAGGTTCTCGAAACCTAAAAATATTGAATAAAATCTATATAGAACCTTATATTAAGGACAATAATCACCGTAATCAGGAAGTCCATGTGATGAAACTTGATATTATAAGGACCAATGATGAAAAAGGTTTCATTTATAGACTAAACAAGATGAAAAATATACAAACTACCTTAATCATGTCAAATCTTGTGTTTAACAGTTCTTTATTGCAAAAGTAAGATGCCAAAATATACAAACTAATGATAATCCAATGCTCTAACTGGCCCTCTTGGTTGAGTTCTTTGAACCTGCAAAGCCAACACATTAAAGAAACATATTAAAAACCTTTTTAGGAACAAACCTGATATAATAAAGCCTTCACCCAATATATTTATAAGATAAAAATACAAAAAGTTAAAAATGATTAAATCAATTACAAGTAAGGAATAAAATAAAAATCTGTTAAGAAAGAGCTATCTGCAGGAGAGATATTTGAATCAACATGTATTTTCTGATAGTTTCAAATTTTGAATTATCCGAAATTCAGTGAAGGAGATAGATTTTGTTGAGAAATATAAGGATTCAAAACACATGTTAAAATTTAATATTATTGTATTGATGACTACTTGTACTATTAGCTTAATGATTTGAACGTCTTAAAAAAATAATATTATTATATTCAATCTATTTTTAGAAACAGTGGATTTCTTTTATAAGATAGTATATATATATATATATATATATATATATATATATATATATATATATATATATATATATATATATATATATATATATATATATATATAGTAGTCGTTTACCGGCGCAAAGCGGCCGGCGACGAATAATTTGTTTCAACAATTATTTCTTTTCGGTGTTTATTTTTGATTCAGATGTCACTTTTTAGTTAATAAAAAATAGAAGTATGGAAATGTTTTTTTGTTAAAAAAAAAGTGTTAGTTCCGAATTAAAAATAATGTTTTTTTTTTGTGGATTTCATATAAATATACAATATTGATAAAAATGCAATTAAATCTTTATTTTTTCAATATAATTATGATTTATGCTGCTTTTTTTTTGTCACAATAGATGTCAAACGACAAATCGATACCGATCTTTAATTGTATTAGAATTTTTTTTTAAACAAATTAAATATTGCTTATCTTCAAACAAAATTAATAAATGTTGATTTTTTATTGTTACATACTTATTTTGGATATAAGTAATTTATTAAAATTTGTTCGAATATTTATATATCCTAAAAAATTTAATATTTGAAGTTTTAAACTTTTAATGTAATATTTGAAACTTAGAAAATTTAAAACTTTTGATGTTATATTTGAAATTTTTTATAAAAAATAAATTCAAAATCTACAGTACTCAAAGTAATTGAATTAACTAATAACATTGAAAAAATCAATGTAAAGTTCACTGATATTTTCTCAAACACTCCAACATAAATGTCATAATATATTAATAAACTTAAACTAAAACGTTAAATTTAAAAGAAAAAAAAATAACATCAACATAATCAAATTAGACAAAATCCGTAAAATTGATACTTTCTTAACACTCACATGGACTTCAAAAAAAAGTCACCAAACTAATTAAAAAATTACAATTAAAGACTATAACATGTAACAAACAATAATGATTTTCATGTTCGAGAAATAAACCATAAATGTAATAATTGTTTATCCCTTCATAAATTTTACAAACGCATATGAGATTCAATTTCCAGTTACATATATGCCTTCTAGACTAAGCTAACTATGAAATACTTCAAATCACATTAAATAATATCATTTATTGAAGAGTTTTTCCGTAAATAACACGGGCTCCAGTGATTGTCGTCTTATCCCAATTAGAGAAAGAGTGCAGAGGCAACAGATAATACCTGGAGACCTACATAAGATTATACACATACACATAAACCAGCATCAAATTATATGCATACACACATTAGAGTTGAATATCATGAATTAGTAGCTTAAAAATGAAACATGTATGTAACGCCCGTAGAACCGGGCTAGTCAATTTAAAGATAATAGGGATCGAAAACGACTTTTCGAAAAAAGATTATTTATAATAAATGATCTTAACCAAGTTTTAGAATATGTCTCAAGGGTTCCGTACATATAAAGAACGCCGAAATCCGAGTTATAACGAAGAAGTTATGGCTCGTCGAAGTTTTTCGTCAAAACCAACACGACACTGGGAAACGTAAAATTTAGTTTATGATAAACTACCTTTTATCCTTAGGAGTCTAAATAAAAGTTGTAGATTACGTCTCCACTTACGCGTGGATATAAAGAACGTCAAAAACAGAGTTCGTATGCAAAAGTTATTGCATTCCGACGATTTAGCTTTTAAAAACCCTAAACTAGCTAATTCACGACGTGAGAATTATGACGCTGACGACATTCTGTCATAATTCGGAATCTAGAAGTTGCGAGAGGACAAGATCCAATTCACGACGGAAAAATTATGACGCTCACGAAATTCTGTCATAATTCGGAATCTAGAAGACCAGAAGTTGCGAGAGGATAAGATCCATTTTACGACGTGAGCTTTATGACAGTCATTACGTGAGGTGTCATGGCCATTATCCAAAGCTAGAAACGCAAATTGCAAGTCTACGGAGTGAATCATGAGATTCACGACGCGAGTCTTATGACATTCACGACTTTAGTGTCATAAATACTTAGTATAAATAGCATGCGAGCCATTCCGAAAATCTCACACCTTTCTTCATTTCTTCTCACTAAACTTTCTCTCTCTATGGGTTTTAACCCTCCCGTAAGTGTAGGTGATCCCCTAGCACCCTAAGGAAGCCCCGAGGCTCCCAGAGTCCCGAGAAAAAGAGTTTTTCGGTTTCGAAACGCTACTCCAAATAAAGCCCGATTTTTTTTAAAATCTACTGTAAGTGAGCTATACGCTTACACAATTTTTAATATAACTTTCAAATAATTATAGTAACATTATTAAGTCCTTAAAATATTTATTTGGGCTATTATTATGAGTTATATTGAGTGTTATTTAACGCTTATATAATAATAATAATAATATGTAACACCGTAAATCTCAAAACAAAATTTTCGATTTTCTTATAAAACATAATTCGATTAATATTCATCAAACAACCATATTAATTATCCAATATAGGTTAATACAAAATCCCAAGATCACAATGTAAAAACTCTGAGTGTGTGTACGGATCAAGCCGGCGCCTTCCCGCGGTCGTCACTGGTACCTGAAACAATAATATCAAACACTGTAAGCACAAGGCTTAGTGAGTTCCCCAAAATACCACATATAACACATATTAGCCACTCGAGGCTATAACTCTGTGGGTCCGTGCACCCAAACTCTGTGAACCCTCAGGTTCTAGCTCTGATAAACATGCACTACATAAATCACATAGAAATAATGCAGTACAACACATAACATACATAGCATACAAATACTCTATCACATAACTCTGGTTACCTACTCAAGGTAATATAGTATGGTGAGAAGACTCACCTCGCGTATCTCGGTATCTCACGAATCCTGGAAATCCCTCGTGCTCGATCCTCCGAGCTCTAATCCTCCTATAAAATTATACGTTTCTAATTAACACTTTATATCTCTAAGGTTGACTATCTATAAGAAGTCAACACAGGTCAACTCTGGTCAACGGTCAATGGTCAACTCTGACCGGACTCGGCGAGTCTAGACGTTTTCACCAACCCTCTGAAATCCTCTTACTACACGTCGAGTATCCCCCCCTTTACTCAACGAGTTTCACCTGAATGAATCGCGGGGCCACCCCGACTCAACTCGCCGAGTCTCAAGGACAACTCGGTGAGTCCAAGTTTGACTTAGTCCACTCGTCATCCCTCTCCAACTCACCCTGACTCACTGAGTCTACCCATGACTCGATTGGACCACTCGTTGAGCAGTCCCAAGGCAATCTTCAAGCTACTCGTCGAGTCGGATGAACAGACTCGGCGAGTCCATGCCATGCAACCACTCAAACTCGCTTCTAAGGTCAGATCTGCTTCCAAAAACTATAGATCTGGCCTCCCTCGACTGATTCATCACGTAAAGCTCCTATCTTGGTGCTCATAACACACCCTATAGCTCAATAATGGAGTTTTTGACCTAAGGCATGAGGATTCCAATCCAAAGCCTCCATTGATCCCCAAAAAGCTTGGGTAAAGGGACACTCTGGACCTCTAAGGGTCCAGATCTATGGTTCCAACCTCATAAGGGACCAAAAGGACACCAAATCTTGCCATAAAAGGGTTCAATAAACCCTAAATCTAGATAAACAACAACAAACAAGAAGGTAACTCGGATTTATTACCACAAAAGTGATGCTCTGGACTCCAAACCCACAGAAGTGGCTCCTTCTTGCTTTCCCTTGGCTAGCTCTTCTCCTTCCTTGCAACAATGGCACCTCCAAGGTTAATAATGGCCTCCTACTTAGCTCCAAATGCTCACACTCGATTAGGGTTTCACTCAAGGGGCTGGTGAGCACAAATGACGGCCATTAGGCCCTTTAAATAAGTCTCAAACCCGAGAAATTAGGGTTTCACTACACAGCGCTGACTCGCCGAGTCCATATCCTGGACTCGTCGAGTCCAGGCGCGATCCCGCGTCCAAATCCGCGTCCCTACTCGGCGAGTCTGAGCTCCAACTCGCCGAGTCCCCCTCACAAATCAACAAAATACAATAAACAAGATACCTGATAAAAATCCGGCTGTTACAACTCTCCCCCACTAGGACTAGACTTCGCCCTCGAAGTCTCGCTCTAAAAACAGTTCCGGATGCTGCTCCTGCATCATACGCTCTGGTTCCCAGGTCATCTCTGATCCCCTCCGGTGTTGCCACTGAACCAACACCAGAGGTAGCTCCTTGTTTCTCAGAACCTTGATCTTCCGATCCCTGATGGCCACTGGTCTCTCGGCATAATTCAGGCTTGCATCTACCTGAATATCCTCTAATGGAACCACTGCCGATTCATCGGCTATACACTTCCTCAACTGCGACACATGAAAAGTGTCGTGAATCTGTCCCAACTCTGCTGGCAACTCCAACCGATAGGCTACCCGGCTTACCCTCGCAATCACACGAAATGGACCTATAAACCGGGGCCCCAACTTGCCCCTCTTCCTGAACCGAATCACCCCTTTCCAAGGAGAAACCTTCAGGAGAACGAAGTCGCCGACCTGAAATTCAAGCTCGGACCGGTGCCTGTCCGCATAACTCTTTTGTCGGCTCTGGGCGGTCAATAACCTTTGTCTGACCCGCTGTATCTGCTCTGTCGTCTGAATCACGATCTCTGTACTGCCCATCACTCTCTGCCCAACCTCACCCCAACAAATGGGAGTCCGACACCTCCTACCATACAACAGCTCAAAGGGCGGCATACCGATGCTCGAATGATGGCTGTTATTGTAGGAAAACTCTGCCAAGGGTAAATACGTATCCCAACTACCCCCAAAATCCAATACACATGCTCGAAGCATGTCCTCAAGCGTCTGAGTTGTCCGCTCACTCTGGCCGTCTGTCTGGGGGTGATATGCGGTACTAAAATGCAGCTTAGTACCCAACTCCTCATGAAATTTCTTCCAGAATCGGGAAGTGAAGCGCACATCACGGTCCGAAACAATCGAGATCGGCACCCCATGCCGAGATACTACTTCTCTCACATAAACCTCCGCCAACTTCTCCGCCGAAGAACTCTCACTGATGGCAAGAAAGTGAGCGCTCTTCGTCAACCTATCCACGATCATCCAAATTGCATCAACTCCTCTAGCAGTCCTCGACAATTTGGTGATGAAATCCATAGTGATCTGTTCCCACTTCCACTCGGGAACCTCCAATGGCTGCAACTTACCATGCGGTCTCTGGTGCTCGGCCTTCATCCTTCGACATGTCAAACACCTCTCGACCAACCATGCGACGTCCCTCTTCATACAAGGCCACCAATACTCTTTCCTCAAATCCAAATACATTTTTGTAGCCCCGGGATGGATCGAAAATTTCGATCTATGAGCTTCCTCCATCAATGTAGTATGCGTACCGCCCACAAACGGTACCCAAATCCGGCCCTGATAAGTCATAAGCCCTCGACTATCCGACACAAACTCAGAAACCAAACCAACGACCCGTTCTCTCTTCTGCATCTCCGGATGCACAGCCTCGGCCTGTGCCCCACGAATGGCGTCCAGAACTGGAGCTATCACGGTCAATCTCAAACATACATTTCGCAGTGGAGTACCCTCCGCCCTGCGACTCAATGCGTCGGCTACCACATTAGCCTTGCCCGGGTGGTACAAGATCTCGCAATCATAATCCTTGACTACATCTAACCACCTCCTCTGCCGCATATTTAGGTTAGGCTGATCCATCAAGTACTTCAAGCTCTTATGGTCCGTGTATATCGTACAACGAACCCCATACAAATAGTGACACCAAATCTTGAGAGCGAACACCACTGTCCCCAACTCCAAATCATGTGTGGGATATCTCGTCTCATGAGGCTTCAACTGCCTCGATGCATATGCTATCACATGTCCCTTCTGCATCAGCACCGCTCCCAGCCCTAAAATCGATGCATCACAGAATACCACAAAATCTTCCATCCCTTCCGGAAGAGCTAATACCGGAGCTTCACACAACCTTTGGCGAAGCGTCTCAAAGGAGGTCTGCTGCTCGGGACCCCATAAAAATGTAACACCCTTCCGTGTCAATCTGGTGAGTGGCACTGCGATCTTGGAGAAATCCTTGATAAACCTCCGATAGTACCCTGCCAACCCAAGGAAGCTCCTGATCTCAGAGGGTGAGTTTGGCACCTCCCACCTCATCACCGCGTCAACCTTGGCCGGATCGACCAATATCCCTTTCTGATTAACGAGGTGCCCCAGAAACTGGACCTCCCGCAACCAGAAATCGCACTTGGAAAACTTTGCATAAAGTTTCTCCGATCACAAAACTCCAAGAACTTCCCTCAAATGCTCCTCATGCTGCTCTCTAGATCTCGAATATACCAGAATATCATCGATAAATACAATCACCGACCGATCCAACATCGGCCTGCATACCCTGTTCATGAGGTCCATGAACACAGTCGGGGCATTGGTGAGCCCAAAAGGCATCACTACAAACTCATAATGCCCATAACGCGTCCTGAATGCTGTCTTCTGGACGTCCTCGTCCCGCACTCTCACCTGATGATAGCCCGACCTCAAATCGATCTTGGAGAACCAAGATGCTCCCTGCAACTGATCGAATAAATCGTCGATCCTCGGCAACGGGTAACGGTTCTTGACCGTCAGCTTATTCAATTCTCGGTAATCAATACACATTCGATGCGAGCTATCCTTCTTCTTCACAAATAGAATGGGTGCTCCCCACGGCGAGCTACTCGGCCGAACAAACCCCTTCCCCAACAGCTCCTGAAGCTGCAAGGATAACTCTTGCATCTCTGGAGGTGCAAGGCGATAAGGCACCTTAGCGATAGGTGCGGCTCCTGGAACCAAATTGATACTGAACTCCACTTGCCTCACGGGAGGCACACCTGGTAATTCTTCGGGAAAAACATGTGGAAACTCACGCACCACCGGAACTTCATCCACTGAACTCGGTCTCTCGGAGATCACTCGCGTATCCATCACATACGCCACGAAACCCTTACAGCCCTGCTGTAAACACTGCCTCGCCCTAGCGGCCGAACAAAAGGCTGATCCAGAATGTGTACCCTCGTCGTATACCGAAAGAACTCCCCCACTAGGATCTCGTATGGTCACCAGCTGACGCTCGCAGTCGATAACCGCGCCGAATCGGCTCAACCAGTCCATGCCCACTATGACACAAACATCACCCATCGCAATAGGAACCAGATCGATCGGAAACTCAACCCCAAAAATCTCTAACACACATCCCCGGAGGACCTCCGTGGCACAAATCACTCTGTCGACGGCTATGGAAACCCGCAGAGGCCGACTTAATGCCTCACGACTAACACTGATATGCTGACTAAAGGCCAAAGATACAAAAGACCGACTCGCACCCGAGTCAAATAACACTAAAGCAGGCACAGAGTTCACAAGGAAGGTATCTATGCATAGCATAATATAAGCATAATATCTCAACACCAAAAATAAATATATAAAAGAAACGTACCAGCCACAACGTCGGGTGCAGCGCAGACCTCTTCCGCAGTCAGCTGAAAGGCTCTCCCTCGAGCTCTCGGTGCCTCGGCCTTCACGGGCCGACTCTCTGTAGCTCTGATGGCGGCGGGAGCAGATCCCTAAGACGCTCCACGCAGCAGCGGACACTCCGCCTTCCGGTGTCCGGTCTGGTTGCAGTGAAAACACACTGCAAACCCCTTGGGGCAGTCCTTGGCCATATGCCCCTCCTTGCCACATTTGTAGCAAGATCCTGCTCGACAGACTCCATCGTGACCCTTGCCGCACTTCCCGCAAGTGCGGCCCTTCTGGCTCCCGGGTTTGGGATCAGCGGGCTTGGCCCGCTTGGCTGCCGGCTGGAGCTGTGCCGGCCGTCGATCCCTCCCCAGAGACTTCGCCTCCTCCCTGGCCTGAGTCTCAAGCTCAATCTCCCTCTTCCGGGCATTTGCCTGAAGCTCAGCAAATGTCCGATACGAGGAGTTCGCAGCGAACTCCCGAATACCCCGTCTCAAAATGCTTAGGTAGCGGCTCATACGTGCCTGCTCAGTGGACACGTGCTCAGGGCAAAACATCGCCCTCTCATGAAACATCCTCGTGATCGCTGTAACTGACTCAGTACCCTGCTTGAGGGTCAGAAACTCCTGTGCCAAATGCTCCCTCTCCACCTGGGGAACGTACTCAACTCGGAACATGGTAGTGAACCTCTCCCAGGTCACTGCCGAAAGCTCAGCAGGCGTGAAATGCACCGTCACAAACTTCCACCAGTCCTTCGCTCCCAAGCGAAGCTGGTTCAGCGCGAACCGAACCTTCAAATGCTCAGGGGATGAGAAAGTGAAGAAGAACCCCTCCATATCAGATATCCACCTCATAGCTGCCACCGGATCCTGTGTACCATCAAACTCTGGTGGTTTGGTGTTGCTGAACTCCCGAAACAGTGACGCATCACCTCCCTGGGGTCTCGCCGCAGTGATCGCTGCGGTAGCCGCTGCAACAGCAGCCTCAGAAAGAGCAGCATAACGCTCGTCAAATGTCTCAATCAGCGCGGTCTTAATAGACCCGAACATCTCTGGTATCTCAGCCCTGATGACCGCAGCCACCTCCTCATGAATGATCTGTCGAATCTCCTCATCACTAGCTCCGGCACCCTCCGGCATATGACGTGTCCTCACCATGATCAACCTCTGAAATACAACATGCGATAACTTAGAATTCACTCGAACATTCTTACACTCGACAATCCACCCCTCCTTGATTCTTGGTATCCCAAGATTCTTATTTGGACTGTGTACTGCCCCAGTGCTTTCAGTAGTACGGGCCCAATACTACTGTCCACACCGTCTCAGTACACACCCCAAACCTTCATCTTCGGATCCCAATTCCCAAGTACTCTATCATGCGTAGACCACTCTCTAATAGATCCCTCATAAACCCCTTGCTGCTACCTACTCACTCTCAGCATCTCATAGCAGCTCACCCCTCCCTAGGGTAAGGCATCACAAATAAGGCCACTCTAGTCTTATTAGCAATACCTAGCCTACTCTAGCATGCAGATACATCATATCAATATTAATATCACATAATATAAAGGTATTTTGGGAATTCACCGTTCGGGCGCTGACTGATCGTACACACGTTTCTTCCTGGAATTTGTTTCTTTTTCAAGAAAATCTTTTACTTTTAGAAAAGTTAGGTTTTCTTTTGAAAATATCTTTCCAATTCCTCAGTTTGAGTTCAAATACTCCCGAAGGTGTACCCGAATCCCTCAAACCAAGGCTCTGATACCAAATTGTAACACCGTAAATCTCAAAACAAATTTTTCGATTTTCTTATAAAACATAATTCGATTAATATTCATCAAACAACCATATTAATTATCCAATATAGGTTAATACAAAATCCCAAGATCACAATGTAAAAACTCCGAGTGTGTGTGTACGGATCAAGTCGGCGCCTTCCCGCGGTCGTCACTGGTACCTAAAACAATAATATCAAACACTGTAAGCACAAGGCTTAGTGAGTTCCCCAAAATACCACATATAACACATGTTAGCCACTAGAGGCTATAACTCTGTGGGTCCGTGCACCCAAACTCTGTGAACCCTCAGGTTCTAGCTCTGATAAACATGCACTACATAAATCACATAGAAATAATGCAGTACAACACATAACATACATAACATACAAATACTCTATCACATAACTCTGGTTACCTACTCAAGGTAATATAGTATAGTGAGAAGACTCACCTCGCGTATCTCGGTATCTCACGAATCCTGGAAATCCCTCGTGCTCGATCCTCCGAGCTCTAATCCTCCTATAAAATTATACGTTTCTAATTAACACTTTATATCTCTAAGGTTGACTATCTATAAGAAGTCAACACAGGTCAACTCTGGTCAACGGTCAATGGTCAACTCTGACCGGACTCGGCGAGTACCATGGCGACTCGGCGAGTCTAGACGTTTTCACCAACCCTCTGAAATCCTCTTACTACACGTCGAGTATCCCCCCCTTTACTCGATGAGTTTCACCTGAATGAATCGCGGGGCCACCCCGACTCAACTCGCCGAGTCTCAAGGAAAACTCGGCGAGTCCAAGTTTGACTTAGTCCACTCGTCATCCCTCTCCAACTCACCCTGACTCACTGAGTCTACCCATGACTCGATTGGACCACTCGCTGAGCAGTCCCAAGGCAATCTTCAAGCTACTCGCCGAGTCGGATGAACAGACTCGGCGAGTCCATGCCATGCAACCACTCAAACTCGCTTCTAAGGTCAGATCTGCTTCCAAAAACTATAGATCTGGCCTCCCTCGACTGATTCATCACGTAAAGCTCCTATCTTGGTGCTCATAACACACCCTATAGCTCAATAATGGAGTTTTTGACCTAAGGCATGAGGATTCCAATCCAAAGCCTCCATTGATCCCCAAAAAGCTTGGGTAAAGGGACACTCTGGACCTTTAAGGGTCCAGATCTATGGTTCCAACCTCATAAGGCACCAAAAGGACACCAAATCTTGCCATAAAAGGGTTCAACAAACCCTAAATCTCGATAAACAACAACAAACAAGAAGGTAACTCGGATTTATTACCACAAAAGTGATGCTCTGGACTCCAAACCCACAGAAGTGGCTCCTTCTTGCTTTCCCTTGGCTAGCTCTTCTCCTTCCTTGCAACAATGGCACCTCCAAGGTCAATAATGGCCTCCTACTTAGCTCCAAATGCTCACACTCGATTAGGGTTTCACTCAAGGGGCTGGTGAGCACAGATGACGGCCATTAGGCCCTTTAAATAAGTCTCAAACCCGAGAAATTAGGGTTTCACTACACAGCGCTGACTCGCCGAGTCCAGATCTTGGACTCGTCGAGTCTAGGTGCGATCTCGCGTCCAAATCCGCGTCCCTACTCGGCGAGTCTGAGCTCCAACTCGCCGAGTCCCCTTCACAAATCAACAAAATACAATAAACAAGATACCTGATAAAAATCCGACTGTTACATAATAATAGTTGGACTATTAATTAGTCACGGTTGACGTTAGACTAAACCCTAGTGGAATTGATACTAGGTTTTATCGAAGGAAAATTGTTTTGAGAGTATCGAAGCGCTGTCCGAGTCCTGAGTCACCACCTACTCAAGTGAGTGTATAGTCACTTTCACCTTACACATATATATGAAGTATTTTCTTTTACGTACGTGCTATGTGTAATTATATTAATTGTTTAACTAAGGTGACTATTGAATAGATGTTTTATACAAGTTTTAATTTGTATATGTATTTTTATCTACAAATATGTTGGGTAAAACATAGGTAGATTAATTAGATGATGTGTGATGAAATAAAAGGTGGTGAGAGGTATCGATGTTTAAGATGATCTAGTCATCTAGCAGAGTATAGACAACGGCCACAAACTATTTTAGATAGTCCAGTGGAACGTTAGCAGACTTGTAATTGGTAGGTATGTTTGAACTATATGTTCATAAGGTGTTCTTGATCTATATGTTCATTAGGTGTTTTTCAACTATGTGTTCATCCGTTAGTTCTTCTTTTTGACACTATTACGTGTCGGGGTACGGGAGCGTACGGGAGTACTTTATTAGTATTTTCCCTATACCTTTATTTTGAAGAGATTTGTAGTCTTTGTTTCTTTTATGAAGTGATCGGACGAGCTTCATGAGTCAGTGTTTCCATTCTCAATGCCGGATAGGAGTGAGTCTGTGGGTTATATACCTCGTGATATTCAGACCACAACCTAGGCATTAGTTAGTGTTTCCATTCTCGATGTCGGATAGGAGTGAGTCTGGGGGTTATATACCTCATGATATTCAGACCACAACCTAGGCATTAGTTAGCGTTTCCATTGCTGGATAGGGTGCGTTTGGGGGTTATATACCTCATGATATTCAGACCACAGCCTAGGCATTAATAATTACCCTTGACGTAATTGTATGGTGGTTCTTTCTTTTACGAACAAAGGTTCATGGTTAAACTTATTCCATTCATTTGATGTCTTCTTCGATCTCGTTTGTTGCTAGGGAATTTCCGAAGCAGTTTCGTTAGTTGGTTGTTCATATCGATCCTTTAGGCTAGATCTAGTAAGATCACTATATAGGATCAGTATGTGGGGATCGACGTTGTTAGTGCTTGTAATATAAACCTTGGGCAGCGATGGACTTCGTGCCTATTACTTAGGATGAATCCTTAGTAATGAGTGATAGTTGATTCTTAAGGTAAATCCTTAAGAAATGAATAAGATAATTGGGATTGGATAATTGGGTTGATTGTTTGATGTTTAAGCATAATAAATTTATTTATTGTGGGGTAAAAACCCTATATACTCACTAGGCTCCCAAGTCTGATCCACTCAGTTTAACTGTATCACAGGTATCGATACAAAGTTGTTTTACACTGAGAGATTAAGGAGATATAGATCACTAGTGAAATGAATGTAAGTTATGTTTATGCGTATGTTTCTGTATTGATGATTACATCCCAAATGTTTTAAAATGAATAAAATACGTTTCTTCGGAAATGCTTTGATAACATATTTACCGTGTTTTTCTGGGAATAAATTCCGTAACATTTTTTATTAAAAGAGGTAAAAATCATAAACAAAATCGGTTTTTTCTGGCCGTGAAATTTGGGGATGTCACAATGTATGAATCTTGACCCCATTAATGTGACATTTTCTTGTTCATTCTACTAATAATGTTGGTTGTAAACACATATGGAAAAAAAATGAAGAGAATGAGTATTTGATCATCACATAACTTTAATATTTGATCATTTTAAAACAAAACTTAAAAAAACCATAACGAAAGGAGTCGTGAAACAAAAGAGCTCCTTGTAGTCTTGGTTGTAAAATAAACTGTCAACATAATAGTCAAATACAAAAAAAAAATGGCATCTAATGAAAGATGAAAATGCAAAAATTGAAAGAAACACAACAAATTGAGGATAGTTTTATAGTAGGGACATTTGTTATCATCCGTTTCTCTGTTTAGAAAGATGAAGAGAATGAGTATTTGATAAGAAATATGGAAAATATAATATGAAGTACAAAGTCATGACTTTTTAGCCAGCTTCGGTCTCGAGTTTTTTAAATTGTGTCAGTTTAGATCATTCATGCAAATAAAACATGAAAAATCATAAAACTGATGTAGAGATAGTCAACATGACACACGAATTCCATATCATCATGAGTTCATCCATCAATTCTGCGATCACATTAGACTGTTAAAACTTACAAATTTAAGAAATATAAGCACCAAACATTATCCAAGATCTTTATGAAAAAACTCATGATCTTTTTAAATAATAAGATAAGGCCCATAGTATAAGATAATAAGAGATAAAATCTTGTATCATTTTTAGAAGCTAAAGCAAAATAAATACTTTTATGAAAATTAAATAAATATAAAATCAAAGAGCTTACCGGTTCAAAAAAATCAAAGAGCTTACAAAATGCTTTAAAACTGGGTGATTATCCTGAAAAGACTTTGCTTGTCTCGGTTTGGAGCACCGTCCGCGATCATCCACAGTATCCATAACATAGGTTTTCAATCTGGTGTTTGCAAGAAAAATAATAAATGTGTTACTTTGCACTGATTGATTTTAGCTGTAAACACAACAAAAAAAAAAGACCAACAAATAAAAGAGAATTGATAAAAAAAAATAATATAAAATATTACAAGTATGGTTGGGAGATGAAAATGAGAGATCGATATTGATAACTGATAGAGAGTGGTGGTTGGTGGTGGATTAAACAAACACACCTGATGTTTTGTTGTTTAAGTCTTGCATCTCCTACTCACAATTGCATAATCATACCTGAAATTAAAAGAGAGTGGTCTAGGCGTTGGTGGTAGATAAAACAAATACACTTCATAAACTACCTTCACCTTATACCACCTGCAATCATTGCTGCCATCATACACACCACCATCACAGCCGACCTTAATCTTCTCCACCACTGAAATCCACATCCCATTATAGCCTCCTTAAACCACCGAGACAACCACCGCGAACCTCCCTTTGGCAGCCGATGAACGCCTCAACACCATCGAGAACCAAAATCAAAGCCTTCATTGGACCAAGAAAGAAGAAAAGAAGGAGGCGTCTGTTTTTTCCTTTGTGTTTGGTTGCAAAAGAAAACACACCAAAGTCATAGTGGTTCAAATCTGGTGGAGATGTAAAAGTCCTAGTGGGTTCAGATCGATTTTTACCTGCATTTTCTTAGAGAGATAGAGAGAGAAAGAGAGAGAGAGAGAGAGAGAGAGAGAGAGAGAGAGAGTGTGTGTGTGTGTGTGTGTGAAGGGGAAACAGGTATTGTAGCTGTTAGTAGTTCAAATCAGGAGCGGCGCTAGGATCGAAAACAGAAAACACTTCTCCATCTGTTGCAATGGATCAACCAATTGAAACCCATCCAAGATTTAGGGAAAGAAACAGGATATTTATCCAGTTTGGAATAATAATCTTTTAAAAGAAGACAAATCAGATAACAAAATAGAAAGATTGTGCCTTATTGAGTAGATTGAAGGAATAAGAAATTCGAGAAAAAAATAAATCTGGAAATAGAAAGCATCTGTAGAAAAAGGTTTTTCAGTTGGACGTAAGATAACCAGAGTGGCGGGGGGAGATATACTAGAGAAATACATGAATTCGGTGGTTGAAGGTAGCATAGATGCTAACAAGATTGTTGGTTGTGTTCTGCTACGATGGTCGTAGCGGTGGTGGCTAGGGTTTTTTTAAAGAAATCTTAGAGATTAGGAATTTGAGTTGCAGTGGAAATTAATGTGCTTATTTACTGCCGAATTAAATGGGATTCAATATTTCAAGACCAGGTCATAAGCAAAGATAAAAAGGAAAAGTGAGGCGGGGTAACATCTTTGCATTTGATCTGGGGGAATCAACCTCGAAGAAGGTGCGCTTCTTCAAAGATCCCATCCCAGTAGGGGCTTCAAAGCTTGACTAAGAGAAAGTGGAAAGAAAAGGGGCGCGCTAGCTGCAATCAAACTAAAGCGCTAACGAGCAAGAATGCCTATAGATAGCGCTTTGCTATCGAAAAGGCAATGCAAAAAGGAGATCTGTTTGGACATTGAGTATTTGTATTTTTTGTATTATTTTTTGTACAATTTAATTAAAATAGGGTTAAATTTAAAATTTAATATTATTCTATTGGTTATTAGTTGTATTGTTAGTTTAATGGTTTGGACGTCTTAAAAAATATTATTATTATATTCAATTTATTTATAAAAATAGTGAGATTTCTTTTATAAGATATATATATATATATATATATATATATATATATATATATTGCCGTTTCAAAAAAATAAATAAATAAATAAACGAAAAAGTCGTTCTTATATTTGACCAGCAAATGATATATTATATGATTTTTTTCAAAATAATAGGACTTTTCTATTAATAAAAAAAAAAAAAAAAAAAAAAAAAAAAAAAAAAAAAAAAAAAAAAAAACTAAGATTTTATTGATGTTTTTTCTAAAAGTTTAGGATTTTTCTATAGATTTCACAATAATAAATTATTATATATAGCTGAAAATATTATGTAAAAGTCACCTATTATTGGTAAAAGTCAATAAAACTTCTATAAGGTTAAAGCCTTAAGGGGTATGTCGTCACCAACTCACTAGAAAAATATTGCTAGATATGTATCACGTTAGTTTCATTACATGTCTATCATTAACCTACTATCTATTGGAAATGATTACCACTCCTTTGTATTTATCTTTTTTATTATTATTACTTTTTGATATTAGAATAAATTAAAAAATAATTATTAAACAAAAATAAAAACAATATTAATTAAAAACATTTATATTAATTAAAAAACACAAATTTAAATTTAAATTACCTAAAAAAACATAAACATGTAAAACATTTACTAAAAAAACATTGAAAATATTACTCATCATCATTGTCGTGAGTGTCGCCACCGGCCCCGTTTTCATCATCTATGTCCTCATCCACGTCGTCATCATTGACATTATGTTGTTTGAATAGTACAAATATGTATATATATAATCTACATATTCACCCTGATAATATGGTTAATACAAAATACCAATAATGTTGAAATAATGATACGTTAATAATCATCATAGTTGTCATCATCGGATGAAGAAGAAATCGAACTCGCAAAATTATTCATATTTATGTTTGAAAGTGTGTTTGAAAATGTGTTTGTTTAAATTATATATATATATATATATATATATATATATATATATATATATATATATATAGAGAGAGAGAGAGAGAGAGAGTATATATATATACATATATATATATGTGTGTGTGTGTGTGTTAACTTTTAAATTTGATTTTTTTTTCTGTTGTCGGCAACATTCAAAAGGAAAAGATGGAAAAACAGTCATGAAACGATTAACTAATCAAGTCACACGTCTTTGCCTGTAGCCAGAGCAACGCCACAAGGTAATTACGGACACCTGGGGGAGTGTTCACACGTAGGGTGCCTTGCCACCTCAGTTCCTATGTGTCTTCTACTGCACCATACCGGAAGGTCTAATAACGTTGTCCGTTTTATAATTTTTTTTTTATTATTATTTAGGTAGTTTTGAATTTGTAAAACATGTAAAGATATTGATCGCTTAGATGATTTTTATAATGGTCCTTTGGAACTTGTGGTTTTTATAACAATTTCTAGAAGATAGATAATATTTTTTAATATTATATGAAGGGCTGGTATAGACGGTGGGTAACCCGGGCGACCGCCCACGGGCTCACGTCTTCAGAGGGTCCAAAATTTCTGGGATATGTTGTGTGTGTGTGTGTGTGTGTGTGTGTGTGTGTGTGTGTGTGTGTGTGTGTGTATATATATATATATATATATATATAATTAATACTTAAATGATTTTTAGGATTTAAAGTTAGTTCAAACTCAAACTAGCTCAAAAGATAAACAATTTGATTTGTTTCTTATTGCTAATTGTACGCGTTTATAGTGAAGAATAAATGATATTTTTTTTGAATATTTATGATATTTTTGTAAAGACCTTTTTTTCTTTTCGTCTCGAACCCCAATATACGTTTGGACCGATTCGGATTATATATTACTTTTGCAATTAAACCCTACACTTATACTTTTTAAAAATTGGTCCTCACAAACATATTAAGGATATTGAAAGGTCAAATTATGACGGCTGGAGTTGGCTGGTTGCTCTATGGTTTTACTTTGGGATAATGACTTGAAAGGGTAACGAACTTTCGACTTTTATCACATTTAGTTACTAAACTTTTTTTCGTTATCTATTTGCCACTAAACTATTGAAACTGTTCATATTTTACCCTTATGACCGGCTATTACCGGTCATAAGGGTAAAATGTGAACAGTTTCAATAGTTTAGTGGCAAATAGATAACGAAAAAAAGTTTACTGACTAAATGTGAACAAAATCGAAAGTTCGTTTCCCTCTAAAAAGTTCAATGACTAAATGTGAACAAACTTCCTATTGTATTATGTTTTAGCAAATTATTTATTTTTGTTTAATTGTAGCAACATTTGTTGATGAAGAAATCTATGAAATAAAAAAACAAAATGTAACATCCGGATTTCCAGATATCATAATTTAAGTATTTTTCTTTTGAGTTAAGAAGAGAGACTCGACGAGTTGACACCTCAACTTGTCAAGTAAAGTCGCGACTGATGACTCGGATTAATGAATGGACTCGACGAGTCAGTGAGGCGACTCGACGGGTCCGCGTTGTTGGCAGAAACCCTAAATCTTTGGGCCTGAGCCATATTTAAAGACACTTATGGCCTTCAATTGCGACTACCTTTCCCATAAGTGAGAACCCTAGTGAGCTTGAGTGTGTAGAGTGAAAGGAAGAGCTATCTTGAGCTTTTTGGTGTGATAGATCTGGACCCTTCTAGGTCCAGAGAGCCGAGAATATGAAGCTTTAGTAGAGTAAACATTGGGGTTCGAAGTTAGGAAGCATTTATGGTATCTTTATGGTATATATAGTTATTTTCATCTTACACATAGATATGAAGTATTTTATATGAATTACGTGCTATGTGTGCATATTATTTGAATATTTACTATCTATGCTGGATGAACGATTTTATACATGTTTTAAAAGATTTAAACGGTATATTATTTTATATCTACAAATATGTTGCGGATGAAACATGGGTAGATGAAATAGTTGGTGTGTGATGAAATAAAATGATGAGAGATGGGTGATGATAGAAAGGTGATGATAATTAGGTAAATAGATGATGATAAATATGTGATGTAGGATGAAAGGAGATACCATAACCTTAACCGACAATGTGGCGATGTAGTCATCTACCAGAGTATAGATGGCGACCAGGGACTATTCTAGACAACTCAGTGGAAACACCAGCAGGCCCATAACCTGTAGGTGATGAATTACGAGTTCAGACGATGTTGTAACTACATATTCATGGGATGTCACAAATTCCGCATGCCAAACTAATGGTCATAATTCACATCAGTGAGAATGGTTCATTTTTTTGTAAAACCAAAATCAGATTGGGAATTTTGATTTTTTATTTTGGAAAATGTCAAACCATTGGTTTTTTATTTCGGTTTTGGTTTTTTGTTTTTTTTAAATATATTTTCAAGGTTCTGTTTTTTTTTTTTTTTTTTTTTTTTTATTTCATAGATTTCTTCATCAACAAATGTTGCTACAATTTAACAAAAATAAATAATTTGCTAAAACATAATACAAGAGAAAATTTATTCACATTTAGTCATTGAACTTTTTAGAGGGTAATGAACCTTTGACTTTTGTCACATTTAGTCACTAAACTTTTTTTCGTTATCTATTTGCCATTGAACTATTGAAAATGTTCACATTTTACCCTTATGACCGGCAACAGCCGGTCATAAGGGTAAAATGTGAACAATTTCAATAGTTCAATGGCAAATAGATAATGAAAAAAAGTTTAGTGACTAAATGTGACAAAAGTCAAAAGTTCGTTACCCTTTCAAGTCATTATCCCTTTTACTTTTTAATAACACATATTTAGATATTATATTATATTTGAAGATTGAATGTTGACTTCTTCTTGATTAAAACATAGGCTATTGAAGACAAAAGAAATCGTGGAATGGATCGGTGGCATGTATGCAAACTGACATGTTTACTTGTTCAAACGATAAAAGATTAAAAGACCGAAGCATTGAAAGCGTCAATTCCCAAACTTACTTTTGTATAAAGATTCCGGGAAATTAGGGCTGGCAACGCTTTTTTTCTTTTTTTTAATTACGTTGTAAAATATATATTATCTTTATATTTTCATGTTTTCTTATGTGTATTTATCTTTTTAATGGATAACTCGGATATCTTTTCCTTAATCTACTTTTAAATAATACATATGTAGCTTTTTTATTTTCATATTTTCTTTTATCTTTTATCTTTTTTCATCAATGGTTAACTCGAATATATTTTAATCTACTTTTAATACATGTCTTGTACGATGTTATATATTGGTAGAGTGGTATATTTATGTCCCATTTGATATGCATCTTTCCAGGTTCAAACAGATCTTTCTGGCTGAATGGATCGGAAAAACTGTTTGATTTGCACAAAAGAAAGAGTCTTTCCCGGAAAGATATATTTTTCCCAGAAAGCTCCAAAATTACATATTTCTGACTGAATGGGTTGGAAAGACAATTATACACTGAACCCCGTCTCTTTCTTTCTTTATTATATTATTAATTTTTTTAAATAACTTTTTTTAAAATTTATTTTATATTGAATTATATTTTTTTTTATCATTCAGCACAGTCAATCAGATTTACAATCAAACAACATGATTTCTTTCTCCGTCAGAAAACTTTCCCAAACAGCACTTTCCCAGACAGAAACTATCAAACGGGACCTTAATAATGTTAGACTACAAGTATCTTAGTTTTTATGTATTTATTGTGTAAATATTTTTGATGACTACATTGATGTTTATAGTATATTCTCAACGCATTCCTTTAGGGACAAAAGTTCTTCTGTGCACTTATTACCAATCAAGAATTGGGTGATCTTCATGTTGGATTTATGTTTATGTTCTGTTTTTAATTTGTATAATAACAGAATACTCTCATTTTACCTTTCGTATAATCGTTTGTTTGATACTTTAAGAGTATTATAATTAGTTCACAATATTAATTATCAATTGTTTAATTATCTTGTCTAAAATTTAACAAATTTGCATCACAATAGGTTGATTGCCATAGACTTTACCAACAACATACTTCCGTAAATGCATAGTTTCCTGTAGTGTAAATAGATGCGACAACATAAATTAACTATGAGTATCGTATATACAAAGCAAAAACTTTAGATGTGTTCACAATCAATACTTGATATTTGAAAACAAAACACAAGAATAAATCAATATTGAATAAGAAAACATTATTGTGGAACCACCACAATAATTTCATAACACATGGAATAAATATTTATCTATCGGGAATATAAGTCGTCCATAGAAATATCAGTTGCTATAGATCGTTGTGAAGACCTGGATTTGCTTTCCAAATGTCTAGAATCAGTTGTACTATTTGAAGTATGCCCTTCGAATAGAGGTTTTTCTGGATTCGTACTTGTATGCATGAAAAATGCCGGCTCTGAAGGAACTGCAAGTGTTAAAGAGAAGCTACTAAGCATGAGAACCACAGAAGCCATTGTTGGTCTCTCAGCAATGTCTTCTTGGACACATAATAAACCAATGTGGATGCATCTAATCATGTCACGTATAGAATCAGAACCATCTCTTAATGTCGGATCAATCAAACTTGAAGCTGTTCCATCTCTCCAACTTTTCCATGCCTAGAAATATTAAACAAATTGCAACAAGAAAAATTAGCATAGTTAAACTAGAAGCTATATGTTTCAACAAAGAAAAATTTATTAGCAAACTATATTTCACACTTACATGACTAAGAAGATCCACTGACACCATTCCATTTTGGAAGTTATGGTTCTTGTGACCCGTTACAATTTCAAGTAACAACACACCAAAACTGAATACATCCGACTTAACTGAAAATTGTCCATGCATTGCATACTCTGGTGCCATGTATCCACTAATACAACAAGAATAATTGTTAATTCACACATTAAACACATTTAAGTGTTTGCTTGTCATATATTGATTTTAGTGTAAATATTAATTTTTCGGATGACGACTTACTAGGTTCCAACAATTCGACTAGTGTTGCCTTGCGTTTCTTCTTGTGTGAACAACCTTGCCATACCAAAATCTGCAATTTTGGGGATCATTTGTGCATCCAACAAAACGTTACTAGCTTTCATATCTCTGTGAATTATCTTTAGTCGTGAGTCTTCATGTAAATACAGAAGTCCCTTCGCAATACCCGTTATTATTTTGAATCGTCGTTCCCAGTTAAGAGTCGCTCGGTTTGTTGGATCTAATTTATTTGTCAAACATAAGCTTATTAATTAATATTAAAAGGACACATTTTCTAACCCTTATCATATGGATAATATAATTTCAAGAATAGTAATCTAACTTACCAAATATAAATTGGTCTAGGCTTGCATTCTGCACAAACTCATACATCAAAAGTCGTTCGGACCCTTCTAGGCTAAATCCTAGAAGCCGAACAAGATTTCGATGTTGTAGCCTTGCAAGCAACAAAACTTCATTCTTGAATTCTTGTTCGCCTTGCCCAGAGTCCTTTGATAACCTCTTCACTGCTATTTCTTGTCCGTTTTGTAACTTACCCTAAAAGTTTTAGTAGAAAACAATTTAGTATATCTTCTTTGAAATGGATTTTGTGTCGAAAATTACATTACAAAGTGATGATTTTGTTGTGGTTTGTTACTAACCTTATAAACCGAACCAAATCCACCTTGTCCAAGCTTATTGTTCTCCGAGAAGTCATTTGTTGCTGCTCTAATGATACCAAAGCTATATTGCAATGATTCGGCCGTACTAATTTCATCCATATCTCCTTCCTCATAAACTAGAATTATCGTCAAAATTATTATATAATATAAAGCCCTAATTAATACTCTAGCTAAGGCTATTCACATTGATAAAGGTTTTGGTGTTAGGTTGGTATATTAAAAAAAAAAAAAAAAAAAAAAAGAAAAAAACTTGCACCGAGCATGTCTTCATATCAAACACCATTCGGCCTATTTTTTTTATTAATTGTTTCTCCCAATATTTAATAAATAAAATAAATATATGATTTTTTTTTATAATGTTTAATTTTAAAAACCAATAAAACCATATCTATCTAGATTTAATAAATTTTATTTGAATAAAAAAAACTATAAATTATATGTATTTAATAAAATAATTTATTTGTTAATGTGAGTAAAACTTTGGATTTTATTGGTTATATAGGTGGAAGAAAAAAATTAATTTTTTAATTTGGATTAATTGTGAATGGAAATACTCTAATACGAATAATCAATAAAGAAAAGAAACATTCAACACCCACCTGAATTTTGTGGAGGGCGTGCTTGCAGCTTCCGTTTTCTTTTCTTGAAGATGCAAACGAAAACCACCAATGATATCACAACACCAACGGTTGCAGCAACAACAACAATGACTATAATAATCGTGTTACTACTACTCTTACCTGAATTTTATTGTAAAAGAACTAATCAGATTAAATCTTACAGCATAATATATAGGATGGTGGTCGGAGGTTTAGATATATATACCTGAAGTTGGTGGTGGTGGTGGCGGAGAAGCTGGCGGTGTTGATGATGGCGAAGGTGGTGGTGCGAGAACCACCGTATCATTAAGGAATCTAGAATCTTCATACCTAATATTGCAACTAGGATTTAGAACTCTTCCTCCACGTTTGCCATCACAACAATTAGGAATTTGTCGAATTGCAGTATCCAAACAATCATAACACTGATCTTCAGATAAATCCGGTGTACACTGCATAAGCCCATAGATCGTTGAAAATCTAGGGCCAGTAATGTTGTTGGAAGCATATTTACGAAGAGAGCCACCATTTGAAGCTTCAGTTCTTAGTTGATCCAACAACTGGCGGAGAGCTTGATTAAACTCGTCCACATTCGAAGCGTTGTTAATGTTCCACATGTAACCACCTCCGTTGGTGTTTAAAATTCCCAAAATGGTTGAATTAGAATACCTTAACATACAATTATCAGACCACCCAATTCCACCCTTTTGATTTCGGCAAGTTTCTCTTAATCCTGTAATGGCGTCGTTTATGCAAGTTCGACAATCTTCTGGCTGAACGTCACCTCTACACATTGCAATCGCGTTGACTTGATTGGGGGTTTGACCAACTGATCGATTGTAGAAACCATACGTGATGCTTGTATCAGAGGTGAGGGACGACAAAGCTTCGTCCAGATTTCTTTGGTATGTACTGTTTGTAGTGAAATTTAGGTTATCGCAGCTGGGGAACATTAAATTTTGAGAGACTGAAAGGGTGAATAAATTCACGATTATAATGATGAGAAACAAAATTGATTCTTGAGTTGCCATTGGCATGGTGTTGCGAAAATGAGAAACGAATTGATGAGCTTGGATTCTTGTAGTTGGACTGAATTAATATAAGAAAATGGTGGATGACACATTCACAATTTCAAACATTGATGTATAATAGTGATTTTCAATTAATATAAGAAAATGGTGGATGACACATTCACAATTTCAAACATTGATGTATAATAGTGATTTTCAATTAAATCTTGATTGAGAAATGAGTTGTTTATGTCAACCGTGTACTTGGTCAACTTTTGAATTTTAAGATATTATAAATATTTTTGTTTGAATTATGTAGTCAAAATTTGTGCCTAGTTTGGATCTTAATCGGTGAGAAAAATGGGTGTCGTGCGTATTTCTTCTAGCTCAACTTTTTTCTTGTCACCACAACACCCCCTTATGCTCTTCCTTGCCGCCACATCCTTGTTAAAAGTAACGTATAGAGTTCAATGACATCTTTTGTAAAACAAAAAATAACGTTTATTTATTGATTACAATTATAATATAGAAAAAAAAAATATTTATTAAAATAAATAGTATAGTTCGTCTGTTTCAAAGCTAGACCAATAGTCTAGCGGTAAATAGTGACCCTTCATATAAGAGATTATGGGTTCAAATCTCAATGGAGATATCGATTGTTATTTAGGAATAGGTAGATTGGGACAAAACACCGGTAATAATTTACTAGCTAAATCTGTGATTGAATTTAATTTAGTGCAACACTAATAGACCAAATACGTAAATTACATCAAACCATAGGGACCATTCGTGTAATTTACTATTTAATTTATTTTAAATATTAAATTTCATTTAGCTATATTATTAACTTGTTTATTATAGATTTCTTTTATATATTTATATTCTTGTTGTATGTTATAATAGTCTTTGTTTTTAAAATAAATTTAACACAAATGTAGTTTTGAATTTTCTTTGTATATTTTATTTACTTGGTTTAAGACCAAAGCCATTGTCGTTTAAAGTGGTAAATAATTAAATTATGAAATCATTCTTTATATAAAATTATTAGGATAGAAAAGAGATGTTTACGCTCTTGACCTCCTTTCTCATTCTTTGTACAAAGTATTATTTAACATTTAATATTTGCTTCTTCTTTTGGAATCTTCTTAATTCTTATCCTTTTTTTATTTTTTTAACATTCGAGAAAGGCACTATACGCGTCAAACTCAAACATTTATGGTGGTATGATGGTCGATGGGTCGTAAACGTCATGTTATTTTAGTTAAATATCAAATTAATTTAAGACAAACTTTGATTTTTAAAAATTCTAACTTGACGACAACTTTACATTTCAAGCCTTCAAGGTACCAGATCTGGGATTGGGATTGGTTTTTTGTTACATAAAAAGAAACTATGAAAGTGGTAATTTATGCACAACCTCAATATATATATATATATATATATATATATATATATATATATATATATATATATATATATATATATATATATATATATATATATACACACACACACACGACAAAATAAATTTGAAACGAAATTAAATTTCAAATTCATGTTTGTATCAAGTATAGAAAACACGCTGTCATGATTTGTTGTTTCGTTTTCAAGATTCGAAATGAAATTAACATCATATTAACATCTGTTTGTCGTCTTTGTATGATTAATTATATTAAATAAATAAATGTTTATTTTATTTTATTTTTTTGTGTTTATTGTTTTATAGTGTTTTAATTGACTGTTTTTATATTACGAAAATAAACGCAACATCATTAGCTTAATGTTTTAATTAAATCGTTTTCGTGTTTTGATATGGTGTTGATAGTGAGTTTTTTACTTTATTTTTTTACGACTGCGTATTAAAGGGAAATAGACATTGTTGTTCGAGGAGGGGGAAGACGATATATTTGGGGTAGGGATGTTCAAAAAAACTCGTATCCGAAAACCTGATACGAAAAATCTGATATCTGAATCCGAAATTATCTTAATTTTCGGATTTGGATACGGATATTCATTTTATACATTTTTCGGATATTTTGGATATCCGATATCCAAAATTGTGATTATATATATATATATATATATATATATATATATATATATATATATATATATATATATATATATATATATATATATATATATATATATATATAACTTGAATATGGAAATTTGGAAGATTAAAAGTTAGAAATATATTGTTTTATTATATTTTTTTCTCGTTAATTGTAACTGTTTTTGCTATTTTGTTTAGATCTAAATCATGATTGCTAATTACATGTAATGTTCATTATGTTTGATGTTCATTCAAATATAATGTTAACTTTATAAACATAGATCGATGTTGTTGCTGTTTTTAGACCATATTGGTTAGTTGACAACATGTTACTATTTTTTTTTTTAATTGTGTTTTAATTTGTGGGTATAAAAGCTATCAATTGAAGAATGGAGCTTTGCGTCAAATGTTCTTAGTTGTTTCGCAACCTACGGTGACTTACCCATTCCTTGTTTGTGTGTCTCAAATTGATACTTGATGGTTTTTAATTTGTTTAATTTAATATTAGGCTTGTAGACTATCAATAGGTTCATATATCGGTTGTTTAATGGTTTTGTCAGTTTAATTTTGGGTTTATTTGATCTCAACTTTGGCAACAAGTTGGGTTTTTATAGATTTCAACCAATATAATACATTAACTTTATGGATTAAAATTTAATAGTGACTAAAAGATAAAAATTTCGGATATCCGATTTTGGTATTCGAATCCGTATCCTAATTTTTGGATATCCGAAATTTCGGATACAAATATCAAAATCTATTATCCGAATTTTTGAATATCTGAAATTCAGATATTTTCGGATATCCGGTTTTGAACACCCTAATTTGAGAATGGTTGTGGGCTACTACAATTTTAAAATAACTTTGACAAAATTATGTAAATGGTGATTGCAGTTCTTAAAAGATGCCATCAGAAGCCTTTGTAAGAGTTTTAATATGGATGGTTTTTGAAAGTTTAAACCATAAATGATATATGATCTTATGACTTAACTTTTTGTAAAATGATTAAAAAAAAAAAAAAAAAAAAAAGGTGAATCCTAATATTGTTTTTAGTATTAATGTATTATTTTTTCTCTCTCTCTCTCTCTCTCTATATATATATATATATATATATATATATATATATATATATATATATATATATATATATATATATATATATATATATATAAGAGTAGGATCAAATGAGAACACCCAAAAGATTGAGAACGCGAGAACAAATCTGAACCATTTAAAAAACTAAATCTAAAGTTTATTATTGAATAGACTATATACGTAAAATTTTAAAAGTTACAGGTATTAAAGTGTAACTTCAAATAGTGATAAAGGTATTATAGTATTTGGACTTTACCACCGTTATTTAATTCCTATAATTCCTCAATCACTCGCCTATTTTCTTCTATTTCCCATCTCTCTCTCTCTCTCTCTCTCTTTCTCTCTCTCTGTAAACCTAGGTACGCCTCCACCCTACATCATCGATCCACCAAAAAAGGGAAAAGAATGGTGAGACAGATTGGAATCGATGAAGCCAAAACGGGGGAAATGGAAATAGGATCTCTGAGTTGCTTTTGATTAGAAGGAAAGGATTCACGAACGGAGAGTGGGAGGAAACGACAACAAGGGGTGTTTTGAGGGAAGCTAAGCTCGTCCTCGATTGCGTTGGACCTTTTCACCTTTACGGTGAGCCCGTCGTCGCTGCCTGTGTTGAAGCGGGGTGCGATTACCTGTATATTTCAGGTGCGTCGGAGTTCATGGAGAGGATGGAAGTCATGTACCATGAGAAGGCTGTGGAGAAAGGTAGTTTGGTGATCTCGGCTTATGGGTTTGATTCGATTCCGGCAGAAATAGGGTTGATGTTTAATTCCAGGCAATGGGTTTCGTCGGCAGCTCCCAATCGGGTGAAGCCTACCTGTCCCTTGAATCGGATAAAAATATAGCAGGCAATTTTGGGACTTTTGAGTCTGCAACCTTTGTTAATTTCTTTTCTAGAAACTGATTTCATAGTTATGTAAAATCTTTTTTTTGCCGATTTCATACACAGTCGATGTATTCACAGTCGATATATATACTCAATGAGAGTAACTCTCAACGTGATAAACACCCACAACCCAACAAAGCTGAAACACAACCATGAATGTAGAAGAAGAAGTTGAAAAACTCAAAGTAGAGATCCAAAGACTCGACACTAAGCAAGACGATGGCTCTTACAAGGTAATTTTCTTTTCCCCTCAATTTTCGGAGAAAATTCCTCTAAATCCGCCTCATACTTCTGGATTTACATAATAATGTTTCATATTGCAAAATTGGTATGGATCTAGTCTCATACCTTTGACTATCGCCGATCTGTGATGAATTTCGTTCACGATCTAATACAGTATTGAACAATCCGATAATTTAGGGCTTCGGTCTATATAATGAGCTGAAATTGGCCATGTTTAAAACCTTGAGATTTAACAATCTACCAATGGATATAATATCTCGAGTATCCGAGCGCCTGATGTTTTGCATTTCGATCTTGTCATATCTGTTTCTCGACAATAAAGTTCGATTTTTCATCCGATTTATTGTCATTAAATTTGTTGAATGTTGATGAAGGTGACATTTGGTGTGCTCTTCCACGATGATAGATGTGCGAACATATTTGAAGCATTGGTTGGGACATTGAGAGCAGCGAAGAGACGTGAATTATTGACATATGATGGTGAATTACTTCTTCAAGGTGTTCATGATAATGTTGAAATTGTTCTCAAACCCATTCCCACTCCCACAACAGCAGTATAAAAGATAAAATCATCATTTTATCTTTTAATTGTTCATGATTAGGACTATGTTTTTTTAGATATAGAGATCAAGAGGTAAGCTTTGAGTTTCAATCATTAATGATTATAACATTTCATTGATGATTATAACATTTGTTGTAGGTTTTGGATGCTCTGCAGAAGAGAAAAGCACCAATTTCAAAAATAGACAATTTTTGAAGAAACGGAATGTTGATTGTTAATTGTATTTATTTCTTTTATTTGAGGGTGTGTAGAGGAAATCGAGATGCTTCTACAAACAGAATGTTGGAGTGTTAATATACAACCAAACAATACAAAGTGGAGGAGATCTTGACTTATTCATTTATGATTATATAATAGTAGTTAATTATTTTTATTCTAATTTTTGTTTATGTTGTATTCATATATGATTATAGAAAAAAAGATATGTATTACATTGTAATTTTTTGTGTTATTATTTATGAATAGAGGTACAGTCTATATATATATATATATATATATATATATATATATATATATATATATATATATATATATATATATATATATATATATGTTTTATTTATTTATGATTATAGTTTTATTGTAAATTTTTTCTATAAATTGTATTATATTCGTTTATCATTATAACTTAATTCATCTATTCATTTACGATTACAACAGATTCATATATGATTGCAAATATGTTTTATTTTTGTATGATTACAAATATTCGGTTGAAATGCTTAATTCATCAATCTTTCTGAAATACAAGTAATTTAAAAAAAACGTTTTTTAATCATGGTAAAACCAATCTTTTTGATATACCGGTAAAAAAATTTTAAAAAAAAAAAACGTTTTTTAATCATGGTAAAAAGTTTTTTTTTTCGTAATCTATTTGATTAAAAATAGATTAAATTCATTTATGGTATTTGGGTAAAATATCAATCAGTTACACAATATCTCATGATTATAGGAATTAATTAATTATCCATATTTAATTATATTGTAAAATTCCTTTTGCGCCCCTATGGAATGATTGGTCTACAATTGTTCTCGCGTTCTCAACTTTTTAGGTGTTTTCATTTGATTCCCTCACTATATATATATATATATATATATATATATATATATATATATATATATATATATATCTAATAAAACAGTACATTAAATGACACGTGACACCTCCTTAGTCCCTCTGTCTTTGCTTTTCCCGCTCATATCATCTATGTAAAATTCCTACTTTGCCCTTATGTAGTCATTCCGCTCAAATGTTGTAGAACTCGGTGTATTCTTCAAATTCTCATTGCAATCAATCCCATAATATCAGCAAATCATATAATCTTTAACCGATCATCAAGCATAATCCCATTAAATCAGGAAGATCACACCATATCTGTTGATCTAAACCCTAATCCTCACAAACTTTCTCTGGATTTAGGCTTTACAATATTGAATCAACCACCACCAAGCTCCACCGCCTCCACCTTTTCATCTGGTTTATCTCTCTTCTCTTTTTCTTCGACAACAAATGAATGTACAAGTAAGCTTAAATTTTGATTTTTTGTTTCTTCTTTCTCTCTCTCTCTCTCTCTCTCTCTCTCTCTCGCCTCGCTCTTTCAGGTATGTTTTGATGAGAAGGGTTATGTTGGACTTCTGTGAGTTGATTCCACGCCTTTTTTGTTTCCGCAATCGACAGGTTCCGCTACTTCTTCTATTGCTGCATGTCTCACTTTTCAGGTTAGGGCTCGCCTCCCCCATGTCGTTGTTTGAAGCAACTAGAACTCCCAAAAGAAACAATCGGAGAATACCTTCATGTTCATCCATAACATGGCATTTGAATTACTTCATTATCATCCTTGCCCCTGTATATTTCTACACTTCAAATGTCCACTGGTAATCCAAGCCATCTTGAGACTTTAACATCGCTTCCAATTTATTGATTTCTATTTCATTTTTTGTTTTTAGTTCATAAACATTGTAATGTTTAAATCGGAACGCTCTCATATTCTTTTGTTTTCTGCTTTGGTTGAATCACCTCAGTCCTTTCTTTTTTTTTATGATCCAAGGTTTCAATTTATTCATCTCTCTCTAAGTTAGATCAAACCGTAAACCCTAGAAATCACTTTCTCCATTTAGCCACCCAATGTTCTTCATCTTTCTTCTTCCTGATTACCAACCCTAACCCTCTATTGCGTTTTCTTACAAGCCTTCAAGTTTAATCTAATCCTCAAATGTATACCATTGCACGTGGATGTACGTTTTATCACTTACATTCTTTTTATTTTTTGAGGAATTTTCTGCTGTCAGTTTTTTGATTTCCTTTACGTGAAGTTATGCTCTACTCTGTCTCTTCTTTTCACAATTTCTGTATTGAAACATAAATATAAAAATTCAGAACCTCTGTTATTCCAAATGGATACCGTTACAAATTTATGGGACAATTGTTTCATCCAGTGATTTTTCTCTCAGGTCCTACCAGGATGTTGTTGCTAGAAAAGAAATTAAGAACAGAGATGAACAGTCATGCCATAAAAGAAAATTGAAGGATGTCTAAACCTTAAAAGGAAATATCTAAAGTTTCATGGCTATAAAGATTCTGTTTTTTTAGTTACAAAAGGATTCACTTCTTCTCCTCCATACCCATAGTACACTTGCTCTATTTATACCTAGAAATTTCTTGAATTTATACCTTTCATGAAAACAATTTGTCCCCTGGAGTCAATCTATATCTTCCACAGGGGTGTTTTGAAAAAATGTTATCCATTTATAACCCTAATTTGTTTATGTTATTACTCTTTGCAGGTGTCCAGCTTGCAGAAATTATAGGGTACTTATATGTTTTCTTCACAATCTTAATATTTGTGATGCATTGCTTAATCTTTTAGCTTTAATTTCACAGCCCTAATATGAAAAGGTAGCTAGGCTTTTCAATGGAGCCAGTGATGTTTCATCCAGGGATTATATTAATGACACGAGTAGATTGTGCCAATAAGGTAAGGTTACACTTGTTCATTCTTAATATTTTCATTAAGTCCCTTAATTATTATATGGATTAGCAACAAATTCCTTTTTTATCCATGTTTGGCAGCACAGATAAACACTAATCTATGCGATAAATTCTCTATTAGTCACTACCCTTCACTATTTTGGGGCCCACCTTCTAAATTTGTGGGTGGTAACTGGAATGGGAAAGATGAAAAAAGTAAAATTGTTTCTATTGAAGATGGAAGAACTTCTGATCGTTTACTTAAATGGATTAATACACAATTAGGAAGGTATACAAGCGTTAAGAAGCTATATTGTTTTGTGTATACAATGTTGATGAGTTTCTAATTTGAAGTACATGTTTTACTTTTTTACGTAGTTCATATAAATTGGAAGATGAAAAGTCTGAAAATGATGAGCTTCTTCAATCAAACTTCTCAGACCCTGGACAGATTTGAATCAATTCTTCATTTTTCTATAAAAATAAGAACAGTGACGAGTATGCAAATTTACTTGATTAGGAATATGATGAGTATGAAAATTATCACACTAAAAGTATTTTGTGTTCATGTTATGTTTATGTCATTTAATGTCTCCCTTAATCTCATTTTTATGAATGTAAGGCTTTTGATTGGTATTATTTTGACCAGAATACCCTTATTTTTCATAACTGTTATCATATGCTTAAACAAACTATAATAACAAAATTCATTTGAACATCTCTGTTAATTGATTTCTTCAAAGTAGGTTGCAGCCATGAAATTTATGCCTAATCAATGAATGATCTAGGAGGTCTGGAGTAGCGTTTTTCAGCCGTATTGCACCCATTGCTTCTACAGTTAGTGGAGCATTTAGGTAATTTCTCTTTGAACTAATTCTTGAACATCCCCCTAAGTAAAAAAATACAAATTGCATGTAATAACAAAAAAAAAGTTTTTTGTTAATCATATTGACCATGCTATTTTATTTTTAACTATTACATATTTATTTTTATGGTTTTTGGTTTAACTTTAAACAACTACTATGAAATGGGCTTGGTTTAATGGAACAAGGTCTACTTGCTTAAATGTTGTAGCTCTATATTGTATAAAAGTAGTAGATAATTGCAACTGAATGGTAGTAAAAATCTATTGTTAATCTATGTTCTTGAACATTTTTCACTACTTCTTGGTTTTGGTTATGAGTTGGGAGATGTCACCGGTAAGGATTTGAATGTTGATAAGCTCACTGAGAAAAACATTTGTTATCATTTATTAAATTACAATCTATCTATGGTATAATAATTACAATTCTTCGTCTCTACACATTATAGCAATAAACTTTTGAAATGGCAATGAATTTTGGCAATCTCTTCAAAAAGAGTACCAAAATAGCACCAGAACTAAAACCTTCATGAGAATATGCCATTATAGCAAACAATTTTGGTAAACCCACTAGAATTTTGCAATGAACTTCAAATAAAACCCCAAAGATGTTACCAACTAGCAAGCTTATGGGAGGGCAATTAAAACCATGACAAAACAACACCTAATAGTAAGTCTTGGATTTTAGGAAATCCGCTAGAGATCAAAATGAATTTGTTTAAACAGTCTACCATCAATAGTAATGAACTTTAGGAAATCCCCTGCCAACATTAAGAAATTAATTTGTTTTATATTAAAGCATTATACTTTCAACAGTATTTTTTAAGGCATTGTTGTTTGCAAAAGGTTTTTACAGTAAATTCATTTCTTTTTTTGTTAAAGCTTGGTCATATATATGAGATTAAGAAAAATGGGATCACAAATAGCTAGGAGTCACAAAACATAGAAGTACATACATAAATTACTTATTTCCTGTTTTCCTAATTTATACCTAGGAATAAGAGTAATTCCAATGGGTGAAGATTTAGGAGTTATATCAACGAAATAAACAGACAACTAATAATATCAATGGAATCACAAACTTTAACAAATATTAGATCCCACAAAAAATATTGTTTGTTAACGAATAAACTTAGACGACGGTATGTTTTTCCATTCTTGGCTCCACCATATTACATTTTATAAATAAGTATCGAATTATCTTTTATATGAATCTAGTCATTTTATAGCTAATGGTAATTAGTAGGAGTATTTTCAAACGAGAAAGTTAGTAATATAATATTAGTTATTTATGACAAATATAATAAACTTTATAATAAACTTACAGATGAAAGTCTTTATAAATTAATAATTTTTTTTACAAAACTTTGATTGCTTATTACAATTTTAAATTATCAATAATATTTTTCTTTTTAACTGTGGTTTCCTTTGGATCCGTCTCAATCTTGCTGGAGGGTATTTTCAGCATATATATGTCTTGTTTGTTCTTCTTTCAAATTTTATGCAAGTTAAGATTTGTTGCTACTCTCTTTAATTGGTTCTCATAGATGCTTAAATGAAAGTTCATGACTCAAGTTAGAAAGACGTCAAGTTTTTGTACCATATTTATTATAAGTCGTTCACACAAATAATTTATTTATTTTTTATAAGTTAAACTTTCTTATAATTTTTTTTCTAAGAGATGTTTTGAAGGAGTATTTTTTTTTACGAAGACAATGTTTCTTTTGGTTTTGCAGATGGTTATATTATGTGTGTTGATTTGAAAACACAAAAAAGTATTAAAAGCACAAGTGGGTTTGGAACTTAAATGTAACTATATCATTATCTTTGAATATTTTTTAATTAATAATGGATGATACTGGCAAAATTGGTAATAATCAAGTTGGTTTTTTTAATTGTAGTCGAATAGTAAGTAGTTAGCATGTTGTTAGTTTTGTATATACTACGGGCCATTATTTATATAAAATATTATAATTATAATATTGTCGATTTCAGAACTTATATAAGAGAAACCCTTGTATCTTTATTATATATTCGGTACGAAAGGCAATAAAAACGCTTACAATAATCTAGAGATATAGTCATTTAATATATTGATTACTTATAAATTATTAGCAACAGTTGCTCATCTTTAATTTACCAATAATCCACAACTATATGATGCCATTTTATAAAGGAAATTCTTCTTTTCGTAAAATCATTATTAAAAAGAAATAAATGGAAGAGGTATCTTATAATGAAAGAAAAAAGATGGAGACAGTGGAGTTATAGATTTATTGGGATGGTAAGTTACAATAGGAAAAATGATGTTTTAGCCAACAAACTTTTTTTCTTCCCACGCGTTCCCGTGTGGTTGATCTTACAACCCGTATATGTTCAATAAGAATCATACACCAAAAGTAAGTGTTTAATAAGAATAAAACCTTTTCTACAACCCACGCGTTTGTTTTCTGAGTGATATTATGTTGCATCATACAAACTCATGCGTTTTATAAAATAGGGGTATTTACATGTGTAATTAAATACTTACAAATTACAAAGTTATTAAAAAAATACAACATTACAACGCATGAGTTTTTCTAAATTAATAATATATTACTTTATTATATAGTCAATTTTTTAATTCTATTTAAAATTATCACCCGTGGGTTCCACGAGTTTTAACCTAGTATATATATATATATATATATATATATATATATATATATATATATATATATATATATATATATATATATATATATATATATAAGTAGGTTTAATGGAAAATGAACAATTAGGGCAACATATGCTGGAACCAATGATCAAGTGATACGTGTCTATTTTTTTATTCATAAGCAATCTACTATGGAAGTTATTTATGTAATTATTCCAAAATGATGTGTTGTCATGCTTTCATTGGTTCCAACATGTTTTGCCCTAATTATTTATTTTCCATATAACCCTTCCCTATATATATATATATATATATATATATATATATATATATATATATATATATATATATATATATATATATATATATATATATATATATATATATATATATCCGCTTACAAATTGAGAATGAAAAGAAAAAAAATGAAAGTTTAATGATAATATTGGTAGTCCATGATACAAATCAATATTTATATACAATTTTACAAATAGATAACTTTTTTTAAACTGTTAAGTGTTAAAATTATGAATTAAAAACTATAATAACAAATGTGAAATAACCATTTATAAAGTGAGTACTTAAAGCATCATAATCTCCTCTACTTTCATTTTTAAAAAATGTGTTCAAATTTTTTTTTTCATTTAAACTTATTTATATGTATTATTAACATTATTAATAATAGTGAATTTAAAAAATAGTATACTTATTTACATTTATAATAATAATAATAATAATAATAAGGTTTTTGTTTGCAAAAAAATCGTAATAATATTTTTATTTGTAGAAAAATCATAATTTTTTTAATCAATTACAAAATAGTATCAAATTAATTTTTTATCGGTTCCAACAGATAAAATGGATCAAAATATAAACTTTTATATTTTTAAGATTTTTTTTAAACAAAAATTAATTTATGTCTAAAATATAAAGGGAACCAAAATTTTAAGAATTTTCCTAAACATTCTAAAAACTTGATTACCCTTTTATTCGTTTTCCAAAAATTAGTTACACAGTCGTTTTAGAACATTGACGTAGGAATTAGGATAATTGGACTATTGCTAGTATTCAAGATCGCTTCTATACGTGATCAATTCCATCTTTCTGGTACATGTCAATAATGGCAATTCATATCAAGCGATTAAGCAATCTTATTAACTCCTCAAAATCCATCTTCAACCCCATTTATCAGAAGTCAAATATTCGCGTGTCGCAAGCTTCATCACCGGAGAAATTCATCTCAACTTTTGCCAGCTGCCGTAATTTTTCTTCTTTCTCTCCCGGCGTAACCGGACACATAACTTCCGGTAAGCTAAACCCTATGTTGTTTATGCAATTCACTATGAATTGCTTTGTTGTTCTTCTTTCCCACGTATCGTTGCATTTCAGCTGTTCGAGGAAATGCCTGTATGAGTAATACAGTTTTTAGCATTGGTGAATGTATTACCATACGCACTAACGCACCAATGGGATATGAATTTGTTAATCAAACATGTTATTAGGTCGCATTGCGTTATTAATCAGTTCCATAGAATTATCTTTTAGTAATTTTAGATGTTTTGATAGCCATGAAAATGCACTAACTCACACTTGCATTACTTCATATGCTTAAATCCAAGATCAGAAGATGCTTTTGAAAGTGACGACCTTGAATTTTTGAAATGGCACAAAGGAGGAGGAATGTTTCACAAATCAGCAAGCATTGATCCAACAGCATCAATTGATTTTGGTTCAGTAGTCCATTCAGGGTCTCTTGTGGGTGCTAATGCTCATGTAGGATCAGGAGCTGTTATTGGGCCCAATGTGACAATTGGTGAATCCACAAAGATAGGGTATAATCAAATTTGAATTATTAATTTTACTTTTTCTTTCTTTCTCTAAAAAATGTAGTATTAAATTCCCTTTGTTTCATTAGGTATAATGTTTCACTTGCTAATTGCACGATTGGTGATTCATGTGTCATCCATCATGGAGTCTGCATTGGTCAAGATGGTAATTAAGATGAATTTCATTGAACAAAGTGTCAAACAATAAATTAATCTCAAATTTTTAAATATCTGTAATGAAGTCATTCTTTTGTAGGTTTTGGTTTTTTCTTGGATGAGAAGGGTGCCATGGTGAAGAAGCCTCAAGTTAGTGTCTTCCACTTTTCATATTTCATTGGTAATTTATTCTATTATTTATTTAATTTTTTTTATTTTTTTATTTTCAGGCTCTGAAAGCTCTCATAGGGAATAATGTTGAGATTGGTGCAAATTCATGCATTGATAGAGGCAGGTGAGCTTGAACTGTTTTCTTTCTATGAGTTGATACACTTTGAGGTTTCTAGTTATACAAAATGACATATCTACCCTTTGTGCAGTTGGAGGGATACTGTGATAGGTGATGATTCAAAGATTGATAATTTAGTCCAGATTGGTCATAATGTAGTGATTGGAAAATGTTGCATGTTATGTGGGCAAGTTGGCATTGCGGGTTCTGTAACGTATGCCATTTTTTTTAAACAATTTATTAAGTTTTTTTTAATATTTAATAAGATTCATTTGAGTTTTTTTTATAAAATTTGTGACATTGTTTTCATATTTAGGATTGGGGATTATGTGACTTTAGGTGGAAGGGTTGGAGTTCGTGATCATGTTACCATCGTGTCAAAGGTAGTATTTCAGTATTTTGTTTTAAATTTAAAAAGTTAGATTATTAATTTCATCATATGGTTTTCGAATCATATTTTTATATATTAATTATTTAAAAACTTACAAAAAAAATGGAAAACATAATGCAGGTGCGTCTAGCAGCTAGTAGTTGTGTGACCAAGGATATTACTAAACCTGGTGACTATGGTGGTTTCCCCGCTGTAAGAATATTCATAACCTATTCTTCAATTTTTTAATTATTTTAAAAAAATTTTTTTGGTTTGATTAGAAAATGTTTCCTTTGATTTTTCTTATGAAGTGTTTTTCTGAATAAATAAATAATGTTTAAAAAATACTCGAGAAAATGAAAGAGATCAACGAGGAAAGCCCTCTCGCCTCCTCTCACTGACTTTCTTTCTGTATTAAATCGTTCTTTCTGTATTAAGTCAAAAGGAAGCAGAACGTAAGTTTTAACTTCAGTTATTTAATACAGATTCCAATTCATGAATGGCGAAGACAGGTTGCTAATCGTTCCCGAACAAAATAGACAAAGATTTTGTTGGGTTACTATGTGACTTAGTTGATTATGTTTGCTTGGTTTTTATATTGTAACATTAGTTGATATTTGTATTTGTTTGTTGGTCTTTGTAACGAAGAAACTAATGATTTCTATAATCTTATTTTACTCAAGATTGTAGTTGTGGGTCATATTTTATTTCATCATATCCATTTCTCATTATGTTATTGTAGCTGATTTTCGAGTGTTTGTTAGATTTTGGACTTGAAGTCAATGAGAAAAATGGTACAATATTGAAGCCCAAAGAATCCAAAAGCAATATAAGTTGGAGGGTGATTATTTGTGGACTATATATATATATATATATATATATATATATATATATATATATATATATATATATATATATATATATATATATATATTGTTCCTTAGGGAACAGTACATGCATCTTATTGGACCGTTTTTAATTTTTTTTCTTGTCGGTCGGTGGTTCTCTTCCCTCGAACTGATTCCAGATGCTTCCCACCGCTTTCTATCCACCCTCTCCTCTAATTGAGGTTTATTACCCCTCTGGTCTTCTTCACCATCTATTTGCATCTCTCTTCAATTTAGGTCACCGAAAGCGGCAAAAAAATTGCTAAGGTTTGCCTGATTACGTTTACTATCCATCCCCACCCATTTCATACATCCTTTGATTACAAACAGATAGCCCTTCTTCCACTTCCACCGCTCCACCAAACCACTGCCCTGTACCTCCCTCTTCCACTTTATGTCTTCAAATTCCACCCCCGTCGAACACCACACATCAACATCCCCACCGGTAATAATTAGAGAAGAAATCGATGGTGGTTTCTACAATCCGTTGCCATTTACAGTTTGATTGGTTATCGGAAATTACATCACGATTCATGTTTGTTTGTAAGGTTACTTCAATTTTAGTTTTGATTTGAAGATTTATTTGCGCTTCTAGAATGCCCTGAATTCGATTTCTCAGTGACAGTTAGTAAACACCTCTGGAAACCCTATACGAAAAAAACCTAACCGTCGACCATGGTGCTCCAGGTACGATTTTAATTTTACCATATATTCTTCTATTTCTAAAAACTGGGATTTTGATTTGTTATTGGAATCAGGGTAACATTCAAAGCCCTGCAATCTTCTATATCTTTGGCCTACCACTCAATCTCCCATGACTGCGACGGAGCTGGTGATGCCGTCGGTCACCATCTTTAAAGGTTCATCGTCATTCCAACGATAGGAAAACCTAGAGGAACAGCTGGTGTAGCTTTTGGAGTAGGTGGTGAGGCCGTCAACATCCATAACCGATGGATTGATGTTTTCCAAGTCTCTTCTTCCCCAAATACCACCATCGTTTCGCCAGATAGAGATGAAGAGTGAAAAAAAGATGCCCGCAAAGATTGATTCATTGAAGCAATGGAATCGGTGTAGGTAAACCTTTAGCCACCAATTTAAAGGTATCAAGCAAGAAATTACATCTAAAACTTAAGTTTTGTTTTTGAAACTTACCTAATTTCATCCATGTCCTCAATTTGACGTTGAACAAGATGAAATTTACCAAGAAACTGATGATGTTCCGATTTCAAATATGATCATAGACCAGGATTAGGCGGTTTAGCTGCTGGCTATACGTCCACCCATTCACCACCTTTATACTCCAATAAAGCTCTTCCACAGCATCTACAAACCCTTCTGGTATTGCTGCGAATTAGGACATACAAGATCGTTCTTTTAAGTTATGCAAACACTAAATAAAATCATTTGATGCTCACCCCTTTTCATCAATGAATATTTTTTGTTATCTTCTATCCTGGGAAGTACTTTTTTTTGTTATCTTCTCTTTTGGGAAGTACTGAGCTTTTTTTTTTTTCTTAATTTTCTCTCAAGTGTTTTACAGGTATTGAAATAGACTATGTAAAAAAAGTTGAAATCAATTATTGGACAAACATTTTTTTTTTTTGCATATTAGTTATTTGTCTCTTCAACTTCTTAATTTTTCCTATTTATTCTACTGCACGTTGAACGTAGACATGTGTTAGTGGGTTTAAATTAACTTTCATTATCATCTTCATGATTCTAATTTTATACTAATCTACTCCATCCCAACTATATACAAGAAGTCAGTTCAATTTGGCCATTTTTTAACCCGAACCCCTAAATATTCGAATTGTATAATTTGTCAATTTGGAGTCTAACCATAGTTTCCTTTGAGAAATTAGAGATAACCTAAAAAGGGAACATCTCCATTGCTTGGGATATGTATTCATGTAATTTCAATATTTTTACTTTATTTATGTTACTTATTACAATGGGCTAATTGGTAGATTCACTACCAAGTCACAAAGAATTTTGTGAGTTACCCTACAACGTACTTTATTTTTTATTTGTATTAGCAATGTAAATTCATTTTCTAACTCATTATAGCAATGTATTAGCAAGGTAATTCCTTATGGTGTACAATTTTGGACTTTTCAATTATAGAATATCATTTTATTCTATAAAGAAATGTTAAAAAAAAAAAATACATGCATCTTTCTTGAATGAAAATCAATAAAGAGTTAAAAAAATCATTTCTTCACATATTTAATCTTTTTAGACAAAAGAATAAAAATGGAAACAAATCTAAAAAAAACCTTATGACCCATGCAAAAGCATGGGTCTCTTCACTAATTTGTTTTTAAATTCTAATGATGAGGCATACACCACTTTTGTACAAATGAGCGAGAGTGTGAGACCTTTCCCATTGGTCTTTCAAAAATTTCTTGCAACGCCACTAGGCAAAAACAGAATGTCATTTGGACTTCATCTTCAAATTGTGAAAGACTTGTTAATATTTTAATCAAATAATCATATCTAGTATTAAAAACCTAATGTTATATTACATTTTTAATAAAATAATAATATCTAATGATGTGTATTGCAAAAAAATGTACAAGTAACATTTACAACGGAATTGCAGATCTCACCACCGATGTGGTTGCTCTGAGTGTTTGTCTCACCGTGTTCATCTATGGCGGTGGTAAAAAAGAAAAGTTAATATCACAAAATGACAATCAATAGATGTTAATTTGCTATTTAGGTCACACTTCTTCTAACTGTATTAAGTTAATTTGAAAGAACTACACTTTCATATTTGACAATTGTTACTCCAAAACATGTTACATGCATATTCATAAAAAAAAATATTTTACATTGATAAAATGATTATAAACGATTGGATACAAACAGACTATTACAAAGTGTTATATAATACATAACTATCCAAGATACTATACTTTTATACATACATGATTTCTAAATACAATAGTTTCAAACTATTCAAAATCTTCTATCAGTATATAACTATACTAGTTGTTTATTGTCTGCAATTGTTTAGCATTGAAAGGGTAAACGGTGACGCTTAGTGAATTCTACAATAGATACAATATAACGTTATGTCATATATATATATATATATATATATATATATATATATATATATATATATATATATATATATATATATATATATATATATATATATATATATAGACTTCAATATGGCAGAAGCAACGAGGAACAAGGAACAACAAAAGACATATGTAAATCATGTGACAACCTTTCCATATTAATCAATGATTTGATTCAAATATAATCAATGAGACGTAACAATTTTCATACTTGATATACATCAATAAAGCTTCGGCCCAAATGGCACATACGACATACACTTTCTGGTTAAACATTTTGGTAGATTTCAGGCTTTCAGCCTTATCTAACCTTCTGCCAATGCCATATAATATAAGTTAATCTCTTACGAGATATACTCTACATGGCCAGAGGCTACATACCAGTACCACAGTGAATCTAAATCCTTTCACTGATCACATGGTCAAAGGTATAACCTTGTTATCATAAATAACAGAAATAATAACAACGGAAAAGCACATAGCACATATAACACATAACATATAATTGTTCCTATATATTGAACTCGTCATGATATAACCAGGGGGTTAAAATAGTAATTTGTGCAGGACTTCTTTATAATAATAATGTTTCTTCGTTGAAAACCGGGAGCTTTCTTGAAAACTGGGTCTTGCGAAGGTTGAGTTTCAAAACAAAAAGATAAGTTTCTCAGGCACTTCGGGACGTCTTTCGGGTGTTAGGAACGATTTTGGGGCTTCGGGGGAAATTGAAATAGTGAAAATATGAGTTTAGGGGTGAAAAATGCCAAATTCCAAAAGTTATCCGGGTAATTTTTCACCCTCCTATTTATAGGAGGAGCTTCGGATCGAAAGGAGGAAGGGGGCATGTGGCGGCTCACATGCGAAGACACGCATCGGACGGAAGGCCGCACACGTGTCGGAGCTCGGACTCAACACGCATCGGTTTCGGATCGGACCATGTCATCGGATGCGAGAGGCTGCGACACGGGGCGAGCTGCGAGAATCCGGGTGACGTGCCCGAGATTCGGCCTTATCCATGTGAGATTTATCGGAAATTGTGTCCTGAACTTCAAAAATCCATAACTTTTGCGAATTTTAACTTTATTTTTAATATTATTATTTTTAACAAAACGAGACAGGAAAATCCGTTAAAAATTCATAACTTCTTCATCCGACATCTGTTTTCGTCTGTCTTTTTACCGTTGTAATACTATTGACGAGACATTCAATTCTTTTTTAGGTTGTTTCGGCGAAATATCGCTCGATCTTTATTTTGAGTTTTTAGTTGTCTACTGCTATTCCGAAATTTAGAAAAATCATAACTTCCTCATACGACGTCAGATTTAGACATTCCTTTTTATGAAAAATCTCGGTTTAACAAATACTACAACTTTTATTTAGATCATAAGGGCTAAAGAGTAGTTTATCAAAAACTCACTTTTTACGTCATACTGCACTGTGCTCATTTTGTCACGAAACTTCAAATAGTCATAACTTTTTCGTTATAAACCGGATTTTGATGAGGTTTTCGCCTAAATGTTTCTAACGAGATTCTTTATAATTTTCAATAATAAAATTTTACTTATTTTAAATTTTATATTTTCGTTAAATTTCATAAAATATTTCATAATATTATTCACTTTACTCATAAGACTTCTAATATTTTCAGATGGATTTTAAACATAATTTTACTTTATTTCTAGTAGAAACTATCCATTAGAACTCCATACTCAAATTTCATATAATATTTCATAATATTATTCACTTTTAAAATTTACAAAACACGATTTCAAAACGCGTATGTTACAAATACCTCCTCCTTTTGAGGATTTCGTCCCCGAAATTACAACAATTAAAACAAATGGGGATATTTTGCTCTTATCTCATTCTTATCTTCCCAAGTATAATTTGGGCCTCGATGGTGTTTCCAGTTGACATACGTATTTATTGTGTAACTCAGTTGTTCATTCGTTTATGATCTCTTCAGACTCTTCTACATAAGCTAACTTATTATCCAGTTTCACCTCGGATAACGGAACTGCTTCATCATATATGCTTAAATATTTACGCAGATAGCTCAGATAAAACACATCATGAATACCTGCTAAATCTTCAGGCAATTCCAAGCGGTATGCTTGTTTACCAATTCTCTGGATGATTTTGAAAGGACCAACAAATCTGGGACTCAACATTCATTTCTCTCTTTAATCCAATCCACCAATAATCAGCTTTTACATCATATTACATTTTACTTGTACCAGGATGTATTGACAGTTTAGACTTATGGGTTTCATCTAAAATCTTCTGTGTTAATCTACTAATCTTTAGAATCCATAGTCGATTCTTAAATACCTTCAATCCTCGTGGATCATCAAGTAAAACATCAACATAATTTACTATCCCTTCTTTCTTCACATTTTCTGGTTTTAAGGACTCTTCTTGCCATTTCTCTAGTATAACACATACTATTTCGATAAAATTTCCTGCTAAGTGCATCAACAACTACATTGGCCTTTCCAGGATGATACATGATTTCACAGTCATAATCTTTGATTAGTTCCATGGTTCGTTGTGGTCTCATATTCAAAGTTTGATGATTGAATATGTACTTGAGACTTTTGTGGTCGATAAACAATTAGCATCTTGTACAAAAAAGATAATGTCTCCAAAGTTTTAGGGCAAATGCCACTATAGCTAGTTCGAGATCATGGGTGGGATAATTCTTTTCATACTCTTTCAGTTATCTTGAGGCATTAACTATCACTTTAACACATTGCATCAACAAACAACCGAGTCCTAATCTTGAAGCATCGCTATATACAAAGAAATCATCATCGCCTTTTGGAAGTGATAAGATTGGAGCATGAGTCAAAAGATCTTTTAGAGTTGAGAAAGTTTTTTCTTGGGCTTCACTCCATTCGAACTTCACTTTCTTTTGTAAAAAACTCGTGAAAGGTACGAATACACGAGAAAAGTCTTTAATGAATATCCGGTAATATCCCATGAGACCCAAGAAACTGTGAATTTCAGAAGCATTACGGGGCACTTCCCAATTTTTAATGGCTTCGATTTTAGTACGATCTACGGATACACCGTCACCAGAAATAACATAACCAAGAAATTAAACTTGGCGAAGTCAAAATTCACATTTCGAGAATTTAGCATATAGTTTCTCTTTTCGAAGAAGTTCTAATACCGCACGAATATGAATGGCATGATCAACTTCAGACTTGGAGTAGATTAGAATATCATCAATGAATACGATGACAAATTTATCAAGCATTGGGCAGCATACCCGATTCATCATATCCATGAATACAGCAGGAGCATTTGTCAGACCGAACGGAATGACAAGGAATTCATAATGTCCATATCGAGTACGAAAAGTAGTCTTTGGTACATCCTGCTCGTGAACTTTCAACTGATGATCGCCAGATCTCAAATCAATCTTTGAGAAATAGCTAACACCCTAAAGTTGATCAAATAAATCGTCAATGTGAGGTAGTGTGTACTTGTTCTTGATAGTCACCTTATTTAGCTCACGATAATCAATGCACATATGCATTGATCCAACCTTCTTCTTGACAAACAATATCGGAGCACCCCAAGGAGAGGTACTTGGTCCAATAAAGCCTTTGTCAAATAATTCCTGCAGTTGAATCATCATTTCTTTCATCTCAGCTGGCGCAAGACGATAAGGAGTCTTTGCAATCGGAGCAGCACCAGACACAATGTCAATTCGGAATTCTACTTGCCTATCTGGAGGAAGTCCAAACATCAGGATATTCTTTAACAATGGGAACATCATTTACAACTTTCTTCTCATCTTCTGAGATATCAACTGTGTAGGCCAGATAGATAGAACATCCCTTCGATATGAATTTACGAGCTTTGAGGAAAGAGATTATTTTAAGATTTTTTGTTCACCGTAGACATAGATAGGATTCTCCCCTTCAATAGGAATGCGTACTATCTTTTCATAGCACAAGAGTTATGCATGGTTCTTTGACAACCAATCCATGTCGAGAATAATATCAAAGTTGGGCAAGGAAATAGGGATCAGGTTAGTAAGAAAATTATAGCCTTCAATTTCTATGACACAATCCCTATAAACTTTATCAGCAAGTAATTATATACTTCCCACAGTATCTACGTGAAATGGTTGCGCGAATGCATAGAAAACAGTTTGAAAACAATGCGCAAATTCATAAGATACAAAAGAATCTGAGGCACCATAATCAAATAAGATGTGAACAGGTCTAGAGTTGACAAGAAATGTACCCCATCACAACATTCGGTTCCTCATGTGCCTCCTATGTGGTAATATGAAATGCACGACCCTAGCTTTTGGCACCTCCTCATTTTTAGTTGGAGTACCCTTGGATTGTTGAACAGAAGCTTAACTTCTCATTGTTGTTGAATAGAAGCTTGACTTCCCGTCATCTGATTAGTAAGAGTAGGGCAAAAAGTGATTAGTAAGAGTAGGGAAAAAACGCTTCTTATGGCCAGTAATACCACATGCATAACATGTAACATCCTTTCTTGGTTAAGCTGGCTTTATGTGACCCGTTTCTCCACATCCATAACAGAAAACGGATTCCCTGTCTGTTTTGCATTGGCCGGATGATTCCTTCCACAAACGCGACATGAAGGCGATTGAATAGAAAAAGATTGTGATCTACCATGACCACGAAAGGCACTCTGAAATTGCACTTGCTTGTTAGGTTCAAATTGAACGGATTGAACTGGTGGAATAGAGGGAACAGGAACAGTTCTTTGAATACGTGGATGCTTCGGAAAAATAAAAGTGGCACCACGTATTTCTTAGTCATGCTCGCATCTTTGAGCATACTCAACAACTTTATCGAATGACAGAACATCTCGATTGACAATGAAATCGTGGATTTTGTGTTGTAGTCCCACCATGAATAATTGAATTTTCTCGTCTTCAGTTGGAATATACTTTGGAGCAAAACCTTGCTCTTTGATTAAATTGAGTTTCATACTCATTCACAGTCATTCCTCCCTGTTTAAGCTTGAGGAATTCCTTCTACGATCTCCTCATCATGTCTAGAGGACAATACTTCTCTAGCAAACAAGTTTTGAACATCTCCCAGGATAAATTCTCCTGGTCATACCCATTGAGATCTTCATACGTTGCTTCTCACCAGACTAAGGCTTCTCTGATGAGCATTGTAGAAGCATAAATAGCCTTGTCTTCATTATCGACATGAGAAATGTGAAACACTTTCTCTGTGTTCTGGATCCAGGTAAGAACAACAATGGGATGAAGAACACCAGAAAACTCTGTAGCACCACTACTCTTGAAAGTTTTGAATGAAAGATGTCTTGTCTCTCCTTTTGAAGATTCTCCGGTGACTTTCTCTTTTCCTTTATCACCACTCTTTTTATGTTCTTCGAGTGTCTGCCAAATAACACTAGTAAGTTTACCCAAAAGTCACTCCTCATGAGGAGATACTGGAGTATTTACTTCCTCGGTTTGAGGACCTCCACCCACCTCAGGGGTATGTCTACTAACCTATTCAACCATTTGTAACGCCCCATTTCGGATCGATTCCATTTCGGGGTGGTGATCAAGGAGTGGGTATTATTGATTTAGAACCATCGAAGAGTTGAGTTTGGACATTTGGAGGTGGATGATGTATTTGGAATGATCCAATTATTTGTGTTTTGGAGTACAAAGGTATCTGCAAAGGCATTGGTTCGGGCCATTTATCGATTTTAGATTTAAGTTCGGCTAGCTTCTAGGTTAAATAATGTTTATAGATGTGTAGGTCTTCTCGTTAGCGTTCCGTGGCTATAAAGAACGTCAAAATCGGAGTTATAACGAAGAAGTTATGGCCATTTGAAATTAGAAGGGTTTGGGCCAAACTGGGCACGCAGGGCGTACAAGAGTATGTACGTATGGCGTACTTGGGTGTTATGGACGCGGATGCACATGGGAACGCCCTGCATTCCCCAAGGGAATGCGTTGCATTCGTCTAGGTAGACTAAACACTAATTTTTGGTTCTTGGACGCTATTTAAACACCTTAACTTACCTTCAACCCTCATTTCCTTTAGCCTCCATCCTATCTAACCCCAAGAACGAAACCCTTTGCCTCTTGCATGCATTTTGAGTTTACCTTAAGCATTTTGGTGTTATTTGGGGTGATTTGAAGAAGAAGTTGTTTAGAGAAGAAGCAAGAGATTAAAGAGAGCTTGTAGATCCGGAGGTTTTACATCATTCCCGACCTATTGAAGGTATAAAGTTATCATCTTGGTGCTCCTACATCATAGATCTAGGTTCTCTTGCATATTGTCCCTTTTTGGTTTCAAGAATGCATTTTTATGGTTCAAATTCGTTTCCTAAATTAGGGTTGCCACCCATGAAGCTATTTGAGCCCCTTAGGCAGGAAAGTTGCCATCTTTAAGGTGCTAATGGGTTTATGCATGATTTGTGGCCATCTTTATGGAAGTTGATTGCTATTTCTTGAGATTGGGACTTTTGGGTGCATGCAAAGTGATCAAGTACGTGACTTTATGATTTAGGAGGTCTTAAACAGCTTGGATCTATGTTTGGATAACATGGCTTAAGCATTAAGTGCCTAATGGCTAGTTTTTGGAATCAGGGCATGAACGCGCTGCTTAGGGATCGAGAACGTGCTGCGTTCCCATTGAGACCCGTGACCAGGATTGCGAAGGAACGCCCAGCGTTCCATAAGGGAATACCCTGCGTTCGTAAGTCAGTGGGCCCTTTTGGGTCATTTCCTTGGACTAGTTGCTTATGGGCCGTAATGGACATTTCTGTTGGATTGTTATTGGGCTATATTATATGTTGGGCTTGAGGGAAGCCTAATTTGAGAAGTTAGACCCAATTTAGAAAATTGGGTCATAAGTGGGCCGTTAGTGGTCTTGGTAAGACTATATAGAATTGTGCCCTTCATGTGATGGATTTGGACCTAGGTCATGGACCAAATTAAATCAGGGGTAAGATTGTCATTTTACCCTAAGGAAGCTTAATTGTTTTGGACTAAGTGTTATGTTGGTGTTGATAACTCGGGGAGTCGAGAGATCAACAGTTCGAGGATCTGCCAGCTAGCAGTGAGGGGTTATACACAATATTCTACAGTCAACTTTGCGAGGTGAGTTTTCCTCCTGTAGGAACGGGTTTAACGCACCAATGTCAGCCCATTTAAGTAGTACAGTATGCCAGGGTAAGCCCGATGCTGGGGTTAGCCCGATGCAGTTTATATGTTTCCGGACTTCGATCCGATGTCGGGGCGGTCCCGAGAAGTAGTTAAGTATGAGTGATGTCTTTTTTATTCATACGTGTTATTTGATATGTGTTATGTGTTCCAGGGAAAACCCAATGTATGCTAGTTTATATGTTATATGTTATATGTTCCAGGATTTGGTCTGATGTCGGGGCAAGCCCAATGCAGATTATGTGTTTATGTTATGTGTTATGATATATGTTATGTTGTGTATGTGCCGGGGTACGCCCGATTCCAGGGTGATCCCGATGCCCGATGCGGTCGGATTCCGGGGGCAGGAGTCCGATGTCGGGTAAGCCGATGCCAGGATTCGTCCTGATGCACTTGGGAGTAGTCTCAGAGTTATATATTTTTTATATGTGATTTGTATGGTATGTGGTAGTTTGGCGGAGCTCACTAAGCTTCGTGCTTACAGTTTTAGTTTTGGTTTTAGATACTTTAGCTAGCAAAGGGAAGGGATCGAGTTGATGGCATGGCACACACCAAAGTTTTTCCTAGCTTGGGAGTTTACTCTGATATTTTATATGAGACTGAGATATGTTGACAAATTTTATGAGATTTTGAGATACATGTTTTATGATTTTATACTGTCACATCCCAAAACCGAGAACGGCGGAATACGTTCTGGGGTGGAGGATGTCATGTACAGTATCATAACAATTGCATAATAGTAAAAACAAGCGACAACAACCATTGCATTTATATAGTAATTTTAAATACAAGCGTGTTCTGTACAGTTGATAGACACCAAAAGTATAAACAAAAATAAAAGATGGGTCTTGTATATGCTCCATCTTCTCAAAAGTTACACCAGTACCTGTCTATTTTTGACCTGAGAATACAAGGTATTTTGAAAACGAGTATCAGCATAAAGTTGGTGAGTTCATAAGAATTTAGTGTCGTTGCTTATATAAAAGTGTTTGCAATCATGTAATATAAAAGCTGTGATTAATGTTTGAGAATAGTAAAATCCATAGATATCCTATATTTTCCAGATTTGAGCATTTGTAAGTTTAATCATTCGAGTGTGTAAAAGTATTTTCATTGAAACTTTCAGTTATAAAAATAAGGTAATAGATTTCATTCAAGTAAAGTATATGAGGAAAGATATTGCCGGCTGGCTGTAGTAGTGTTGCAAACTTCAATTAGTATTATATATTTATTTACTTCGAGAAGTTAGCTTAGACTTTAATTCTTAGTGTGTTAATTTGGATATGGATGTGATCTCTCATGTAACCAAACAGAGTGATAATAGAGAGTCTGATGACCTTCCCGGTCATACGTAGTGTAGCGATGTTTTGCCACCCCTGGGCCTAGTCGGCTCGGACTGGTAGTTAATAGTCGGGATGTAATAGCATCCGTCTTGTATAGATCTATACATGTAGTGTTGCTTTCCTTCCAGGAAGCTCTGGTTACATGGTATTTGTACAGTAGAGTGTCGTATAGAGGGATAGTGTGTCATATTTTGGATTAGTGTATTCTCTTGTATTATAGTATAGTGAACTTTTAGTATAGGATATAGAGTGTTCTCTTTAACATGCATTAACTTGTAATAGTAGTAGTTATAGTGAGTATCATAGTAATAGCGGTAATGAGCAGTAGTCCTAACTATACCTATATAGTTAAATAGAGTGTGGGATTGCATTCCTTTGATCTACGAAGGTATTAAATAAGGTGAAGATTTTCATATCTAATACAAATATATATGGTCTATAACTTCGAATTCAACGACAGTCGGATGGATAACAATATACCCTAAGACCACAATCAAACAAGAACAGGAAATAAGGCAAGCTATCGGTCCTAAGTCCTTCAAGTCTTACTTATATAAATATATTGATATAGATATAGTCTAAAAGAAAAGTAGTTTGAATACAGTTTGAAAATAGTTTAATAACAATTTAACATAGAAAAATGCGTTTGAAAATCATTTAAAACAATTTTGTTGACAAGTAGCTAAAAGTATAGAAATCCTTTTTGATTTCGAGTTATAAATCACATATACTTTGATACTATAACTTGTTGTATTTAACTTGTATTCCCCCCCCCCCCCTAAAACATTTGAAAGGTTAATTAAGGGGGTATGAAATCACCTATAGCGAGTGGATCGGGTGGAAGTGTCGGTTGAGTGCTTGGTGTTAAGTGAAGACTTGAACACACTTTATAACCCTAGTAACATACGAAGACATATGTTTACATATAGTTAGTGATTAAAACACTAATTGAACATGTATAGACATCCTAATGTGGAGAAAAACTCGTTGGTTAAGTTCTAGGAGGCTATTGGGTTGCAAGGAAGGAGTATAAGGCCTCACTATGGAGTTTACTCCTCAAATACTCACCTTAGGTGAGTTTGCGGTTGAGGGACCAATTCCCCCATGAGTTTATGGCCGTAAACTCATGGGAGAAGTGTACTTGAGTGCTTAAGGGCCTCTTACATTACTAGGAAGGGTTCTAGGGTAAATCCATGGCTTGAGGGGTGATTAGGGTTCAAGAAGGGCACTCCCTTAGAGTTTGCAGTCCTTGGACCACTCTTTGGGAGTTTACGACCATAAACAATAGGGTTTACGGCCATAAACCCTTGGGCACAACATTTCCTTTGTATTTTGTGGTCCTAGGCTCATTCATACAAGTTTCTAGTCCATTAAACATGCTAAGGAAGGAGTTAAGGACACCAAAACACCCTTTATGGTGTTTACGGTTTTGGTGTTTACGGTTCATGAATGTTCATGGACCGTAAACTCATGTTTACCCCCCAAAGGCACGATTTTGGGTTTTTAATTTCATGCATGCAAGATTCCAAGTCATAGACAAGCATTAGAAGGGTTTTGGTGGGATTTTGGGGCCTTAAAACCCCTTTATGGGAGTTCACGGTTTTGGGAGGTATTCCCCAACCGTAAACTCTAGTTTTTGGGGGTATTTGGGTGATTAAATCCCTAATTTGCATGAATACAAAGCAAAACAACAATCTAGGAATGATTACTTACGGATTTGGAGCTTGAATGAGGTGTTTCTTGGCCCAAACCCACTTGTAGAGAGAGAGAGAGAGAGAGAGAGTGACTAGAGTGGTAAAAATTTTAAGTTGGTGACCATTCAACCCTTATATAGGGTTTGAGTTTGTGGCCAAGTGGAAATCTACTCGATACCGACGTTAAACGGGGCTTATGGTCGTACCCAATTAAATGGTTGTAATTTGACTTGTTTGTAACTAAAACTTTTTAAAAGAATTTTGAGGGCGTTTTACGTGTTTCTAATTTGAATAGATCCTTATGAAGTCATAATAAAAGTTCTAGATTTAATTGTCTGATCCCAATGTTAACGGAAAAGTTTTACTAAAAACAAGTTCTATTAACGGAAACGGGTTTCCGTGACGGAATAAATTTCAGGTTCTCACATATACTATGGTGATGATATTTATGTTTGTTAAATAATTTTGAAAACGAAATTTTTGGCTTCTATTTTTGGGATTTTTCACTATGACTCTGCAATATGTAGTAACATTGTATTTTATAATATTAGGGTTTATCATTACCTAATACTCTACTTAAATATTTCCTAAGGTTTGTATCCATATAATTACAATGAATCAGTTCATATATTGAACTTCCAATAGTTTAAGTCTAAATATCAATTTGTAGCATTTAGTTTGCTTAAACTACTGCTCAGATACCATGATTGAAAGACCCACACTTTCATATTTGACAATTGTTACTCCAAAACATGCTACATGCATTTTCATAAAAACAATATTTTACATTGATAAAGTGATTACAAATGATTATATACAAACTGACTATTACAAAGTGTTATATAATACATAACTACCCAAGATACTATACTTTTATACATACATGATTTCTAAATGCAATAGTTTCAAACTATTCAAAATCTTCTATCAGTATATGACTATATTGTTTGCTTATTGCCTGCAATTGTTAAACATTGAGAGGGGCAAGCGGGGACGCTTAGTGAATTCAACAATAGATATAATATAACGTTATGTCATATATATATATATATATATATATATATATATATATATATACATATATATACACTTCAATATGGTAGAAACAACGAGGAACAAGGAACAACAAAGGCATATGTGAGTCATGAGACAAGCTTTCCATATTAATCAATGATTTGATTCAAAGATATACAATCAATGAAACATAACAATTTTCATACTTGATATACATCAATAAAGCTTCGGCCCAAATGGTATAGAAGACATACACTTTCTGATTAAACATTTTGGTAGATTTTAGGCTTTCAACCCTGTCTAACCTTCTGCCAATGCCATAGAATAGAAGTCATTCTCTTACGAGACATGCTCTATATTGTCGTAGGCTACATACCAGTACCACCGTGAATCTAAGTTCTTTCACTGATCACATGGTCAAAGTATAACTTTGGTATCATAGATAGTAGAAATAATAACAACGGAAAAGTACATAGCACATATAACACATAACATACAATTGTTCCTATATATTGAACTCATCGTGATATGACTGAGGGTTAAAATAGTAATCTGTGCATCACTTCTTTATAATGATAATGTTTCTTCATTGAAAACCGGGAGCTTTCTTGAAAATCGGGTCTTGTGAAGGTTGAGTTTCAAACCGAAAAGATAAATTTCCCGTGCTTCTCGGGCACTTTGGGACATGTTTCGGGTGTTGGGAATGATTCCGGGGCTTCAGGGGAAGTTGAAATAGTGAAAATATGTGTTTAGGGGTAAAAAATGCCAAATTTCAAAAGTTATCCGGGTAATTTCGCACCCTCCTATTTATAGGAGGAGCTTGGGGCCGAAGGGAGGAAGGGGGCAGGTTGCGGCTCGCATGCGAAGACACGCGTCGGACGGAAGGCAGCACACGCGTCGGAGCTCGGACTCATCACGCGTCGGACACACGTCGATTTCGGATCAAACTGTGGCATTGAATGCGAGAGGCTGTGACATGGGGCAAGTTGCGAGAATTCGGGTGACGTGTCCGAGATTTGCCCTTATCCATGCGAGATTTCTCAAAAATTGTGCTCCGAACTTCAAAAATCCATAATTTTTGCATACGAGCTCCGTTTTTGAGGTTCTTTATATGCATGCGTAGGCAAGCATATATTCTACAACTTTCGTTTAAACTTCGTGGGTGAATTTTGAATTTATTTTTAATATTGTTATTTTTAACAGACGGGGACAGAAAAATTTATTAAACATTCATAACTTCTTCATCCGACATCCGTTTTCGTCTGTCTTTTTACCGTTGTAATACTATTGACGAGACCTTCAATTCTTTTTTAGGTTGTTTCGGAGAAATATCGCTCGATCTTTATTTCGAGTTTTTAGTTGTCTACTGCTATTCTGAAATTTAGAAAAATCATAACTTCCTCATATGACATCAGATTTAGACGTTCTTTTTTATGAAAATTCTCGGTTTAAAAAATACTACGACTTTTATTTAGATCTTAAGGGCTAAAGATTATTTTATCAAAAACTCACTTTTTACGTCATTCGGCGTCGTGCCGGTTTTGTCGCGAAACTTTAAATAGTCATAACTTCTTCGTTATAACTCAGATTTCGATGAGGTTTTCGCCTAAATGTTTATAACGAGATTCTTTATAATTTTCAATAATAAGATTTTTCTTATTTTAAATTTTATATTTTCGTTAAATTTCAATATTTAACTTTTGATTGGAATCTCATAAGACTTCTAATATTTTCCGATTGATTCTAAACATAGTTTTACTTTATTTCTAGTAAAAACTATCCGTTAGAATTCCATACACAAATTTCATATAATATTTCATAATATTATTCACTTTTAAAATTTACAAAACACGATTTCAAAACGTGTATGTTACATAATTAGTAGGCCAATAATTTCATTTTAACATCTTAGAGAAAGAGGGTGTTTGGCAAAACTTATTTGAAAAGACTTATGACTTTTTAACTTATAAGTTATTTGGTGAAATATTGAGTTTTTAATAAGTAAGGAGTAAGTTACTTATCACTTTTTGACTTATTAGAGGTTACCAACAGCTATAAGTTGTTTCTTACCCAATTTTTTTTGACTTAAATCGGTATCAAACCGGTAATAAGTCAAAAAGCTCATTTTTTTAATCTTTGCAAAACACCCCCTTATTACAACGTTATACTGAATTTCATTAATGTAAACCAAATTCCAAACCAAATCCTCATTACAATCCCTTTAAATATTTTATAAGATAAAATTAAAAATTTAATAATGGCTTTAAGTTTAATATATATGTAACACCCATAAAAATCAAGCCAATTTAAAACTTTTTCAAACATCCAAAAGCCATTAATTATTACAAAATGTTTTTAAAATACTTTAATATCACAGTAACCCAGAAACCATAAGTCCAAAACACGAGGATGTGTATGGTCACGCCTTCGCCCTGCCAAGACATCTGAAGCACCTGAAACAATAAACTGAAACTGTAAGCAAAAAGCTAAGTGATTTCCTCCAAAATACCAACACCATACAAATATCACCATAACATATAACAAATACAGAACAACATGCATAATGAGCTTTCATCCTGATTGGACCGCCTACAGGGCCTACAGCCTATCTGGGCCGCTCCCGAGCCTTCGGCATGACTGGACCACCTTGCAGGGGCTACAACCTATCCAGACCGCTCACTGGGTATGTTGGCCTATACCACAAAGCAGGACCGCCTCAACCCAACCCCCAATCAAACAAACATGTGCACATAAATATCATACACTAGCTCATATCATATAACAGTCAAACCGGTCTAACAGAACACTAATCATAGCAACGTCCCAATAACCAGGATACAAACTTAACTGGTCACTAACATAACATCATCCTATAACTTGGACACTAACCTAACCAAGTCACTAAGCATAAGCATACCACCATCCTAACTTCCAGGATGTAATCAATAAACATATCATGCCATAATCCATATACAAATATATAAAGAGCCAGCCTTGGTGCCTTAGACCTATTGGTATAGTGAGGATAACTCACCTGACACTGCTGAAGTCCCACGGATGAAACTCCAGTTGCTGGTTGACCGATTCTCGAACTGCCAACATCAAACAACACCCAATTAATAATTGGGTTCCAAGCCCAAGGTCCAACTCACACTCCAAAGGCCTAAATGTCAAATATGGGTCAAAGTCCAACATATGGCCCAATATCATATAATCATCGAGGCCCAAAAGTAAGGCCCATCTATGGCCTAATTTTCCATATTGGACCCAAACCCTCATATGGGCCTTACAATAAAGCCCATTAAATTATTCTAGTCCATTTACTTGTTCTTGGATGGCCTATTAATAACCCAATTACCAAAGCCCAATAAAAGGCCCAAATCAAGGCCCAAGTGAGATTAGGGTTAACTGTTCCTACTTAACGCATTAAGGGCTTAATCCATTAAGTCCATTATTGCCTTAGGTTAATTTACCAATGATTATAATTCCATATTTTAAGTTTAATAATTAATTCTGATGCGGTCCCGATAAGTCCCAAATTAGGGTTTCATGGCATTAGGGTTTTTTGAACCCTGATAAGGGTTTCTAACCCATCTTAGCCCACTAGGCCCAAAACCAAGTTTTTAAGCCCATTAAGGTTTCCTAGGCCTATTAGGGCTTCATTGGGCCCATTAGGGATTCAAGCATCCCAACCGAATAAAAGATGCAAGGCAAAGCACATCGCCACCCGACACGGCGGCTAGTGGCGATAGGAGGCATCAGCCACCACCTCACGGTGGTGGTTATGGATTTTCTATTATTATTCTGGGAACCATTCACAAGTTATAACTCAATCCAAATAGAACACACACACGTACAGCTGCACAGTGGCGACAGATGGTGGTTGGAGGTGGTATCCACCACCTCACGGTGGTGGTGGTGGCCCACTTTTGATTTGGGTTACACAACCCACCCATTTAATGAAAGAAAACAACAATACACACACACCCCTAAATTACATAGCAACACACACACACACACACACACACACACACACCTTCCACAGTGGCTGTGGCAACGGGACAATGGCAGCAGGCGGCGACTTGGTCTATTAAAGAAACGACAGTGGTGGTCTGCCCCGACAACGCAACAACAACGATGACAACAACAATAGTGACTTAGAGTGGCAGCATCGGCAGTAATCGGTGGTATCACTCGCATCGATATCAGCAACTACTAGACGGGAAGGAGACGAGGTAGTCGGGCAAGGGTGTTAGCTATAACAGTCGCTCAAAATGATGACGTCAGTGACCGCATTGGCAGGAGAAGATGGAGAAGCACGCTTTAGTAGCACCGATTAATGGAGCAACGGTGTTCGCCGGCCCCCAACGGTTCACAGCTTCGATATATCGGACAACGGCGACAATGAACGGATCAACTGAAGGTCCACGATGTTGATTATGGGGTGGCTATGGCGACTATCTATTGGAGAGGTGACAGCACCGAAGAATGGAGGAGAGGGAGAGGGTGGCGGCTAGAGGGGGAAGAGGAAGTGGGGGATGATGACTGCACATATTGTTCCTAGGGTTTGGGTTACGGGACCCTTAAATACCCGCTTCATTTAAAAGTTTTCCATAAAGCCAACTATAGTCCCTCCCTATATTATTTCATTCAATCATAGCCCATAATTTACCTTTTCAACCCTACCCTCTGAAATTCTTTTCAAATCAAACCCGAAACTTACACTTTATCCCCTGACCCCATATGATATTCTCACGTTAATCCAATATTTTCCCAACAGTCCCCATCTTTGAAAATACCTTAATAATAAGCTCATAATTTACTAGACATCCTTCAACCTTCAAAATACTTTACATACTAACCCGAAAATTACATTTTAATCTCCAAAACTCTCAATTATAACTTTTAACCCCCTGGAGATTCAAAGCTTGCCATTTGGCTTCCCGAAACCAACTCCCAGCTAATTGTTATTTGATTTTGGGCTATAATAGCATATAATAATAATAATACAAATTGCTACTCGGGTTCCAGGTTTATTATTTAATTATTATATTCTAAATGGGATGTTACAATATACATACATACATATATATATATATATATATATATATATATATATATATATATATACATACATATATATATATATATATATATATATATATATATATATATTCAAATAAGAAATTTTATTATACTGAGAACAATTGAGAATAAATTTAACCACTAAAAAAAGCACCTAACTTTTAATGAAGTGTAGGGTGTATGTGTATCTTTTCATTTCTTTTCCAAATGAAAGCTACCAAGTCATCTCTTTCACTATATACCATCACACCACCATGAAGTTTAAACTTGGGGATATTTTTTAGATGCCATTTTTTGCATATTATAGGGTAGATTTTATTATCATTTAGCATCATATTTGGTACATCTACATGTTATTTATTTAAATAATGTTCAACTCATGTATTTTGTTAGAATTCCTGTACTACTCATGTTTTTATGTCAATTTCAGATAGTTCGAGTGGAGCAGTGCTTTGGGAGCAGTTGGATGCGCGTTTGGAGCTGAAAGTGGAGCTTGGAACTTATGGAGTATGTTAAGGAATGTTTGGAAGATGCTTTGGTAAAAAAACATTCGATTGAATTGATCACGTGATGATAAAATATGCAATTAAAAGTTAAAGGATGTTGCTGGCATCTTTGACCCCCTGTTAGTATATTGACCATATCTAATGAACTGTAACTTCGATTGATGCGATTCAAAATGATCTGAAAAGTAGATGAAATTTTAGACGTCTTAGGCAAAACATTTGATCGCAACTCGTGTCCATGCGAGCACATGGAGCCTTTATGCGATCATAACTTGGATTTGAGGTTTTTTATTGACAAAAATTCATCCAAAGGTAAAAAATGAAACCATGCGATCGCAAATTCCCTCTAAGCAAACACATATTCCCTCTATGCGATCGCAGTTACCCCAAAAAGTGCCAAAATATCATCTTACTTCATTAAAAAGGCCCATGACACGTTTTCTCAAAATATACGATCACAACTTTGATGCATGCGATCACATGTGCGACATTTTTCCTGTTGGACGTATAAATAGACCTTTATAACCTTCTAGTAACCTAAGTTGGCGATTCCAGAGGTACCAGACGATGAAAATATGATTTTAGAGGCGTTCCTTCTCCAATTTTAACAATTTCTGAAGACCTGAAGACTATGGATCATGTCCTTCAAGTAGATTAGTAAGATTAGCTGTTTGATGTCTCTTTTCACTTTTTTTTTTTATCAAATTATAGCTATTTCTAGCTAAAACCTTAGTTTTCAGTTTTGCAAAGACAAGTACATTTCCTGTGATTGATCATTAGATCTGATTTTTGATTTATGTTTCTATGTAGATTCTTAAGTTTTATTCTTAATAAATGTTTGATTTTGATTCTTGTTAGTCTGATCACCTAGCTACGATTTTATCATTCCAGTTAATCAATTTAGAATACGTAATTGCTCTTATTAACTGGTAATAAGTAACATGTAATAAATTTGTTCTGTGATTAGGATTTGACTTTATTATAAACTGATAAATCATATCTTCACGATTCCGAGCTTGTGAGAAGTATTGGGTATTGTTGGGAATTTACAAAGAACTTAATGCAACTTTTCTGATTTAATTAAGAGCTTATTTAATTTAATAGTAAAACGTTAGGGTTAATTGAAGAGCTTGTTTTGATTAACTAATTTAGGTAAAAGAGAAATTACTAAAGCTTATTAGTTTTTTTCAGTACCAACTTAGATAGAATGCATTCTGAATAACCAAATCTGGACTGGTTACATGATTAGGAAAGTCACAGCAGAGCTGAAACCGCTTTTATTATTGATTTTCGTTTAATTTAATATCATTGCATTTTTAGTTTTTAGTTTAATCAAAAATCCCCATTTATAATTTATGTTTTGACTAGATGTGTCTGATGCAAAAAGGCAATGACTTTTAGGCTGTATCCCTGAGGATTCGACCCTGCTTCCCTCTACTATATTTTTGTGCAACCAGCAGTGATAATTTACTTGTTTAATATGCGTGTGCGTGACAGCGTGTTAACAGTGATCGAGTATCCGAGATGTTGGGAGTTAGAGATCGATAATTTTATATGAAGATCTGTCTGATTTTATTGTGTTTTAGTGTCAGCCGACTCCACTGCTCGAATGCTGCTAGCAATGTGCCTTGTGTGACTCACATTGATGGGAACTAACTATCACATAAATACATTAAGTAACATGTTATGGAGGTTAAATAATTGTAGAGTGAATGATTTGGCCTTATTGCACAACTCTCGTTTGAGTCTAACCGTTTTAGAGTTGGGTCCTTTAGTCGAAAGATTATTTATGTTTTGTTGCGTGTAATTGTATTCATGAAGTGGTTGGCTGAAATTAATTGGATCCCATCATTAACTGATGGCAGGGGAGGTGGGAAATCCTAGGAGAGCCTAGGGAGTATTTTAGAGGAACCGAGATGATTCATGAGGATAGTATGGATTGGTATAGAAGGTAGTATTGGGTCCGTACTACTAGAAGCACAGGATCCATACTCAAATTGATGAAATTTTTGGGGGTTCTAAGGGTTGGTTGGGGTAGATAGCATTGTTTGATACCATGATTCATGGCAGTGGTTCCGTATCGGTCAACCTTTGGTTATTGATGCTCAGACATAAGGATGGTTCTGGTAATTATTTTGAGCCCCAATGGCGATAGTGATTTGGGTGATTGGTTCATACCTCGATAAGTTTGTGGGTTTTGAGGCCTCGAGGGTTTTGCTTGAGGCTGTGCATTGAGTTGCAGGACTCAAGAAGGAAACGATTGTTATGATCGACTTAAGAATTGCAGCTGGAAATTAAGCGGTGGATTGATGGATTGGATTGTTGCTATATGCAGCAAGGATTATGCACTTTCAGTTTTTCGAGTTTGGAGAAGGAGTGAGCAAGCTTGTGACTATCAGATCTTGGATGTAAACCCAATATAGGGTCTATTAGCCGCGGTGTTTGGCAACAATATGTTAGCGTGGAAGTACACAGATGGATGGATGTGGTATGGATGCCTTGTGATGCGATCAAGGGTTCGTGTTCTTGGGTTATAGGTAGGTCGGGTATCGGGTTGATGGTTGGGATTCAAGGAAAGGAGGGTATGTTTTGGATCGTAAGTTGGTATTTGCTTATGCATTTTTATGATTGGAAAATTTCAGAGGTCTTCAGCTGAAATTCAAGATTCTCTTAGGATTTTTTTATCCTTATCTGGAAGATCATCTTGCGTGTATTATACACTCCAAGATTCAGGGGTGGTTGTACCTGGTTAAGCCGATTTGAGACATGGTTTGTTCACAACACCAGTGGGTGGTTGTTCGAACCCTAAGTTGGGGAGAACTAGGTATTCTACTTGGAGGATCTTTAATCTGTTTGAGTTTGTGGTGTTGGAAGAATGGTTCATAGGTGTGTGATGTGGGTATGCGGGATTTTAGCTTAAGACTTAGTCAAGTTAGGGGTATTGTGCAAACGTTGTATTGGATTATTGAGTTAGTTGTCAATGCAGTCTCGATCGTTGGTCTATTCATTCATCATTCATCGGAGGTTCTCCGAAAGTTCAAGTTGTGATAGTTGAATTTCAATGGACGTGTCAACCTATCATTAAGTTCAATATGGTTTATGCCCTTTTGGTTCATGGGTATGTTTACCCTCAATGGTAGTGTGGAATTTTATTTCATAAGCAGACTCAAGTTTTGGTAGCATTCAAGATGACCTTGGAAGTTTTCTCGAGCTCGTTACATATTGTTGGAATCTATTTAGTCTCAATCAAGTATGGGATCTTGTTTCGACAAATCATGAGGATGTCTTCTGTTATTGGTTGAGGTATCGTTTCGATAGAACTCTAGTATTTTTTCACTTTTTGGATGGAGTTATCGGTTCCCTAAGGATATGTATCATGGTAAATTCATATATATTGCCGAGAGGGGCATATGTGAGTTGGACAATATAGCACTGGAGCACTTGGTTTGAGTTATGTGCATGGTTCTTTGTGGGTTATAGCCTTCAAATTGGGTCAAGAGTACGGCCATTTATCCTATTCTCAGGTCGTGTGTGACCATGTTTTTGTAAGGGTTTGCATTGGTAGCAGCTTGTTCTATGAAGGAAATTGTGCATGGTAAGATTATAACTTTCTTATGCTCGGTTGGCGTTAAGAGGGAAGTTCATTAGGTCCCTACAAGGCAATGGAATGATGTGAGTATCTTTTGGTCTAAAGTATTGGGTGAATGATGTATGTATCAGGACCATTCCATACATGGGATGAGGGTGGGGTAGGGCATTCTAAACTTATGTTGTGGGCTCCGAGGCTATCCATACCTATACTGAGGACCTTATAGGAGTATTTCAGTCATTGTCTATGAGCCCAGTGATCATGATTATTTATTTCTTTTGCTTGTGGTACTGTCGGTATTGGTGCGTTGATGAAAGTCGAGAGACTCATAAATCAGTTGGTTTAGATAAAGGGAACAGTTAAGGGTTGTTGGGAGTATTGTTCATGCATCGAAAAGTCTTTACGGAATGTTTGTGTTGTAAATCCTGTTTGTTCGCAAGCTGTTATTAGGGGTCCGATTATCAAGATTGGGTATCGGTTATGAAGTCTCGAATCATAAATTTCTTGGTGAATTTCCCTAGTGATTTTCTAGATGGGTGTACACCTGATTTGATAAGTATTGGAGGAAGATGTGAAAATTCTTGGATTTCTCATCTTTGCTCGTGGGAGCAATGGTTGCGAATGGTGTGTCAGAGAATCAAGGGTTAATTAAAGACTTTCAAGGCATTGTATGGATTTGGAGTTGGTGGAATCCGCGAGTGATGGGGTTGAGTTCGTTTTTCGTGAATTTGTTGGTGGTCATGCTCAAATAAAAGAGGTGGATTCGATGAAAGGATGAATACCAGGTTTAGAATATAAGTTTTGAAGTTTAGATCGAATGGATTCGCGGTTTCGAGAGGTGTGTTGATTGAGTTTGTTCGGTGATTGTATTTAAGAGTCCCGAACCTTTTGGTTCTTGCTAGAAGTTCAGTTTCATAGCTAAGAAGTTGTAGATCACGTTGGCGTTGTGTTTGCTTCTTTTCAGTGGTTAATGGATGAGGCTCAGTTTAAGAGTCATCATGGTATTGATGTATCAGATGTTTTCATCAGCAAGTCATGGTTTATGTGATGGTATATTCGATTGACGTGATCCAATCATGCTGAAGGCTCAATATTTGGGTCAACCTGCATGGAGATCACACAAGTAATGGGCTTCGGATTCAACAGTAGCATTTGTAAAAGGATCAGTGTTTATTCTCAGTTATGGTGTGGGCCGGAGTTTTTGGATCCCAGGTGGGTGATAAGGAGTGATTTCAAGGACAAAATCCAATTTATGTGGGGGAGAGTTGTAACACCCTGTCCCGTATCGTTTCCTAATTCGGGGTCGCGACCTGAATACTGGTTATCATAAGGATTAAGGAGTTTGAGAAAGGGAGATTTAAACCCATCTGTATGCGGGTAAGGTAGGATAGATGATCCGAGAAGTTCAGTTTGTGATTTGGAGCCCAAGGGTATAACCGTAAAGTGGCAGTCGGCGCTTTTATGAATTTTTTATTTTTGTTCAGAAAGTTTTAATTCAAGGATGATTTGATAGAAGTGTAGATCTTCTCGTTACCTTTTTTTGGATATAAGGATCATCAAAAACGGACTTGTAACGAAGAAGTTATGGCCTTCGGAAGTTTGGGTGATTTTAGGGTTTATCCGGGTATGTGGGGCGTACACAAGTGTATGCATGGTGTACTAGTGAAAAGGACAGTACATGGGGTGTACGCTAGGTGTACTATGCTGATGATCGTGGAAGCCTTAGGGAGTAATTTGGGCGTACTCCAGTCAGTCCCAAACCCTAATTTAGGGTCTTATACCCTATTTAAGCACCTTAACTCACCACCAAAACCTAATATCTTCAACCTCCATCCTCTTTAGCCCTAGAAATGAAGGCATAGCCTCCATTGGTGTGGTTCTTGAGTTTTTGGTGGTAATGCATGCATCTTGGTGCTCATGGAAGAAAAATGAGCTTGTTGGAGAAGTGTGAGATTGCGTTGAGCTTGTGGATCCAGGCTTAGTGCACCATGATCTATCTTCTAAAGGTATAAGCTTCAAACTTTATGACTCTATTCTTAGATCTTGTCATGGCATAATTTCATGACCTTTTGTCCTAGATTTTGGATCTTTGTGAGTATGGATTACTCAAAAGCATTTTAGCTGTCCTTTTTGAGGTTTTGAAGTGTAATGAGTCATAATAATGCTTGCTTGATGGTTTCCTTAGCACCATGCAAGACTTGAATGGTTTTGAGCATCATGAAAGAAAGGATTTTGGAGATTTATCCCTCTTTATCCATGTGTAGGCTTAAAGGTTTCGACTTTAGGGGTTAATACATCATTTAGGGTTAAGAGAAATGGTTGGATAACTTTGGCTTAACCTAATAAGAGCTTCATGTGATTTTTTTCCCTAATGAGTACGTTGGGCGTACTCTGAAGAACGCTTAGCGTAAATAGGATTTCATTCCTTAAGGAATTGTACATTGCACTGGGAGGGTGAGTATGTGCGACGTACACTTCTGGTATGCAGGGCGTACTCCCGAGATGGTTGAATTTTAGGCCTTTTGGTTGGGGTCTTGTTGGACCATTGTACTTCTAACGTCAGGCCTTGGATTGAGTATGGGCTTTCTTGGGATTTAATTCATGATGGGTTTTCGGACCAATTAGGAAGTTGGGCCATATCGGACCTTGGTTTTGGGCCAATTAAGAAAAAGGGTAATTGGTCTTTTACTCTAGTCATTAGGAAAGAAATTCAGATTCTTGAGTATGGGTCGAGATTCAATTATTAATTGGATGATATTTGATGGCGATAGCGAACAAGGATTCCCAGATAGGTGGTTCGAGCATTTGTCTGAGATATTCAGTCGCTTTAAGTGAGTTTTCCTCATTGTACTAATGGGTCGAAGGCACAAAGGCTAGCCCATTGGATTGATGTCATGCTATACACCGATATGTCGAGTATGGAATAGATATGAATGATTATGTGCTAGTTGTCGATATGCTAAACTAGTAAATCTGTAGGACTACCTGTGACTCTGTCTACATGATTATATGTATATGGTTGTTATCTGTATTGTTTTAGGTTGGATTTGTACTGCTTCGTGCTGTAGCCAACAAACCCTGAAGCATTCCAGATATGAGCTGAGGACCGAGTGGTATTATAGACTCATACAGAGGGCTCGGGTACATTCCAGATACAAGCTGAGGACCCGTTGGTATGCCAGATCAGAATCGCCCTAAGGACTTGAGTGTATTGGAAAATTCCATATATGAGTTGAGGGCCGGATAGGGCATGTCAGACTCATACCGAGGGCTCAGTAGCGTTCCAGATATGAGCTGAGGACTGATTGGTAGACCAAACTCGTACTGAGGGTTGAACATTTGTATGCCAGTCTCATGACCGATTGGATTAGGGAGCAAGCCAGACATAAGTTGTGGGCCCCAATGGTAAGCCAGACTTATGTTGTGGGCTCGGGAGCAAACCATATATGAGTTGCCTGATAGGCAAGCCAGACTCATACTGTGGATCATGGGTAATCAATTTGTTTTTGCTATGGACCCAATAGATCTTGTTATTTGTATATATTATCTGTTTGTGTGTTGGTACTTTGGAGGAACTCATTAAGCTCCGTGCTTATAGTTTTGTTTATGGTTTCAGGTTCTGTAGAGGACCGTGTCATGGTGAAGGCGTGACCGTACATATCCTTGGTATTTCAACTGATTGGATCTTGGGTGACTCTAATTTTAAATAATGTTTTGGAAACAATTTTGTAAACATTTTATTAGTAAATGGGTTGTTTTGAAAGGTTTTAATTGGTTGTGATTTTTATGCATGTTACATCTTGATTAAAGTGTATTAGTTCGTCCAAAGAGATTAGATTTCATGACGATGAAAACTGAAGTGAAGTTGCACATACATAGAACGAGATAAACACTAAGATTAAAATGTCAAAGAATTGCACAAAATGCCATATTAGAAATAGAATTTGAAATTGATGATCATGAATTAAACTAAAATTGATCGAACTATTTTATTATTACAAAAACAAAAGTTAAAGTAGTTTATTGGATCTTACATTCGATCTTACATCTATTGCATCTAGAATCAAGAGAAATAACTTCATATTTATTAGCAATAACTTTCACCTTGACCTCCATTTGATCTTCAACACATAAAATGAGAAGACATATCATGCCTTCATCTTGTTTATAATCAACAATAATGAGTCATTGATCCATGGTAGATTTTAGATCGATTGATCATCATTGCTAATGAAACATGGACCGATTGTGGATATTGATTCGGAGGCAACAAGGAGTCGTCAAGAAAAAACGTGATCAAGAATGTGACATCATTTGGCGGAGAAGCGAGGACAGGAGGAAAGAAAGAGAGAGATCTATGAACGTTATGTTCTCTCTCGATCTCTCATTGATGATTTCACTGTCGAAGGAAGAAGGCAAAGCGATAAATGAAGACTTGTTTGTGTGTGAGAAAGAAAGGGACAGAGAGAGAAAGATAGAGTCAGTAACTAGTAAAGAGAGAATTTGATTTTCATAAATTTGTTAATTTAGTTATTAGGAAATAATGTATTTTATCCCGAATATACCACTCTGATCATTTTTTAAAAGTATAACTGTCACACCCCCGAACCAGACGGCGGAAATGTCCGAGGGTTCTTGTGACTTAAATTGAATACCATCACAATGAATATACATGAATCATAACATAAGTCATCACCATGCATTGAAATATTACAACAGATATTGTTTACATTTAGTACATTGTTTTAGACATTACAAATTCATAACATAAACTGTCTGACAGATAATCTAAGCAAAACACCATGACATTACTTGGTACTTATTCTTCGGTTTACCTGTTATTTGAGAATACAAGTTATTTTGAAAAACGTCAACATATGAAATGTTGGTGAGTTCATAAGGAATGTTGTGGTAAAATGATTTGGTGTAGTTTGTAAAACCCAGAAAATCCGATATTTTCTGAAAAGTGTATTTGTTTATAAAAAGTGTGAAGATCCGTGAATATATGCTTGTTGATTTTCAAAACATGTATAATTGTTGAACCTTTGCAATCATCACGCAAGTGAAAATGTTGAACTTCCCAGGAAAACCCGATGTTTTCCCAATACATAAAATACATTGACTTGTCTATTGTTATACCGATACGTCGAATGATTTTGATTACCCGGGTGACGTTGGATTAATTAGGGTTTGTGAGTTGTTATAATCACGCATTAAAGAAAATGACTAGTTTATAACTACAAATTACGAACGATCCTTAGAGGCATCAGCCGTTACTACTCACTTAATCCACCCACCCTGATTACTCTTGCTTATCGTCCTGAATCTGTTTACTTTGATTTCTCATAAGCCCAACAACCGAGGAGATAGGAGAGTACGAAGTCCCTTTATTTCCATGAGTTATTCAAGGCTATCGGGAATGCGAAAGGCACTTGGCCCAACTCACATTTGACTTCTTGACCTCACTAGCAGTACTAATGGGCCACTAGGGCCCAATAGCACATTAGAGCTATTGAAAGTCCTTTTACATGGAATTGGGTCATAGGAGACCCAATAACATGTAAGCATATTCCCTTTGGGCCCAAAGATCATGTTAATGGGCGAGCAAGGCCCAACAAGCATGATTTGAAACTTCCAAGCCCAAAGTTTGTAAGTTAGCTCATCATAATTATCACGTGTTTATTGAAATGCTTTGGTTCTACGATTTTGTTTTGTTATTGATTCGAGAGCGAATCAATTCGTTTTTTAACGATATTTGTTGTTGAGAGTGTATTTGTTTTCTGTTTCGTCGGTAGTAGTGGATCGTGTATTTATTAATGAATCAATTTGTTTGAAAGTGGAATTTGACCCTTTTCACTACCCTTCTTTTATAAAAACAACACTTTTAGTCCTTTTTATATAAAAGAATTTCATTTTAGGTCCTTAAAACCTTTTTCTTGACACTTTTGTAATATTTATTTGATGAAAACACGATTTTAACCCCAAAATTTACTTTATTAACAGCTTCAGCCCCTCCAGATGAGTGTTTCTCGGTTAAGGACCCATTTTTCACAACTTTTATAGTTTTGACCTAAAATCTAAAAACTTTACATTTTTGGTCCTTTTTGTTAGTGAAAAGCATTTTTGACCCTTATAAACATTTTGTTATGGTAATTACCCCCTGTTTTATAGGAAATTACATTTCCAGCCCCTCAACTTATCATTTTCGCAATTTTGAGGCTTATTGGGCCGAAAAGCCCATAAATAGCCCATTAGGCCGAAAATTTACACTTTAAGCCCTTTGAAATTCCTAAAGTTTAGAAAAATAATTGTAGGAACTGTTTTGACCCTTTTAACCTTCAAGAAACCGTGACTTGTTGATTTGTACCCCTAGTTTTGTATTTTTGACAATTTAAGCCCAAAAATGGGTTTTATGTTAGAACATGTTCATCATGACCTTATAAACCATTTTTCTTGACTTGTTTAGTGTAAGATAGCCAAGATTATGCTTGTTTCCTTTCTCATGTCATAGATCTCGGGTTTACACCCCTTTTTGGTATCATATTCATCACAAAACACATGATAACACGCACATACATGCATCAAATCACACATAGCATACATATACACATAGATCTACACATTTTCTTGTATTCTCCCCCATAAAACTCATAAAAACCGAAAATAAAGGGGTATGAAACTCACCTTTGCTTATTGTTTTCGATTTGAAGAAGAAAAGAGAAGAGTTTGTTTTTATTTTCGGCTTTAGCAACCTTTCTTGGAAGATCTCGAACTTAAAGAGCTTCTAAGGTGAAAGATCACAAGATTGAATTGATTTACCTTAAATGATGAATTACTTGGTGAAAACCTTTTGAAACACAAGAAATTTCGAGATTTTTGGATGAAAGAGAGTGGATGATTCTTGAGTGGTTTAAAGAGAATTTTGTTGTGAAGTGTGTGTGTTTCTCTTGCTCTCATCCGAAAAAAGAGAGAGAGAAACAGAGAGAGGAAAAGAGAAGATTGATGAGATGTTTACTTAGGTGTATGGGAATTGCATGGAAAACCATTAAGTAAAAATGAGGTGGCAATGAGAAAGTCAACTCCTCTTTCTCTTGTGGGTTTGGGCCGAAAATGGAGTGGGAAAGAGAAAATTTTTTGGGCTTTGAATGATTAAGCCCATTTTATGGTTAAGTTAGGTGATTTTTGTCCCAAATAAATATAAATATGATTTTTATGACCTATTAGGGCTAAATTATGTTGGTTATGGCCCAATAAGGTCCATTTAGGTATTTTATTTCATCCTAGGCCCAATATGGCCCAAAATATTTGAAATATATGGAAGTGGGTTCAATTAGAGCCCATTTAAGAGTTTTAAGCCCAAGATAGTCAAATTGGAAGCTTATTGGCCCATTAGGCCCAATAAGGAAATCCTAATCCAAAATGGACTTAAACAAGGACTTCTAGGGTTTCCAATTATTTGTTGACGATTTGTAGTGCTTGTATGAAGTGTTTGATTGAAATTATGTTGTTATTGAATAAGCATCCTATATGCTTTCACATTGTTGGTTCACATTTGTTATCATTGTTCAATGTTTACAAGGCATCAAAACTCCTAGTTGTGACAGTAATGTACCATTAAAAGTGTTGATAATTACAAGTATGTCATATTTGATCTAAGCCATTAAAAATTTTGATCTAAAGTACCATCTTTAGTTCTCGGACTCTCAGGAAAGCATAGGTTCTCTAGTGATTATTCCTATATATATATATATATATATATATATATATATATATATATATATATATATATATATATATATATATATGAAATCGCTATCTCTATCTGAGACATTGGCACTCCGTGAAGTGAATCTACTATCTCTATCTGAGATGATAGACATTGGCACTCCGTGAAGTCTCACGATTTCTCGAATGTATATTCTTATCAATCTCTCCATCTTGTAGGATTCTTTTATTTGTAGGAAATGAGCGGATTTCGTCAGTTTGTCAACTATTACCCATATAGTGTCCAATCCATTTGACGTCTTGGGCAGCTTGGTCACGAAATCCATAGTAATCCTTTCCCATTTCCACTCGGGAATTACTGGTTGCTGAAATAACCCTGAGGGCTTCTGGTGTCCCACCTTTACTTTGGCGCAAGTAAGGCATTTGCTAACATTGGTAGCAATCTCTGCCTTCATGTTACGCCACCAATAATGTTCTTTAATATCCAAGTACATTTTGTCCGAACCCGGATGGATGGAGTATCGCGTCTTGTGAGCTTCATTCATTACTACTTCCCTACATCCTCCAAGTTTAGGGACCCAAATACGGTTCATGAAATAATATACTCTGCCCTCATTCACCTCGAGATTCTTATCCATTCTGCGTAACGCTTCGCTTGTTTTGTTTTCCGCCTTCATGGCATCTGACTGGGCTGCCCTAATCTTAGTGGTTAGGTGAGATTGAATGGTTATTGAGAGAGTTTTCACACGATGATTAGAGTACTCTTTCCGGCTCAAGGCATCAACTACCACATTAGCCTTGTCGGGGTGGTACTTGATTTCACACTCATAATCGTTTAATAGTTCAACCCATCTTCGTTTTCTCATATTCAGTTCTTTTTTATTCAAAATGTGTTGGAGACTCTTGTGGTCCGTGAAGATGGTGCACTTCGTACCATAAAGGTAGTGCCTCTAAATCTTCAGGGCGAAGACCACTGCTCCCAATTCCAAATCGTGGGTTGTATAATTCACTTCGTGCGTCTTTAGTTGTCGGGACACGTAAGCTATCACTTTTCCACGTTGCATGAGAACGCAACCTAAACTCTGATTTGACGCGTCACAGTAGACTACAAAATCTTCCGTTCCCTCTGGTAATGATAGTACTGGGGCACTGCAGAGTGCTTACTTCAGAGTTCGGAATGCAGCTTCTTGTATGTCCGTCCATTTGAATGGTACACCCTTTTGTGTAAGCGAGGTAAGTGGTTTGGCGATCTTAGAGAAGTTTTGAATGAACCTCCTGTAGTAACCTGCTAGACCTAAGAATTGGCGAATTTCTGTGGGTGTCGTCGGGACTGCCCATCCTTCGATGGCTTTGACCTTAGAAGGATCCACATGTATTCCTTCCTGACTAACAACATGACCCAAAAAGTTCATGCTACAAAGCCAGAACTCACACTTCGAGAGTTTTGTGTATAGCTTCTCAGTTCGTAGGGTTTCCAGGATTTGTCGGAGATGTTGGCCATGGTCTTCTTCGCTTCGATAATAAACTAGAATGCCATCAATGAAAACAATAACAAAGTTGTCGAGGAATGGTCGGCAGATTTGATTCATTAGATCCATGAATGCGGCAGGGGAATTCGTTAGACCGAAGGGCATTACGACAAATTCATAATGTCCGTAACAAGTTCGGAAAGCGGTTTTCGAAATATCCTCTTCCCGGACCTTGATTTGATGGTACCCGGATCATAGATCTATCTTAGAGAAGTAAGTAGCTCCTTGGAGCTGGTCAAATAGATCGTTGATTCGTGGGAGTGGATAGCGATTTTTGACAGTGAGCTTACTCAGTTCTCTGTAATCAATGCACATCCTAAAAGATCCTTCCTTCTTCTTGAAAAAGAGGACTGGAGCTCCCCATGGCGAGAAGCTGGGTCGGATAAATCCCTTATCCAAGAGTTCACTGAGTTGGCTGGACAATTCCTGCATCTCAGCAGGAGCCAATCGGTAAGGCAATTTAGCGATGGGAGTAGCTCCTGGAACAAGATCAATTCGAAATTCGACTTGTCTTTCTGGGGGTACTCTAGGAAGATCTTTAGGTAATATGTCTGGGAATTCACATGCTATAGGAATGTCTTGAATGTTAACCTCTCCCTTGGTTTTATCCACTATGTGCGCCAGGAACGTCAAATTGTTCTTTCGCAAATGCTTCTGTGCCTGGACGCACGAGATGAGACAAAGGTTCGTGCTGGTTTTGTCTCCTTAAATAACTAGGGTTTCATGATTTGGAAGGTGAAGGTGAATGGCCTTCTCATGACACATAATTTCAGCATGGTGGGGGCTTAACCAGTCCATGCCAATAATCGCATCAAAACTCCTAATGGAAACAAGCATTAAATTTATTCGAAAGACGTGTTGATTCAGGGCTAGGGTACATCCGATATAGATTTCCCCAGTGGATTCTGTTTTCCCATTGTCTATTTCCACCGTAAAGGTTTCTTTGATCTTCTAGGGTGGTTGTTTTAACAAATGCTTAAACTTATTGCTCACAAAACTTCATTCTGCTCCGGTATCAAATGGGATGCATGCATAAGTGTGGTTTCGGAGGAACGTACTGGTAACGACAGCGGGATCCTAAACCGCTTCTCCCTGACCCATGGTCAGCACCCTTCCTGGTCCCCCATTTCCGGGAATGTTGTTGTTGGGGCAGTTTTGACGGAAATGCCCAGTCCTCCCACATCCATGGCAGGTGTGGCTAGGTCCTGCATTGTTGTTGCCATTGTTGGTGTTGTTGTTGTTGAGGAGGGTAGGTCCTGCAGTACTTCATCGTGTGCCCTTTCTGATTGCAACTGGTGCACTGCATCTCTCTGCATTCTCCAGTGTGATTGAGTCCGCACTTGTTGCACTTAGGAAGATTACTGGAATAAGGCTAGTAGCACTTGGAGCAGCTGAGGCTGGAGCATGTGGTGTGGGTGGAACTTGAGTGGTTGCAGCATTAACTGCCACTGTTTGCTGCTTCTTGGATGCTTTGGAGCCTTGACATCCCTTCCTCTTGTTGTTCTTCCCCTTTTTGTAGTCGTTTTCTTTCTTACCTTCAACCTCCACTGGCTTCTCGCCCTTCTTGTTTTTGTGGTCGTACAGCTTCTTGGCCAATCTCTTGGCACTGTCGAAAGTTTTGGGATTTGCAGTTATCACGTTTCCTTGGATCGGGGAGGTTAGTCCCCAGATGAATCGTTCGATCTTCTTTCCTTCTGAGGTGATCATGACAGGGCATAGCAGAGACAGTTTGCTAAACCTTGATATGTATGCATCTATATCAGCGTTCCGGACAGTGAGATTCCACAGCTTTTGTTCCATTTTCTGAATTTCGCCACGAGGGCAGTACTCAGCCATCATCATTTCTTTCATCTTTGCCCATGGCATGGAATTGGCTACGGGGAGTGTCATGGCTTCCACATGTCCGTTCCACCAAGTGAGAGCTTGGTCAACGAAAGTGCATGCGGCAAACTTCACCTTCATCTCCTCAGGGCAATCGCATATTTCGAATACTGATTCCACCTTCTCAATCCATCATTAAAGGGTGATCATTCCTCCAGTGCTGTTAAAGGTCCGTGGTTTGGCGTTGGTGAAGTCTTTGTAGGAACATCTTTTGGTAGGTCCTTGGTTCATCCCGTTGTTTGAACTTCCAGCCCCTTGCCCGTTGACTCCTCCATTGTTCCCTTGGTGAATTTGTGCCATCGTTGCGTTGACCGCAACAAATACAGCTGCTTGGAATGTAGCCGATCCACTTCGGGTGAGGTTGGCCCAGGGTTTCTGCGAGTGGGTCGTTGAGACATCTTTCTGTCATGGAATGGAAAGACGTTGAGTGTCTGTGGTTTTTGTGAGGTTGTGATCCTATAAACTAGGTGTATGGCACAAACTTAAGTAATTTCACAAGTTAGCATACAATCATATATATGTAACACATAGCAGATTAAAACATCACAGTAAACACATAAGATTTTTCATTACCATTATCCGCACGTTGATACATGAAAATTTTGCCCAAAAGAGCATACATAAGCGGTACAAGTTCGGCAGCATAATGGCTTTATGAGTAGTGTAATCACTTAAACATAGAGTCGGGATACATAGCATAAATCATAGTACTAGTACTAAGGACTGATACGGCTAACCCTAGTCGCGGTGAGATGTGCCAGGGGGTGGTGCTGAGGAAGTGGATGCTCCCTGAAGACGAGCCACCTATCGTTCTGCATCCTAGAGTCAGGACTCCCACCTTACCTGCCTCATGTGGAACTCTCGGAGGACGTCTCGCATCTCCTGCTCCGCACACTCAACCCTAGTCCACATTTGGCATACCTGATCGGCGGTTTCCTGAGCTAGGTCGCATGTGTTCCATAATTGTCTCGCCATGACGGGAAGGGCACGATCGGCCAGTCCTCCGTCCCTCAGGTCAAAGAACTCGCGTGACATGTCGAATGGGGGTTGTTGTCTTTGTTGTCTGCTCCACCTCCAAAGATCAATACCCCAGGGGGTGTAGGACCAGTGGGGCCCACTGGTAAGCAGGCACTTTAATCGGGTAAGGGGGTTGATGACTTCAGACTCTGCGTCCGAATCACCCTCTTCTTTATCGCTAGGTTCCTCCTCGAGACTTCCTTCGACTTCCTCCGCTTCTTGGTCCACCACTGGCTCGGTAGGTCCGCCTTCGGCTTCTGCCTCAGGTTCCCCTTCGGATTCCTCCTCGGGGTCTTCCTCGAGTTCCTCCTCGTATTCTTCCAAACATCCATTATTCCCCTGGTTAGGGAAATAAGGATCTCCGGGGTGATGGAAACCAGCCATGCTGTCTGCGAGAGTGTGTAAATAGGCTAAAATTATTCCTAAGACGCTACAATTATTGTATAGATTGAGCTGATGTTCTATTATTGGTGATAAAGGGGTATGTTTTTAGGTTCCCTAACCATCACGATTTCCTCGGGACATGTGATAGTTGTACCATGGAGAGAATGTAGTTGACCAGACGGCGGAAACGTCCGAGGGCTCTTGTGACTTAAATTGAATACCATCACAATGAATATACATGAATCATAACATAAATCATCACCATGCATTGAAATATTACAACAGATATTGTTTACATTTAGTACATTGTTTTAGACATTACAAATTCATAACATAAACTGTCTGACAGATAATCTAAGCAAAACACCATGACATTACTTGGTACTTATTCTTTGGTTATCTGTTATTTGAGAATCAAAGTTATTTTGAAAAACGTCAACATATGAAATGTTGGTGATTTCATAAGTAATGTTGTGGTAAAATGATTTGGTGTAGTTTGTAAAACCCAGAAAATCCGATATTTTCTGAGAAGTGTATTTGTTTATAAAAAGTGTGAAGATCCGTGAATATATGCTTGTTGATTTTCAAAACATGTATAATTGTTGAACCTTTGCATACATCATGCAAGTGAAAATGTTGAACTTCCCAGGAAAACCCGATGTTTTCCCAATACATAAAATACATTGACTTGTCTATTGTTATACCGATACGTCGAATGATTTTGATTACCCGGGTAGCGTTGGATTAATTAAGGTTTGTGAGTTGTTATAATCTGTGACAACCCGATATTTTCCAAAAGCAGTGTAACGCTCAAAAGTCAAATACAACAAAAATTATTTGGAGTCAATTAAATTAACCTCAAAAATAAAGTGTTCAAATATCTGAGTTAAAACCGGGTTATATCGAAGAAATTATAACCACTCGTATATTTACGACACACCGTTAAAACGCTATTTAACGAAAAAAGTGAAATTTCAATAAAATGCATTTTAGCCATAAGTATCTAAACAAAAGATGTAGAGTTCGTTAGACTGTAAACATACATAAAAAGGTCGCCCAAATTGGACCTCGTATGAAGAAGTTACGAATTTCCTAAGTTTTGAAACAGTAGTAGAGGGCTAAAAACTCGAATTGAAGATTGAGTGTTATTTAGCTATCGCCACCTAAACGGAAGTTGAAGATCTCCACAATAGTAATAAAATGATAAAAAGACAAACAAAAACCGACGGCGAATAAAGAAACTATGAATTTTTAACGGACTTTATTAGTCCCGGCCTATTAACAATATATCATTAAAAATAAAGTCAAAACTAGCCGACGGAGTCTAAATGTAACACCGTAAATTTCAAGACAAATTTTTTTATTTAAAATAATCATTTTATTCTTAGAAACACTTGTTTAAAATCTCATTCATAGTCGATTTACAAAACATGACTCTATTTTCACTTGCATAGAAAACCAGGATCCTCCAAAATATGACTCTTTCTCTGGTGTGTACAATCAAGCCGGTGCCGTCCCGTGATACTAAAAGAAACCTGAAAAACATCACACAAAACACTGTAAGCACGAAGCTTAGTGAGTTCCCCAAAATACCACACATAACACATATTAGCCACTCGAGGCTATAACTCTATGGGTCCGTGCACCCAAACTCTGTGAACCCTCAGGTTCTAACTCTGGGAACCTTCCGGTTCCAACTCTATAAACATGCACAGCATAAATCACATAGAAATAATGCAGTACAACACATCACGTACATATAGCATACAAATACTCTGATCACATAACTCTGGTTACCTACTCAAGGTAAAGTATAGTGAGAAGACTCACCTGGCAAGTAGAAAGCAGATATCCCCACACTTGAATCTCGAACTCGCCACCGCCTAACACGTAAGGCAAATACTCTCATGAATATAACTCTCGAGACTAGAATAAATCCTCTCATAACACCCTCTTATGGGTAAAAGACTATTTTACCTTTCTCTTGGCCCAAAGGCCACATCGCTGACCAAACCCTAAAAGTCAACGGTCAACCCTTGGTTGAAATCAAAGTCCTTAGTCTAAGTCAACCCCTGACTGACCCTACTCGCCGAGTCAACCCTGTGACTCGTCGAGTTCCCATAATCAGAACTTCACTCAATCTGCGACCTAACTCGCCGAGTCACCCCGAGACTCGCCGAGTCCAACAACTCTGAGTCCACTCGCACACGACTCACCGATTCTCGACTCAACCAGAGAATATTTGGGACTCTTCGACAAGACTCGCCGAGTCCAAATGGACTCGTTGAGTCCAAGGCTATCTTCAACCTACTCGCCGAGTTGTTCTTCCAACTCGTCGAGTTCCAGGCTATCTTCAAGCAACTCGTCGAGTTGCCCCATGTGACTCGTCGAGTACCACCGGTCTGAATCCATACAGAAGCGTCTCAGGCCATGCAATTGATCCAAAACATAGATCTAGTCTCCTACCACTCATCCATCACGTAAAGTGGCAAACTTTACGTGAATCCACAGAGATCTAAGCCGTTTGCACATTGGGGCTAGGGTTTGGGACATGTAAGCTTCACTAAACACTCCAACACAGGGACTTTCATGCTTTCTGATTCTTCTCCCTTCCAGATCTGAGGTAGCAACCTCAGATCTAACCTCTAGACTTCCCATTTCATCCATAGACAATTTCTCACAAACCCCAAAATGAAGAAACAACATAACAACAGGTCAATAACGAGATATTACCTCTAAGTGATGCCCCAACTGCAATGAAATTCGAATCCAAGCAAAGCCCCTTGCTCCAAGCCTTCAATCTTCCCAAAATTTCTTCAACCATTACTTCTCCAAGCTCCAATCCACTCAACAATGGTGCTTCTCCGTGATTTAGGGTTTTCTGGGGCTCAAGGGGTGATAAAGAGGCTGGGAGGAAAACATAGTGATCTTTATATAAGGCTCAACCCCGAGAATTAGGGTTTTCTCCACTCAGCGCCTACTCGTCGAGTCCATTACACTGACTCGCCGAGTCAGCCACTTAACACGCAACCAAGTCGCGACTCTACTCGCCGAGTCCGCACATGGACTCGCCGAGTCACTCTTTCCCAATTTACTCTTTTAGCCCTTCAACTCTACTCTTGATATTTCGGGATGTTACAATTCTCCCCCACTTAAATTAGGCTTCGCCCTCGAAGCTTACAGCAACTCAACCCCAGAAATACTCCCACAACGTGCCACCTGGCCTTAATCGGACCAGATCTCACAAGGCATACCCATCGAAACTCGAACACACTTTTCCTTTCCTTACGGTGTCCTGACCACTGTCTCGAACCGGGCACCGGATGTACCCTCTGATAACCACACGCAACGATCCGAGAATTACCCATGAAACATCACTGACCCAAATCTCAACAATCACTCGACCCATAAGGGTTAGAAGCCATGAACCATCGGATCCCCGATCCGAATCCCATTCTATCCAATCCGTGACGACAGAAAGGCCCACTCTTCAATCCCAGAGCAACTCTCATGAGTCCTCTTCTTGCAATCAAGCACCCAAGCCGCACCAACCTTCGCACTCTCGGGTTAGGAGAACCCGTCGCACTGATGACATCTCTAACATTCCCAGGAGACACCACCACTACGCACACGACCCTTGATCAGAATCAAGCTGGGAGTCCCAGACTCCATCCCTACATCCATCCTGAGACTCTTGGCTCTACACCCGTGGAATCCCTTCCGCATCCTCAGCAGACATCCCGTCATGATGTCATTCCATACCACTGTCACAGACACAATGTTCGACCATCATACTCCAAATCATCCATTCTCACTACAACTTCCACTTCCGCGAATCGACACTTTCCTCAGCAAATGAGGGTCCGACACTTCTTCCCATACAACAGCACAAGGGTGGCATACCAATGCACTAATGATGGCTGTTGAAATAGGATAACTCAACCAAGGATAAATACATGCCGCAACACCCTCCGAAATCTAATACACATGCCCGAAGCATGTCTTTGAGCGTCTGAATCGTTCACTCCCTCTGAGGTGTCCTCAGACATCATCATGATAGGCTCTAGCTCATCTCATATCCCTCTTCGAGACTGGTCACCAGGTCAGCTTTTGACTCCACAGCTGAGCCTCCAAAGGTCACCCAAATCATGATCCAAATATCCCACTAACTTCCTCCCCGTGACCACTATCCCGGCCCCGTGACACGCAAGTCGCGAAATTCTCTTCTCCTTATGCAAGAAAGTACAATCCAACCGAGGATCGTCTCCACTCTGATTTCTGGTTTCTGATGCGCATATCCCTTGCGCATCTCACCACATTCCCCGACAGAGACGGGGACCCAAGTCTCGCCCCCGGTCCAACATCCAGGCACCAAAAACTCAATACTAGGGCTACTCAAGCCCAAAACTCTTCCACATCATACACTGATCGGAGAACATTCCATCATCACACTCTCTTGCCATCTAGTGAGCACTACGGCTCCCCGCGGTATCACAACACCCTCTGACTAGTGAGTACTACAGCTCCCCGCAGTATCACGACACCCTCTGACTAGTGAGTACTACGGCTCTCCGCAGTATCAGAACACCCTCTGACTAGTGAGTACTACGGCTCCCCGCAGTATCACAACACCCTCTGACTCCACTAGTTCGTGCTCCACAGACTATCATAGGCGGCTACCCATACTCGTCTCGAATATTCATCACAGACTCTGGAGGCAATCGTCATAACAGATGCCCACCCTTGCGAAGATCCACTCTCCCAAGTAATCTCCCTGGATGCCCATACTTGAAGGCTCTCACTAGATCCATAGATACCTGATATACCACAAGTCGTCTCAACTCAAGATTCACGAATAACTTTGAAATAAAGATATCAATACCCGGATACCTTGGAACACCCCCACCGAACATCACAAGATCCTGCCACAACCACAGATCTCCTGCTCCAAGCACCATATAGATGCAATAATACATTCCCTCTAAACCCCATAACTAGATCTTCATTTTTTCCAAGTTGCAACTTCGGTGTATTCAATTTCTCAATTGCAATACGAAGAAACGCTAACGCTACGAAATACGCTGATAATTCTCCGAAACCCTTTTTCCCGCCGCTCAAAATCCAAACAAGGATACGCATACCGACCCGGGAGTTGGCTGCCCAATCATTCTTTATCTACTTGCCCCAACACTAACCAATACCAGATTCCTGACTAATAAACACCTGTCGTGGAGACATTCATCCTTCTCAAACAAGTACTTCCCGTATTAACTCACTCTGACCCCTTTCCTCGATCACCGACATCTCTGGTCTCATGATTTCTTACCTCATATCTCTATACTCCACTTATAACTGCTCTTGACAAATCTCTGCTTTCTTACATACGGCACCCGGTTCTCCCCCACTTAGGGATCGAACCATCACCAAATAGCATGCAACTAACCCATAACTATATTCTCCAGCAAAATCGCACCTACCCCTGGAAAGTGTTACACAACGCCCGATAATCCCCCCTTAAGGAAATGAATCGACCTCATATACTCTGAACCTTTGATGAACTCCTCAAGAACTTCTCGTCACGTCTGCCTCTAGTCGTTCCAAATCTCGTACCAATTTAGTACCAAACAACTCAACTGCTCGATAACATCCCTGGCTCATAGACTGAACCATAAAATCATCGTACCCCTCACCTCAACTCATTAACCAACCCTCCAACACCGGGATCATCCCAAGAACAGGAACCCACTCCCAAATTCAACACCCATGGATAGAAAACTCTCGACACCGCTGAACTCGACTGAACTCCCCGCTGATACCACTACCGTGCACCCGACTAGACTCTATTAGGTATAGCGTGGCCCTCGATTATCCCAGTCTCAACTGACTATCTGCTCATGATAGATCACTGCCTCGCCGCACACATGCTACCTGATACTCTGGTGAGAAATCATCATCAATGACAACCTGCAGGGTTTACCCCTAAACCCAAAACCAAAACATCATGCTTCTCATATTTTTCACACGAGCATAATCAGTACCTCCCAGATCATAGGAGGTGACATCTCCTTTATCGACTGATCGCCCAACTCAGATCGAAATTCTCCCTTCTCACTGACTCCTTACTAAAATACTCTGAGGGGCTCTCGATCTCCCTCTCAAGGGACGCCTCTTCGAACTTACTCGTGACCGAATAACCGGAGAACCACAAACATCATTCACTACGAACCATGGTACTCATTCCATGACATCTCTTCTCAATATGCCCCGGTGTATGGTACCCTAACCATAACATCACTCCCCAATCCGCTCCGATGTATGGTACCCGGACCATAACATCACTCCTCAATCTGCTCTGATGTATGGTACCCGAACCATAACATCACTCCTCAATCTGCCCTGATGTATGGTACCCGAACCATAACATCACTCCTCAATCTGCCCTGATGTATGGTACCCGAACCATAACATTGCTCCTCAATCTGCCCTGATGTATGGTACCCGAACCATAACATCACTCCTCGATCCGCTCCGATGTATGGTACTCAAACCATAACATCACTCCTCAATCTGCTCCTTAGAACCTTTAGAATACTCCCTGTATCAAGTATGGGTCCTCTGCTTTCAGTAGTACGGGCCCATACTACCTGCCACATCTACCCATACTTTCCACCCGGACCATCCCAGAGCTTCTAAATAGCTGCTCGACCTGCGCTTTCACCAATCTCATCGCGCGTGCTCGCTCCCCAACGAAATTCTCTATTCTACAAGCGCACTCATCTGGATAGGGTTACTCCCTAGGCTCTTCCGTTGTCCTCCCACTTCTTTGCTATCAGCTGCTGAAGAGCTCCTAATGACGCCAGCCATCTACCTCCTAAATATCGTCATATTCACTTGGTAGCTGACTCCCATCATTGAGAGTTCCACAAAGCACAAAGCAAGCAGCATTCGAGCATCAAAGAATACATAGGACTCCCTCTCTGTGATAACTCCACCTTCTCGGCTCATCCTCGAAAGTACCACCGAACTCTGTAACTCTACCCCTCATGGGTTCTAACTGGATACTCTCACTCATCACATACTCAAAAGCATAACACCTATAACAACGAGTCCTAGGCTAAGGCATCACAAATCAGGCCACTCTAGTCCTAACATATGAAATACCTAGCCTGTCTCTAGCATGCAATAATATCTCATAAAGTGCATCATGCATATCTCATAACACAAAAATAAGGGTATTTTGGGAAATCACCGTTCGGGCTCTGGCTGATTGTACACACTGCTCCTTCTTGCTTTCTCTTTGAACTTTTATTCATTTTTAGAAAATTATTTCCTTAAAACTTTTCTTACTTCCTCAGTTTGAGTCCAGATTTACCCGAAGGCGCATCCGAATCCCTCAAACCAAGGCTCTGATACCAACTTGTAACACCGTAAATTTCAAGACAAATTTTTTTATTTAAAACAATCATTTTATTCTTAGAAACACTTGTTTAAAATCTCATTCATAGTCGATTTACAAAACATGACTCCATTTTCACTTGCATAGAAAACCAGGATCCTCCAAAATATGACTCTTTCTCTGGTGTGTACAATCAAGCCGGTGCCGTCCCGTGATACTGAAAGAAACCTGAAAAACATCACACAAAACACTGTAAGCACGAAGCTTAGTGAGTTCCCCAAAATACCACACATAACACACATTAGCCACTCGAGGCTATAACTCTATGGGTCCGTGCACCCAAACTCTATGAACCCTCAGGTTCTAACTCTGGGAACCTTCCGGTTCCAACTCTATAAACATGCACAGCATAAATCATATAGAAATAATGCAGTACAACACATCACGTACATATAGCATACAAATACTCTGATCACATAACTCTGGTTACCTACTCAAGGTAAAGTATAGTGAGAAGACTCACCTGGCAAGTAGAAAGCAGATATCCCCACACTTGAATCTCGAACTCGCCACCGCCTAACACGTAAGGCAAATACTCTCATGAATATAACTCTCGAGACTAGAATAAATCCTCTCATAACACCCTCTTATGGGTAAAAGACTATTTTACCTTTCTCTTGGCCCAAAGGCCACATCGCTGACCAAACCCTAAAAGTCAACGGCCAACCCTTGGTCGAAATCAAAGTCCTCAGTCTAAGTCAACCCCTGACTGACCCTACTCGCCGAGTCAACCCTATGACTCATCGAGTTCCCATAATTAGAACTTCACTCAATCTGCGACCTAACTCGCCGAGTCACCCCGAGACTCGCCGAGTCCAACAACTCTGAGTCCACTCGCACACGACTCACCGAGTCATCCCTCGACTCACCGATTCTCGACTCAACCAGAGAATATTTGGGACTCTTCGACAAGACTCACCGAGTCCAAATGGACTCGTCGAGTCCAAGGCTATCTTCAACCTACTCGCCGAGTTGTTCTTCCAACTCGTCGAGTTCCAGGCCATCTTCAAGCAACTCGTCGAGTCGCCCCATGTGACTCGTCGAGTACCACCGGTCTGAATCCATACAGAAGCGTCTCAGGCCATGCAATTGATCCAAAACATAGATCTAGTCTCCTACCACTCATCCATCACGTAAAGTGGCAAACTTTACGTGAATCCAAAGAGATCTAAGCCGTTTGCACATTGGGGCTAGGGTTTGGGACATGTAAGCTTCACTAAACACTCCAACACAGGGACTTTCATGCTCTCTGATTCTTCTCCCTTCCAGATCTGAGGTAGCAACCTCAGATCTAACCTCTAGACTTCCCATTTCATCCATAGACAATTTCTCACAAACCCCAAAATGAAGAAACAACATAACAACAGGTCAATAACGAGACATTACCTCTAAGTGATGCCCCAACTGCAATGAAATTCGAATCCAAGCAAAGCCCCTTGCTCCAAGCCTTCAATCTTCCCAAAATTTCTTCAACCATTACTTCTCCAAGCTCCAATCCACTCAACAATGGTGCTTCTCCGTGATTTAGGGTTTTCTGGGGCTCAAGGGGTGATAAAGAGGCTGGGAGGAAAACATAGTGATCTTTATATAAGGCTCAACCCCGAGAATTAGGGTTTTCTCCACTCAGTGCCTACTCGCCGAGTCCATTACACTGACTCGCCGAGTCAGCCACTTAACACGCAACCAAGTCGCGACTCTACTCGCCGAGTCCGCACATGGACTCGCCGAGTCACTCTTTCCCAATTTACTCTTTTAGCCCTTCAACTCTACTCTTGATATTTCGGGATGTTACACTAAATGAAAGTTATAGAGCATAATCTCACCTGCGCGTGGATATAAAGAACGCGAAAAACGGAGCCCGTATGCGAAAGTTACGGAATTTAGAAGATGGAAGACCGGATTACGCCCCGCGTAATCCCAGAGTACGCCCCGCGTACTAGACCCAGTGTCAAGTCTCATCGGCTCGAGTGCTCTACGCTAGCTAGACCTGAGTCGTAATTCGTGACGCATTTTTACGCCCAGCGTACTCCGGTAGTACGCCCCGCGTACGAGGATCCTCCAACCTATAAATAGAGAGGTTGAGCTTCGGGTTTTTGCACACAATTCTCAGATCCTCTCTCACTTTTACACACCCTAGAGCTCCAAAGACCATCCTGACACCTCGGTTTCCGTACCCGAGCCCCCGACGAAAGATCTACGCTACCGACATCCCCGAAGATGCAGCTTTCCGCGATCAAAGTTCTGCTCAACTTTAGCCTCTCTCTCTCTTCGAACCAAACGAGTGAGTTCATACCCCTACCTTTCAATTCTTTTCATGTTTTAGGGGGGAATACAAGTACATTACACGTTAAAGTATCATTTTATAAACATAAAGGAAATGTCTATCTTCGAATATCGATACAAACATCTTTAGGTATAAAGGGCTATTATATTACCAAGTTATTTTCACCAAATGGAACATACTTTCTGAAAAACTATAATGGGTATAGTTAATGAGTCAATCGTACATTTTACATATACATCTTGAAAAACGAAACACTTTCAAAAGAAGTAAAGTCATTCTTATTGTAAATCTATATATACTAAGCAATGTGAGGTATTCAAACTTCAACGTACACTTATGTATGCATTTCAAGTCCTATATTATAAACCATAACCTCTTGGAGGGAGAGCGTGATACTTGTGTATAGATCTATACGGGATTGACAATCCCGCACCTAAACTATTAGCTGTAGTTAGACCGGCAGGTCTGGGGTGACAAATGTCATAACACTACAACACCTGAAGAATGTTGTTACAGGTATTCAGGGTCAATAGTATGGTTATAAAACTCACATAAAAAGTATAAAAACAAGTTTGATTTACGAGATTCATATATGCATTACAGTTTTCTACATTATTTTTCATACAAAGTGATCTTTATCATTCAAGTACGAAAAATACTAACGCATTCCAACTCTGGAAACTTTTCGAATCATTTATAGAAAATATTGGATTTTCTGAAAAACCTCATTTACCGATTTGCATCCAAAAAGGATATACTTTTCAACTCAAAACACTCATGAACTCACCAACTTAATTGTTGACATTTTTTTAAAACCACTTGTATTTCTCAGGGAACTAGTAATACAGGTAACCATCAACTTTTGGAAGAAGGAACGCTAAGAACGTTTATCGTTAAACATTTATATCATCATATTGTAATATTCTTTTGGAAATATGTATAACGCAACAATGTACGTTTTTATTATATATATGATGGTTGTGTACTTGCTTTACGATATTCAATTGTTATGGTACTACGTGAAGTCATCCACCCCCGAATGTTTCCGCCATTCTGGTTTGGGGGTGTGACAGATTGGTATCAGAGCATTGTTTATAGCGAATTAAGTATATCGAACCACATAAGATATACAAACTATAAGTACAACGGGAACCAAAAACCCTCTGACAAAACATTTTCATAAAAATATATTTTCTTTTAAATATATACATTTTTACCCGCATGTGTCAGTCTCGTATCATGACAAGTTTTCTAAAAAGTATTAAGGCAAGTTGCGATACCACGATTGGGCCTTGGGGTATGTAATCAAATCAAGAATAAATATAGCCTGATCAACTATATTTATCCTGGATTTGACCAATGTACGTCGAGGAATGGTCGTAGTAGGCAACAAACCAAAAAATTATAAAAATTATTTTAGATTCGTTAATTTGAAATACTAAAGAATTATTGTTATAAATGATAGTACAATGAAAAACTTGCACTCCGTAAGATATAGTTAAACGTAGGATGTCGTTAAATAGAAATTTCTTTTCTTATACAAATCTCATACCTCTATCCCAGTACAGACAAATGGTCGGATTTCCTTCACCGGGAGACCCCTACTACCTAAACCAAGGTAACGGCGGCTGGATAGAAGAAGACCCAGAGGAAGACCCAGAAGAAGAGTTCGAAGAAGAGTTCGAGGAGGAAGTCGAAGAAGAATTCGAAGTCGAAGTCGGAGAAGAATTCGAAGTCGACAAGGAGATCGTGGAAATTTCTAGTGGGACAGACTCCAAACCGGAAGTGATCGAACCTCCTGCTCCTTATCCTCCCGAAGTCAGACCATATCACCCAAGACCCATCCCCATCTGGGGAAGCCATCTCTACAACTGGAGCCGCCAACTAGGTGTACGCCCTCCTTTCGGCATGTGTCGAGACTTTTACAATGTCTGTGGGGGAGGCTCAGCTGATCGAGCACTTCCTGTTATTGTGGGCACTATCGCTACCCAGAACTACCATGCGGACCACCAAGCAGCCAGAGTTCGCGAGATCAATGCTGCTACTTAGGGTAACGCCGCAGACATCCGTCGACTGGAAGGACTACACGAAAATACCCAAATCTACATGGGGACGCTTCAAAATCAAATGGTGAACGCACTAGCATAAATAAGAGAAATGAAGGAACAACAAGCAGATCTTGAAAGGCACCTGATGGGAGTCAAGCGGTCAGATGCTGAATCTAACTCCAAACGTACAACACCTCGCAAGAAGAACTTGCTCAGCTCCAACAATTTTGATATAGACTAGGACCTCGGATAAAGTTTTTCCCTTATTTTCTTTTGTATCTGTAAACGGAGACCTCTAGATAGGTCAAATGTTCCTAAAACTAGAAGCATAATGTAACACACCTTAGGTGTGACATATATATAAATATGAAGTACTTCTTTATATACCTCTCGAAACTTATGGAATTAACTAAATTGTTGTACCTATTTTGAGACCAAAAACTAGTCAAAACAAATTACAAGATACAACTAACCCTCTAGTACACGATTGTCAAAACGTTAGAAACTTATAGTATTCGTTCTTATTTTCTTTACCAGAACATGCCTCCTCATAGATCAACACGCAGAAACTCAACTCCAGCACCACCTCCACCACCCCCTCCAACTATGGATGCAGCTATGTTCCAAACTGCTGTAACAGCCGCTGTAACCGCGGCGATGGCTCAAATGAGCAACAATGGGTCAGGAGGAGGAATAAACAGCTTTACAAGTGGCCCAAGCCAAGGCCGTTCCGGAGTATGCACTTACAAAGACTTCACCAATGGAAAACCTATTCCCTTTTATGGGACTGGGGGAGTATTGGCTCTGTCCCAATGGATAGAGAAAACGGAAGCCGTATTCGAAATTTGCGCATGCCCTGAAGAAAGCAAAGTAAAATTTGTTGCTTTTACTTTCGCTGAACGCGCACTGACGTGGTGGAACGGCCACGTCAAGACACTAACCCTAGTGTTGGCGAAATCCATGGGTTGGGAAAACCTGAAACGAATGCTTCTACGAGAATACTGCCCAAGAGGCGAGATTCAGAAGCTTGAACAGGAACTGTGGGGCCTTTCGATGGTAGGCTCGGACATCGCAGGCTACACCAACAGGTTCAGTGATTTGATAACACTTTGTCTAGGGATGTTGATTCTGGAAAGCCAAAAAGTGGAGAGGTACATCTGGGGACTATCACCCCAACTTCGAGGAAGTGTGTTAGCTTCCAAGCCCATGACCTTCGACAGCGCCAAGGAACTGGTGCAATCTCTCGTTGATCATGGCGTCTGCCAAGGAGTCACGACTATCGTAGCTGAACCAACCAAAGGGAACAACAACAACGATAACAATGCCAACAACAACAGCAAGAAGAAATTCTGGAACAAGAGAAAGGGGCAAACCTCGCAAAAACCTTCAAAGAAACAAATGGTAGCGGTTCATGTTGCTACTGCTCCCGCCACAACTCCTACTACCCCAGCGCCAACAAAACAATATGCAGGGAACCTGACCAAGTGCAGCAAATGCAACTACCATCACCACAGTAATTGCCGCGAGATGCACTGTAAGAACTGCGACAGGAAAGGGCACACTGCCCGTTTCTGTAAAGCGCCAGCGCGACCAGTCACTCAAGTTCCTGGTACTGGGATAAGCCAAGCATGTTATGGGTGTGGAGAAACTGGGCATTTTAAGAGGGACTGCCCCAAGACAAGGAATGTTGGCGGTATTGGGAGAGTGTTGGCGATAGGTCAAAATGAAGCAATAACTGATCCAACAGTGGTTACGGGTACGTTTCTCCTCGACAACATTTATGCATGCATACTCTTTGACTGCGGTGCGGAGAGAAGTTTTGTGAGTCATAAATTCAAACACCTACTTAACCAAAGACCCCAACCACTCAATAAAATATTCACTGTAGAAATGGCTAATGGAAAAACAGAAAGCACAAGTGATATGTACGTAGGGTGCACATTAAATTTAAACGAACACTTATTTCAAATCAACCTTATGCCCATTTCGATAAGAAGTTTTGATGTAATCATCGGTATGGACTGGTTGAGTCTTCACCATGCCGACATTCTTTGCCATGAAAAGGTCGTTTGTCTCAATCTGCCCAACGGTGAAACTCTTATCATATATGGAGACAAACCTAGTTCAAATTTGCAAATCATCTCCTGTGTTAAAGCACGAAAATATCTTCGCAAGGAATACCATGCCTTTCTAGCCCACGTAGTAGACCAGAAACAAGAACCAAAGAACATTAAAGACATTCCGGAAGTCTGCAACTTCCCAGACATTTTCCCAGAAGATCTTCCAAGAATTCCACCAAAACGCCAAGTCGAGTTTAGAATCGACTTAATCCCCGGAGCTACTCCAGTAGCAAAGTCGTCTTACCGTTTAGCCCCAGCCGAGATGCAGGAACTGTCCAGTCAATTAAACGAGCTGCTAAGCAAGGGCTTCATCAGACCGAGTTTCACACCATGGGGAGCACCAGTCCTATTCGTGAAAAAAGAAGGACGGATCTTTTCGCATGTGCATCGATTACCAGGAGCTGAACAAACTCACAATCAAGAACCGATATCCCCTTCTACACATAGACGATCTGTTCGACCAACTACAAGGAGCGAGCTACTTCTCAAAGATCGACCTAAGATCTGGTTATCACCAACTACGAGTACTGGAAGGAGACATCCCTAAAACGGCTTTCCGAACACGCTATGGTCACTACGAGTTTGTAGTAATGCCCTTCGGATTGACAAACGCTCCAGCGGTGTTCATGGACTTGATGAACCGAGTATGTCGTCCCTTCCTGGACAAATTCATGATCATGTTCATAGATGATATACTCATTTATTCTAGAAGCCAGGAAGAACACAGCCAACATCTCCGCCAGGTTTTGGAAACACTGAGGTCAGAAAAGTTGTACGCAAAATTTTCAAAGTGCGAATTTTGGATTCGGGAGGTGGATTTCCTAGGACACGTAGTAAGCAAGCAGGGAATACATGTGGATCCCTCGAAGATCAAGGCAATAGAGAGTTGGACGATTCCAAGAACCCCTACAGAGATCCGGCATTTTTGGGACTCGCCGGGTATTACCGAAGGTTCATACAAAATTTCTCCAAGATTGCCAAGCCACTCACCACACTAACTCAGAAGAATGTGACCTTCGACTAGGGAGAAAAACAAGATGTCGCGTTTTAAACGCTAAAACAAGCATTATGTAGTGCGCCCATCCTAACCTTGCCAGAAGGAACGGAGGACTTCGTGGTCTATTGCGATGCATCAAACCAAGGACTCGGGTGTGTCCTAATGCAATGAGGGAAGGTCATCGCCTATGCCTCAAGGCAACTAAAGACGCACGAAGTGAACTACACAACGCACGATCTTGAGCTAGGAGCAGTCGTCTTCGCTCTAAAGATATGGAGGCACTACCTCTACGGCACGAAATGTACGATCTTCACTGACCATAAAAGCCTCCAACATATCCTCAACCAGAAAGAACTCAACATGAGACAAAGACGGTGGGTAGAACTGCTAGATGATTATGAATGCGAGATTCGATATCATCCCAAAAAGGCTAACGTGGTGGCCGATGCACTCAGCCGGAAGGAATACTCGGGCCGCAGAGTGAAGTCGTTAACCATGACAATCCATTCACACCTGTCCACACAAATCAAAGAAGCTCAAATAGAAGCCTTAACATCTAAGAATGTGGCAGGGGAAGCCTTAAGAGGAATGGATAAGAAGCTTGAAGTCAAGAATGATGGAGTTCATTACTTCATGGATAGGATTTGGACACCGAAGTTTGGAGGATTTAGAGAAGTCATCATGAACGAAGCCCATAAGACACGATACTCCATACATCCCGGCTCCGATAAAATGTATCTCGACCTCAAAAAGTTGTACTGGTGGCCGAACATAAAAGCCAAAATTGCTACCTACGTAAGTAAATGTCTGACGTGCGCTAAGGACAAGGTAGAATACCAAAAGCCCTCAGGATTATTGCAATAATCGGAAATATCCGAATGGAAGTGGGATTGTATAACCATGGATTTCGTAACCAAACTACCCAGGACGACAAGCGGACTCGACACCATCTGGGTGATCATCGACAGGTTAACTAAATCAGCGCACTTCCTACCGATCAAGGAGACGGATAAATTGGAGAAGCTAACTAGGACGTACCTCAGAGAAATTGTACGACTACATGGTGTGCCCATATCCATGCAGATCACCTGTGTGCTGGGCCGAAGTGGGGGACACACAACTAGCAAGAGGACAAGCAACAAACCACACGCTCACTGGACCAGAAATCATAAGGGAAACTACGGAGAAGATTGTTCAGATCCGGGAACGCCTGAAGGCGTCAAGGGACAGACAAAAGAGTTACACGGATAAAAGACGAAAACCCTTGGAATTCCAAGTTGGAGATCGAGTCCTACTAAAAGTCTCGCCCTGGAAGGGGTTAATACGCTTCGGAAAGCGTGGGAAACTAAACCCAAGATACATCCGAACATTCGAGATCCTTGTCAGGATCGGTCCAGTGGCGTACAAACTTCGATTACCTCAGGAGCTCAACAATGTACACCCTACCTTTCACGTATCAAACCTAAAGAAGTGCTTGTCCGATGAGACCCTTGTCATCCCGCTAAACGAAATTGAAATAAATGATAATCTCCAATTCGTGGAAGAACCAGTAGAGATCATGGACCGGGAAATAAAAAGGACTAAACAAAGTCGCATACCTATTGTAAAGGTCCGTTGGAACACCAAGCGAGGACCTGAATACACCTGGGAACGCGTGGATCAGATAAAACAAAAGTATCCGCACCTTTTCCTAAACCTGTAAACTCTATCTTAGATTAAATTTCAGGACGAAATTTCCCTAACGGGGGGATGATGTGACAACCCGATATTTTCCAAAAGCAGTGTAACGCTCAAAAGTCAAATACAACAAAAATTATTTGGAGTCAATTAAATTAACCTCAAAAATAAAGTGTTCAAATATCTGAGTTGGGATACATCAAATGTTAGATATCATGCCAAGGTTTCCAAAAACATAAAGAGCATTCAAAACCGGGTTATATCAAAGAAATTATAACCACTCGTATATTTACGACACACCGTTAAAACGCTATTTAACGTAAAAAAGTGAAATTTCAATAAAATGCATTTTAGCCATAAGTATCTAAACAAAAGATGTAGAGTTCGTTAGATTGTAAACATACATAAAAAGATCGCCCAAATTGGACCTCGTATGAAGAAGTTACGAATTTCCTAAGTTTTGTAACAGTAGTAGAGGGCTAAAAACTCGAATTGAAGATTGAGTGTTATTTAGCTATCGCCACCTAAACAGAAGTTGAAGATCTCCACAATAGTAATAAAATGATAAAAAGACAAACAAAAACCGACGTCGAATAAAGAAACTATGAATTTTTAATGGACTTTAGTAGTCCCGGCCTATTAACAATATATCATTAAAAATAAAGTCAAAACTAGCCGACGGAGTATAAATGAAAGTTGTAGAGCATAATCTCACCTACGCGTGGATATAAAGAATGCGAAAAAAGAAGCCCGTGTGCGAAAGTTACAGAATTTAGAAGATGGAAGACTGGATTACGCCATGTGTAATCCCAGAGTACGCCCCGCGAACTAGACCCAGTGTCAAGTCCCATAGGCTCGAGTGATCTACGCTAGCTAGACCTGAGTCGTAAGCCGTGACACATTTTTACGCCCCGCGTAACCGAAGTACGCCCCGCGTACTGGGTACGCCCAGCGTATGCCGGTAGTACGCCCCGCGTACGAGGATCCTCCAGCCTATAAATAGAGAGGTTGAGCTTCGGGTTTTTGCACACAATTCTCAGATCCTCTCTCACTTTTACACACCCTAGAGCTCCAAAGACCATCTCGACACCTCGGTTTCCGTACCCGAGCCCCCGACGAAGGATCTACGCTATCGAGATCCCCGAAGACGCATCTTTCCGCGATCAAAGTTCTACTCAACTTTAGCCTCTCTCTCTTCGAACCAAACGAGTGAGTTCATACCCCTACCTTTCAATTCTTTTCATGTTTTAGGGGGGGAATACAAGTACATTACATGTTAAAGTATCATTTTATAAACATAAAGGAAATGTCTATCTTCGAATATCGATACAAACATCTTTAGGTATAAAGGGCTATTATATCACCAAGTTATTTTCACCAAATGGAACATACTTTCTGAAAAACTATAATGGGTATAGTTAATGAGTCAATCGTACATTTCACATATACATCTTGAAAAATGAAACACTTTCAAAAGAAGTAAAGTCATTCTTATTGTAAATCTATTTATACTAAGCAATGTGAGGTATTCAAACTTCAATGTACACTTATGTATGCATTTCAAGTCCTGTATTATATATCATAATCTCTTGGAGGGAGAGCGTGATACTTGTGTATAGATCTATACGGGATTGGCAATCCCGCACCTAAACTATTAGCTGTAGTTAGACCGGCAGGTCTGGGGTGACAAATGTCATAACACTACAGCACCTGAAGAATGTTGTTACAGGCATTCAGTGTCAATAGTATGGTTATAAAACTCACATAAAAAGTATAAAAACAAGTTTGATTTACGAGATTCGTATATGCATTACAGTTTTTTACATTATTTTTCATACAAAGTGATCTTTATCATTCAAGTACGAAAAATACTAACGCATTCCAACTCTGGAAACTTTTCGAATCATTTATAGAAAATATTGGATTTTCTAAAAAACCTCATTTACCGATTTGCTACCAAAAAGGATATACTTTTCAACTCAAAACACTCATGAACTCACCAACTTAATTGTTGACATTTTTTTTTAAAACCACTTGTATTTCTCAGGGAACCAGTAATACAGGTAACCATCAACTTTTGGAAGAAGGAACACTAAGAACGTTTATCGTTAAACATTTATATCATCATATTGTAATATTCTTTTGGAAATATGTATAACGCAACAATGTACATTTTTATTATATATATGATGGTTGTGTACTTGCTTTACGATATTCAATTGTTATGGTACTACGTGAAGTCATCCACCCCCGAATGTTTCCACCATTCTGGTTTGGGGGTGTGACATAATCACGCATTAAAGAAAATGACTAGTTTATAACTACAAATTACGAACGATCCTTAGAGGCATCAGCCGTTACTACTCACTTAATCCACCCACCCTGATTACTCTTGTTTATCGTCCTGAATCTATTTACTTTGATTTCTCATAAGCCCAACAACCGAGGAGATAGGAGAGTACGAAGTCCCTTTATTTCCATAAGTTATTCAAGGCTATCGGGAATGCAAAAGGCACTTGGCCCAATTCGCATTTGACTTCTCGACCTCACTAGCAGTACTAATGGGCTACTAGGGCCCAATAGCACATTAGAGCTATTGAAAGTCCTTTTACATGGAATTAGGTCATAGGAGGCCTAATAACACATAAGCATATTCCCTTCGGGCCCAAAGATCATGTTAATGGGCTAGCAAGGCCCAACAAGCATGATTTGAAACTTCCAAGCCCAAAGTTTGTAAGTTAGCTGATCATAATTATCGCGTGTTTATTGAAATGCTTTGGTTCTACGATTTTGTTTTGTTATAGATTCGAGACCGAATCAATTCATTTTGTAACGATATTTGTTGTTGAGAGCGTATTTGTTTTCCGTTTCGTCGGTAGTAGTGGATCTTGTATTTATTAATGAATCAATTTGTTTGAAAGTGGAATTTGACCCTTTTCACTACCCTTCTTTTATAAAAATAACACTTTTAGTCCTTTTTATATAAAAGAATTTCATTTTAGGTCCTTAAAACCCTTTTCTTGACACTTTTGTATTATTTATTTGATGAAAACACAATTTTAACCCAAAATTTACTTTATTGATAGCTTCAGCCCCTCCAGAAGAGTGTTTCTCGGTTAAGGACCCATTTTTCATAAATTTTATAGTTTTGGCCCAAAATCTAAAAAGTTTACATTTTTCATCCTTTTTGTTAGTGAAAAGAATTTTTGACCCTTATAAACATTTTTTTTATGGTAATTACCCCCTGTTTTACAGTAAATTACATTTCCAACCCCTCAACTTATCATTTTCGCAATTTTGAGGCTTATTGGGCTGAAAAGCCCATAAATAGCCCATTAGGCCGAACATTTACACTTTAAGTCCCTTGAAATTCCTAAAGTTCAGAAAAATAATTGTAGGAACTGTTTTGACCCTTTTAACCTTCAAGAGACCGTGACTTGTTGATTTGTACCCCTAGTTTTGTATTTTTGACAATTTAACCCCAAAAATGGGTTTTATGTTAGAACATGTTCATCATGACCTTATAAACCATTTTTCTTGACTTTTTTAGTGTAAGTTAGCCTAGATTATGCTTGCTTCTTTTCTTATGTCATAGATCTCGGGTTTACACCCCTTTTTGGTATCATATTCATCACAAAACACATGATAACACACACATACATGCATCAAATCACACATAGCATACATATACACATAGATCTACACATTTTCTTGTATTCTCCCCCATAAAACTCATAAAAACTGTAAAGAAAGGGGTATGAAACTCACCTTTGCTTGTTGTTTTCGATTTGAAGAAGAAAAGAGAAAAGTTTGTTGTTATTTTCGGCTTTAGCAACCTTTCTTGGAAGATCTCGAACTTAAAGAGCTTCTAAGGTGCAACATCACAAGATTGAATGGATTTAGAAAAGATTTTTGATGAAATGAAGTAGCTAGATCATGGATTAGTCATCAACTTACCTTAGATGATGAATTACTTGGTGAAAACCTCTTGAAACACAAGAAATTTTGAGATTTTTGGATGAAGGAGAGTGGATGATTCTTGAGTGGTTTAGAGAGAATTTTGTTGTGAAGTGTGTATGTTTCTCTTGCTCTCGGCTGAAGGAAAGAGAGAGAGAGGAAGAGAGAAGATTGGTGATATGTTTACTTGGGTGTATGGGAATTGCATGGAAAACCATTAAGTAAAAATGAGGTGGCAATGAGAAAGTCGACTCCTCTTTCTCTTGTGGTTTTGGGCTAAAAATGGAGAGGGAAAAAGAAAAAAAAATTGGGCTTTGAATGATTAAGCCCGTTTTATGGTTAAGTTAGGTGATTTTTGGCCCAAATAAACATAAATATGATTTTTATGACCTATTAGGGCTAAATTAGGTTAGTTATGGCCCAATAAGGTTCATTTAGGTATTTTATTTCATCCTAGGCCCAATATGGCCCAAAATATTTGAAATATATGGAAGTGGGTCCAATTAGAGCCCATTTAAGAGTTCTAAGCCCAAGATAGTCAAATTGGAAGCTTATTGGCCCATTAGGCCCAATAAGGAAATCCTAATCCAAAATGGACTTAAACAAGGACTTCTAGGGTTTCCAATTATTTGTTGACTATTTGTAGTGCTTGTATGAAGTGTTTGATTGAAATTCCGTTGTTATTGAATAAGCGTCATACATGCTTTCACATTGTTGGTTCATATTTGTTATCATTGTTCAATGTTACAAGGCATCAAAATTCCTAGTTGTGACAGTAAGGTACTATTAAAAGTGTTGATAATTACAAGTATGTCATATTTGATCTAAGCCATTAAAAACTTTGATCTAACGTCCCATCTTTAGTTCTCGGATTCTTAGGAAACTATAGGTTCTCTAGTGATTATTCCTATATATATATATATATATATATATATATATATATATATATATATATATATATATATATATGTGTGTGTGTGTGTGTGTGTGTGTGTGTGTGTGAGTGTGTGTATGAAATCGCTATGCACCTCAAAATGAGGTCCAACAGGAGATGCTCTAAGGTTAATCTGCATGGTCAATGATAATGCTAACTATTAAAACTAATATTGTCAGGGTTAATGTAAAAAAGTAACATCTTTTAATAATTAATTTGATTAATTTGGTTGTTGAAGTCACTTATGTTCTAACTGTATTCAATAAATTGTTTGGTTTCCCATTATGCCAATGAAGATAACTTCAATTAGGTAAATGGTTTTCCATAATAAGTGTCATCCTTGTCAATGCGGTTGGCATGAAATCACATTAAAAAGGTAAGTACGAAACGAGTCAAAAATAGATATGTAGTTGGCATGAAATCACGATAAGCTTAAATAAAAAGTCATGTAGACGTCATAACAACACCACGTGGACATAAGGATGCCACCTGTTATGGAAAATCGTTTACGTAATTGAAGTTATCTTCACCGACATAATGGAAAACCAAACAATTTATTGAATACAGATAAAACATAAGTGACTTCAACAACCAAATTAATCAAATTAATTATTATAAGATGTTACTTTCTGACATTAACCCTGAAAAATAATAGTTTTAGAAGGACTTAGTGCTATCATTGATCATGAAGATTAACTTTAGTGCATCTCTTGTTGGAGATGAAGGACTAATTCCTGTAGCTCTCCCTCAGACATCACTTCCCTCCCGAATCACCTTAATATTCGTCTTTATTTCCTTCCTAGTTCGTGAAGACCATTACCTTCTTTTCCTCCCTTTCTTCCTTGCTTACTTTGAGTAGATCATAAACTTCTTTCGGTCAATCACGAATTCACGATTTCCTCTTCCCTGAAGGCGTACCATCCACCCTTGGCAACATATAAACTCTTACAAATCATTAATCTCTTTTTACCATTCATAAACATTTTCCAGATTTATAAACGGGTCTCATAATTTGTATTATTTATTCAACTTTTATTTCTCTATTTTAAATCATATAACAAAAACAAATAGTTATATTTTATTTGTAAAACATATTATCCATCTTAATAAAAAGAAATCAATATAGATTTTATATATATATATATATATATATATATATATATATATATATATATATATATATATATAATATGACATTAAAACTTGTTAAAATATATTTGGTATTTGTTTTATTTTTAAGTGTATGGACAAAATCCATTTAATGTTGTCATTTATATTATCTTTTCCTATATAATTTTTTTTGTTAGCGGTATCATTGGTGAAAGGTATCCTTCAGTCTCAAGTTGTGGGTTCACGTCTTGTTGTAGACGAAATATGTAGTTTAGACAAGATGTGTAGTTTATCATATGATAGAATGTGTATATGTTGGTGGTTCTAAATAAATAAATAAAAATAAACTAAGTTAATACATATTAATATAGTTAGGGTAGATAATAAAAATATGAAAGAGAGGTTTAAAATGAAAGTTTAGATTGAATTTGTATCTTTACCCCTTGATTTGTTATGGATTCCACTAACATATTGATGTGGTGTTTACGCTATGAAGAAAAAGAGACAAAAAGAGATGAGACGAAGGAGGGAAGAGAGAGTCTTCTTTCCTCTCCCTTGTAGCCGGTCGTAAACCAACTCACACCACACCAAGATCAGTCTTTTATTCGTTATAAAGATAAAGAACACTCCATTCTTAAACAACTTTAATATTTATATTTGCAGTTTAAATTTTATTTTAAAAAAAGTACAAACAAAATATAGAACATCTCACACAAACCCTTTGAATTTGCTTACTCAATGCGTCAAAGGTATCTTGTGTAGATATACATTCTCAGTAAGATTCCCTTCGTTACCAATTCTCACAAATCCCTCAAAACCCAAATGATGAATCTTCATTTTCCAGCTTAAAATACTATGATATTTAAGCATAGTCTCCACCCTCACCCTCAACCGTGCACCACCGCCGGCGTTTCCTGCCCGGAATTCTCGGTCAGCATCAATCAAAACCTCCTGCGTCACAGTCTTCCTTTGCCTTTGACAAAAAGAACCCAGCGACTTACTCCCACAAAGAACACCATCATTGTATAACTTCACATCAATCAAAATATAACAAACTGTAATGCCACTGTTGGGATTCGTGATCTCGAGGTCTAGATTGACTGAATTGTTTCGAAGGGTTTCGTTTGTGAGGCTCCGGTTGCCGGATTTTGGAATTTGGATGGCGGTGATGGTAAATATAGGGTTTCGTGGTTTTGTGATTAGCCAAATCACGACTGCCACCATGCTTAAAACTATCAGAACTTGAACGAACCAACAGTAGATAGCTAAAGGGGATTCTGATGCTTTTCGCCTGACCATGGTTTCAAGGTTATTGAACTGAGTTTAAAGATGTTATAGGATTCGAAGAGGCTATACTTTATAGAAACATGAATGCTTTGTGGCTTTTCGTGTGCTTATGAAACTGCGTTGTTATGCTTTATATAAGATACTATGTGCATTAAATATGGGATTTCCATTTATTTGTTTATTGACGAAAATTACATAAATGCATGGTTCTTACGGTTGAGAAAACTTATCATGGTTATGAGAATTTTTTAACACGTGTAGCTTACGTGGTTTTGAAAAGTTATATTTGTTTTGCTTACAGCTAAGGGATTATAGGGTGTAGCCTCCATATTTTTCTATGTTCAAACATGATTGGGTGCTGCTAATAAGATACCTCTTAGACATCCTATTATCATTTTTATAAAAAATCAACTTATAATCAACTACTTGTAATCAATTTTTTCGGAAAACAATGCAATTTCAACCAATAAAAGCATTTCAAAAATTAATTAGGGTTGTCTAAATGGTCAAATAGGATGTCTTTTTAGCCAACTCCATTTTGATTATAGGGTGTAGCCATATAAGGTTTCATATTTTTCTATTTTCAAACCTATATTTTTAACTGAATGAATTTGAAAGACTGTTTGATTTCCATAAAAAAAATGAGTATTTCTTCGTAAGATATATTTTTCCATAAAATCCAAAAATCATATATTTATGGCTGAATGGGTCGGAAATAACAATGTTAGAATTTCAGGGTAACAAAGGCACTTGGAGGGTGCTTGGAATTACTTTTTAAATGACTTCTGTCTTTTAATTTTTCTAAAAAGTTAAAAAAATGTTTCAGAGATACAAAAGTTCTTTACAAAACAACTTTTGTAAAAAATAAAAGATGAGTTTTCAAAAGTCGGAAAAGTGTGACTTTTGTGACTTTTAAACTTTTAAAGTTAAATTATATTCAAAAGTCGAGAAATGTAACCCAAACACTTTTTAAAAACAACTTTTGGTTTTTGCATCCTTAAAAGCTAAAATCAAAAAGAACTTTTACAAAAAGAACTTTTAAGTTCAAAAAGTAATCCCAAACACCCCCTTGGATATTCTGAGAATTGTGATTTCACTATCAAATTAAAGTATTGGGTGGTACTCCCTAATCTTTGATTGGATAAGACTCAAAAGAGAAAAAAACAGAAAAAACTGATCAAAATTGGTTAAATACCTCCTTTGTCTAAAAACTATCAAAACTGTCATAAAACAGTTTAGCAACAGTCAAAAAGTTGTCATAAATCTGGATTTCCTATAAGGATTAATACCAAGCAAAAAAAAAAAAAAACGGGTCAAATACTCTAAATTTGGATTTCTGATGCATTTTCAAATATTTTAAATTTTCTAAATTCGGTCCCAGCCAGGGGCTCTACCCCTTGGACCCCGCCAGGGGCTGCCACCCCTTGGACCCCGCTCCCAGGGGTGTTGCCCCCGGACCTCCATTCGTTTAGGGGGCTTCGTCTCTAAATGACAGTATACTTTTAATATTGAATAAACCTAAACAAGTATGCACTCCACACTTTCCTTGTTTAATATTTATGAAGATCACTTTTGGTCAACAAAGTAATCTCATTAAACTTAAATCACATTAGTGAAACAAATCACCAACAAACCTCCCCATTTAAGTGTAATCTTGATTAATTTAAAACAAAAAACATAACAACAAACTGATGCATAAATGAAATATCATGACGATTGAATTTCACATTAGTATATTACTCATTCCAAATATTCGAAAATCTGGGTGTCACTAAGGATTGAATACTTTCTATTCTAAGTGAATACATGAATATAATATAAACAACATTTTACATTCTTAAAGTTCTAACATGACACTATGTTTTACTAGCTTGTGTCCCATCCTTCAATAAGCATATCAAAGTCAAGTCCCAACTTCTTGAAGCAACTAAAATTCATGCTTATATAGGTAGTTCTTTTGTTCTTGCACCTGCAAATGTAATTTTTCAAAGAACTATTAAGAAATAAAATTTCAACCTCCTTAACTTGCAGTACTGAACACATACCTTGGGATGATGATAAAATGTGTTCCAATCTTCAAATATCAAGATTTCCACATTAAATTCAACATCTAATATTACATTAGATGAGAATTGTCTATCTCAATATAAAAGATTTTAAGTGGACTTTAAACCTATCCCTACAACCGCCTTGTACACAAGATTTCTTGCTAACCCTTTGGTTAGATGATCGCCCAAATTCAACTGAGTTCTTACAAACTCCACAAATATCACACCAGTCATGATGAGCTCACGAATCATGCTATGTCTAACACCTAAATGTCTAGACTTCCCATTGTACACTTGACTATAAGCCTTAGCCAAGGCTGCAACACTATCACACTTGATAGAAATGGTAGATATCGGTTTTGGCCAGAGTGGAATTTCATAAATCAAATTCCCTAGCCACTCAGCTTCTTTACCAGCAGCAGACAATACAACAAACTCAGATTCCATGGTTGAGTTAGTAATACAAGTATGTTTCTTGGATGCCCAAGAAATGGCACCTCCTCCAAGAAGAAACACCCAACCACTAGTAGATGAGTGATCCTCTAAGTTGTTAATCCAGCTGGCATCTGAATAACCTTCCAAAACCGAAGGATATCCACTATAAGTTAAACCATAATTTATGGTCCTTTTCAAGTACTTGAATACTCTACTCACTGCTTGCCAATGATGTGAACTAGGATTACCAATATATCTAATAAGCCTTTCTACAACATATGTTATATCTGGCCTGGTACTAATCATGACATACATTAGACAACCAATAACCCTTGAGTATTCAAGTTGAGACACTAGAGATCCTTTATTAGGTAGAAGCTTAAGACTAGGATCTATAAGAGTGCTAAAAGGAGAACAATTCTCAAAGTTAAACTTTTTCAATATCTTCTCAATACAATGAGATTGAGAAATTGAAATCACATTGTTTCCTTTTCTAATTCTTATACCAATAATTACCTGAGCCTCCCCATGTCTTTCATATCAAAACTGGATGATAAGAATTTCTTGGTTTTATCAACTTCTTCTAAATCAGTACCAAAAATTAACATATCATCTACATATAAACAAATAATGACTCCTTTATCAGAAGTATCAAATTTGCTGTATACACACTTGTCAGCTTGTTTTAATGCAAAACCATTAGACAAGACAACATCATCAAACTTTTAATGCCATTGTTTTGGTGCTTGTTTCGAACCATATAATGATTTCTTCAACTTGCACACTTCGTGTTCATTTCCAGGCATAACAAACCCTTCAGGTTGTTTCATGTAAATTTCCTCATCTAAGTCACCATTCAAGAAGGCATTTTTCACATCCATTTGGTAAATCATAAGATTTTGTATAGCTGCAAGAGCTAACAATAATCGAATAGTGGAAATTCTAGCAACAGGAGCATAAGTATCAAAGAAGTCAATGCCTTCTTCTTTTTTCCTAAAGCCTTGAATAACCAATCTAGCTTTATACTTATCAGTTGTGCCATCCACATTCATATTTCTTTTAAGGATCCACTTACTTCCCAATGCCTTGCAACCAGGAGGTAAATCTGATAATACCCAAGTATTGTTATGCATGATAGAATCAATCTCACCCTGAATTGCTTCTTTCTAGAAATGAACATCCCAAGATGTCATAGCTTCACTAAAAGTCTTTGGATCCTCCTCAATATTAAAACAATACTAATGTTGAGATATAGTCTCATTCCTTGTTCCTTTAACTAGATAAAGTTGAAAATCAGATCCAAAAGACTTAGCTTTTCTAACTCTTTTGCTTTTCCTAGGTTCAGGTACAAAACTTACACCACCATAAACATCTTCAGCTTAATTAGTACTCTTGCTATAAGATTGATGAATCATGTCCCTTGGTCTAGGTATAGATATAAATCTTTCTTCATCAAAAATAGCATCTCTTGACTCTATCACAGTGTTTACAGATACATAGTCATTAGATTCTATAACATAGAATCTATATGATTTGGAATACTCAACATATCCAATAAAGATACAATCTACACCTCCTCACCCACTATTTTCCTTTTAGGTTCAGTGAGCCTTATAACTGCTTTATAGCCCCAAACTTTGAGATAACTCAAATTTGGTACCTTTTTACACCAAAGTTCATAAGGAGTATTCTTACTCCTTTTATTTGGAGTTCTATTCAAATTATAACATCTAGTTAACATTGACTCGCCCCAAAACCCTTCACTTAATCCAGAATAGGACAACATGGAATTAACCATTTCTTTCAAAGTCCTATTCTTCCTTTCAGATACACCATTTTGTTGTGGTGTATAAGGAGCTATGGTTTGATGTATTACTCCAATTGATTCAAAATAAACTGGATCATAATACTCACCACCTCTATCAGTATGCAAGACTTTTATTAATTCATTTTTATGAAGCTCAACTTATTGTTTATATATTTTAAATTTATCAAGTGTTTCATCCTTAGAATATAGCAAATAGACATAACAATATCTAGATGCATCATCAATAAAAGTAACAACATACATTTTGTTTCCAAGAGAAGGTGTTGCATGGAAATCACATAAATCGCTATGTATAAGATCCAACACCTTGCTTTCCCTAAGAACATCTTTGAAAGGTTGTCTAGTGATTTTAGTTAGCATGCATGTTTTACATTTTTCATTATTTTGCATATCAAAAGCAGGAATTAAACTCATTTTAGATATGTCTTTTAATCTCTTGTAATGAATGTGTCCTAGTCTAGCATGCCATAATTCAGATTTATTAAAATTATTGCTAGTACTAGTAGAAGCCATGCAAAAAAATTATCAATAAAAGGATAATTAATATTAAGTCTAATCATTCCATTGCATACATATCCAAATCCCATAAAAGAACCATGTCTTGACAATATATACTTGTCACTTTCTAACACTTGTTTATAACCACAGTTAGTTAAAACAATTTCAGACACAAGATTCTTTTGAATCCCCGGTACATATAAAACATTGTTTAGACATAAAAACTTTCTAGAAGTAAAGTAAATTGAAACAGATCCTAAACCCTTGATTGGTTCGGTTGCAACATTTCCCATTTTCACCACAGATCCATCTTCATTTGGTTGACATTCCTTGAACCAACGAAGATCCTTACATATATGGCTTGTTGCTCCCGAATCAACCCACCATGCAACATCATCATCCTGCACATAAAATGCTTTAGAAATCACAAAAATATAATTCTTAACATATTTAGAATTTTGCATGGAAACAAAAATCTGACCTTGTTGCTTTTATGGATCCTTGGATCCACTTGGTCCAGCACCATATTTGTTCACTTGGCGAAGACAACAATCTTTCTTGAAGTGACCCGGTTTGTTACAATTCCAATAAACCAACTTAGCGTTCTTTTTTGAAGATTTTTCATCCTTTCCTTTAAACTTCCTTTTTCCATTAGACTTATTGGGATTCTTTGAACTCTCTCCTTCCACCATATTCACAGAAGAGGAACTAACTTGGTTCTTGCCTTTAAGATTGTTATCAAGTTCTTGAGTCCTTATGGACTCTTCAATCCTTAAATTGCTTCCAAGTTGAGTGAAAGTCAATTCCTCTTTGTTATGTTTCAGATTGTGTTTAAAATCCTTCCAGGAAGGGGGTAGTTTGCCAATGATCACAGCCACAAAAATGGCTTCATCCATTTTCAGATTGTGTTGAGAAAATTGTCCCAAAATCCTTAACATTTCATGGAATTGTTCCATAAAAGGCCTGGAGTCAACCATCTTGTAACCCATAAAGTTATTGATAATAAACTTCTTGCTAGAAGCATCTTCAACCATGTACTTGGATTCAAGAGAATCCCACAGTTCTTTTGTAGATTCGAAATTTTGATAGATATCAAAAAGAGAGTCATACATACCATTGAGAATATGACCACGACATATCTAATCATCATTTTCCCACTTTGATCTCCTTCTTGTTGCCTCCAAAGGTTCATCTTCAATAGATTCTGGTAAAAGTGGTATGGGTGTACCCAGAACATACACCATTTTCAGAGTGGTAAAGAGAAAGTGCATCTTCTTCTACCATCTACAAAAATCTTGCCCTTCAAACTTGTTCAATTTGTCAAACTTGCTTCTCATATCCTTCACAGAATCGCCACTTGCCATGATCACAGAATAATTTGATTTTTGTTAGTAATTTCAAGGTAATAAAGGCACTTGGATATTCTGAGAATTATGATTTCACTATCAAATCAAAGTATTGGGTGGTACTCCCTAATGTTTGATTGGATAAGACTCAGAAGAGAAAAGAACAGAGAATGAGATATATGAATTTCGTAAGTACCAGAAAAAACTGACCAAAATTGGTTAAATACCTCATTTGTTTGAAAACTATCAAAACTATCATAAAACAGTTTAGCAACAATAAAAAACTGTAATAAATCCGGATTTTCTATAAAGATTAATACCAAGCCAAAAAAACGGGTCAAATATTCTAAATTTGGATTTCTGATGCATTTTCAAAGATTCTAAATATTCTAAATTCGATCCCAGCCAGGGGCTCTGCCCCTTGGACCTGCTCCTAGGGGCATTGCCCCCGAACCCCCGTTCGTTCAGGGGCTTCGCCCGTAAATGACAGTCTATTTTTAATCTTGAATAAACTTAAACAAGTGTGCACTCAATACCTTCATTACTTGTTTAATAATTATCAAGATCACTTTTGGTCAACAAAGTAATCCCATTACACTTAAATTACATTAACGAAACATATCACCAACAAACAATCATGCCCCAAACTCTACATCTTTCTTTTCTCTTCGGCGCTCTTCATCAAACATTATCGCCTCCACACCAAGCTCCCTACTTCGTTGTTGACCAGCCTCCCCTGCCGGAGCGTCGTTGCAACCAATAGCTCTGCCCCATAGGTAACAATCTCATCTCTTTTTTTTTTTTTTCTGGTTTATTTCTTCTAATTGGAGAGTACCGAACGTTAACCTATCTGTTTCATCTTATTTTATTTCTTTTGATTTTCGAGCATATGATTTTGGAGGATCATTTTGTATATAAAGTTTCAATAAGAAATTTTTATTTTAACATACATTTTGTGTAATTTTGATTTTGAAAGACAATTTGTATTTAGATTTTTTAAATAACTATTGTGTAATTTTGATTTTGTATAATAATTTGTATGTTTTTATAATTATTCAATAACTCCATCAATCACAATATAAAACATGGTAATATGATTATTTTTTATCATTTAACACAGTAAATTAGATGTACAACTAAACAAAATTATTTTTTTCCCAATCAGTGAACTTTCCTATAAAACAATTATTAAATGGACCCTGAGTTGACTCATCCAAATTTAGATTACATATTGAGTTTGATTCAATCAGATCTACATCAATCTACTACTGTCAAACAACTTAATAATGTTAGAAAACGGTGGTTAAACTTTCTAAAATGAGAAATCTACCTTTTTATCTTTTTCTTTTTTCTTATTTTGTCTTTTTGTCTCATTCATTTTTTTTATGATTTTTTTATGTTAACTAAAGAAAGTAAAAGTAAAACTAATATCTATTAACAGTTAAAAATGACATACAATGTATAATAGAGAAAAAAACGAAAGCGAGATGATATAATAAATAAAAAATTTACTTTGATTCGTGATTTCAAATTTATGTTCTTTAAGAAATAATCTTTTTGTGGAAATGAATCTTCTTTTTAGCTTTATGGGGCACTTTCTTGTTGTCTCTTTGATGGAAAGTTAACCTTTGGACATTGGAAGCCTCTTCTCTGTATTTTCTTAGTTGTAAACTTGTCTTTTTGACATCTTGCTTCGTTTAGAAGTTGCAAATCCATCACATAAAGTACAATCATTCATGCACAAAGTACATACACACGGAGAAAACTAACATCATTAAGTAAAATAAACAGGACATTTCTTTTTCTCATCGCTTCGTAATATCACCCCATTTGACCCAACCCCAATTTCACAATTGGCATGCATCTTATGATGCCTGCTGTCCCACGTGGACACCTTAAACCGAATCGATGATGCCACGTCAACCCTAAACGGAACTACCCCGCGTTTTCGGGCATCAAAAAGTTGCCCCCAACGGACCCGGTCAATCCTCAATGTGGGTCCCGACAATGTGCCATAGATTAAGTGTGCGTTCCTGGGTGATTGATAAAATGGAAACAGTATTGGCGATTCCGCGATTGTTTGATCTTGATGATAGATTGTTAGATTCATTGTGTCGTAGTAGATGCCTATATCAAGATTCGGGTTTCGGGCACTCACGTTGAATGTTATCCTGGCAGTTGAAAATCCGTTTGGGTCAGCTAAATTAGAGATGGAGAATTCTTGTATATAGAACCGGGGACGATGTGGACGCAAACTTAGCCATAAAATGAACGTTGCTAGGCCAACCGTGAACAAAATACCAAGAAAAATCCCGCATATTAGTTTTGTTATGCGAGTGGTTAGACTTTCTTTCACATGGTGTTTGTTGTAAAGGGCATTATGATTCCCTGTTGCTTGATGGTTGTCGTCTGTATGACCATCAGGATTATGGCGGACATTCGCTAGATGTCCGTCAGGATTATGTCGGCCATCTACGCAGCTGTCAGGATTATGGCTGCCATCTCGTAGATGGTCATCCGGTAGACGACCAATGGGATTGTGGCGGGCATCTGGGGTGTTATGGATATTGATTTGGTGGTGTGGGGTGTTCATGGTGGTGGTGGGAAGTGGGAAGAGATTGGGGGTTAGTTTTAAAAATTGGTGAAAAGAGGGTAATGTGGTGGTGGAGTTTTTATTTTGAGGGTAGCCGAAGATGAAAGGGATGGTTAGTGGAGGTGTTGTGGTGGTAGAAAGTAAAGAATATTGAAGGTGTTGTTACTTGTTATCTTTTGGTGACCTTTTAGGTTGCTTTTGAAGGAAGTACATCATGCTAGTCTAGTTGTACATTAGAAGGTATAGGTATTTCTTGTGGTACATGACAAGTATTGTATAAGGTAATGTGTACCTATTAGCTAGTTGAATGTAACAATTACAAGGTGTCTTGATTTTTGTTTTCTGAGTTAATATTATATGATTGCTCTCATTTGAAGAAACAAATGATTAGTTTTTAGTGTTTTAATTAAGTGATTTTGATTTTACTTGTGTGGTTATTTTGAGGCCAAATAATCAATTTGGACCATCTATAACAAAATTAATTATTTTGATTAACAATAATTACTATATTATTTTTGTTTAATCCTAAATGAAAGATATCTTTTGTCTCTAGCAAAATAAACATCGTTAAATTTCCTGCCATTTCGCCTTTTAGATATGGTGTCTTCTTGGATTTGTGAAAAATTCATATCATAATAATATGCACAAGAATTGTTTATATAGAACAATAATAATAAAACTATTCATTAATATAGTTGATTACACAATACAAATTGTTAGTAATAGACTAATAGTAATGTGTATTATTTTGATGTATGTTTGCTTAAACAAATCTTTAATAATCAACCATGTTTGCTATTTCAGCAGTTTTTACATAAATATAATGTGCAAATAGTAAATGACTTTTATCACTATTATATACATATATACGTATACTCTAGTTCTCTATATTTGTGTAAATGATGCCAACTCTCACAATACCATACGAAAAAGGAAAACATCATCTTTACCTTTACACTTCTAGTAACGTTTAGAGATCCGTGGCATCGAGCACCTGTTTTTTCGATCTTGGTAAAGTCTCAATACAGTAACTGCAGTTTCTTCAATGGCTTTCCCTGTCACTTCTGTAATCACCATTAACAAAATTCTTTTAAAGCTTTGAACTTTCTCCCAATTAAAAAAAAAAAAAAAAAAGATTATATATATTGTAATATTATTACTCACCAATTACTGGCCAAGTGGGATTCTGTGCAAAAATCTTGCATGCAAAATCAAGCTCCTGCCTCACATGATCCATCTCTGAATAATTTGTTCTCATTTCTTCGGCGAACCCTAAAGTCTTCGATCTTGCTCTTCTTATAGTTTGCAAAACAACAGGATTTATAGTCAACGCAAACACTTTCTCCTGGTCAACCTCAAACAATGCTTTTGGCAACGAAACTCCCATCACGATAGGCACATTCGCCACTTTGAATCCTTTCTGTGCTAAATAGATCGACAATGGAGTCTTCCCTGTTCGTGAAACACCAGCAAGAACAATGTCTGATTTGTGTAAGTTCTGGGGTAAAGCTCCGTCATCTTGTTTGATAGTGAATTCAATTGCGTCGATTCTCTTGAAGTAATCTTCGGTCAGGGGGAATTTCCTGCCCGGAGCACCACGGGGCAGCCCGGAAGGGGAGACGCCTAAATGCAATGCGATTGCTTCTGTGATTGGGCTGAGGATGTCGGTGGATGGAACGCCCCATCTTTTGCAGGCGTGTCGAGCTGAAGCAGCCATGTTTTCATCGGCGAGGGTGTAAATCAGCATTGCTCCTTCTCTTGCTGCTTGCTTTATTATTTCCATTAGCTGTTCTACGTCTTCAATCTGATTCGAATGTGAAACATCAAATCTGAATTAGTGATAAGACATTTTAGGTTTTTTTCTCTGAAAAACGAAATGTGATTACGAATGAATGAAGTATGAACTAGAATCAATGGAAATGGAGATATTCAATGAAATTACCCCGGAGAACAAGTGAGTGAGGACTGGACAACCACGATCCACTAAGCAATGTTCGAACTGACCTAACGCCGCGTTAACAGAATGCTCTGCTGTCCATCCGGTGCCATCTGAAACCATGTATATATGTTTCGCACCGGCCGCCGCTTCCTCCATCTCTGCAACACAGCCGTCTTCCTCGTCTGACGAATAACTCGGACTAGTAGATGATTCGCCGTCACCAGAACGCCGCACCGGTGGATCAATAACCTCTGAGTTTTGCAGTAGTGGTCGTTGAACTGGTCGATCTAGTTTCAATCCAGATCTGATTGCGCGAGCTCTAGACCACCGGATTAACTGAGAGCTACCTTTATTGAGCTTACGATGATCAAGTTCCGGTGGACGGTGGCTCGTCTGCTTAGGTTCAGGTGTGGGTCCAGCAATCAGCGGTGAGGATTGTGGGGGGAGACCAGATAAACTCAAGGTTGAGGAAGATATCATTTTGCTTTTCTTATTTACAATTTCTTTTTGTTGTTTTATTCAAATTATAGATCTTAGTAGTCGGTTATAATGAAAATCTTGATATAAATGGTCCCTATGGTTTTCATGTTTACGTTTTTCTCTAAACTTTTTTTTTCTTCTTTTGTATAAATGGTTTTTATAGTTTCAAAATTTTGTATAATGATCTATATTAAATAACTTTTATATTTTATATTTTATACTAACTAATTTTAGTATAAAAATAAAAAAACATCATAAAAGTACCCTGCACCCATCTATATTAAATGATTTTTATACCTTTTATTTTCTTTTAATTGTTTTTAATATCAAAAAGATAAATAAATAAAAACACCCCACACCCACCCCGCAATAAAACTCTAATCGATTACCCATTCACCATTCAAATGTATTCATGTTCGTCGTCATACACATTCTTTGAAAAAAAAACCATTTCACTGGAAAAACTTTTTGGAATTTCGTTGGATATATATATATATATATATATATATATATATATATATATATATATATATATATATATATATATATATATATATAGAGAGAGAGAGAGAGAGAGAGAGGTGGGTTCAATTGAGAAAATAAAAAATATTGAGAATGAAGGAATGATTCTCAGCCACTCATTTTATTCAAGCATAAAAAGACAAGGTGGCAAACTTGTAAATATGAGAACAACCTATCATCCAGATTTCTTCGATTAAACCATCATCAATCCATTTTTTTTGATCGGGTAAAGCCGTAAAGGGGATACGAAGCAGATGATGGCGAGAGGAAAACGAGAAGCGAATCGATGAACGAACACAGCGGGCTTTGCAGCAACCCTTCATTCACCTCCCGTCATCGGCAGCAAAGGAGACCAAGGTGAATATTCTCCGGTGCTCGTCTTCGTCTGAATAAGGGGGAGAAGCACGGAGGTTCGTCGCCCGACTCGCAAACCGAGATGGTCTCCGTGGTTTTGACTAGACCAAAGGAGGAGGTGTTTGGTTTTGCTAGGAGATTGCGATCGGAAAGAAGCCAGAAGCGAGGGTTTGGTTTTGCTAGAAGATTGGGTCGGACGTCCGCTGCCTCTCATTTGCTTCCTGCTGGCGAGAAATGAAGAGAGAGGGAGGCGAGGGAAGATGGCATCGGTGTTAGTGGGTCAACGAGCCAAGGCATAAAGGGAAACCGAGGTTCCAATCGATGGAAATAATCTAGAAGATGGTGGCTTTTGGCTGTGGTAATCGACGGGAAGTGCTGAAGGATCTCGATGGGGCAGTTGTTGCTTCAATTGGTACGATCCTCTTCTCGTTTCTTTTATTTTGATTGTAAATCAGTTAGGTGGGTGTTTGGGTGATCGATGTTCAACGGGTGAGTAGATGGGGGAAAAGGATTTGATCAGGTTTGGTGTGTTCATCATGAACAGATGGAGAAAGGGGTTTGACTGGAAATCAACGATCACGAAGGGAGTTTGGTTTGTTTCATTTGATAGGAAAGAAAACAGATGACAATGATTTCATGGATGTTTGTTTGCTATTGTTTAATCTTATTTGGATAGAAATGTATGGTGTGTTTGGTTGGATCATTTGACAGGAAAGTCTGTATGTTATTCATATGTGAATAACATATAAAAATTATATATATTTGTGAAAATACATTATAATATTCATATGTGAATATACTGTGTAATATTCATATGTGAATATACTGTGTAATATTCATATGTGAATATACTGTGTAATATTCATATGGGAATATACTGTGTAATATTCATAAGTGAATATATCATCTAATATTCACAAATGAGTATAGTATGTAATATTCACATGTGATATACCATGTAATACTCTGTAATATTCAGATATGAAAATATTATCTAATATTCATAAGTGAATATACCATCTAATATTCACAAGTGAATATACTATGTAATATTCATAAGTGAATGCATCGTCTAATATTTAAATATGAATATACTATGTTTATTATATGCTATATTCATATATGAATGATAATTAAATTGTAAAAAAAAATAGTAATAAATAAATAAATAAATAAATCATAGTTTTTATTCATAACTGAATAACGAATGTACTGTAGTAAAAACCAGATTCATTTTTATTCACTTATGAATAACGATAGCTGAAAATATAAAAAAAAAAAAATTATTTTAACTTAAAACTATATCAATATCGATGTCTATTTGTAGAGAATAAAAAATCATGAATTTTGGTATATTTAAAATCATTTTTCGATAAAAATAGCTTCTTAACAATTAAAAAATAAATGACAAAATTATGTTTTTATATATATTAAGGTAATGATTAGCATAGTTTAAGGAAACATGTTTTGTTGGAAAACACATGTCTATTCCTTTCCCATTTATGCTGGTACAACGGAGGCTTTTGCAGCAAAAATAAATGAGTGGCTGAGAATGATTCTCCCATTCTCAACCTTCTTTTTTTCTCAATTGAACCCTTCTCTCTCTCTCTCTCTCTATATATATATATATATATATATATATATATATATATATATATATATATATATATATATAGAGAGAGAGAGAGAGAGAGAGATTGAATTCTAAAAATAAACATAAAATCAACCATTCTTACATATATATATATATATATATATATATATATATATATATATATATATATATATATATATATATATATATATATATATATATATAGGCTTTTCGCGGAGGTGGGCTCCACAGGCTACATGGAATTCACTTAAGCTTCGAGGAATTGACGTAGCCTTAAAAAAATAAAATAAAAGTCTAAAGAAGAATTCTTCAGATGATAATACCTGAAGAACAATTCCATATAGCTCCCTTTGCGAGCTCTGTGGAATGACAGAAATGGCGATTGATTCAAAATTTATTGCTCCGCGGAATGGGTAATTGTAGGTTTGTGAGATCCATGGAATTGATAGGTGGAGTTGGTGGCAAGCATTTATGACGCTTTTTTGTGTCATATAAAACAATTTTCTTATTGTAATATATATATATATATATATATATATATATATATGTGTGTGTGTGTGTGTATGTGTGTGTGTGTGCGTGTGTGTGTGTATGTGTGAAAATGTAACATCCCAAAATTTAAAGCAAAAAATTTCATTTTAAATAATTAATTATAAAAACCAGTAACCTGAAAACATTGATAGTGTTATCCCATATCATAATCAAACTAGTATGTCAATTGTCAAAACATGTTATAAAAAGATAATTTCAGAGTACAATTCCCAAATATCTCGTCATGCGGAAAATCATAGTGTGATGATATGTGATCATACCGACTCCTTTCCTTTTTAAGAAGAAGTACCTGAAACCAAAAATGAAAACCGTAAGCACAAAGCTTAGTGATTTCCTCAATCATACCAAATACCATACAACAAACATATTGCCAAGCATATATGGGTGTTGGCCTCCCTTTCTGTCTATTTCAACCGGATAATGTCGGGCATATCAGGGTGCTCGAACCTACCCCCTTTGGTCTCTTTCAACCAGATACTACCGAGCATATCTGGGTGCTCAACATGCCCCTTCGGTCTCTTTCAACTGAATATTATCGAACATATCAGGGTGCTCGACCTACCCCTTCGCTCTCTTTCAACCGGATACTGCCAAGCATCTTTGGGTGCTCGACCTGCCCCTTCAGTCTATTTCAACAGGATATTATCGAGCATATCTAAGTGCTCGACCTACCCCTTCGGTCTCTTTCAACTGGTTACGTGGTCAATTTCACCCCCTATAGCTACCACATAATAACATACATAAACATACTGTCACGCATATCTGGGTGGCCGACCTACCCCTTTGGTCTTTCAACCGGTTATGGGGTCTATTTAACCCTTACCACTACCACATAATAACATAGCAGTAAACACATAAATCTCAACAGATAGTGGCACACCATATAATTATCACAAAGATAACCATCTCTCCTATAAACAACTACTAGTGGGCCGACATTGGTGACTTCAACCCACTGATACAGGGAATGTAATTCACCTCGCACAGCTGAAGTCCCGCGGCTAAAACTCTAGCTGATGGATGATAGATTCCCGAACTATCAACATCAAAACAGCACCAAATTAATAGTTAGGTTTTAATACACAACCATAAGTCCATGTTTGGGGGTAAAAAGACTACTTTACCCCAACCTAGCTTGATCCCAACCCAATGCCCAAACACACATTATGAAGGCCCAAAATCAATCAATGAACCAAGGCCCAAATATATGGCCTAATTTTCCAAATTGGGCCCAGACCCGTCACATGGGCCTAAACCTAAAGCCCATCCAAATTTCCAAGTCCCTATACTTGTTATTAGATGGCCCATTAAAATCCAAACATCTAAGCCCAACAGAAAAGCCCAACTCAAAACTCAACACACTTAGGGTTTTCACATAAAATGACGATTAGGGTTAATTGAGAACACTTAACCCATTAAAGAACTAATCTATTAAGTCCATACAACTAATAGGTCAACCATAAAATGTCGTCGGGCTTAATTCTTAATTCCAATCCAGTGGTCCAAAATGCGGGTCCTGACAATTCCAAACTAACATATCCCAAATTAGGGTTTCGAACCCAATCGCGTGCCAATTAGTCCAATGATTAAGTTTTAAGGTTATTTAATGTTAAATAAGTCGGGGCACCACCCACTACCACCTCGGGTAGTGGTGGTCAATGGTGTTTCCTGGCAGCATCCACCACCTCACGGTGGTGGTGGTTGTTTTGATTATGGACTAAAACATGTCCAAGTATCCCAAATAGCAATCCAATCATATACAATTGCACACCGCCACCTAAAGTGGCAATTGGTGGCAGCAGAATAGCGGCATGATGTGGCAGCCACCACCTCACGGTAGTGGTGATGGGTTTTTCCCTGATTAATATGGCCAAAAAGTACATTATACAACATCACACCATAAATCTCACACAAGTTACACCAAAACAAACACATAAACAGTCACCCACACGCGATGGTTGATGGTGGCAGAAAAGAAGAAGTGGCGGTGACCACCATGGTTGGCAGCCATGTTGGTTTTCTCTGCTTTCTAGCCAAACGAGCACACCCACTACGAATTGCAACAAAAAATAAACACATACTTTCCACACACGAGCTAAAACGCACACGACAGCCTTCCTCGGAATGGATGTTGACCGGAGCAGTGGAGAAAAGTCATATGAGCGACGACGGTGGTCATGACTGAGACGTAGCACCGAAGAACGGAGAAAGGAGTGGCAACCGCGAACGACAACAGTAGCAGCAATAGAGGAAAGGAATCTTGATGGCGGTCCTCGTCATCGTCGGCAAAGAGAGCAGCGACGGTGCTGGATGACGACTCTTAATGGCGACATAGACGTCAGCTGAGAATCGGTGGTCACTTAAAGCTTCGACTGATTAGAAAAACGAGAGGGAATCAGGTGGTGGCGGCTGGAAGGTTCATGCATGGCTGCTAAGGAAATATGGTGTAGGGTTAGGGTTACTATCAGCTATACGGGATGGAAGAAGTGTCAGGATTAATCTCGTGCCCTCTTTCAAATTTTTACTCATTTTCCAAGTTTAGTCTCTCACTATAGAACCTTTTACAAATTAACTCCAAAACTTACCAAACAACCCTCAGCCTTCAGAATTATTTACAATCTAAGTCCAATATTTACCAAACACCCCCTAACTTCTGAAAATCATTACAAACCAAACCAGCAATTACACTTAATCCCCGATATTTAAAAGTTATAACATTTAGCTCCCAAAACCAACGCCTCGCTAAATTATGCACTTAGGGATATTATTTATTTATTAATTATATCTATTTCTTTATTTAATTAAATTTCAAACGGAATGTTATAGAAATTTTGTCTTATTTTTTCTAAAAAAATATAAGTTTCTTTATTTTATGCACCGGAGGGTTTTGTCAGTTAATTAATGGAATTAACACGTACACTTCAGATGAGTACGCCATGTGTACGCTAAGCGTACTAAGGCGCACCTTAATACGTTGGGCGTATACTTCGTACCCCGGGCGTACGAGGTAGCATGTGAACCCTAATTTTAGGGCCTTGGTTCATATTTAAGCAGCATTATAGACTAAAACCCTATTCTTATCGAGTCTCTTTTAGAGATTTCGACCCTCAAGCAACTCTAGAGCAAAAGGAAGCCATTTTGTGAGCCTTTAAGAGTGTTTTGGAGTGGGTTTTGAAGAAAGAATAAGGTGGTGTGAAGACCTTGGAGTGAAGTACTTTGCAGATCTGGGATTTCTAGCTTGTTTGCAACGTCAAAAAGGTATAAAGCTTGCATCTTTTCCACTCCATCATGTAGATCTAGGATTTTTCTCTTCAAAGTTTCTTTTTGGTCCCAAAATGATGATTCCTGAACAAAGCATGTTCTTGACCAATTAAGCCGTCCTTTCAAACCTTTGGAAGGGTTTTGAGTAATAAAAATGGGTTCCAAATGGTTAGTTTTGCTCCATGCATTATGTAAAAGGTCTTAATGGATTAAGACCTTAACTTAAGCACTTATTGGACATGCTAACTCATAAAGTCGGAGACTTTATGAATCCTAAGAGTGTTCTAGTTATGGATCTACAATATGGACATTAGAGCTTTAACCTTTAAGATCTTAATGGAAGTTATAGGTTTTTGGTAGTACCCTTCGCGTACTTGGAATATGCCTTGCATACGAGGTCAACCACCACGATGATGGTCAACATGCGAGGACGTGAGTATGACCAACGTACCTTTGATGTACACCCTTCGTACTCACTTTGAGTCGTTTTGGCTGAGTTGACTCGGTTGGGTTGACTTGGTTGGGTTGACTCAGTTGACTTAGTTGGTTTGACCATTTTGACTTTAAATTTGACCAAGTTTGACCTCAATAGTATTTTGGGTATTTAGGGGTTTTGATTGAGATTGGTCATTTGGTTCGAATAGGAGGCGAGTAGAGCTGAGATTTGGAGTCGAGACCTCATCAACTTTCATTCAGTTTGGAAGTGAGTTTTTCGTCATTGTAATTGCGGGTTGAAGACACCAAGGTTGGCCCATTGGTTTGATAACGTGATATTCACTGAGGTGCTGAGTATGGAATAGATATACATGTTTATACTAGTTATTGATATGCTAGTCGGGTAGATCTGTAGGACTACTTGTGATTTTTTCTGCATGACTATCTGATTATATGTTTATTATATGTTATATGCCAACATATTCTGTTGGGTTGAGGTTATACTGCTTCGTGCTATAGCCAACAAACCCGGGACTATTCCAAATTTGAGCTAAAGGCTGGGTAGGGCATTCCAGACTCCTACTAAGGAATCATGAGCATTATAGATACGAGCTAAGGATCAGGCATCATGCCAGACTCGTACCAAGGGCTTGATGGTATTTCAGTCTGATGATTGAGCTGGTCAGGGAGCAAGCCAAACATAAGATGTGGGCCCGAGGGTAAGCTGGACTTATGTTGTGGGCTTAGGGGTAATCCAGTAGTTTAGCTGTGGATCCATTACATGTTGTTATTCTATATGTTATTTGGTTATATGTTGGTATTTTAGGGGAACTCACTAAGCGTTGGCTTACAGTTTTGGGTTATGTTTCAGGTACTTTGGATGACCGCAGGAAGGAGAATGCATAATCGTATACACCCTCTTGTTTCATGTCCTTTGATTTTGGGAAATCTGATGTTTGAAAATGTTTTGAAAAAAATGGTTGTAACAATTTATGAATTTGGTTTGTTTTAGAAGTTTAAAATTTCTTGTGGTTTTTATAAGTGTTACAAATTGGTATCAAATGTTTGGTTTAAGTGAATTGGAAGAACACTCGTGTGAATCCAGTCTTAAACTAAGGAAAAGGATTTTAAAAATAACTTTCAAATTGTTTTCAAAAATAATCAAAGAGGATGCAATGTGTACAATCAGCCAGAGCCAGTAATTAGACCCCAAATTACCACATTGTTATTTGATCTTGTGATGTGTTAGAACAACATGCTAGTGATAGTCTAAGGATCTTCAGGAATTGAATGATAGAATTGTCTGATTATATGATTCCTGATAGCCTAGGGTTTTCCTTATATGAAATTGACATCATCAATGTAGTTGCTTAACATATGAATAATAGTTGTACATATCTAAGATTCTGCGGCATGAGAATGTTTGGTTTGGCCATATTTCCTGTTCTTTTTTGATGAAGGGCTTAGGGTAGAATCAGTTATTCAACTGTCTATAGGGTCCAGTGTTATGTATGATTAGCATACACAAGTGATTTAGGGTTGGTGGAAGTTTCATGGTTTTATTGTGCGGGGTTAGTTGGCCAGCTTCATAATGTTTAGCCTTCCTCTAGGATATGGGGATTGATTAGTTTGTATTGTTAGGCTTGTTGTGATGATCCTCTGAGACAATATACATGTAGGTGTGGAAGGTAGTATAGGCATGTACTACTGAAAGCATAGGACCTATACACGTAGTAGATAAGTCACAACCCCTAGGGATTTATGGGGAGTTGATTCCCCTAGTATGTTATGTGTGTTATCTGATATCTCCCTAGTTTATTTTCAGTATGGTGAGGACGCGACATTTCGAGGCTGGATCCAAATCAGGATCAGGGACAGGTGGCCAGAATGGGCCGACTGTGTCCGAGGACAAGATTAGGTAGATCCTTCAGGAGGAGGTTATTGCTCACTTTCGGGCACAATTACCAGAGATGTTTGGGTCTATTAAGACTGCCATGGTGGAGTACATTGATGAGCGATATGCTACAATCTCTGAGGTTGTTGTTACTGCAGCTACCACAACCGTTTTCGCTATTGGGGTTGGTGCTGGGGGAGTCTTCCGGTATTGGGACTTCGACAATACGAAGCCCCCAATGATCGTCTGAGTTCAATATCATATCATATCCATGAGGTGGATGTCAGATATTAAGGGGTGCTTCTTCACTTTCTCTTGCCCAACTAACCGGAAGGCTAGGTGTGCTCTAAAACTCCTTAGGTCTGGAGCGAAGGATTGGTGGATACTTGTTATGAGCTCGTACTCTACTGAGTAGAGGACAATAGTGACTTGGGAGTAGTTATCGAAGATGTTCCATTCTAGATATGTTCCACTGGTGGAACGTGAGAGTTTGGATCAGGAGTACTTAGATTTGAGACAGGGGACGGAGTCGGTGTCAAGGATTACCAAGATGTTCACAGAGAGGGCCATGTTTTGTCCTGCGTTTGCTGCTTCTAAGCAAGATCAAACGACCCGTTACTTGAGCATGCTCAAGACGGATATCATGCAGTTGGTATCCACTCAATGTTATGGTTCATTGTTGGAGTTGTAGGAGGCCGTCAGGCGGTGTGAGATTGAGATGGAGCTCTAGAAGAGGTAGCAAAGACCGGCCCCAGCTTAGTCGCAGCCTGTGTCAAAGAGGATCAAGGCTGCTGATGTTAAATATGGGGGTCGGAAGGGTCGTACTTATGGAAAGTGCAGCAAGGTTCATGAGGGTACTTTCTGATCATCTTCTGGGAGCCACAATTGTGGCCAGCGGGGCCACATGGCAAGTGATTGCCGCCAGCAGGCCCCAACACTCAGCTACAAGATTTGTTACCATTGCGAGTAGGTTGGACATGTGAAGGCCAATTGTTCCTTGCTTACTACTAGCCCGGCGCAGGCTCCAGCGTCGGCTATTCTGAACATCATGAATAGGAGTCAAGGTAGGTCAGAGCTCCGAGGGCTCGAGGTCGTGCTTTCCAGCTCACGGCAGAGGAGGCCGAGTCGACACCAGACGTCGCGACCGGTAGGTTTTTATTTATTATTTTGTTGATTATGAACTCTTTTCCTGCTCTTGTGTTATTTGACTCGAGTGCGATTCGGTCCTTTATATCTTCAACATCCATTAGGGAGTTTGATATGCTTATTGGGGAGTTAGAGTGTCTGTTCTGGGTTTCTATCACCAACGAACATGGGGTTTCTGCATCCGTAATGTATCAGGGTTGTATATTGGAGATCTTCGGGGTACCTTATCCAATTAACCTAATCCTTATCCCCATGGGGGATGTATGCGTGATAATGGGTAGGGATGGGTTGAGCAGTTTTGGTGCAATGATTGATTGTGAGGGCCAGTGAGTGGTAGTTCAAACTCCAAGTGGGGGAGAACTGATTATCTTTGGAGAGGGCACCAGGGTTGGTTCAGGGTTTTGTTCGGCAGCCAGCTCTCATCAATATATCTAGCACGGGTGTGCAGGTTATTTGGCTTATTTGATTGATACTCAAGTTGAGGATCGGATTTCTGTTTCAGAGGTTCCAATTGTTAGAGAGTTTGGTGATGTGTTCCCGAAGGAGTTACTCGGTGTGCCTCCTGAGAGGCAGGTTGATTTCAGGATCGATCATGTGCCAGGTGCGGCCCTAATTGCCAAGGTTCCGTATCGTTTGGCACCACCTGAGATGTAAGAGTTGTCATCCCAGCTTCAGGAGCTGCTAGGCAAACAGTTCATCAGACTGACAGTTCTCCATGGGAGAGTCGATATTGTTCTTCAAGAAGAAGGATGGTTCGCACCGGATGTGCATTGATTACCGAGAGTTGAACAAGTTAATGGTGAAGAACCATTATACCCTCTCATGGACTGATGACCTCTTTGAACAGTTACAAGGTGCATCATGGTTCTCCAAGATTGATCTGAGGTATAGGTATCATCGGGTGAGAGTGAGAGATTGGGACGTGGATAAGATCATGTTTCGGACTTGTTATGGGCATTACGAGTTTGTGGTGATGCCATTTCGGCTCACAAATGCGCCTGTTGTATTTATGGATTTGATGAATTGGATATGCAGGCCGATGCTCGACCGATATGTCATAGAGTTTATTGATGATATCTTGATGTATTTCAAGACCAAAGAGCAGCATGAGGAGCACCTTCGAGAGCTTCTTGGAGTGTTGAGCGGGAATGGCTTTATGTCAAGTTCTCAAAGTTTGAGTTTTGGTTACGAGAGGTCCAGTTACTTGGGCACCTTGTTAACCAAGATGGGATTTTGGTCGACCCAGCCAAGACCGAGGCTGTAATGCAGCGGGAGGTTCCGAAATCTCAGTAAGAGATCAGGGGTTTCTTGGGTTTGAGAGGTTACCATCGGAGATTCATTCAGGTCTTCTCCAAGATTACAGTACCCATCACTCGTCTGACGAGGAAGTGGTTGGATTTTCGTTGGGGCCCTGTGCACGAGTCGGCGTTTACGACTCTTCGTCAGAGGTTATGTGAGGCCCTGATATTGACCCTCCAAGAGGGAGTTGAGGATTTTGTGGTATTCTATGATGCATCCATCAACAATTTGGGGGCAGTCGTCATGCAAAGAGGACGAGTGATTTCTTATGCTTCGTGACAGTTGAAGCCGCATGAGACGCGATATCCCACGTATGACCTGGAGTTAGGGGGAGTGGTTTTTTCCCTTAATATTTGGAGACACTATCTTAATGGGGTCCGTTGTACTCTCAATACTAATCACAAGAGTTTGAGGAAATATTATGGATCAGCCACACCTGAACATGAGGCAGCACAGGTGGCTAGACATAGTCAATGATTATGATTGTGAGATCATTTACCATCTAGGTAAAGTGAATGTGGTAGCATATGCTTTGAGCTGCTAGTCGGTTGGGTCTTTAGTTGAGAAGATGTGTATGAGGATATCCGTTGATTCTAAGCTTTTGGGATCGATGGTATCAACTACTCCTACTTTTCAATTTCCTTTTTTTTATTCACTTTGATGCTTTTATTTTAGGCTTTATTTTTTTATAATATAAACAACATACGATTTATGTTTTATTTATGGGTGCAGTTTGCTTCCGGTGAAACCATGAGGAAATGCTTGAGCTCTGTATGTTTTCTTTGAACCTAACTTTTATCATTTCCATTATTTACAGCAAAACAAGATTAATAATTTGTTTTTGGGTACTACTTTATGATATTCACTTATCAGGTTGAATAGAAGGGGTATGGAGTTCAAAACCAATTGAACTACTCACATCATGGATCTTAATATGTGGTCATCTAGAGGTAAACCTCCTCATGCCTTGGTTACTTTTGGTTTTGGTGGGAATTTGATTTTGATGAAGGATACAAATGGTTCCACATACCCATTGAAAATCAGGAGTGATAGTGAGTTCCACCCTCAAGATGGTGTCATTAAAATGTCCAAGACTGGATTCGGCACCCGCACCAATAAAACCAAGAAACAAAGAGTTCCTATAAGCGTCTCCTCTTTCAGATTTCTCCTAAATTTACTATTTTGTTATTCTAATCTGATTTGATGCAGAATAAGAATCATAATTTTACAAACAATGATATTGAAGATAAATCTATGAAGTTACACTGCTATATGGACACAAGATCCTCCCTTAGACAGATGTTTTTCATGTCATAAAACTCATAACATATTAACATATCATATTTTGTTAGTCATGAAAGACATGATTTTGTCAGAGGAGATCTAGCTTTCGGGGTAACCAATTCCCTCTAGCAGTTGAACCTGTTAGAAAAGCTCCTATTCGTAGTAGAAACTTCATGCGGAATCAACAATGACTTCATATAGACCAATGCAAGTTGTTTGTTTTTATTTAATAACAAGTTGTATTTCATCTCTTATTGATGCAGTAATCTGATTATAAATGTTGTTAATTTGGTTTGGTGTGCAGGTGGGCTGGTGTACAAAATAGGGGTGCTACAAATGGAGGCTTTGCTGTTAAGATATAACTAAATATTCAAAAAAAAAGTTGGTAATATTATTAGCCAAGGTATTGAGAGAGTAGTTTGTTTGTTTGTGCTATTTATTTATATGCAGCAGCAATTGAACTACTCACATCATCTCTTCCCATTGAAAATCAGGAGTGATAGTCAGTTCCACCCTCAAGATGGTGCGGGTGATTGGTTGAACATGTCCTGCAAGATTAAGCTTTAGGAATTGGTGAATGCACTTTTGAAGATTTCACCCGAATTTAGGGGCTCAAACAAGCTCTCCCAGCTCCTGTGATGACAGATCATAATATCTTTCCCATGCCAGATCCTTCTTCTCCAATTTCATCAGAATGTCATTTTTAATCCCGTAAAATTGGCGTAGTGGGGTTTGGACACTCCAAATCCTGTTGTTTATCATTTTTCACAAGTTCAAGGCTTTCTCGGCTAACTGGGCCCATCCTCTTTTCAAATATAAGCACATGATGCTTTCCAGCCACTCCAATCACCTTTTCATAACAAATATCATTCATCAACTAAAATCTCTACAATGGCTTCTTTACTGTAATTCCAATATACTGTTGAGCAAGTGGGCAAGGTCTGTAACTATTGTCAAAATGAAACAGGCCTTTCTCTAAGTCAACTCACATAAATAACGCAACATAATCATAATTGGGAAGCAATGCAGATAGCCCAACCAACCAAATATGTTCCTTTGTGGTCTCAATTTGTCTAACAGTTCTTGCGACAATACTCTCGAGAACAGGTCCTCTATTATCTTGTAGAAGATGAATTTCATCAATAAATATACCTTTCTATCTCAAAAATATATAATTTTAAAAAATATATATTTTGAGAAAGAAAGCTATTTTGAGGGGATTTAGGGTTTGGATTTTGTTGATTTTTTCCGTTGAATCAGATATGGAGAGAATGCGGAAGAAGCTGCAGAATCGGTTGATTGGAAATGCCCCAGATGTAGAGGAATCTGTAATTGCAGCTTTTGCATGTAAGTGCTATTGTCGATCTGATATATTGGTACATATCTCCATTTTCAAGATCTAATTCCCCTAAAAAAAGTTTCGAATTTGACTTTACCAGATTTGGTACTTTTCAAGTTATAAATTGAATAACCTGTGAACTTTTCAATACCTTGTCCAAATAAACAAGTACCACAGATAACATATTGTTTGTATTATTTTGGCAACAACATTCATTCCAATTTTCCAATCAACAAGTACCCTTTTAACCTTACACGTCAAAGGTAAAACTTTCATCTTTTTATTAATTTCAGTTTGCCTAAAGTCCAAATAACAAACAAGGGTATTTTTGTAATTTAACAGGAAAACGACACCCCGGATGTAGCAGTTACTAGACTATTTGCATCTGCAAAGAAAGACACTTCTCAATATGGCGATTATGGAGCTTTCGCTAACTACTTGCAGCAGTTGCCACCAGAAGGACAAATTCGGGTATTCACCTTATTTCATTTATTCACATAATATTAAAAAAAACATCTTTTTTTATTGATTTCTCTTTATTTTCTTAGGCAACTGCTGCTGAAGTCCAAACTCTGCTAGTTTATAGGGGATTGACTTAGTTCTTGCAGCACAACTTGGTGATCAGTTCTCTCTCTCTCTCTCCCTCTCTCTCTCCCTCTCTCTCTCTCTCTCTCTCTCTCTCACACACACACATTCTGAAAAATCTCCTCGATTATAGAATTTTTTCTATTATATTTTAATTCCTACCTTCTCTTTGATTTCAATATTCTGGATTTAGCATCTTCTATTGAGGTTATTCTTACACTTTTTGCATTCAAGTGTATGTCTCCATGAGGTAATTAATTTTGATCATGTATCTTTATTGCTATTAAACACTACTATAGATTATAGAATCCCGATACATTAGTAATAATCATTTTTTTAATGTTTTCAGCTATTAAACACTACTATAGAAGAAGAGCACCCTATTGTGTTTACAGGCAATACCCTATTGTGTTTACAGGCAACACACAGGTTGGTGAAGTCTTTTTAATTTGACATGAAACCCAGAACCCTGAGGTATGTTTATTCAGCTACTCATCAAAATGGTTCATGTACACCACATGATGATATATTATCAATAAATCAAGATAATAATAATAATAAGAAAACTTCAGTTACTCCATTAGGCAGCCTTTCATCACCTTCACCTATGATGGATTTATTAGACATATTCACCTAGTATGTTTATTTATTTATTATTTTATAATAGATTTTGGTAAAACAAGTTATTTTTTAAATTCTTCAGTTGCATTTGGAACCTGCTAGCAGTAACTCTCTTCTTGCAAATGATAACGGCTCAATAACACAAAAATTACGAGTTACCAACATTCATCATGGCAAGGTAACTATAAATAAATCATCATGGAATGAAAGGTTTGTGTGTTTTTAAAAAATATATATATTTACATGATGAATGTTGATTTTTATGGCAGAAAGCAATCATTATGCGCATATGAATAAGTTACAAGTTGAACAACAAAGACATGTTGGAAGAAAGACATCCCTCATGAGATATGATAACATTTTTCGCTCTCTTCTATCACCATCTCTTAGTGTTTATATTTGGGACAATGTTATTAAATATGATTTGTATCTTTGTATTCCCATGTTCTTAGGTCCAAATCATCGATATTTGAATTTGTTCATTTTGGAGGTGAAATAAGACATGATATATGGTGCTAATAAAGGTAAGACAAGGGCAACAAATTATTCCATTAATGACATTAATTACTTGCATTTGTGATTGTATTCATTACATATGGATTCAATACTTAGCTAAGTTGACCTAGCATTTTATTCTTCTAGGCTCACTCAATCAGTTCTTGTTTTTTTTTTTTTTTTTTTTTTTTTTTTTTTTGTAAATTGTAAATTGTAATTCAGGGTATTCTTGGTCCATGTGCATCACTTGAGAAGGTTCATATAGTATTTTTAAGAATTTTGACTCTTTGTTGACTGATTCTTGTTTTTTGTGCAGAAAGGTGCTTTATGTTCTGATACTAGCATTGGTCAAGGGGGTACTACTACATGGAAGGTGCTTCAATACACACTTGCTTACAACAATGTACACAAATTAACTAAGGAAATAGCAATGTAGTACTAGGTTATATAGTTAGGGAAAACCTCTTAATAATAATGTACAAATATTTGTCTACTATTTGAATGATTATTTGTATGACAATAAATTTTATGCAATGGATTGTATTTTTTGTATATGGTATTTTATTTTATGTTAGGAGACATTAAATGCAAATTTAATTTGAAAATTAGTAAATCTGTCAATAATATTTTTTTTTAACATTTAAAATTATGATACGCAAAAATGTGTGTCATCTTCATTTATGACATGGCCTTTCTTGACAGGGGCATCCTTGATACGCATAGTGTGTCATAAACACACACGTCGTAAGGTTACAACATGCAAATGCGTGTCGTCTTTCTTTATGACAGGGCCTTCCTTGATACGCATTGCGTGTCATAACCGCGCGTCGTAAATGTGTGTCGTCTCTCTTTATGATAGGGCCTTCCTTGATGCGCATTTGCGCGTCGTTTGAGCGTTTTACGACGCACAATGAGCGTCGTAAAAGGCTGGTTTTCTAGTAGTGAAAGGAACAGGTAAACTTTGACTCATATCCTAGTACTAACTAATCATCAAATTGTATAGAACAACACGTTTTATAACATCAGGTTACTGATGCGCTTTCGTACTATCAATGTAGAACCAACTCATAGTCAACAAATCATATCTCTTCTTGTTTGAAGACTTATATGATATTACCGTCTCATGATCAATCGAGATAAATTCCGTGAAGTGATACAAGTGAGCATGGGTTGATTTCATTACTCAGAACTTATGAGCACTCATGAATGTTGCAGCAATAATTGCTATGTCTAATACAATTCAGACAAATCTAAAAACCCAATTCATGATAGTCTTATTTCAATGCCTACTTCCCAAAGTATGATCGACTGTGGATAGTTTGAATAATATGATCTACCATAACATAATTATTCGGGAAGTCAAATCATGCAAAATCAAACAACAGTAAATGATTATCCATGGTCATTCAGTTTTGAAGGACTTCTCAATTTTTTTCAAGAGGTATTTTAAACAAAATTCACTCCTTTCTTGTAAGAAATGTGAGTATGGAAAGTTCAATGGTTATCCTCTTGATCATGATCATCATAAAGTGTTGCTTTATTGTTTGGTAACAACTTGCCATGAAAGATGGAAGAAGAAGAAAGAAGATGAAGTTATTGAATGGATTCATCTTGATGAATGCATATATGGCGTTAATGTTCCTACACTTTACTCAGATGTTCATGAATTTCGAAAAATGGGAATTTAATGTGATTTTGATAAAGATGTGAAACTTCTTCATTAAATTGGAGTTCAAACCGATGATTTCTCGAGTTCTTGCGATTCGTTTGATGTGAAAGTTCTTTAATCCAAGAAGTTCAAATGAATCAAACCCTAAAAGATTTGATTCAAACTTGCAAAGTCGAAGTTGTTCTTGAGTTAAAATCTTCAAGATTTAAGAAGCTGAAAAGGAAGAAAAAAAGAAGAAGACCAAAAGCAAGAACAAATGAGTTTCTGTTGTTATGAATCCAAAATCTATGAAGTAAATTTGGGTTCCAAAGAAACAATTATCAAGTGTTGCAATGAATTTTAATTCGAAACCCAAAAGTGTTGATGATTCTTATGAAGATGATTCTAGATTGTTGAAGAACACAAAAAACTGTTTGTACAACACGCATAGTGGGTGGTACAATGTGAAGATTTGAGATTTTCTTGTCCCAATAAAAGAACCAAGATCTAAAATGATTGATTCGTATGTTGCCAACGGATAAACAATCATCAAGAAGGTTTCTCACATTCTCAAATGGATACCGAAAAATTCATGTTGATATCAACGATGAACGATCAAAAGTTTTCTCAAAACTCTAATATAATCAATTTTTTTAAATCGTGCATTTCATTTTTCATTATTGATTGCTTTGATTCGTTGGATCTATTTCATTTCAAACCCCATTGATGATGCAATAATTTTTTTAAAGATCAACCCCAATATTTTTGATCTGGTACTATTCATTAAATCCAAAATTCAAAGCCTAATGTCCAATTCATAATTTCTTTAATCTGTTGATGTTTCGAAGCCAAAACCAATTTACATTTGTTTGATTGTTCATCAGATCCCAATTCGATTTCTATTCGTTTTTTAGCCCAAATCATGTGTAACACTGTTCAAAATCGAGAATATTGGTGTTTAGAAAGTTAAAATCGAATAACACACTGTATAAGAATTCTAAATCGAAAGTATCACTTGAGTTGACTGTTCATAATCGAACATCATATTGGGTGAATCAAAACTTAAAATCGATGCTTAGAGTCAAATTCATCAAATACCTAGTGCTAATTCGAATCTAAGCTCGATTCGAGTTTATTGGCTTTGAAATCGATTTCAGTTTTTCAATTTGATTTGGAGTCGTGTTCGATGTAAGGTGTTTGACTGATGTTGTTTGGAATCGAAAGTTGATGGTCACGGATGAACAGGTTTCGCATCAAAAGATTTTCCTTGAGTTGAAATTGGTATTGATATGGTCATTCGTATTTGGGAATGGTTGACAAGACATCGAATGGATGTTTAACAGTTGATTTCAAAAGTGACGAACAGATTGGGTATATTTGAAATCGTTGATTACAATCAATATTGCTTCCGAGTCATACACGATGGCTTAGCTATAGTTCATATCTAGTCGAAGTAACAGTCAATGGAAGAAAAGTCAAAATTGAAGGTTCTACACTGAGATGTGAACTGGAATCGAAATTTTGAGATTTTGATAATGAATGGTATTGTGAATCCAAAGTGATATCAAAAGATTGAATATTTTCAATTCAATTGAAAATGGTTGATATCATAATTGAATTTGATTGCTATCAAATGGTATTGGTTATTCTTATTCACATCGAACGTCTTTGGTGTCCAAATCGAAAGTCGATGAAGAGTCAAATGCAAGGAAGTCGAGCAAATGGATGTTCGATGTAAGGTGTTGAGTGCTATTCTCATTGGAGTCGAAGCACTAAGCTACAATTAGAGTCGAAATCAGATTCAATTGTTGCTGAGACTATTTCGATGCGTGAACAGTGATTTCACTATTGGTGATTGGGTTGGGATGTCGAACAAGTTTTGAACAGATTTTCACTTTGGTTTGGTTTTGCTAGAGATCCAAGGCTTTGCTATTATCCAATTTGAAGAGTTCACTATCGATTAATGGGTGTGATGACGAACACGATTTCACTTTGTGGATGGCAAGTTCTATTTCTGGATAGTGAGTTTGGCATGAGAAAATTGTTGATTGGGTTTGGAAGTCGAACAGTCACCTGGTTATTTCGACATGAGGAAATCTGAGTCGTTCGATTTGAAGTCGAATCCAATTTCGATATGAAAACAATGGAGTAGTTCCGACGTGTGACGTTTCTTTGATCACCGTTTGCATCTGGTAACAATTGGGGAAGTAAAACAAAAAATTTCATTTCGAATCCCTTAAATTCAAAGTAGTGGCAGAAAAGACCCACTTTCAAAACCGGGATAAAATTTTGTGAAGAACGCATAATTTTTGTTTCGCATCCATGAAGTTTCAACAAATTGACGGATATTACCCAGTTTCAACATTGGTGTAATTTTCTGTGATATGGGAGATTTTTCGATTTCAGTCCCTAAAGCTTTTGTGAATTGACATTTTATGCCTAGTTGCACAATTAGGGTAAAGTTTTGCATTTGAGGCTAATTTAGCGCAACGGGTCCTTGCAGAATTTGCAAAGTTGACACTTTACACCCTGATTTTGAAATTCTTGCAACTTTCAACAAAAAGTCAAAAAAATTCACAAAATTTGGAAACTTTTCTTAACGTTTCATGATTTTTTTGTGAAAGATTTTCACGGTTTTATTTTTGGCACACATTGAGGGGGAGATTCGTGAGGTGTTGATTCTGACCCTACCGGAGGGTATTGATGATTTTGTGGTTTATTATGATGATTTGGTCACAAGATTAGGGACAATGTTGATGTAGAGGGGTTGCGTGATCCCCTACGCTGCAAGGCAGTTAAATCCTTATGAGTCAAATTATCCAATGCATGATTTGGAGTTGGGGGTTGTGGTTTTTACCCTCAAGATTTGGCAGCATTACCTCTATGGGGTCCGTTGTACTATTTACACGGATCACAAGAGCCTGAGGTACTTGATGGATCAGCAGAATCTGAATATGAGGTAACAATGGTGGTTTGATGTGGTGAAGGATTATGATTATGAGATCCTTTATCCCTCGTGGAAGGCCAATATAGTAGCCGATGCTCTTAGCCGCAAGACAGTCGCGACTCTGATCAGAGACATATGTTTGAGGATGATCATGATTACTCCATTGTTGGAGCCGATTTGTGAGGCACAGGCTAAGGCTGTGAAGCAAAAGCACCGAAAGAGAGAGTGTATTATGGGTCAGGTGGCTTTCTTCGATTATCATAGCCATGGATTGTTGACTTTGCCTCGGCGAGTATGGGTTCCGTATTGGAGTGGTGTGCATCAGATTCTGATGGAGGGATCCCACAAGTCTAGGTTCTCCATTCATTATGGAGCGACGAAGATGTATAGGGATCTTCGTCTAAATTATTAGTAGTCATGCATGAAACGAGATTTGGCTTGGTTCGTGGAGCGGTGCTTGACTTGCAGGAAAGTCAAGGTCGAGTATCAGCAACCTCACGACAAGCTGCAGTCATTGGAGATTCCCATATGGAAATGGGAATATATTACCATGTATTTTATCACGAAGCTACCCCGGACTGCACGCGGAGTGGATTTGATTTGAGTCATCATGGATCGCTTGACCAAGAGCGCACATTTCATCCTGATTCATGAGAGTATTTCTGCTGAGAATTTGGCTGAGGTTTATATTAGAGAGGTTGTGGCAAGTCATGGGGTGCCAATATTAGTGGTTTCTGACAAAGATGTTCGGTTTACTTCAAGGTTTTGGAAGAGCTTTCATGAGGAGTTAGGTACTCGTCTCCATTTCAACAAAACATTCATTTGCAAATCGATGGTCATAATGAGTGGACTATTCAGACCCTAGAGGATATGTTAAGGCGTATGTTCTGGATTTTGGTGGGAGATAGGATATGTATCCTTTGTTAGCATAATATTCGTGTAAAAAAAGTTATCATGCTAGCATTGATCAACCTCCTTTCGAGATACTCTACGGGACGAAGTGTAGGACCCCGATTTGTTGGGGCAAGGTTGGTCAGCGGGTTATAGGGAGTACCGAAGTGGTACAGAAGACCACTAAGCTGATTCAGTAGGTTCGGAGTAGGCTTCAGACAACACAGATTTGGCAAAAGATTTATGCCAACAAACGACCGTTAGATTTAGAGTTCCACATGGGATATATGGTTCTCCTGAAGACGACACCTTGGCAAGGTGTCATCCGGTTCAGGAAGTAGGGCAAGTTGGGCCCCAGGTATATTGGTCCTTACAAGGTTTTGGATCGGGTTGCTTATCGTTTTGATCTTCCAAATGAGTTCAGCCATATTCATAGCACCTTCAATGTCTCTCAGTTGTGGAAGTGCTTAATGGACGATTCCGTAGTGGTACCATTGGAGGATATTCAGGTGGGTGACCGCCTGAATTATATTGAGAGACTGGTGGCAATTCTGGATCGGAAGACGAAAACTTAGAGGAACAAGGTTGTTGAGTTGGTGAAGGTGCAATGGCAGCACCACAATGGTTCAGAGTGGACTTGGGAGGCGGAAGATGAGATGATGGAGCACTATCCGTAGTTATTTAGGGCAGCGGACGTTGAGGACGAAGTTTGATTTAAGTGCGGGAGAATTGTAACACTTTGATCTTTGGTATGTTCCTTAATTACCCTTTATATTATAATGGTTGCATTTGGACCTTGGAGTAGTACACGAGGCGTACCACTTGGTATGCTTAGCGTACTAGCTAAGAAGCTAGTACGCGGGGCATCCCACATGGTACGCTTAGCGTACTAAGGAGAGAAATGATCGTGTGTGTCAGGCCTTGTACGTTGGGCGTACAACGGTTACGCTTAGCGTACTCGAAGGATATGGGAACCTTAATTTTAGGGTGTCGTACCCTATATAAAGACCTTAAGTCCCTAGGGCTGGCCTCTTTACCAGCCTCCATCTCTTCTAAACCCTAAAATTAACCTTAAGTCTTCATTGAGACCCATTATGTGTTTATTATGTATGGTATGTGGTATTTTGGGGAACTTACTAAGCTTTGTGCTTACGGTTTCAGTTTATGTTTCAGGTACTTCCAGTTCCAAAAGGGGAAGGGATCAGGATGATTACAAAGCACCTACACCCCCTCGTACCGCGTTTTGTGATTATTCTGATATGATATGATGTATGCTATACTTGTTTTACCTGGATTGTATTGATCATTTTTTGGAATATTGTTTTTATTAAATTAAAAATGAAATTTTTTGGTCTTAGTTTTGGGACGTTACACTTTATGTTTATGGAATCGCATCAACGTGTACTTTTTGAATATGTTATCATTTTTATAAAATACTATAACTTTTTGTGTGCCTATTTTTGTAGCTTTCGGGTGATTCAACTGATTTTCCCAACATATATATATATATATATATATATATATATATATATATATATATATATATATATATAATGTTGTATTTTCATTTAAAAATGACCAAAAATTATACATCAAGTCGTTTAGTTAATGTTAGTTACGTTTGCGATTAATGACCGTTGACCAATTTTTTATTTTTGTCACATTCTCCCACTGTTGATAGAATTTCATCCTGAAATTCAACTTGTAGTACTACTATAGAGGCACTATTGAGTAGTTGGGGGTAATCTTGTTATACTTGATCTTTTTGGGGTTCTAATCTAGTCTCCTTGTGTATGCATGTTGTATATAATCCGGGACTAAATATGAAATCAAATAAAGATTATTCCTTACTCTCATAACAAAACAAAGGACACGGAGTAGTGTTGAGTTGTAATTTTAAGGTTACAAAATCAAGGTTATATATAACTCTTAAGCATTTGCTTTGGAAAATTTTGAAATACTAATCTGGTTTCCTCGATTATAGTTGAATGAATTGATTCCCTAGGGTCCTTTTTATGATCCTGATATGTAAGTTGTATGTATTCTATGCTTAGGTAGATGGTTGGATTAATGCTCCTTCTTATAAGCTTACAATGCAATAAGGAAGCGGAAAATAAAGCGAAATCAAACATTCTAAGACTTGATTTCTCGGTTTACATCGAATCAGTTGTTTTCCCAATTTAGATTTGATTAGAATTTCATCGAGAGGGATGGAAAGGGTGTTATCGGACAACACCTCTTGAGATTGGTAGATGGAAAGTGTTATTTACATTGTTTAATTCTTGAGGCAACTTGAGTTCGCAGACTATTGCACCAATTCTAACGAGAATTCCAAGTGGTTTAATATACCTAGGATTTAGCTTGCCTCATATCATGAATCTTATGACACCTTTCCAACAAACTTAGTCTATATTGGTTGGGTTGATTTCCTGAAGTTTAATATTTACCACATTTTACACTAAGAGGAAACCAAGAGTGTCATTGGACATTCTTCTAAAATTCTCTTTGAATGACCTTTATTTCCAAAATTAAGTTTTTCTTGATTTTTGAGTCTTACGATACTTTTCTCAGAGAGGAAATCTTTATAGACGTAAATTAAAAATCAGGTTTGGGTTCATTTTGACTCCCCACGCTTCTTCTTAAACTCGACTCTTTCTCTCCCTCATACGAAGTCAATTTTTTGCGTTCTTTATATTTTTGGAATCACGTGACGCATGCTTTCATAATATGTTATTATTTTTATAAAATAATATAACTTTTTGTGTGCCTAGCTATTTTTGTAGTTTTCAGGAGATTCGGCTTATTTTCCCCATATATTTAAATGTATAATATTGTATTTTCATATAAAATGATCAAACATCATACATTAGGTTGTTTATTCAATATTTGTTACTTTTGCGATAGAGGACCGTTGACCAATTTTTCACATGGGTTAACGGCTTACAGGGTTGAGTCGTTAGGTGATTACAATTGAAAACTTTAATAACTCGTGATAATTGTTTACCTAGTCTAGTTAATGACTAGATAATTGATCATTATAGTGGCTTTAGTGATGAAATTAGACAAGTTCTAATGAACTTGATATATTGTCTAATTAGGGTTGAACAAGTGATGAATTGGAAAGTAGCATTGAGGTGGAGGCCACGATAATATTTAGTCTTCACTACTAACCCAATGAGTAACATTACCTCTTTCTAGATTAATAATATCTAGATATGTGATAATTATTATGCAAATTTAGAGTTGAGTATAATATATGAGTTGTTATTTATTAATATTATATAAGTTGAGTATTTGTGATAATTGAGAATTATAGTTGCCTAATGCTATATGAATTATTAAATAGAATAATTAAGAATTATAGTACTTTATTACTATTTGAGGAAATAGACGAGTACAATTGAGATACATACCGAAGTTTAATATTTATAATGAGTACATTTGAAATATAAAATAGAGTATTATTAGAGATGCTAATAAACAACTATGATTGAGACATGTTGTTGTATATTACTATAGGAGTTAAGCAGCAAGTACTGCTGAAATAAATAATAAAGTATTGTTATACGAGTTAATGAGTTAGTATAGTTGAGATATTAATAGATATATGGATAGAGGGACAACTATATATATATATATATATATATATATATATATATATATATATATATATATATATATATATAATGACAGAGATATTGATAGAGAATAATGAGAAGAAAATGAAGATATATATATATATATATATATATATATATAGTGAGAAGATATTGATGGAGAATAAGAAAATGGAGATATATAGAGAAATATATGTATGTGTATATATATATATATATATATATATATATATATATATAGAGAGAGAGAGAGAGAGTGTGTGTGTGTGTGTGTGTGTGTGTGAGAGAGAGAGAGAGAGAGAGAGAAATAGAAAGAGCATAGAGAAAGAATGGAAAAATATATGTAAGAATAAAAAGAGAAAATGAGAAAATGAATTAGTATAAAGAGAGTAGAGAGAAAGAAAGATAATGAGTATAGAGAAAGAGTATAGAAAGAGAGAGAGAAATAGAGTGAATGTAAGAAAATAATAAACCAACTTTCATAAATGGTCACTGTGGCTTCACAAAATCTAAAGTTTAATTTATAAGTTCAAAAAACCTCATAGATGATCCCTGTAGTTTCAAAAATTTTAATAAATGGTCCTTTTAGCTGATGTCGTCATCTTTTAACTGTTTATAGAAGAGCATTTCCATCATTTCACAAAATAGGCCCATTTATGAAGTTTTGCTTTATATATATATATATATATATATATATATATATATATATATATATATATATATATATATATATATATATATATGTTTAGTATATAAGAGCTCCACTCTCTCTCTCGTTTCAAGTGCCAATTTTTTCATCTGATCCTAAACAAATTTCCACGGGGCTTTTCTATCTAAGCAATCAAGATTCCACAAGCAATCACAAAGGTGCATCTCATCTTGTAACACTCCTACTAACAACAATCTCCCATCTCGACCTCTTCAAATTGCTATCAGATGCCGACGATTACTCCTCCCCCTCCGACGATTACCTTACTCTGATTTCTCCTTTGGTGATTACGGATCGATGGAATCAGCCATAGGAAGAAGCAAATGACGCATGGAAAGCCACCAACTAAAATAGACCGATGAAGAAGAGAGTGGAAATCGATGACTTCCACTATATCCCATTGTACCCTCATCCCTCTTTCACTTCTCTATTCGAGTTAAATGAACAAGGAATTCTCAATTGGGGAAAAATCAACAATGTGTGATTCCACAAACCAGGACATGAGTATTCTTGGATTAAGGGGAAAAAATCCACCGACGTCACATGCCCAAATATGTTCTCCCTAAAATCAACAAGTTGAGAATCATAGCTCGGATTTAGTATATAAATTGGTCTCTGGATTATTGATGGTGTATATTTGGTGTTTTGTTTTAGTTAATGGTTTGCTTCTCATAAAATTCTTGAATGAAGTGTAAGACATGTGTGATTCTTCAAATTCATCATAGAAGTTGTTTTCTTCCGTTTTTTTTTTTTTTGCTGAAAAGCTCATGAGATTAAGATATGAGAGAGGATATTCATCTGAGAATGTATTTTCCAAGTTTATTATCAAGCGAGATTCATCTTTTGTGGTTTGGATGTGTATTGTTTTCAGGTACGATTTTGATTATAAGGTTCAGTTCTGAGCTTTGATTCCATGTATTGTTTTGGTATGGTTTTGAGCTTTGATTTTAGGTTTGATAGCTTGATTTCTTATACGGTTCTGGCCAATGATTTTTGGTATGATTTTTATTTGGTGCAAGTGATAATCAATGGTGGTGGTAGTGGTAGTCGGAAGTGAAGAGAAGTGTTGATGGTGGTTGATAGAAGTGAAGGTCAATAGTAACTATGGTGGTTGGTGGATCTCTAACTAGGAGAGAGAGAGAGAGAGAGAGAGAGAGAGTGTGTGTGTGTGTGTGTATGTATGTGCAAGATAGAGAAAAAGAGAGAGAGTGTGAGAGAAGGTGGGTAGGGCCTTTTTTATATTAAATAATTATATTTTATTTTTCCTTTATTTAAATAAAGCAAAACTTCATAAATGTTACCTGTTTTGTGAAATGACATAAATGTCCTTCTATTAATGGCCAAAAGATAACAACATTAGCTAAAAGGACCATTTGTTAAAAGTTATAAAACCACATGGACCATCTGTAAGGTTTTTTAAACTTAGGGACTAAACTTCAGATTTTATGAAACCACATGGACCATTTATGAAGTTTTGTCAAAATAATATGATGAGTTGAGTAATGAGTAAATGTAAATTTTAATAGGTAAACAAGTTTCCAGAAACTATACATCGATGAATGGTGTATTTTTATGTCATAATTATAATGTGTACTATTGTTAATGGTTACTCACTAAGCTCTTTGTAGCTTGTCTTTTTGCTGAAATGCATTTTGTAGGTAACTTTATTTAAGAAGTAAGCATTGTAGAAGAGAGATAGTGATACCCGACTCATATCACTATATATATTTTTTTTGAACTGATCCTATTGATAACTATTTGTGTTGGATCGTTAATATAAGTGTACACCAATGTGTTTTATAAATAATAAATGAAATTTTTGGATGTAACTTGTTTTAAAAATCTGGTTGTTAGATCATTTGATCATAACACATCTTATTTAATTAGACTGGTAGATAAAATTGTCATTTTTTTAAATGTATTGAAAATTCCAACCAAGCATTAATATAAGGTTGGATTTGATTTGGATTGATTTTTGTGATTTATAGTGTAACCCTAAAAGGGCCATTTAAAGAAGCGTGGATTTATAGTGTAACTAAGGCCATAACAGCTTTAGACTACACAGATCGTGCAACACCTAATGGCGTTTTTCTGATGTGGAACAAACAAAACGGTATTATTACGCCCTTTAAACCTCCTCCTATTATGTTTTTGGGTGTTATGGCAAGGCACGTTACGATGGTAATGGAAGGAAATGGGGCTTTTTTTACTGGAACGATCATATTTTCGACTGTTTGCAAATTATCAAAAAAAATTCCTAATATTATAAATACACAAAAATTTATCTTCATTTTACCTATAAAACTCAACAAACTCTTTCAACAATCTCTATTTCTTTCACTTTCATTTTGTTTTCTAATATTCTATTTAATTATGAAACATCCAAAAAATACAGTCTAAAAATTTAGTTTTTATTCATTAATAAAACCATAAAACATCATTCATAATATAAAAATCATAAGCCGTGTATCTCAAAAATATCGTAAACATCTGTCAATATATCAGAATATAAACATCTCAGGCTGAAATAAATGGTGTGTACAATACAGTCATCACGAGCTATTCCCCTTGCTAGCGGAAGTACCTGAAAATAAAACTGAAAACTGTAAGCACAAAGTTTATAGTCTCCCTAAACTACCACATACCATACATGTAATCACATAAACACATAACTTGTGCCTAGCCCACCACATCGGGCCCCACACGGCATCAGACCGCAATCCGACATCGGGCCCTGCCCGGCATCGGAACAAAGTTCGGCATCGTGCCCCACCGAGCATTGAGCAAAGCTCGGTATACATAAGCATATAAAAAAATACATATAATCATAAGCACATCACATACACATATAAACAATCCTCGGGCCCTACCCGACATCGATCCAAAATCCAAAAGCATATAAACATTCCTCGGGCTTGCCCTGACATCGGACCGAAGTCTAGACACAGACACATGCAAGAATCATGAAGACATCAAGCATACAAACATTCCTTGGGCTTGCCACAGCATCAGACCGAAGTTTGGAAACATATAAACCTACATCGGGAACAACCCGGCATCGAACCTTACTCTAGCATCTACTAACATACATAAACTGGCCGACATTGGTGCCTTCGATCTGTTTCTACTGGAGGAAAACTCACCACATAAAGCTGACTGGTGAATATCTCGGTAAGGAATCGCTATCGGCTGCTCCCGCGACTCATCGACTATCATTATCACAATAACACTTAGTCAAAATCCAATAATCCTTCTTAGGGTGAAATGACAATTTTACCCCCTGATCTAATTTGGACCATAACCTAGGCCCAATTCCATCTAATCTTTCCAAGCCCACTAATGGCCCAATTTTCTAAATTGGGCCCAACTCCTCAAATGGGCCTTCTCTTAAGCCCAAACATGTCCTTGGTCCATAATCTGACTTATGATGTCCCATTAAGGCCCAATGATTGCTAAGTCCAAAGATTGGCCCAAACTGAGGCTCAAATGTCGCAAAGCCCAAAACCTGAGAGTACGCTGGGCGTACTCCTCTGTACGCTAAGCGTACTACTACATGGCTTGTACACTGCGCATATTGGCTTGTACGCCCATTGTACTACCCTGTTAAGCCATAAACTTCAAAAGTGCTTATTCCATTAAGACCTTAATCCCATATTACGAATCTGAGTCCCTTAGCATGTTTTAACTCATAAAGTCGATTACTTGGTGGCTTGCACCCCACCAAATGGACCCAAATATGGAATATAGCAACTAACTTCCGTGGAAATGGCTAGATCTCATGCATAGTCACAAAAGGGTCTCAAAGATCAAAACTTTTCTGATACTGGGACACATTTAGCTGTAAAGGTGGCAACCCTAGGCCTAGAAATGAATTTGAACCATAAAATCCATTCTTGGGACCTAAAGAGGTCCAAAACTCCATAAACAAAGATCTAAGCATTCATGAGGAAAGATGGAAGCTTTTTACCTCAAATGAGTGCCAAAAGGTGGTGTAATCTCGGATCCTTGAGCTCAAGATACTCAAGTTCCTCTTCTCTAACTCCTTATTTCTCCTTCCAAGCTTCTAATCACCACCAAGGACTTCACAAGGCCAAAAACGCAAAAGGATGAAGAGTAAGGGGCTCTCTAGAGTTTTTGAGGTTGAGAGGTTGGTAAGGAGGATAGGGTTTGAATCATAATGTTGTATTTATATGACTTAATCCTTAAAAATTAGGGTTTGGATTCTGCTAACGTACGCTGCGCGTACGTGCATGCACCCCCGAATCTAATGTCCCTTTACGCCCCGCGTATGTCATGCTTACGCCCAACATACGTCTTCTAGGCAGCCCAATAACCCAACTCACTTACTAATGGTCCACTCAATAGTCCACTTATCCAATTCATAGTCCAACAATAAATAATGAACATTTTAGAATAAATAATACCTCAAGTGACGGATGTTACAAATTAAAAAATGGAACCTTTTGATCCGTTCCATCCACACATTCATGATATCGACAAGGATGATATGTTCGTGGGTATAATGTATCGATATGTTACCGACATTATACCGCTAGAGCCAGCTCCACTACTGACCATACGTACGGCGTTGAACATAGATCGTGAAGAAGGGCATAGACATCTAGTACACGATTATTTTGCGGATAATTGTGTCTACCAACCGAGCGATTTTAAAAGAAGGTTTCGTTTGCGGAAAAATGTGTTTCAACAGATAGTCAATGCAATGGAAAACAGGTACCGTAATTTTAGTTGTTTCAAAAGTTAAATATATGTTCTTAGATTATTAAATTATTGTTTTAAAAATTAAATACATGTTCTTTAGATTATTATATAATTGTTTTAAAAACTAAATGTATGTTCTTTAGATTATTAAATAATTGTTTTAAAAACTAAATATATATTCTTTAGATTATTATATAATTGTTTTAAAAATTAAATATATGTTCTTTAGATTATTAAATAATTGTTTTAAAAATTAAATATATTTTCTTTAGATTATTATATAATTGTTTTAAAAATTAAATATATGTTTAGGTATAAATATTCCCAAATAAGGTATGATGCGAGAGGTAAACAAGGTTTTACAGGGTTGTAAAAGTGTATTGTTGCAATCAAGCTTATGACTTTGGGGGAATCGCCCGATTCTATTGATAACGATATGGGAATGTGAGAGCGAACTGCACGAGAAAGTTTGTATAGAGTGACAAATACTTGCACAAACCTTCATTGAATGACATGCATCAACTATATGCGACGCATGAAGAATGACAAGGTTTTCCGAGAATGCTTGGAAGCATTGAGTGCACAAAGTAGATATAGAGAAATTGCCATATGGCGTGGAAATGTCAATACATAAGTGGTCATCTTGGATCGCCTTCGTTAGTATTAGAGGCTGTTGCGTCACAAGACTTATGAATTTGGCATATTTTTTTCAGAGTTGTGAGTTCTAACAACGACATAAACGTTGATCAGTCACCAATATTTCAGGACCTTTTGACATGAAAGGCATCGGATGCTCCTTTCTTAGTAAATGGTCATAAGTATAAGTTTGGGTATTACCTCACGGATGGAATATATCCACCATATTCCACGTTTGTGAAGGCGTTTCGACACCCGGTAGAACCAAGAGACAAATTTTTCTAAAGAAGACAAGAAGGAGCACATAATGACGTGGAACGTGCTTTCGGAGTTTTGAAAGCAAAATGACACATAGTTGAACATACGACACGAGCATATGAGTTGGACACTCTACAAGATATTATGTATGTATGTATCATTATGCACAATGTGGTGATTGAAGATAAAGGACAAAACATTGTAGAGTATTCATCTACGAAACCTGGACACATTCAATTTCAACCAGGAATAATAAAATAATTACATAGCGTCGTTGATATTCAAGACCAACGAAAACACAAACAACTTTGAGAAGACTTGGTTTATCATATCTATGATGACACTGAAGTTGAATAATTTAAATCGAATATGTTATTTGTTTCGTTTTTTTAGGGTTTTAAATGTGTTTTTATCCTTAGTTGTAATTTTTTTTTTATGTTGTTTTTAGTTTAGGATTTAAATTTAAAATTTTACTTTTTGAATGTTATTTTTATTTTATAATTTAATTTATATGATAACTAAAAAAAAGAAATTGGAAATATAGAAACTAAAAACATAAAAAATTAAAAAATTAAAAAAAAAATAGATAATAAGGGATGTTATTACATGTTATTTGGTGTTGTCTATTTCCACATTGGATCTTATAACCTATGCTACCAATAACATGCTATAGCGGCGCTATAGGGTTTTGTAGTGTTACTGAACCGCTATTTTAAAATAGCGTTTACGAATAGCGGTGACGCTATTAGCGGTGCTATTGACCGCTATTTACCGCGAACCTCATCAGCGCTATAGTGACGCTATACCCGCTTTTACAATTTCATACATATTGAACTATTTTAACAAAGAAAAAACGATTGTAAGTTATTTCAATATTAAATCTTTATTTTTTTAACTAGTCTAATACACATTTATCTTAATAAGTCCAAATAATAAATATAATTAATTACAAACTACAAAGCAACAAAAGACAACTTTCATTTCTTTTCTATTTCAGTACTTAGAAATCACGAACGATTTGAGATGCGATGACATTTTGACATATTTTAGTTTTTATATTACTATATTAGAATATTATATATAGATTAAGTTATGTTTTTATATAATTTTTTATGATATTAATTCTATATAGTATTAATAATCTAATATATAAATTTTGTATAAATATATAATATAAATTATACATAATATTAAAAAACTGTTACACCACTGTTATACCACCGCGATAACCACGATTTCAAATAGCGGCATGTGACCGCTATTGAAATTTCGACCGCAATAATTGCTTAGGTTATAACACACATGTATGACTAGGATGATGATTTGACACATTTTGTGTGTGATAACATGTAATAACATATTGCCCACACCCATAAACCATAAGCTTTAAAGAAGCGTGGACACCCTAGATCATGTCCAACATATGATATAAGTAATTAACCAAATAAATAAGTCAACGACCTAATGAAAACTTTTAAAAATATATATTAACTTTGAAAGCAAACAACAAAAGATACATGAAGCATCGGAAATAAAGAAAACCACTATTAAGAGTTTGTTTATATACTATCATTTTTATTTTATAAAGTAATTATCATTGTTTCTATAAAAAACAATATCTTTATTTTTTTCCCACATAGATGAAACTAATAATGTAAAAAAAAGTTATGGGTTCATAGAATAAACCTTGAAAGGCCTATTTTACGACCATATCTCTTGACATCATCTTGAACTTGTTGTCTAAATTCTCTAAAACTAAACCGTTTATAAATCAAACTTTTTTCAGAACTTTCTATCATTGTTTCAAAGGACGGACATAAAAAATATGCTGTTGAAAACCTTTCAAATTGCTTGTTGGCTATCACTCTGTGCTCCACACTCTTGAAAACACCATTACTCCATGCCTACAAAATACAAATATCATTAAAGATTATATACCTGAAATCATCAAAATGACAGGTAGCAAATGTTTAATGAGTGTCCTCAAATGTAGTTTACATGCATTTCCAAAAGAAATGTTCAGATTTCTTTAGTCGAACGTAAAATGAAACCATGAACATATCTTTCTTTTAAAAGGTGTAGATAAGCATGAAATGTGATTTCCGTAATGCACAAAGTAATGGCGTTATATTATAATAAAGTGTCAATGGAGACAGTAACGGTTCTAATATTTTGGGTTAGGTTTACTAAATCTTGAAACTAACAATTTGTGCTAATAAAACCATACTTTGTAAGAACTTAAAAATGCATTTGATGTGATTGGACTAATACTGCATTTGATGTGATTGGACTAATACTGTTCATCTAATAAGGGTGCAAAAGTGCAAAACTCAGTAAGCTAGCTTGATAGATTCTTGGTTTGTTCGAGATATCTTAATTCTTTTCCCCTGTGTGCAGTGACGGCCCACCCGCGGGAGCTATCAGACCACAACCCCATCACGCTACTTAATGTTGCATCTGACTTTGGTCCGATTCCGTTTAAACTATTCAGTTCATGGTTATTAAGTGAGGATTTTGATCAGGTCGTAATTGATGCTTGGAACCGGTTTGTGGGATTTGGTACTCCAGATATGTATTTGGCTGCCAAGTTAAGATTTTTAAAGGATTCGATTAAGAAATGGAGGAGGGAGGTGAGCCAAAAAGAAGTGAAGGAACTTACAGAAACAAAGAATATGGTCAATGATTTAGAGAAGCTTGCGGAATCTAGACTACTTCACTGCTGTGGAGGTGAATAATTGGAACATTGGGATCAAAAAGATAACGGAGTTGGAGCGGTTGAAGGCTATGGATCTAAAACAGAAAGCTAGAATTAAATGGATAGTTGATGGGGATGAAAATAGTAAATTTTTCCATGGTTACATCAAAGAGGAAGTATATAAATTATACGAGAAAATATTCACTGAAGATCATGTTTCTAGACCTAAACTCTTCAACCCGCTGTTCAAAACTATTTCAATGATGGACGCCATCAAAATTGAATCTCCATTCAGTATGGAGGAGGTTAAAGCTGCTATTTGGCAATGTGGCAGCGAGAAAGCCCCAGGTCCCGATGGTTATACTTTCAAGTTTCTTAAAAAATAATGGGACATCATTAAATACGACGTGGTGAATTTTGTGAGATATTTTGAAGAGTTTAGATCATTATCCCGTGGGTGTAACTCCTCCTTCATTACACTTGCTCCTAAAATCAAGGACCCACTGTCATTGAATGATTTCCGTGTTAAGCCTTATTGGATGTCTAAGTAAGATCATAAGCAAGTTACTTTCCACTTGTATGAAGACTGTCATTGGTGGGATAATTGATGATGTCCAGTCGGCATATGTGGAAGGGCGGTGTATATTTGACGGCCGCCTTGTGGTTAATGAGATTTGTTCATGGGCTAAGCGGATCCGGAAAAAGTCCTTCTCTTCAAGGTGGATTTCGACAAAGCATTCGACTCATTGAATTGGGAATATTTAGATTCGATTCTTGCATAGATGGGGTTCGGGAACAAATGGAGGATGTGGATTTGGGGTTGTTTGATCTCGTCTAGAGCATCTGTTATCATTAACGGCTCGCCAAATAAAAAGTTCTCTATATCCAAAGGAGTTAGGCAAGGGGATCCTCTCTCTCTCCATACCTATTTATTATCGCCATGGAGGGCTTAAATGTAGCCCTTAAATCTGCTTGTGAGAAAGGGATTTTCAAAGGGATATGAATCCCTAGAAATTGACCAACCATATCTCACTTATTCTATGCGGATGATGTGTTGTTTATCGGTGAGTGGGCTCGAGATAATCTCAAAAACCTTGCGCGAATTCAAAGATGTTTTCATATATCATCGGGCCTTAAGGTAAACTTTCATAAATCAAGAGTTTTTGGTATTGGCGCTACTATGCAAGAATCTAAAAATTGGGCAAGCTTGTTGGGGTGTGAAGTTGGAGTTCTTCCTTTCGACTACCTTGGGGTTCCAGTGGGAGCCAATATGAATCTCATAAGAAATTGGAAGCCTATAATTAAGAAATTCCACTCCAAACTTTCTCTTTAGAAGGCCAAAACCCTCTCGTTTGGTGGTAGATTAACATTAATAAAGTCAGTTCTTGGTAATTTGCCCACCTACTACTTATCATTATTTAAGGCCCCGAAAGGTGTAATAGACGAGATGGAGAAAATTAGAAGAACTTTCTTATGGGGTAGCTGTGATGATCGGAAGAAGATACATTGGGTGGCTTGGGATAAAGTCATGGCAGATAAAAGTGATGGTGGATTGGGTGTAGGATCGATACAATCTTTAAACTACGGGTTACTCGTGAAATGGTGGTGGCGGTTAAAAATCGAGAAGAACTCTCTCTGGGCCCGGATAACCCATGGGATTCACAATCTGTCGAATAAGCCCTTCGAATACTTATCTCGACAGACTGGCAGTGTGGTATGGATCAACATTGGGCGTATTAAAGAGGACCTGTTAAAGTACGGATTGGGAGTTCACGATTTGTTCAAACAGGTGGTAAAGGACGGAAAGGAAACTCTATTCTGGTATGACTCAAGGGCAGGTTCTGGGATCTTAAAAGCCAAATATCCTCACCTGTTTGAGCTTGAAACTCGAAAAAAGTGTTCTCTTGCTAACAGAATTCCAGAAGCAACCATCTCTTGGAATTGGAAGTATCACCCCCCTGATTTTGGATTAGGTCCAGATGTGCAACCACTAACCAATGACATCTCTGGTACCAGTTTAACTCCAGGAGATAATCATTGTAGATTTAAGTTAACGGGTGATGGTTCGTACACAGTAAGTTCAGTTAGGAAGGTTATTGACAAACTTACTATCTCTATCTCGGGTACAACGACAATACAATGGTATAAGGTGGTCCCAATAAAGGTGTCATGTTTTATATGGAGAGTTGTACAAGGTAGAATACCCGTAGCCGCTGTTTTGGAGTTGCGGGGTATTAAGCTGAATTCACTGTGGTGTAATGTGTGTATTGGACAACAGGAAAGTGTAGACCATGTTCTCATCAACTGCCTGTTTGCGTCTAGAATTAGAAGCAATATCATGAGTTGGTGTGGTGTAATGCTGGATCATAGTTTAATAAGGAACATTGGAGATCTTCTTCACATTATATCAGCATGGGGATGTTGCCCGAAGAGAAGGAAACGACTGGCTATCATATGTTATGGAATCTGTGGCGGTTCCAGAACAAACGATTATTTCAGAAGGAAGGTATCTCACTGATGCAAGGTAGAATACCCATAGCCGCTGTTTTGGAGTTGCGGGGTATTAAGGTGAATTCACTGTGGTGTAATGTGTGTATTGGACAACAGGAAAGTGTAGACCATGTTCTCATCGACTGCCCGTTTGCATCCAGAATTAGAAGCAATATCATGAGTTGGTGTGGTGTAACGCTGGATCATAGTTTAATAAGGAACATAAGAGATCTTCTTCACATTATATCAACATGGGGATGTTGCCCGAAGAGAAGGAAACGACTGGCTATCATATTTTATGGAATCTGTGGCGGTTCCGGAACAAACGATTATTTAAGAAGGAAGGTATCTCACTGATGCAAGGGACTGAATGTATTAAGACAATGGTTTTTTATTGGCTTAAACATAGGGGTAAAAAGGTAATATGTAATTGGGATGATTGGTTAGTGTCCCCTTTTATTGGCTTGTAATCGTCTAACTCTTTTGTACGCTGCTTTGGGTCCTCTTCTAGTTACTTGCTAGTTGAGGTTTTTCCCTCCTTTAATATGTTTTCCGTTTCCAAAAAAATCTAATAAGGGTGGATGATATCGACAATTTTTGGCTCTAGAAATTCTCTTGGAAACACCACATTGGGTGTCACGATACTCAAGTGAGCCAATGATTTTCGTCACTCCTCCTTTTGATTGTTATGAAATGGCTAGAACCCCTCTCTCAGCGACTAGTTTCTTTTTTTACAATGTTTTAAAAAACTTGTATAAATATCATAATATCCTTTCACTTTAATTTTATTACATCAATTTTCACAATCATAAAGAATTCAAGCCCGGGGATAAAGAATGAAATAAAAGTGGCACTACAGGTTCATTTGAGTAACCTACTCTCATCACTCAATTCCCGAAACTTAATTCTCGAATTCCTGCAATATCAAACCTAATTTTCATGATTTTCACAACTTCCAATACAACATTTATACAACAATTTTCCACTCCAGCAAGATCAAACATTCTTGAATCCCTTCCAAACCCACAACCCTCACATATACTACCCTCAACCCCCAACCCAAGAATCCGATGAAGATATCGATGAAACCCAAGCCAACATGATTATTTGTTCCTTTAGACTTTAACTACGGTCCAAGCATGCAAGAATGAAATATCAAAGAAAACATGGTTGGAATGAAATAGTTTTATATATTTTTTTTAAATGGTATTGTATTTTTCTTAGTTTTTAGTTAGTCCTAACTTTTTATTTAATATTTTTAAATTAATAATAGTTTATGATTTTTTTATTATATTATTGAAAATGGTTTACGGATGAGAAAATTTATAATTTCTGTTAGGCGTAAAATCTGTGTATTATACGGGTTGATTAAAAAAATGAAATATTAAAATGTAAATAATAATTATTTTTTAAAATAAAATTTTAAAATAAGAAATAGAAAAACATATTAATTTTAATTTATTATAATATTTCTTACATTTGATATTTTACATATATAAGTATAAGATTATGTAGCTTTTTAATTTTAAAATTTGAAAAAAATAAACATAAATTGATATGTAGATATTATTTATTTAAAAAACATCACAAAATAATAAATATCAAAACTTATTAAGGATTGACATGTTGTAAAATTATATTTATTTATTATAGTAGTAGAAGAAGAAGTGTTTAGGGGTTTGAGAGATGTAATGGAAAGAAATAAAAAAATTGACATGGCATCAAAGATCGAAGGGATGCAAAAAAATGTGAATGATGAATATCCACCACCCGGATGTTCGATCAATATATAATCCACTGCACAAATACCCTTAAAGTGATAGTGGGACTCAAGTAAGGTATTTCAAAATTTTAATCGTCAAACATATACTTTGTTTTTTCATAAAAATGTCGATGATATCAAATATAAAAGGATCATTTTTGAAGAACCAAGAACATATATAGCTTTAGCAGGCTACTAACTAACTAACTAAGATTATTTATTTGATTTTTGATTAGCGGCTGATCACCTCAATGTTGAAACATGTGAGATCTGAAGTATTTTTAATATAGTATAACCACCACCATAGTAGCTTAGCAGTGAATTTGAAAATTAATTGATATAAGAAAAGATGTAAAATGATAATATTATTCCATACCTGAAAAAGATCCCCAACAATAACGATTAGGGTCTTTTGTTTAGGATTCACACTAATCCATTTTCCATCTTTAAGTACTTGTAAGCCTCCTATATGATCTTGGTGTAATATCGTGAGGAAATCACTATCTGTGTGAGGCATCAATCCAAACACTTCTGGAGAAAAAGGGCACGCTGGATATCGGCTCATGCGAATATAACACATGCTAGGCACGCAATTTTCTTTGAAGAAGTCGGACTTTTGGCCTAATATTTCGGCCAAAATCTCTGCTAGTTCATTTGCTAGCTTGGAAATTACCATTGCACATTGTTTCACTATCTTGCTAGATCAAAGCAAAAAAAGAAAAAAAGTCTGAAACATGTAAAACTAATATATATATATATATATATATATATATATATATATATATATATATATATATATATATATATATATATATATATATATATGCAAGTTCTTTTGAGAACCAAAAAAAATGTTAGAACTTTAGAACTACCGATCCAAACATCAAATTTCAAAATCAAAACCACAAATATTAACGAGATGCAGCGTCTAAGCCATATCTAGGCTAAAAAAAAAAAAAAAAAGATTTAATGATCTTTTTTCAAATGTTTATATATATGCACTGCTGATGCATAAATGTATATATGTGTCCACAATCAATATGATTGTTGATGCATGCATTCATATATACGTCTGCATTACATATGACTGCTGATGCATGCATCCGTAGTTCATATGACTGTTGATTCATATACGTCTGCAGTCGCTGACGCGTAGTTTTCAACTTATGATGTCTAGTTTGCAAGTTCTTATGTTTTTTTAGTTGTTACAATAACTCAACCTTTATATATATATATATATATATATATATATATATATATATATATATATATATATATATATATATATATATATATATATATATATATATATATATATTGACACACACAAGCTTGCTCTTTAAATTTATGTATTTGGTTATCTTCTATAGATAAAGATCAATATCAATATTTTTTTATATATATGCAAAATTTTATATTAAGCTTACTTGGTGATTTTATTGGAAAGACCAATTAATTACTACATTGGTCATTCATACTTCAATAACCAACTAGTATATGTAAAGATTGGTATTCTAGTCTTTCACATTAGAATGACTTCATCATTCACATTAAATGATCAACTAACTAATTCACGTTTTTTTGTAAAAATTGGATATATAAATTCACATTGTGACTGTGTAACACCCATTTATCCAAAGTAACTACTTGTAATAGTCACAAAACTAGTCACTTTGGATATATATGTTTTCATTGTGAATCACCTTGGGACACTTCATGAAAACATTCCTAACATGAGGTTCAAGCTTAGTAGAAAAGAACGAAGGCTATAATTTTGCTAATGTTAATGGTATGCTTATAGTATTATTTATCATATTTCGATTTAAGTAAGTGTCATAAAAAATTTCCTATGATGTACTTATATTTAGAAGTTATATACTTTTGAATCTTGAGGGTGTTCAGAAGGAAATGGCAAAAAGGATAAGTATATTGTCTTAATTGGTTGAGAATGTGAAACAAATACTTTTCAATTATGCTTTTATGGTTTGGGGACATATAAGGGACCTTAGGAACAATTGCTAAAAATGTTATAAGAGTTATGATAAGAGTTCAAAATTTTAGAAGCATGCAAACAAATCAATACTTTTTGAACTAAATAAATTGGTAAATTTTACCTAGAGTCAGTGGCAGCACATACTCCTATTGTTGAGAACTCAGTCAATGGAACATGAAATGATTCCGACCAAGCCAACTGCCGGAGACAATTTGCCGAGGGTGTCCCCCATTGGTAACTTCCTGCAGGAAAATTTAGCTCAGGGAGGCCATTAACCTTCACCTGAAACGGTTTCTTGAATGCTTTCACCTGTTCACTCATCAACTTTTCTAGAACTTCTTGCGAAACTCCATGATTAACTACTTGGAAAAAACCCCATTCTTGCGCAGCTTTAACAATTTCTCGTTTGCAGTCTTCACGCTTGAAGCCACCTATGTTCAAGTGGCTTAGATCGATTAATGGCAACTCAAACTTGCACTCTTTGGCATTGTGGGGAAATTTTATTTCATGGCCTCCATGACATGGTCCATTGAAGAAATGATCATCGAATAGTTTCTTGTAAAATTCTTGAAATGGTGGATCAAAAGGTTCCATTTGCATGGTCTGAAAAAAAAATTCAAAATTATTTTGAGTTGTTAATTAAACCCTTGGTTGCATAGAAATTGAAGGACATTCACATCAAGTTATATTAAACAATGGTGAATGTATTTACTTTTTTAGTAAGATTTTATTGAATTGATTTTTGACTTTTTATCCAGACAATGCAGAATTTGTACAACAAAATTCTTATTTAATTTCTTAGTTTTTTAATATATATATATATATATATATATATATATATATATATATATATATATATATATATATCAAATGAGAATGATTATCAGATTTGAGAACATGAGAACAAATCTAGGCCACTTAATTTTTTAATTAAAATCATAAAATAATATTTATATAAATAAAAAAACAATTAAAAAACTTCACTTTGCTTATCCTCTACCCACCCACCTATCTATGTTATAAATATCTTTTTTTTTTCTCTCTACCACTTCTCTTATGTTATCATCATATAAGAGACCTACCATCTTGATCATTAGACTATCATTGGAACCACCTCACCACCGTCGAACCATCAAATCACGACCTCTTTTCTCTTTTTAGATATGTTATCTCTACCCATCCCCTCGTTTGAAACCACCTCTCTCAACCTATCCTATTCCTAAATGACCTTACCATGTCTTTTCTCTTCCTAAACCGCCTCTCTCGCTAGATCTGAAGCAAAAAGTTATTTGAAGCAATAAGTCACCATATCGAAAGAAAAAAGCCTCCAAAACCGCTACTCTAAACCACTGAGTCAGATAAAAAAAGTCACGATATATGAGTTCTCTTCGCGGTTTGTTCAGTTAAATGTTTATGAAAGTTTTCCTATAGTGATATATTTTGGTTTTTTTTTATGAATACTTCGAAGAAATATTTAGACATCTTTGTGTTATTTGTTTCACTCCATCGATTTATTAAATGTTTGTAAATGTTTTACCTATTGTGTTTTAGGGTGGTTTTCCAGGTGAGAACATGAAAATAAAGTTTAATCACATGTGATTACATACATATAATTATGTGTGATTAAATACACAAGAACAACAATTGACTCGAGAACACGGAAACAAATTGTGTCTATATAAATTATTATTAAATACATATATCATATGCGACTAAATAAATTAGAACAACTATTGAATCTATAACATGGAAACGAATCTTGTTCATATAGATCATGTGTGATTAGATATATATAATCACATGTGATTAAATACATGGGAACAACTATTATATTTAAAACGCATAAACAAATATTGTTCAAATAAATTATATGTGATTAAATACACGAGAATAATAATCTAATCAAAGACGTAAGAACAAATATTGTCCACATAAATCATATGCGATTAAATATATATAATCACATGTGATTAAACATATGAGAAAAACTATTGAATCGAGAATGTAATGACAAATCTTGTTAATATAAATAATATGTGATTAAATATATGAGAATAATTATTAAATTAAGAATGCAAAAATAAATTTAGTCCGCATAACCATATGTAATTAAATATATAAAATCAAATGTGGTTAAACACATGAGAAAAAACTATTGAATCGAAAACGTGTAAACAAATTTTGGGTGGTCATTGTGTGTGTGGTATGTGGTGGAGATGGTTGGTGAGGTTGGCGGATGGTGGGTGGTAGGTGGTGGGTTTTTTTAATTGTTTTTAATTGTTTTTTATTCATATTATTAGTATTTTACTTTAATTAAAAAATTAAATAATTCATATTTATTCTTACGTTCTCAACTACATAATTGCTCTCTCTCTCTCTCTCTCTCTCTCTCTCTCTATATATATATATATATATATATATATATATATATATATATATATATATATATATATATATATAGGTAAGTTAAATTGAGAACACTCAAAAGGTTGAGAACGTGAGAATATATCTAGACCTTTCAAAAATCAAGATCAAAGGCTATTATAAATATCTGGCTGGGCTGTCGATAGAGTAAGCTAGATGTGCTAGTCGATCTTGTAACCCACGAAAGCTCAAGAAAGAGAATGTCCTCTCAAGGCCGGTCTTTCAACCACCTGCTTTAAAAATCACCTGGCATTCCTTTAGTTAATCTGTCGCGGGGTAGGGAGGTCCCTCTCTAGTTTAGAATGTGCCATTTCTGTAAATTCTACAAATTATGTGATGAAATTGTAAATTTTTACATAGGAATAAGGGGATTATGGGAATATTAAATATTTAGGTTCCAATGAAATCAGTTACATCTAATGAATCTCTCTCAATAGGGTATTCGGAGAATATTAAAGCAATTCACAATGTTCGACTTATTGATGGAAAGTCTATTGCTACAAAGTCTATAAAGGGTGTGTGGTCTAGTATATCTGAAATTGGAAGTGAGTTTGAGAATAGAGGTATAAATTTCGAGAGTCTTTTTAAGAGGGTTGTGGGAAATGGTGATAATACCCTCTATTGGAAAGATCATTGGTGTGGTGACAATGTTTTAAAAGATGTTTATCCGAACCTTTATGTCGTGGAGAAAAAGAAGGATTGCCTTTAAAGGAGAAGGTATGTATTGAAAACGGGCATGTTATGAACTACAATTGGGATTGGGCAAGACAACTTAGAAGGGGTCATGAAACAGATCAATTTGTTGCAGTGGTTGAACAGATGGCTGCATTTACTTTTGTTGATGGGCATGACATATGGAAGTGGGAAGGAGATGGTGATACTGAATTTTTAGTGAAAATTTTCAGGGATATGATGCTAAATCAATCCAACATGGGGAACTCTCTACCTTTCAAATGGATCAATTGGATTCCTTTAAAATTAAACTGCTTTGCGCAGCGTTTGTTTCAAATCAGAATTCTTACCTTCTTGAATATTATAAAGAGGGAATGACTATATCTTCTTCTCTGTGCCCTTTTTGTCGAATCGATGAGGAGGGTGTTGATCATTTTTTTCTCTTGTCCCTCTGTTACGCTGATTTTGTGGAGATGGTTGATGGATTGGTCTTCCTTATTTACAAGGTTACCGAATAATCGTCAGGATCTAATAGAGATGCTTGAATCTGCGACCGGGAGTAAATACATGAAGAAATTGCGTTTATCTTTATCTCATTCAAATTTCGAATCATATTATTTTTTAATCATAATAATTTTGGAACACGACTAGTTAAAGATTATAAACATGTTGTATGATAACAAGTTCAACTAAATCAAGTTTTTATCTTACAATAAGTTTTGTATCATTCCATTATTTAAAATATATCATTTTGAATCATAAAATATACTGTTAAGGTTCACATAAGTATCATAAATATGTTGAAACATTATATTTTTGGATCATAATTATTTTAATTAATATAATTTTGTATTATATAATTTTCAACATTTTTTTAAAATTGTAATTTTGTAAAATAAAGTATGATATCTAAGTAATTTTATTTTAAAACTTTTATGAAAAGCTCATAATACAAGATGCATAAAAAACCCTTTACTTTTTTTAATTTAGAGATAATTATTTTTTGGCATTTTCTAAAAATTAAAATTTTGAAATTTTCATTAAAATATTCATTTTATAAAGAATTAAATTTTAAAAATATTATTCGATACAAATTTTTTTAACAAATAAAACAAATAAGATAAAACGTTATGTCTGGAAAATGAATGATGGAGAAATAAAGTTTAACCAATGATGATGCACCATGTATCTATGAGGACCCAAACATTTTTGGGATAACGACTTAAAAAGGTAACACAGTTTAAAAAAAATATACAAAATAGATCATTATATTTGTTTTAGTACACAAAATACTATTTTATCGGTTATTATATTTTACCCGGTTTTCATATGTTCAAAAAATATCATGTTTGTTTTTTTAGTACAAAAAACATCATTAATGTTATTATATGGAAAAATAACTTAAAAGTGTAATCAAGTTTTCAAAATGTTCAAAAAATATCACACTTTTGTTAACTGCGTTGTTGTCGAATTATGTAGAACACAATCACCAGAGATCATGAACTGTCATATAAGTTCAAAACAATTGTGCAAATCTCTTTCATTCCTTGACTCGATCATTCTTGTGGTAACAAGAGAAGTAAGTGGTTAATAACCTTAGGTAAACATTCTTGCTTCCCGATCACATTTATGTCTCAAACGTAAAACCTATATACGTTATATAGATGCACATATTATACATCAAGTTTAGCCGTTCATTTGTGTTGCGACACAAGAGAGACACAAAGGAAAAACGAGTGTGACGTTATGACATGAGAATTCCTAAATATGGATTTAGATACAAACTGATCGAGTGATCGAATGAAAGAGAGTAGACAACTGGTATGACAGTGATTAATCTCCGATGACCGTGTTCTGTATAATCAGGAAACAATGAAGTTAACAAAAGGTGCTCTTAAAAAACAATGTTTTTTTTTTTTTTGAGTTTTTCGGAAATTTCAATGGTATTTTTTGTATTCAAATAGGTACTTCATTAGTATTTTGTTTACAAACGATATACTTCAAATGTATTTTTTATACTAAAAAAATAATTGTATTTTTTGAGCATTTTGAAAACTTTGTTACATTTTAAAATCATTTTTCTGTTTACCTGAGGTAACATGTTAGGCTACTCGGAGTTGCCCACTCCTTGTGCCTAATAACACGTGATAACACCAATGAACACCGTCTCTCCCTCCCGTTATTGCGTGTTAAAGGCAACGTCGTTGCTTCCCATTACTACTATAACATTTGGTAACGCTGTTGCTTCCCGTTTTCTTGTTTTTTCTCCTAGTAACTCGTGTGGGCGTTGCCCACACACACCTCTCTTACCATAATGTTTTATTTGAACACATGTGTACTTCGTTGTTATTTTATGTATAAAAAATACACTTAAACTGTATTTTGTGTATGAAAAATAAAAAAGATAATGATCTTTTTTATACATTTTTAAAACTTCGTTACATTTTTAAGTTATTATCCCCATATTTTTTGTTTGTCTTTTGGTCTTTAACGGAAATTTCAAAACTTTTGAAGATGATTACAAAAGATGTCAATTTTAGTTATTAAAAAAAAAGATTATATTAATCCTAAACACTCAGTTTTCCAAATTAAATGTCTAAGATTTTTTAACGATCTTCATCTTTTTTCAAGTCCTCAATACCTCACTCGATCGTTTATATATATATATATATATATATATATATATATATATATATATATATATATATATATATATATATATATATATATATATATATATATATATATATATATATATATATATATTCTCAAGATTAGGATCTTAAGATTGTACCAAAATAACATAATTTTAAGTTTAGAATAAATACATTTTCGTTAATAAGTTACCATTCAAAAAATTTAAAATTTTTAAAACATTAGTTATAACACATATTGACAACATCATACGCTCAACACAATCATAGGAGGTCAAATAAATTCATAAACATTTATAGTAAAAGCAAGTCGGTAATAAGTTTGGCTATGCCTTGACAACATACTTATTATACTTACTTTGACAGCACATATTTAGACGGTAAAAGCGTACCACTAAAAGTCATAAACATTGGCAGTAAAAGTGTATTTTGTTGGTACCATCTTATTTTCTATTCCTATATGGGATTTTTTGTGTACTTTGAAGACTACATATATTTAGGAACTAAATTTGATTTTCTTGATTTTTTTTGTTTAACAAATGGAAATTTATGCCTACATGTATGTCATTTTGAGTCGATGTCTTAATTTTCTGCCAAAATATAATCATTCAGAGTTCTATGTATTAGATGATGATATCAAATAGACAATATTAGTTACAAGAACAACAAAAATAATACTAAGTTACAAAAACAAGTACACGAAAATTAGAGAGTACATAAAAAATACTTGTTGATCAAATTATAGATGATGGTAAACTCTTAAGCTCAATTCGATTATCGATGATAAACCAAAAATTTAAGTGAAAGGAAAAGGGACTTACCTATTGTTGATTTTGAACCACTGAACGGAGAAATCAAGAAAATTGTGAGGTAATTTCGCAAACTCTATCAACAATGTTTGAAGGTGCGATACTTTAATTTATCACACATAGTGACCGAGAAAAGAAATTATAACATCTTGATATTGAGGTATTCATTTTTAACCCTAAGTATAAAAGTTTATTGCATGTTAGCCTTTATGTGTGAAGATTGTTGCAAAATGTCCCATAGTGGCACTTTTGTAATATTTGGGTGTGGGGCACTTAGGTTAGGTGTACATAGCGTACACATGACGTACGTGGCAGTATCCCAAACACTAATTTTTAGAGTTTGGACCATATTTAAACATCCTTATGTCCCAAGTCTCCTTCTTTTCATCTTCCTCCAACCCAATTTCATCCCCAAACAAACCCTAATCCATTTTAGAGCATTCTTGAGCATTTTATGTGTTTTGGTAACCTTGAAGGAGAGAGGAAGAAGGGAAGATCATCATGAAGGAGTGGGACTCTTTGGATCCAGAATAGCAACATCATTTGGCATTATTTGGAGGTAAAAAGCTCTGAACTTGATGAAGTTACGCTTAGATCTAGTTTAGCCATGAACTTTGTGTTCTTTTGGTCCCATTAGTTTGGTATTTTGAGTATGAGCTTCTCTAATCCATTTAAGTTGTCCTTTCGGATGTTTTGGAGTGTTTAGAAGCATAAAAATGTGATCTTGGTCATTATTTCCCTTCCATGCATGAGTTTAAATGCCATAATGGGTTAAGAGCATAAAGTTTTTTGGTATTTACCACTTAATGACCATGCAAGACCATAAAGTTGGAAACTTTATGGTCAAGGACAACATTTGCGGTCTTGATCTATAATTTGGACGTAAGGGCTTAAGCATTAAGATCTTAATGAGATGGAAAAGGAGTCAGGCGCATACGCTGAGCATACCAAGTGGTACGTTGCGCATATGCGTTCAAGCCCTAATTTTTGGACAATGCTCGTGTACGCCCCGCGTGCGTACGGTCTGAGTACACCCAACGTACTCAGTTGAGTTGACTCAGTTGACTTTTTGACTTTTGAATGTGACAAGGGTTTGACTAAGTTTAACCTAAGGGTATTTTGGGTATTTTGAGTTATGTTTAAGATTGGTCTCTATTTGATGAATAGGTGACGGGTAGAGATCATATTCGTAGCATAGACCTATTCAACTATTTTTTTGGATTGAGAGATGAGTTTTTCTCAGTGTAGTTATGGGTTGAAGGCACCGAGGCCGACCCATTGGATTAGATATCCTGTTTTGTTGCATACTGTTATGTTGAGATAAGTGTTAACTAGTTATACAATTAGACCGGAAGATCTGTAAGAGTTCTTGTGTTTGTTGTTTATTGTTTGTTATTGTATATGTGGATATGTTATGGTTTCATGGGGTTGAGGCAGATTAGCTGGTGCATAAGGTCAAGACACCTAGGGGGACCGGATAGACTGAAGGCATGTAAGGCGGTCCTGTTAGGCTAAAGGCCCGGAAAGCGGTCCAGATAGTCTGTAAGCTTGCTAGGCGGACAGCTCATACTGAAGGCTCGTGTATGCATGTTGTTGTTTGTTATGTTGTGTAGTGGTACCTTGGGGGAACTCACTAAGCGTTGGCTTACGATTTCAATTTATTTTTTTAGGTTCTTCAGAGGATCGCGGGAAAGCGAAGGCGTGATCATGCACATCTTCCTATTTTTATGATATTAGATCTTAGGAAAACTCTAATTATGATTATACTTTTAAAACAATGGTTTTGTAAACACTTCATTGTTAAAATGGATTGTTTTTGAAAGCTTTAAATTTCTATGATTTTTAGGATGTTACAAGTTGGTAACAGAACCTTGAATTCAGATAGCTGGATGAACATTCATTTGAATCCAGACTCAAACTAGGGAACTGTAAAAGTTATAAAAAATGGTTTTCAAAAGTAACCAAGGAAAGATGAAATGTGTACGATCATCCGAAACAAGAAAGTATACCTCAAGTTACCCCACCATTATTTGTATGATGTTTATGATATAACATAATGCTAGTGATAGGCTATGGATCTTCAAGAATTGCATGATGGATTTGTCTGATGTATGATGCCAGATAGCCTAGGGTTATTTCTTGTACGAAATTAACATCATTACTATAGTTGCTTAGTGTATGCATCATAGTTGTACATAACTAAGATTTTATAGCCTGGAAATCTTTGGATTAGCCTTATTTCATGGTCCTTGTTTAGTTGTGGGCTTAGGGTAGAATCAAGTATTCGAATGTATATATGATCTAGTGTTATGTATGATTAGTATACATGAGTGCTACAGGGTTGGTGAAAGTTTCATGGATGAGTATATGTATAAGCATTTGGCTAGATGAGGAATGTTTAGCCATTCTCGAGAGAGAGTACATATAGGATGTATGTGTATACTAGTTGTTGTATCTATGTTGGGCGGTTGTGATGATCCTTGAGACAAATATGGGTAGGTGTGGAAGGTAGTATGGGCTTGTACAACTGAAAGCACTGGACCCGTACGCGTAGCAAGGAAGTTAGAAACCCCAAGGGTTTAGCCTCGTCTCATGATTGTAGCAATGTGTATTGTGGCATTTTTGAAAAATTCTAGTTTATTTTCAGTATGGTGTTTACAAGAGGATCCGGTTCCGGGTCTGGACCGAGTGTACACGATAGGTCAGGGTTGATTGATGATCATATTCGGGAGATCATCGCCACTAAGGTGGTTGCTGCTATTCGGAGGTCTATGCAAGAGATGTTTGGGTCTATAAATACTATTATGATTTAACTCTTTGATGATCAGTATGCTGCTCTTTTTGATGTCGTCGTTGCTGCAACTACCGTGACCATTTTTGGTGTAAGGGTTTGAGGGGAGAGATCATTCTAGTTGCGGGACTTTGACAATACAAAACCCCGGAGTTTGATGTGGTCAGAGAACCAATTGTAGTGATGAGGTGGCTATTTGATATAGAGGGTTGTTTCTTCACATGCTCTTTCCCTGCTTACCAGAAGGTCAAGTGCGCTCTGAACCTTCTTAGGGTGGGGCGAATGATTAGTAGAGATTGGTGGCTAGTCTTACACTCCTGAGTATAGAGTTGTTGTTACCTAGGAGCAGTTCTTGAAGATGTTCCGTATGAGGTACGTTCCCTTGGTGGAGAGGGAGAGGTTTGCTTAGGAGTATTTGATATGAGGTAGACTATTGAGACGGAGACAGAGATCACCAAGATGTTCACTGAGAGAGCTCTTTTCTGCCATGGGAGTGCTGCTTTTGAGCAGAATTAGATAACTCGGTACTTGAGCATGATAAAAAAGGATATCCAACAGTGTTTATCCTTATGCTACCCTCGCTGAGCTTCAAAATGCTATGAGGAGGCCGGAGATTGATATAGAGATTCAGACAAGGGAGTTGAGGCAGACTCCTATTCAGCCACAACCTACAGCGAAGCAGTTCAAACCCGTTGGTTCGAGATCTAAGGGACATAATGGTTGCATTTGTGGAAAGTATGGAAAGGTTCATTAGGGTACTTTTCGATCATCTATTGGATGCCACAAATATGGAAAAGAGGGAAACTTCGTGAGGGATTGTCATCAGTCGGCCCCGGTACCGAGTACCAAGATTTGTTACCACTATGATCAGGTTAGCCATATGAAGTTCAATTGTACGTTGCTCACAACCAATTCAACATAAGCTGTAGTACCGGCTACTATGAGGGTCACTGATGGATTCCAGGGTAGGGCGGAGCCCCCGAGGGCTCGAGGTCATGCTTTCCAGATCACTGCAGAGGAGGCCAGGGCGGCGCCGGACGTTGTTATTGGTATGTTTCCATTTATTATTTTCTTAGTTATTTTATGGTATGCGTATGTTTATGATTTTGCTAGGTATCTTCTTAGTGAAATCCTTGCTTGCTCTTGTGCTTTTGACTCGGGTACGAGTCGGTCCTTTATATCTCCGTCTTTTACTAGGGTATTTGAGGTGACTCTTGGAGATTTGGAGTGTCCTTTGCGGGTTATCACCAACGAATACGAGGTTTCCCTATCAAGCGTTTATCAGGGTTGTGGCTTAGAGATTTTTGGGGTACCATATTTGATTGATATGATTCTTATACCCATAAGGGATGTATGTGTGACATTAGGGATGGAATGGTTGAGCAGATTTGGGGTTATGATTGATTATGAGGGTCAGCAGGTAGTAGTTTGAACCCCAAGTGGGGGAGAATTGTTATATATATTGAGGGTACCGGGATTAGGTCAGCCTTTTGTCCTGCTGCCAGGACTCAAAAATATATTTAGCATGGTGGTATGGGTTATCTCGCATATGTGGTGGATACTCGAACTGGGAAGCAGGCTTCAGTTTCAGATGTGCCTGTTGTTAGAGAGTTTGCTGATATATTCTCGGAGGAGTTACCCGATGTGCCTCCTGAGAGGCAGTTTGAGTTCATGATCGATTTGGTTTCAGGTGCGGCTCTGATTGCCAAGGCACCGTACTGATGATCACCGCCTGAGATGCAGGAATTGTCCTCTCAGCTTCAGGAGTTGTTGGGAAAGCAGTTTATTAGGCCGAGCAGTTCGCTGTGTGGAGTACCGATCTTGTTTTTCAAGAAGAAGGAAGGTTCACACCGGATGTGAATTGATTACCAGGATTTAAACAAGTTCATGGTGAAGAACCGTTACCCACTTCCATAGATTTATGACCTCTTCGATCAGTTGCAAGGTGCATCTTGGTTTTTTAGATCTATTTGAGTTCGGGGGTATCATCAGATGAGGGTTAGAGAGGAGGACATGGAGAAGACCGTGTTTCAGACTCGTTATGGTCTTTATAAGTCCGTGGTGATTCCATTTGAGCTCACTAATGTGCCTGCGACATTTATGGATTTAATGAATCAGGTATGCAGGTCGATGATCGATCGATCGATCCTTGTTTTCGTTGATGATATCTTGGTATATTCCAAGAACCGATAACAGCATGAGGAGCACCTTTGAGAGCTTCTGAGAGTTTTGAGCCAAGAATGTTTGTATGGCAAGTTCTCAAACTTCGAGTTTTTGTTACAAGAGGCCTAGTTTTTGGGGCATCTAGTCAACCAGAACTGGATTTTGGTCGATCCGGCCAAGATTGAGATCGTAATGCAGCGGGAGGTTCCGAAGTCTCCCTTAGAGATCAGTAGTTTTTTGGGATTCGCAGGGTATTATCGGAGATTTATTCAGGACTTCTCTAAGATTTTGGTACCCCACACTCGTCTAACAAGGAAGGGTGTGGATTTCTGTTAAGGGCCTGAGCATCAGGTTGTGTTCGAGATACTGAGGTAGAAGTTTTGTGAGGTCCCATTGGTGACCCTCCCTGAGGTTGTTGAGGATTTTTCTCGTTTATTGTGATGTGTCCATCACTAGTTTGGGAGCGGTGCTTATGCAACGTGGGAGAGTCATTATGTATGCTTCTAGGAAGTTGAAGCCATATGAAGTTAGGTATCCAGCACATGATTTAGAGTTGGGGGCGGTAGTGTTTGCCCTCAAGATCTGGTGACATTATCTTTATGGTCTGTTGTGTCATCTACACTGATCACAAGAGTTCGACATATCTCATGGATCAGCCAAATCTTAACATGAGGTATCACAGGTGGCTTGAAGTCGTCAAGGATTATGATTGTGAGATTCTGTACCAGCCGGGGTAAGCAAATGTGGTTGATGATGCTTTAAGACGCAATACATCTAGTTCTTCTATTGGGGGCTTTGCATGAGAATTTTGATTGATTCACCATTGTTAGGCATGATTAGGGAGGCTTAGGCAAAAGGGGTCAAGAAAGATAACTAGAAGCAAGAGCAACTTAAAGGCGAGATTGATTGGTTTTCTACCGATAGTCGTGGATTATTGACCTTGTATGGTCGGGTATGGGCACCGGATTTTGGTGGGATCAGGCAGGCTGTGCTGGAAGAGGCACACAAGTCCAGATTTCTGATGCACCCCATAGCCACCAAGATGTATCAGGATTTGCAGCTCCCATTTGGAAACATTAACATATTACTATGGATTTCATCACAAAGTGACATTGGACGGCTAAGGGATTCGACACGATATGGGTTATCGTGGACCGTCTGACCAAGAATGCTCACTTTCTAGACATTCAAGAGAGTTCTTTGACTGAGAAATTTGCCGAATTGTATGTACGCAAGATTCTTTGTCGACATGGTATTCAAGTCTCCATTGGATCTGATCGAGATGTTCGGATCACATCTCATTTTTGGCAAAAGTTCCATGAGGAACTGAGTACGAGGTTGCAACTTAGCACTACTTATCATCCACACACTGACGGTCAGAGTGAGTGGACCATTCAGACACTCGAGGAAATGTTGAGAGCATGCTTCATAGACTTCGGTAGGAGTTCGGACTCCTACCTTCCCCGAGCTAAGTTTTCTTATAACAAAAATTATCACTCCAGCATTGGTGCTCCTCCATTCGAGAGCTCCTATATGGGATAAAGTGTTGTACCCCAATATGTTGAGGAGAGGTGGGTCATAGGGTCATGGGAAGGACTGAGGTAGTCCTTCAGATGACAAATCTTATTCATCAGCTTAGGCAGAGGCTGCAGACAACTTAGAGTCAGTAAAAGAGTTACACCGAGAAGTGTTGATCTATGTTACGGTCCTAGGTTGGCAACATGGTTATGTTGAAGGTATCACCCTGGAAGGGTGTATTAGGCTTCAGGAAGAGGGGAAAGTTGGGTGTAACGATTGTTTTAGGTATCATTTATTTTTAAGTTTTTTTAGGGTTTTCCGTTAGGACCCGACAAGTTAGGGAGCCCAAATCGACGAGTAGAAATTGATATTGGACACGATACTTAGGGTCTACTCGACGAGTAGGCACTGTAAAGAAAAACCCAAATTTCGGGTTTAGTACCCTATTTAAAGAACTTAACCATTAAGGTTGGCCTCCTTACCAACCTCCTTACTCAGAGAAACCCTAGAACCGCCTCCTCATCTTGTTCATTGAAGTTTTGAGTGTTGTGGTGTGATTTTTGAAGGAAGTCTTGAAGAGAAAAGTAGAAATCTAGGAGGAGTAATCTTGGGTCCAGAAACTCTACATCAAGGGTTGCATTTTAAAGGTATAAAGCTATAACCTTGACATGTATTTTTTTAGATCTCATCTTTTGGTAGTTTAGGACTTGTTTTGGAACTTTGGGTTGACTGTCCCAAGATAAGAGGCTTCCAGAGGTTATGAGTGTAGATCATGCCTCTATAAGACCTCTAGAGGATTAAAGTTGCAAACTTTAATAGCCTCCATGTCCCAATCATGCATTATGTCCACAATGAAGGCTAAAATGGATCTTGGAGAGTATTTCACGCATGTATGAACGTAAAGTTAGAAACTTTATGTGGTTTTTCCACCCTTGGACATTAGATATGTGTTTTGGGTCGATGGGATGAGAGTTTAAAGGCTTAATGAGTCAAGACCTTCCTTAAATGAGCTAGGGTTTGAGTCTATTGCATATTAAATGGTCTTTGGGGGTAAAGTAGGAATCTTTACCCTTATTGATGTCTTTATGGTTAATGATCTATTGTTTGGGGCTTTAGATTCGACTTAAAGAACCGATTATGTTAAGACAAGGGAAAACTCGACGAGTTGCACTGGCAACTCGGCGAGTTGGATTGAGTTTTCCCGTTTTCGGTTTGCGGAGTAAACTCGGTGAGTTGATAAGATTACTTGAAGAGTTGGATTTGGTTCTTCTTGTTTTCGGTCTGACGAGTAACTCGTCAAGCTGATGAGATAACTCGACGAGTTGGTTAGGGTTTTCCCCAGTTTTCTGAACACTGAAAGGACTCGACAAGTTACTAGATGCACTCGACGATTTGGGTCAACATGGACTGTTAACATTGACTTTAACCATGGTTGACGAAGTTTGATTTTGAGCGTATTTTTGGTATTTTAGAATTTTGACAAAACTAATCACATGATGATTGTAGGCAATTGAGTTCGAGCTGTGTATTGGGACTTATCCGATCTTATTAGTTCAGCATTCTTGTGAGATGAGTCTCCTCACCATACCAATGGGTCGAAGGCACCAAGGCCATACCATTTTATGATATGTGGTACATTAGTTGATGCAATGATATGTGGCATGTTAGTTAGTTATATGCTAGGTGGTATGCTAGTTGTATATGTGGTATACTTGCATGAAAGACCATGGGATAATCGCATGACGCTTAGATGTAAGACCATGTCGGGAAGTCCATGGCTTTTCATGTAAAGACCATGGTGGAGCCCATGACGTTTGAATGTAAGACCATGCAGGGGAGCCCAAGGCTTTTCAGGTAAAGACCATGGGGAAGCCCATGACACTTGGATGTCATACCATGTGGGGGAGCCCATGACTTTCCAGCTAAAGACCATGGGGGAGCCCCTGTCACTTAGGTGTAAGACCATGCGGGGGAGCCCATGGCATCCTGGTGTAAGACCCTAGGAGGAGCCCACGACATCCTTATATGTTTGTATGCATAGCTTATGTGGTTTATGTAGCTTTTATAGCTAATATGGATCATGTGATTATGTGGATTGTGTGAGGTATGCTTTGGGGAACTCACTAAGCATTAGCTTACAGTTTGTTGATTTGTATCAGGTACATCTGAGCCTAATGGTAAGGGTAAGGCTTGATGGCGCGTCATGCACTCTTCAACATTTGATTTGATGGGACACTCTGATATTTGAAATAAAATGTTGATGTGATGGATTTTGAAAACAATTGTCATTATTATTTCATATTTATTGGCAATATTATGGTTAATTAAAAATGAACAATTTATTTGAAAATTTGGGTCGTTACATTAGGGCCTTGGTATATCGGGCCATTTCGGGTGCTTTCCAAGGTTGGAAATGTAGCTTATATGTTGGATTTGCTGGAGGGGCTTAGTCATATCTACAACACCTTACATTATTCGCAGCTTCATAAGTGTGTGGCTGATGATTCACAGGTTGTTCCTTTGGATGAATTCAAGTTGATGATCACATTAATCACATTGAGAAACCAATGGTGATTATATATCAAAATACAAAGGCCTTGCGCCACAAGGCGGTACCTTTAGTTAAGGTTCAGTGGCAACATCGGAAAGGTTCGGAGCAAACTTGGGAACCCAAGGTAGAGAAGCGAGAGCATTACCTTCAGTTGTTCACAACGGCGTACTTCAAGGATGAATTCTGATTTAAGTGGGGGAGAATTGTAACATATTGATATTAAGGTATTCCATTTTAATCCTAAGTATGAAAGTTTATTGCATTTTATCCTTTATGTGTGAAGATTGTTGCAAAATGGCCCATAGTGGCATTCTTGTAATATTTGGGCGTGGGGCACGTACGTTGGGCATACATAGCATACGTGGTAGAATCCCAAACCCTATATTTTAGTGTTTGGACCCTATTCAAACATCATTATGTCCCAAGTCTCCTTCCTTTCATCAGCCTCTAACCCACTTTCATTCCCAAGCAAACCCTAATCTATTTTAGAGCATTCTTGAGCATTTTATATGTGTTTTGGTAACCTTAAAGGAGAGAGGAAGAAAAGAAGAAGATCTTGGTGGAGTGGGAATCTTTGGATCCAGAATAACAGCATCATTTGGCATCATTTGAAGGTAAAAAGCTCTAAACTTGATGAAGTTATGCTTAGATCTAGTTTGGCTATAAAGTCTGTGTTCTTTTGGTCCCCATTAGTTTGGTATTTTGAGTATGAACTACTCCAATACACTTAAGTTGTACTTTGAGGCGCTTTAGAATGTTTAGAAGCATAAAAATGTGATCTTGGTCATTTATTTCCCTTCCATGCATGAGTTTTAATGTCTTAATGGTTCAAGAGGATAGAGTTTTTGGTATTTAGCACTTAATGACCATGAAGCCCATAAAGTTAGAACCTTTATGGTCAAGGATAACATTTGGGTCTAGATCTGTAATTTGGACATAAGGGCTTAAGCATTAAGCTCTTAATGAGATGGAAAAGGAGTCAGACGCGTATGCTGGGTGTACCAAGTGGTACACTGTGTGTACGCAGTCAAGTCCCTATTTTTTTGTCAATACCTATGTACGCCCCACGTACAGTCTAGGTACGCCCATCGTACTCAGCTGAGTTTACTCAGTTGATTTTTTGACTTTTGAGTGTGACCAAGGTTTAACCAACTTTGACCTAAGGGTATTTTGAGTATTTTGAGTATTGTTTGTGATTGGTCACTATTTGATGAATAAGGGATGAGTTGAGCTGATATTCAGAGCAGAGACCTATTCAAAATTTGTTCAGACAGAGAAGTGAGTTTTGCCTCACTATACTTATGGGTTGAAGGCACCAAAGACATTACATTGGATTAGATATCTTGTTTTGTTGCATATTGTTATGCTGAGATATGTGTTTACTGGTTATGTGATTAGACTGGTAGATATGTAGGACTACATGTTTGTTGATTATTGTTTGTTATTGTATATGTCGACATGTTATGGTTTGATGGGTTGAGGCGGATCGGTTGGTGCTAAAAGGACAAGACACCCAGGGCGGTCCGGATAGACTGAATGTCTGTGAGGCGGTCCAGTCAGGCTGAAGACCCGAAGTGCGTTCCAGATAGTATGTAGGCATGCTAGACAGTCCAGTCATACTAAAGGCTCATGTAGGCATGCCATGTAGGCATGCTGTTGTTTGTTATGCTTTGTGGTTGTATCTTGGGGAAACTCACTAAGTGTTGGCTTACGGTTTCAATTTATTGTTTCAAGTACTTCAGAGGTTCGTGGGAAAGAGAATGCGTGATCGTGCATATATTTCTGTTTTTATGATATTGGATCTTGGGAAAACTCTGATTATAATTATATTTTTGAAATAGTGGTTTTGTAAACTCTTTATGGTTAAAATGGATTGTTTTTGAAAATTTTAAATTTTTATGATTTTTGGGATGTTATAAAAAATATGAGGGTTCTTTAGTTTTTTTTGGTAAATTCTAACTTGAATACTAAACCCATTTGACTTATTAGGTAAATATTAGAGACCATGGAATTTAAAATTTCTAATGTTGTAGGGTCAGATCTTAATCCTATGATCCCATATTCGATCTCATATCGAGAATAATCATATTACGATCCAGCACATTTTTGAATGATGTGATCTTGGGACCCTACAATTACAATTGAATGTACACATATACAAATTCAACATATTTGAATGTGTACATAAGCATATTCAAAAAGCGAAATTCCTTTTTATTGATGATTTGCTTTGCTAATCAAATAAGATATCATAAAGTTATAATTAATTCAAAAAGTGGTTTTGATCATTTAATGCTTTTAAATCGAAGTCTGTCTAAGCAGACTATTTGATCTATTTATATGCTGTTTAATAAATAAATAAATAAATAAAAACTCTAAGAAAATCACAACCCAACCACATAAATCGAATACAAATATAAACATAAATGAGTTTTTATTGCTAATGTTTGTAACTTTAAAAAATTATGTTATTTATGTCAGTGAACATAAACAATTATAATCGAAAGAACATAAAAATATAAATAAACATTCAAAATTAATTTTGAAATTTGATTGTAATTTATTGTGACGTTTTCGTATTTTCATCAAATCCAAAAATTTTAAAACTTAAACTTTTAGAATTTATTTTAGCTCTCCTAGAGTTTATAATATTATATGTATAATGTAATACTATAAACTAGTGGTGAACCCGTGGTGAATCATATGTCACCCTTATGATTTTTTTGTATGTTTATTGAATATGATATTACTGAAATGCATTTTGTATTATTTACAAAAGATGGCGATGACAAAACGAAGCCAAAAATTGAAGCACAAATCGATAGGCAGAAATCAGACAAAAGGAATGTGAAAATAGTCAAAGGGATTGAAAGTGAGAAATATTAAAACACATGTGGTCAATTTGTAATGAAAAATACGTAATAAGCTGAAAAAAATTGGACAAAACGAATGTCAAAATGGTCAAAAGGACTTAAAGGGACAAATATTAAAAGACATGTAACTAATTTCTAATTACAACATGCTAGGGATTCAAAATTGTCAATCTATAGAAATTGTGGCAAAATCTTGAAACATACAAAATAATAGGACTTAAAGTGATAAATATTAAAAGACATTAATCAATCTCTAATTACAATATAGCAGACATTAAAATTGTCAAATTATAAAAAGTATTGTGCCAAATCTTGAAATATATAAAATATGGATTAAAAATTGTCAAACCATACAAAGTATTATGGCAAAATCCTAAAATATACAATATATACAATTCCTAATGACCATGACTATCAATATAGTATATAAATAGATTAAAATTATCAAAAATATTATGACAAAACCTTGAAAGGTACAAAATATATTATTCCTAATGATTATGATTATTAATATAATATATAAATATTGAACATAAATAAACTAATGTTTATAAACATGAATTAATAAAGGAGATCATTTTTTTGTGTTCATTCGTTTAACTAAAATTAACAATTTTTATTCCAATCATTTGTTTAATAAATAAACTTCCCGTCGAATTATTAATCAACAGTTTGTTGAATGTGCGGGTTCATTTATAGCTTTAAAACTATTAAACTAGTAACTTTAATTAAATAAATGTATTTACAACGGGTTTTTCATTTATCATAAGTTTATTAATATAAGTAAATTTAAAAATATCCGTTGTAATTGTTTAAGCAAATTAGAGATCATCTAACAATATGTAAGATCCTACTTTTGGTTAGTAACTAGTAATTTCAATAGTAAATTTAATTTTTTTTAATGTAATATACTTAATATATAAAATACTTATTGGATTTAATTATATAAAAAGATAAACCGTACAAAAGTCGCTATGTTTCCACAAAAACCAAAATTTGACACTACATAAGTTTTATTTCAATTTAATCACTAAGTTTCTAATTTTTTGAAATTATGACATTTAATTGGTCAACCTAGTTACCGGCTGATATGAGATACAGACGTACCAATTTTTGGTGACATGATATCAATGATATGACACCATTTGATAATGAGGTGACAAGTGATATAATGACATGTTAAAATTGAAATGGTATAAATACATGTTTTACATAAAAAAATCACTATTTTTTTTTTTTATAAATAGAAGGTTTTTTATATTTAAACCATCATGTTATATATAAATATGATATTGAAGGTGCGAAGTGCACAATCAAATAAACTAATTTGATCGCGGAAACATGAGGGTCCGGGGGTTGTTTTAATTACCAAGAGACCGTCATTGTATATATTCATGAATTTTGATTCTTACAAATATACTTATTCTTCACTTATCATTACTATGAAAAAATCTTCTCTCAAAGAACATCAAACAAAAGTATTATGTGTTTTTAAATTTTGCATGAAATCTGAATTAAGTTTTCTTGAACCACCCTAAATATGATTTCATGTTACTGAATGAATCCATGAATTATAGTCGAAATAAAAAATTTTGGAAAATGTTTTCATTGGCGATCCTTGAAATATCCAAGTTATAATTGATAATCGCTAACCTCTTTTTTTTTACATAAAATACAAATAAAAAATAGAAATCTAACAATTTTCATAACAATAACAATAATAATAATAATAATAATAATAATAACAATAATAATAATAATAATAATAAAAGACAAAGTCACACGATAGATGCTAAATGAAATATAATTTTTTAGGTTAAATATTATTATTTGTCATTGAATTTGAACAATTTCCAACTACATGCCATAATCAGATTAATCAAATAGTAACGAAAAGTAAAAAACAACATAGAAAACTTAAGTTGTATCGATAAAAATATAACTAAAATGTATATGATTGATTTAATTACCAATCGTCCAATTAGCCATTAATAGGTTCTTTATCAACCATTAATTACCAATGATTTAATTACAAATGATGTTTCAGTTAATATTTATTTTTGTTATATTTAAAATGTATTTTCATATATTTATTTACATTTAAACCATAATTTTACGTTAAAACATATTCCTATATAATAATACTTGCTTTACATCTACTATAATAAATGAATTTTTTTTTGCTACATATCATCTTCTCTTTCATTTGAACACTTAGCATTTTCTAAAATTTTGAAATTTTCTATTTTCCACTTGTCATTTTATTGTAATTTTCATTTTATTAAATTAATATTGCGCATTTAATGTGTAATGTAATATATATGTAAAGTATTTATTAGAAAGAGTTTATATATGTAATGTATTCAATAAATTAAAGTTTCAATAATTTTAATAATTCAATTTTTTTTTTCATTTTTCTTATAAATTCAAACTTTTCAAAATTTTAAAATTTCATATTCTTTTTAATTAAACTCATATAATACATGGATCTAACACCTAATTACTTATAAAATTAAGATTCAAATATCAAAAACTTATATTTATAATCCCTTATTGGTATCGATACCAATGTGTTTCTTCGGTCACCATAGTATGTGGCTCCTTTTTTTTTGGATCTCCTTGAGCAACTCAAAAAAGAAATAACAGTCGGCTATAACTTTTAATATAATTATCAATTATTATCTTATATCTTATACTATCTTAAATATTATATTATAAACCATATTAATCATATTTTGAGGTATAATTTATACAGTTTTTATATAAATTAATTATGCACAAATAATTCATTAATATTTGTCAAAAGTTTGAAACTTGAATTAAGGACAATAATTAAGAAATTCAATTTGGAGTAAAAAAATAATTCTAAAATATTAAATCCATGTATATAAATTTATTTATTTTTTTTAAACTAGACACTAATATCAATTAATTTACATTAATAGTATAAACATGCAATATAAATATAAAGTATAAACATAAACATTTTATTTAAAGTGGTAATTTTTTATTAGATAATAATTAATAATAATATCTAATAATTATTTCTCCTTCAAAAATATTCGCCAAAAAGCTGTTTATTGTCATCTCTTTATGCGTGCGGGTAGTATAATATATTTGTATATGCTTTTGTGATTGTATTAACAAGGGTATAAAATAAATTATTTATTTTGTAATTGAGTTTGGTGTTAATACAATTTAAGATGTAATAATTGTTAACAAAATAAATAATTTATATGGTGTATTATAATTTGAAATATCTTGAAAATATAATGAATCATAATTTAGAAAAGTATAATATATATATATATATATATATATATATATATATATATATATATATATATATATATATATATATATATATATATATATAGGTTCAATTGAGAAAAAATATTGAGAATGAGAAAATCATTCTCAGCCACACATTTATTTTACCGTAAAAAACTTAAACGTACCGGTGGAATGGGTAACAGATATACATTTGTTTTCCAACTAACTATATTTCCTTAAAGTATGCTAATCATTACTTTAATATACTCAAAACATGTTTTTTTTATAGAATATTATTTTTATCGAAAATTTATTTTAATTAAATCAAAATTCATAATTATTTATTCTCTATAAATAGACATCCACGTTAATATAGTTTTTAGATAAAATAAAAAAAATAATTTTTTTACAGTTTCAACTATCGTTATTCATAAGTAAATAAAAATGTATCAGATTTTTATTACAGTACATTCGTTATTCACTTATAAATACAACATATGGTTAACTTTTTTACAATTTAAGTATTGTTTATATATAAATATATAACATGTTCTAAAGTAATCTCACCTAAAATATAATTTTTTTACATCATCTTTTGTCAAATGTTATATTTATATATGAATAAAACATGTAATAGTTATCGTTATATATTATATTTATATATTAATAAGACATTTATAAGATTTTTATTACAGTTAATTTGTTATTCATATATAAATAAGTAGTGTGTTAAAAAAGATGAAGTATTTTGAAATTTTGAACTACTTATCATACAAGAATAACAAGAGCAAATTACTGAAATCGTCCCTATGATTTAATTAAAATTGCACATTTGGTTCCTAACTTTTATTTTGCACTAGGAGCGTCGTCTCTATGGTTAGATTTGGTTGCGATTTTCGTCACTATGGTTTGGTCAAAATTGCACATTTGGTCCCTAACATTATGTATGCAAAGGACGAAAAACGCAACAAAATCAAACCATAGGGACGATCCGAGTGCAAAAGAAAAGTTAGGGACCAAACAATTTTGACCAAACCACTGGGATGATTTTAGTAATTTACTCAAATAAACTGTAACAAAATTATAATAAATGTGTTCTTTGTATATTAATATAACTTGTGAGGAAGGTCAATACGTGTTTTATTCATATGTGAATATAACATGTGACGAGAGTTGATGTAAGCAGTAAAGAGTTTATTATATATTGTATTTATATATCAATGATATTTAATCTGTAAAAAAAATTAATCATATTTTTTATTTATAAATGAAAAACAAATGTACTAAACTAAAAATTTAATACATTTTTATTCACTTATGAATAACAATAGCTGAAAAAAAATATAAAAAATAAATTTTTTATTTTATATTAAAACTATATCAATATGGATGTCTATTTGTAGATAATAAAAATCATAAATTTAGGTATATATTTAAAATCTTTTTTTTTTTTTTTTGATAAAAATAGCTTTTAAAAAAAAAATGAAAAAAGCTACGTTTTTGTATATCTTAAAGTAATGATGAGCATCGTTTAAGGAAACATGTTTTGTTGGAAAACACATGTGTATTCATTTCTCATTTCCGCTTGTAACATGGAGGCTTTTGGGGCAAAATAATTTGGTGTCTGAGAATTATTCTCCAATTCTTAACATTTTTTATTTTTACAATTGAAGTTATATATATATATATATATATATATATATATATATATATATATATATATATATATATATATATATATATATATATATATATATATATATATATATATATATATGATCTAATGAGAACGCCTAAAATGTTGAAAACGCGGGAACAAGTATATTCATTTGTGATTCCATGTATTCATTTGTAGAGATATTATAAATTTTTACACACAATAAAATTGAATATTTTTCATCTTCAATTGAAATTAAAGAGGTAAAAATTTATCATTTCTCCACAAATAAATACATGGAATCACAAATGAATATACTTTGATCTTGCGTTCTCAACTTTTTTGGTGGTCTCATTTGATCCTAATCCTATATATATATATATATATATATATATATATATATATATATATATATATATATATATATATATATATATATATATATATATATATATGATTTCAAGCCACATTTCTCTATTGATTTCTGCAATTTAATATTCTTAATCTGGGCAAGCAGAGACAGAAAGGAATAAATATCAATTCTCATCGACATGCAGCTGTCGATTATTATAATGTAATATTTGTAAGCATCGATGTAAGTTAAGAATCATGTTATTTTCAAATTATTTATATTTATATAAATATTTAATTATAAATATACAAATTCCATTTATAAGAATTATTAAATAAATGTTCATTTTATTTGTTATCTAATGGTAATTATTAACGAAATTAGTTATTTATTTTAATTCAGTCAGTTCAGTATAAATAAAACATTAATAAAACTCTATACATATAAATATCATTACTTTTTTGAAAACTTTATCAACATGAAAAAGAAAATAAACTTCGCAAAACTAATAACCATGGCCTATTCTCCTATTTTAACCAATCTATGACCTGAAAAGTGAAAAGAATTACTTGAACTTGGTATTTATTTTTAATACCAAGTTAATAAGTAAAATAAACAAAATGGACAATATATTATATATTCTGAATAACAATATTATCATAAAACATAATTAATTAGCTTTGCAAAATGTATATCAAATATTTTTTTTTGATAAAATAGTTTTACGTATAGTATCCAATTCCTTTTTTGAAATCATGATTTATTTATTTATTTTTTTTTTTTTTGCTAATCGTCATTATCATATTACATGACCTCAATTTGTGAGAATTTATAATTGGAAAAACTGACTTCTTATAGGAAAATCAATTTTATGAAATGAGCGTTCATTTAATAATATTTGTTGAAGATATGATATTTAAAAGAAAAAAAACAGTTTCTAATATTCTAATATTAAAATAGCCTTTTTCTTACTATTTTATGAATAATATATCAGTTACAATATGAAACTATATACTATTACTATATATATATATATATATATATATATATATATATATATATATATATATATATATATATATATATATATATATATATTATGAAAACTTATTGAAAAAATGATAAGTTTTAGATGTCATATTTAATGTTGAACTAATTTAAAGGTTCTCATTGAGATTTGTTAATGACAACATTAGTTTAAATTAATTTTTAATTTTTTGTCAATTACTCAATAAGTTATGTGTAAACCGTGGAGTTTAGGGTTATTGAAAAAATGATAAGTTTTAGATGTCATATTTAATGTTGAACTAATTTAAAGGTTCTCATTGAGATTTGTTAGTGACAACATTAGTTTAAATTAATTTTTAACTTTTTGTCAATTACTCAATAAGTTATGTGTAAACCGTGGAGTTTACTAATTTGAAACCCTCAAAATTTGGTTCAATTATTTTGCATTTTAAAAATGTTTTTGTTATATATATATATATATATATATATATATATATATATATATATATATATATATATATATATATATATATATATATATATATATATATATATATAGAGAGAGAGAGAGAGAGAGAGAGAGAGAGAGAGATAGACAGAGAGAGAGACAGAGAAAGAGTTAAGTTCATGTGAAACGACCTAATTTTGTGAGACCATGAGATATAAGAATAGCTACTCATTTATTAGATAAAACAAAAAACATTTTTAAAATGCAAAATAATTGAAATTTTTCGAAATTTTTTTTCCAATATTATTTTCGGAATATATATTTTCCAAAAATAAAAATAAAAAAATACCAAAAAAGTTAAAAAAAAATTAATACATAAAAATACATTTTTACATATTTTAGTAGAATATTTAGAATATTCTACATATCTGGTAAATCTGGTAGAATATTCTAAACATTCTAAAAATCATATTAGAATATGTACAATATAATATTCTATTAGAATATTTCACGTATTTTAAAAAAACATTAATTTTTTTTATTTTTTTTAGTTAAATAAAGTTCCAAAAATAATAATTAAAAAAGAATTTTTGGATTTTTTTCTTTTATTTTGCATTTTAAAATTATTTTTAGATTTGGTTTCACGGTCTCACAAAATTAGCATAGTATCAAATGAACCTGAACATATATATACATATATATATATATATATATATATATATATATATATATATATATATATATATATATATATATATATATATATATACACACACACATATATATGTTCAAATATTTTTAGCAACTATTGTGTCCATTAATGCACCAATAGGATTTTAGGAAAATACAAATAATTAAATAAATTATTTAAGGGTATTATAGTAATCTTTGCATATTTAATTATGGCAGATAATTAATATGTTGTTAATTATTCCTTTAAATATGGGATGTTAAAGTCAAAACTGTTGAAAAAACCCTAGTCAATTCTTTTTCTCTTTCTCTGGAATTCATCTTCTCGTAATTCTTTCCATCTTATATGTGTGTCTCAATCCATTCGTGTATCTCTTAGTTAACCTCAACTCTAGCCACATTTTGCTTTCCCATTGTTTCTAATTTGTTTTGGGTCTTTTTGCAAATAGTTGCATACGAATAGGGCATTTAGGTGAGAAGCTTCTGCAAGTTTCTTCTTTCTCTATTCAATTTTATTTTGGATTCAGATTGGAGGCTGCCTGCAACACAATCGAAATCGAAGGTACCACTGTTCATCAGGTTTAATGCACAATCGGGGTAATTAGATGACATCCAGGTAATTAGATGTTTGTTTAACCTAAATTTCCTTCTTCCAATTTCCAATATCAGTTTCTGTATGCACACCCTCCATATAGATTCGACCTATTTCATTTTCTACAAACGATTATTCCTTATTCCTTCTGTATGATATATTGTTTTGATATTTTTTTGGTTTTTCCTTTATGTATTACCATCATAAAGAATACTTGATGGATGGAGATGATGATTGAATTGATAAGACTCTCACTAATTTTTTAAAGAAACAGAAGAAGCACACCATCACAAAGGCATTGATTTTCAAATTCCAAGTTGATAATGGATTTTTTTGCACATTCAACACAAACATGATTCCATCCATATAATTGTCTAACTATCATATTAATTATGAAGTTGAGAATAGTCATTCAACTTGATTAAGTTGTTATTTTATTTCAAATAACATAAAATAAGTTGATATTTTATTATATTATAGGAAATTGCACCTGATTACACTGTGAATGGATCTTACTGATGGGTAAGTCATCCATGTCTTCCCTTTTATGGAATTAATAAAATAGATGAATTAGAAATAGAATGTTGGTTACTTTTTCATTTTAACTACAGTGGTTATGAGTTGGAGATTGAGGCTGAAGCTAAAATTCTGAAGATGAAGCATGAGGCATTTTAACTACAGTTGTATATTCTTGATGATGCAAATTCTTTAAGAATATTCAAAACCATTCTGAAAGAATAGTTTATTTTGTAAGAATATTATTGTTGTATTCTGATGGAATTATAGTTAATTATTTGTATGTTTAATGCGCAGTTGTTACAAGTGTATCACTACAAATTACTTGGCAATGAATTTCTGATAGAAATGGCTTGAATAATGGCTTGAAGACCTGATGAGAAAGGCTTGAAGAATGAATTAAAGAATGATCACACTCATTGTTTAAGAATGTTGTTATTCTATAAGAATTATAATTGTTATTCTTTCAGAATGTTTGTTATTATTCAATGAATCACAATCATACAATGTAATTATTTGGTATATTATTAGTTCAAGAATCGATTTTGTGTATTCTTTCAGAATGTATTTACTAGTTTATGGTTAACATTCTGTCATTCTGACAAAATAAAATCAAAAAATATATTTACTAGTTTATGGCTAACATTCTATCATTCTGACAGAATAAAATTAGATTTTTAATTTTGAATTAATTTAAAATATTTAGATTTTTAAAAATAAAGGAATTAATTATCCCTAAAATTATGAGAATTTCCTTTTTTTTAATATAGGTTAATTGACTAAAATGCTCTTATGCTAAAATTTATATGATTATATGGTATATGTTATCATATTATAATATTATAGATCCTCAGATCATCATCCAATGGTTTAGATATGTGCATTCTGACACACAATAGTTACTAGAAACAAAATAACATAACCTTATATATATATATATATATATATATATATATATATATATATATATATGTATAACTTTTTGTCAAATACTCAATAAGTTATGTGTAAACCGAGGAGTTAACTAATTTTAAACCCTCAAAATTTGGTGATATATATATATATATATATATATATATATATATATATATATATATATATATATATATATATATATATATATATAGGTTCTATGGAAAACAAAAAATCCTAAACAAAACCCTAAAAATCATAAAAATGCATAAAAAAACTACTTAGAGATCACACTTTTTTTTTTTTTTAAACTTTATATTCATAAAAAATCGAAACCTTTTATACAATTTTACCGAATTGTTTTTTTTTTGAAAAAACCAAAAAATATAAAAATAATAATAATAAACAAATAAAATCAAATTTTTAAATTTTTTTCCAATGAATTTAAAAAAAAAAAAGCTACGATTTTTAAGAATATATAAAAAAAAAAGATTTGTGATGTCTAAGTATTTTTTCTGCATTTTTATGATTTTTAGGTTTTTTTAGGATTTTTTGGTTTTCCGTATAACCATTCTCTCTCTCTCTCTCTCTCTCTCTATATATATATATATATATATATATATATATATATATATATATATATATATATATACCCTACAAAGTATATAAACTTAGATATAGAAACTCATTATCTTCTATCGTTTTATCATATATTCATTGTAATCGTCAAAAGTTCTTAAATTCAACTTCTAATTTGATTTACTTCAAAGATTTTTATAAATTTCTTCATTATCTTCTTCTTACATAATTATTTTTGCAACTATAATATTTATAGTTTGGTAGGTATTCGATAGAAAGATGTGATGTAAAATGAAATTAATAATGCAATTTCAGAAATCTTAGAAGTAATCAAGCTAGGGATTAAAGTTTAGGAACGTAGTAATGTATGTATATGATACAAAACGATTTAATATGGTGGATTTGGATATATATATATATATATATATATATATATATATATATATATATATATATATATATATATATATAACAATAATAATAATAATGATAATAATTTTAGGAAAGGTAATACATATATTCTCTAAATCATACTTATAAACTATATGTTTGTACACTATGAGACTTGATCTCTTAACTTCTTAAAAGATAAAAATACTTTTGTAAATACGATTATAGCATTTTTGCATTTTGTGAATTCATTTTACATTAATTATTAGCAAATTTTATAAGACAACATTAATTGTTAGCAAATTTTATAAAACAAACAAGAAAGTGACTTAAGTGTCGTATCAATGCACCATGTAATACACTCGTAAAATTATTGATGCTATGGCCAATCCATTTCTAAACGTTATCAACCCACCCATTTGCCATATCTTGACTTCAAACAAGGAATAAAACTACTCATAATTTATAATGTAATGTAGTTTAATTACCGAAGCAAGTGAATAATGATTACGGCACAAATGCAAAATAAATATAATAAACGTAAAAGCAAAATTGATGTTAAAAGAAATGACAAGCAATGGTTATTATCTTGCAACAAGTTCATCAAATGGTTTGTATTCTAATGGTATTTTTTTTTGAAGGTTCAAATTTCCTAGATAAAATTAAAAATAGCTTACAGTGGAAAAGATTTACCGATTTAAAAAAAAAAATGATAACAAATTCCATAATTGATGCCATTAACATAATAAAAAAACAATTATGAACAAGGAAATAGTTTTAAAACTGACATACCTTTTCAAAATCTTGAGGATATATAATAATTATGCAAGAACCGCAGTACAAAACATTGCGAGAGAAAAAAAAAGAGGAATGAGATATAAAAATGCTTGGAAGGTTTTGTTAGATTTTATAGGGAAAGCTTTCCCAAGTCAAAATTAAAAGTCAATAAATGATTGGAAGTTATTGTACTCTAAAACAAGAAAGAATGGCAAGAGTAAGGTCTAGGTTCAAAAGGAGACCACGTTTCTTTTAGTTATATCATGATAAAGTGTTTTTTTTATTGTTTTAGTTGCACATTTATATATTTAGAAAAAATTATAAATTTAACTTAATTTTTTATTGATTTTTTTTACTAAAACAATAAAAAAAGTTATCACAAATTAGTCATAAAAACCGTAGTAGATGTGGGAGACTTATCTGCGAATTCGTGTATTTAACTTTGATTTCATAAAAATCCGGACAAGCATGCCTTAAGTTTCGTCTGTAGGTTTGTGGTTTCGTGGCCTCGGCCAGCTCAATTTTTTTTTCCTAATATGACAAAATCACATATGAAATTTGGTCATCTATAGTTTCCTCTCATCCCAACTTCGGTTTCATGGCCTGTTTTTTTTTAATCAAATCTAACTTACTATGGTATTATAACGTAAAAGCATACAAGGTGCTAATACATCTTTAGGGATAACCGTAACAACAAGAAAATTAGAAAAATCAAATAATATAAAGAAAAAAACCGAATATGAAATTAATATGTGGTGGTAGAAGTGTGTAATATATAATATGTGTATTATTGACCTTGTACCACTATAGATGACAATGTCATCATTGGTTTCATTCATCATATTATCTGGTTTTTCTGATGTCTAAAAAAAATGACCAAAAACTAACATATTACTAGTAAATAAGAGTATACATGATAAAAAGCTAAATAAAACATTACCTAAAACATTATTTCGTTCTTCAGCCATCAGAGAGAACCCGAAAGTTTGAATGTAAAAAAATGAGTTACAAAATTTGTAAGGTTTATATATACTTGACTTATGGGCCACGAAACCTAAGATAGTCTAAAATATGTTCTCCCCTAAAAACGTGAATCTGAAGCGGATTAGACGACACCGCAGATGAGGTAGCCTCATTTACAGTTTTAGTGGTTACTTTTTTTAAAATCTAAATGTTTTACTATATTTTGCCAAATAATTAAAAAATGGGTTATATTTGTATTTCTCTTTATTTTTTTTATTTGGATACAACATATTCCTTATTTTTTTGCTGGTAAATCCAATTTAACATGTATTAAAAAGTAGACTTTTGACTTTTAGTTAAGTCATTTAACTAAGTTAGTAACATCTTATTTATTTTTTTGCTGGAAATAGATATCTAATGTCATAACTAACTGGTATAACTTTGAGAATTATAACAAAGTCATATTTAGGTTGCTCTCAAGAGCTATAATGGTTAGAATTAATTAGAGTGATTGAGATTAATAGTTTTTTAATTTATTAAAGGTTAATAAATTAACTATAAACTAGTTAAAATTAATTAAAATTAATTAGATTTAATCTAAAGGTAAATTGGTTGAATGGTAATTGTTCGTAACAAGAATATTTTGCATGGTCCATAGAGTGGGAGGTTTTATGGAAGTTCTAGAAACCTTCCATAAGCTATCCACGTAATAGATAAGGAAAAGATTAGAATCATAATTAAGTCTGATTATTTAATTGATTCAAATTATGGTTATCTAATAAATACCATAACTATATAAAAAAAACATCTAAGCCTTAGAGAAACATCCATACTCTCCATAAGGTTGAGAAAACTGATTTTCTAATCTCTCTCCTCCATCTCTTAAAGATCTAGGATTTTTAATCTTTTGGATGTGAGTCATTAGAGACATTCTACTTTGGGCGCTAGACCATCCAAGATCAACAAGGAGATTGAATTCATCAAGGAATTTAATCTTAGAGTTTTACAAAAGGCTTATAATACTTGTTTGCAAAGTATGTTGTCAAAATAGTAAAACCTGGATCTTAGAGTTCATGTACACTTAGGGTTTTGATTATAGACACTATTGTTAAAAACTGAGTATACGTGAAGAAACATGCTAGTCGTAGGGCGCGATGCGCCCAAACATGGATGCATCACACTCTCTGGCGATTTGCAGCTTTTGGGATTTTTTTGCTATAATTTCGAATTTAGGTTTATCTTTAGTTTTAGTTATTATTTTAAATTGTTTAAATTGGATAATTAATCTGAAAAGACAAATACGCCAAAACACTAGGAATTATAGATAACGATTTGAAATTAATTTACTTGAGTTGTATAACATTCTAAAAGCTTGTGAAGATGATGTCAAAGAGACTGTTGATGAAAAAGAGAAGGATAAATATGCATTTGGAGGTCATTTGGCTCTTTTATCGAAGTCGAAATCAAAGATGGTGCTTCTAATAAAGAGGAAGGTAATAGTGAATGTGTGTTAGTAAACTATGATGGAGAAGATGTGGCTTATTACTCGAACAACAATGCAAAGAAGTTTTATAAAAAGCCAATGAAAAGAAATTTCAAGAGTAACACGTATTAGAAAAATGCTTCAACAATGAATTTTGGTGGTCAATGTTAGAATGGTTATATTGTTGTGAAGTTGTTAATATAGGAACTTACCAGATACGATCTTTTGGTTCTGATGATGAAGAGATTCACTATCCCACTCATGTTTCCATGTTTGCAAAACATGAAAGTGTTAGTGATATAAAAGACAATGTTGGAGGCAAGGAGATTGTCGAAGGTGATGTTGAGTACGAAGGGAAGTGTTTCATGGAAACAACATCAAAATCTTCAATAACAGATAATATACCTACTCTTCTAATCTCTTTTGATATTCCTTAGAATTCTTATGATTATGTTTTGTCTGTATTGTAACAACCCAAAAATCCAAGGTAAAAATTTCATTTTTATTATAATCATAATACTATTGCACCTTTTTTTCTAAACATTGAAAAGCATTTCAATTAACACAATTATCAGTGTCAAATCCCAAAGATCAAATATTGCGGAAAACACGGGTGTATGCACTGCGATCGTCCCGAGTGCTTTCATTTGAAACTGGAGTACCTGAAACATAAACTGAAAATCGTAAGCACAAAGCTAAGTGCGTTTCCCAAATGCCACATACCATACATATCCAGTGACCCATACATATCATACATAACCATGAGCCATACATATCATTGATATACCATAACCAATAAGAGTGTTATGTGCCAACCATAGTCTTGCCATTAAGCGACGAGCCACGTCGTGGTCTTTCTTGCTAGGTCGGGGACCACAACCCTGGGTCTTACAGACAAGTGCCAAGAGCCACCTCCTAGTCCTCCATGCAAGCATCACAAAGACAACTAGCATACCAACTATACTACTTAACTAATTACTTGCCAGAGTTTAGACTCTGGTTTTTGCATACAGTGTGCTAGGAGTTACCTCCTGGTCTTTCATACATAATGCCAAGGGCTAACCCCTGGGTCTTCCTACATAAACCAAATAGGCCGACATTGGTGCCTTCGACCCATACAACAATGAGGAGACTCACCTCGAATGCTGAAGTTCACTATAAGAAATCCTTAGCTACTGTCCTGACAGCTTCTCGAGCTAACAATACCAAAATATCACCTAATTAGCAATTGGGTTCCAAAGCATGATCCATAATCCATACTTGGGGTAAAGTGACCGTTTTACCCCTGGCCCAACAAGATTCATAACTAAGGCCTAAACCCAAATCGAACAAGATCTAAAACCATAAAATCCATAAAAGCCTACTAATGGCCTAGTTTTCCAAATTGGGCCTAATCCCATACGAGCCTTATCTTAAGCCCATAATTTCTTGATTACAAAACTGATTACCTTAATTACCCCTTAGAATATCTTGGTCAAAGGGTAAGGTCAAAAAGTCAATGTCAACAGCATGAGTTGACCAAACTCATTGAGTTTTATCCTTAACTCGCTGAGTTCACTTAACAATCCACAAAGTCGGGAAAAGTAGAGCCAACTCACCGAGTTTATCCAGAAACTCACTGAGTTCGCTAGAAAATCACCATCTTAATACATTAAGCCCTTTTTTTTTTGTCATATCTAAGGCTCCAAAACATAGATTTGAACTGTTTCCAACATACAAATTCATAAAGCTGACAACTTGATAGCTTTTCAATCCCTAAATGGATCTAAACTTGAGATATAACAACCTACTTCCATGGAAATGGCATTTTCTCAAACATGGAAGAATTTCAATCCAAAACTTGATCACTTTATGACTCAAGGGACCAAATAAAGCTGAGAATGGCAATTCCAAGCTTCACGGCCATGAGAATTCATCATACTTTGTCAATGGGACCAAAAAGGTCCAAGAATCTAAACCAAGAGAGATCTAAACTAATAATCACCAAGTTCAAGACTTTATACCTCAAATGATTGCTAATTGATGGTGATGTTTCAGATCTTCAAGCTTAAGCTTCACTAACTCTCCTTCACCAACTTCCTTTTTTTCTTTCCAATGCTCCGATCCTCCAAAAATAATCTTCACAAGGTCAAGAACACACAAAGATGATAGGGGTTAGATTTTAGGGTTATCGAGCTAAGGAGGCTGATAAGGAGGCTGAGGTATGGGACATAATGATATATTTATATGGCTTGAACTCTAAAAATTAGGGTTTTCTCAAACGGCGTCCAACTCGTTGAGTTCCCTTCACCAACTCGACTATTTTATCCTTAAAAATGTGTGTCCAAAAGCCTCCAACACGTTAAGTTGCCCACCATCAACTCGACGAGTTGCTTTTTTAAAAACAGATTTATTCCACAATTGATCTTCTAGGTTCTGGGCGTTACAACTGTCCCCCACTTAAATTATATTTCATCCTCGAAATCGCTCCTTATTAACACTCTTATCAAAATAACAACCTAAGGAATACCATCGAAAATTCTGCACATAAGACAATATTCACAAGACACCCGAAACCCAACTAAAACTTCCATCCAAAAATCACAATCAGTCCTTCATTCCTTGCAAACCACTTCTACCTTTATAATACCTGAAATCTATTATGTTCTGACTCTCCAACAGACCGTCCACGCTGAAACAACTCTATGCCATACTTTCGACGAAAAACAAACCAAACATAACACAGCCCTGATTAACAACGGTCTATCTGAAACTACTGAAACCATCCCTAGAATAGTTCTTCAAGCCCAATGAAGAATGAATCCTCAATCTCTAAAATAAAACCAATCCTATCTCACCTGAAATCTGAGACCTAAGTCTCAATGGTCTGACTCCCTGTCAGACCTCCCATGCCGAACCGCCACCGTGTCAACCTCATAGGTTTCAAACCAAACAAAATGATTCCCACTCACGATCACATTGCTGTTTCAAAGGGAAACAAAGTCACTGACCATAAACAGCTACAAAACACTTATACTCGACAGAAGGCTTAGATAATCCTTCGAGTAGAAGATTCCTTCCTGCAACCGTTAGACTCAGACAAGAGCTACGCAACAGGTTCACATCCATTACTGTGAGATTATTTAATCCAAATGTGAGTGACTTAGCATTTCCCAACCAATCAGTTACTACACATACACACAGGAGACCCAATCACTAATGCTTCCGGAAACACTAAGACTACCTGAAACGTTGAAACTTCCTGAAACACTAAAACTGCCCGAATTAGCATGCTGCCTCCTATCTACTTTCCAAAATCCACTAAGACCTCCCTGGTCCCAATTCGTTAGCCAATCAACTGAAATATCGGGTTCCAGCCCGGTTGCTAAGCTAAAGGACTCCCATACAGTCTCCCCTCGGGACTTTCGACAGAAAGCCTCACAGTCAATAACTACCCAAACCATCTCGACACTAATCCATAGCTAAACTGATCGCTATAGGACCAACTGTAGTCTTTCCTCATACCCGATCTCCCACGACCTACCATAACCTGATTCCAAACATATTATGGCCCTCATACAGTCTTGCCAACTGACCCACCCTGGCCTAAACCATCCAAAAAAAAAACCACGAGCAAAACACATGTTTTCCATAATCTTACCACTGAACAAGGACTGGTGAATGCTACAAGCCACCCCGTAGTCTTACAACACTCCCACACCAACTAACCACTAGTGAATGATGCGGGTCACCCCGTAGTCTTACAACAATCCAACACTAACTGCTAACTAGTAAATACTACGGGCCACCCCGCAATCTTACAACACTTCCACACAAACCATAATCGCGACCCACCACCTTACTCCTAATCTATCAAATCGAACACACCCATAGTCGAGCACATACTCGAACGAACGCCCAAGCTGAACTCGAGCCATGCCTAGAACCCCAACTTGGTTCCCCAAAGTCTGCTATCAAGGAACAAAAGAATGCGATCTCAATGTTGGTAAGTTTCCCAAACTTCCAACTAAAACAATCCTCAATCCAAACAGCCACTTGGATCGCTTTCCTCCCCGACAAGGATGCAAAACTCATCCTAGTTTTGAAACCTCTTCTTCTCCTGAATCCCTGGATGATTCTCCCCCACTTTGATTTGACTAAATTATCACAACACATAAGAATTGAAGAACTCCCAATCATTCTTACTTTCCAACGATCAATTTTCTGACATCCAACACTTATCCTTGCTAATGATCCCTACTATCCAACTCAAAAGACTGTACAACCCCTGAAGACCAACTAATCACTTCCCGAATCTCCAGATTGCTGATAATTCCAAACACTTAAAATGATATCACACTAAAATCTTGAAACTCAAAAGAAGGATTCTCCAACCAAAGCCTTAACAACAAACCACTTCCCTCGGCACCTCCAAAAACCAGTCCAAGCACAATGGCTAAACCACTAGATCCTGGAGACACTGGACAACTAACCCACTAAATCCTGACCATAAACCTTCCACACAATGCCCCCGAACTGATCCTGACTACAACCAAGATAACACATAACACTCCATACTCACTATAAAAGAGAAAACCCTTCACTAACCACTAATAATTCACGATGTGCAAATGGAATATAAAATTACTTTAAGATATAACTCAAACATAAGCAGAGAAATAAACCAGGGATACGCTTACTCAAACCGATGCCAAATTCTAATCAACAAATGCGTAATAAACTGAAAGAAAGCAAAAGATACATACCCGCGACATTGCATGCTTGAGTCCTGACCTCTCCTAACCGACACTGTAAAGCCCGAATCCTCTCCACTGGAGCTCCTGTCCTACCCTCTTATCCATCAATGATCCTCAAAGTAGCCGGAGCGAGCACACTCACTACCCCCCCCCCCCAAATAAATATCTAACAGTCGGCCTTTTTATGGCCCACCTGATCTCAATGAAAACATAACGGGCTTGCCTCCTGAGGATAAACCCTGTTGACGTGACCAACCTTGCCACACTTGTAGCAGCCCAAACCCCTGGAATGACAAACTCCATCGTGCAGTTTCCTGCACAAGCTGCATTGACTTCGCCCCTGTTGGCCTCTCAAATGTTGGTCAGAAGTCTTGGGTCTCTTCCCGGGACCTTCCAAAGTCTGCACCTTATCCGAACCCCTCTTCTGAATGTGCTCCAAAGTAATCTCTCGCTCTCGGGCCCTAAAGATCATGTTATTTAGAGTCTCGCACCCCGAAATACTCACGAACTCTTTGATATCATCCCGCAGCATATCATGATACCTCATTTTCTTCATTTCCTCATCAGCTACATACTGCAGTACCAATAAATCCCTCTTTAGGAACTTGGCATTGATCTCTGCCACAATCTCAATAGTTTGGCAGAGATCTAGAAACTCTCATGCCAACTTCTTTACCTCAATCGTTGGTGCAAACTTATCTTGGAACCTAGTTGAGAAGTCATCCCATGACATATCGTCAACTGCATCATCACCCAATTCATTACCAACCTCTTACCACCAATCTTGTGCCCTGTCCTTCAATAGGCAGGAATCAAATATTACCTTCACCTATTCGGGGTAGAAACGTGTCTTGAACGCATTAGCCATATATGCTAACCACCTCCTACTGACAATGGGGTCTCTCTCCCCATGGAATGCAGGAGCTCCGCAAGGATGAAACTTCCGGAAATACATAGTGCAAGCTCCAATGATAGCCATAACCTCCACTCAAAACGCACCTAAGCACTTATCCAATATCTCTGAAACACAATGAGAAATCTTTAATGAAATGAACTCCCACAATTGCTTGCTAATTGGCTCAGCACCCGCAGCTGAGTCAGAACCCGAACCAGAACCTACACTAAACCACCTCCCTAAGAGCTCTTCTCCAAACTGAAATATGAGACGACACCAATCAAAACATACCCAAGAATCCTACTCCTATCAACTTCTTAGACTCTCCAAGACTCTCACCGATTCGAGTATGGATCTTATGTTTTCAATAGTATGGGCTAAATACTACCTTCCACTCCTATCTATACCTTCCTCAACAATCCTCATGAATCCTCTAAGTTACTTCCTTAAAACTACATCACTACCCCACCGAAGCATATCCCAGGCTCTCCTAGGTTACCGACCCCAAGCAACCCTCAGCTACTAAAGGACTCCCACCAATGTCAATTAGCGTCCTCATGAATATAGCCACATGTCATAGAGATAAATAATCCTTTGAGTAAAATACTCCAACCTAGAATGGTTGGACTCAGACAAGAGCTGTTTAATAGGGTCAAGCCCATCACTCTGAGATTATCCAGCCTGTTCCACATGTGACTTAGCATATTGACTTTGTATCTAACTCACATTTCTATGAGCCCCCACAAAGCACAAAGCAAGCAAGATTCAAGCAACGGAAAATCTAACCAGCATACTCTATACAAGCCATTCTATTTACTTATCTCAAATCAATACTAGCATGCAAATCTAAAGCTCATACAATCAAATACATAAAGGCATCTCTCTTATCATATAATACTAAGCAGATCCTTAGCCTTAATCTAGGATGCAATACTCATAATCATAGCATAATAATCATGTATTGGTATTCTGGGAACCACTTACTTGAGCCCGACCGATTTCACACATTACACACCCTTTTATAATTAGAAATTCCTTTTTAGTTAACTATTTATTTTATAAAAATTTCCATCAATTCCTCAGTTTGAGTTTAGGCACACCCAAGGATATACCTAAATCCCTCAAACCAAGGGTCCAACACCAACTTGTAACAACCCAAAATTCCAAGGTAAAAATTTCATTTTTATTATAATCAAAACACTATTACAACTTTGTTCTAAACATTGAAAAAACATTTCAATTAACACAATTACCAGAGTCAAATCCCAAAAATCAAATGTTGCGGAAAACATGGGTGTATGTGCTGCGATCATCCTGAGCTCTTTCATTTGAAAATTGTAAGCACAAAGCTTAGTGAGTTCCCCAAATACCACATACCATACATATCGAACCAACCATACATATCATACATAACCATGAGCTATACATATCATTCATATACCATAATGAATAAGAGTGCTATGTGTAAACCATATTCTTTCCATTGTGCCACGAGCCACCTCGTGGACTTTCTTGCCAAGCCAGGGGCGACAACATTGGGTCTTACAACAAGTGCCAAGATCCACCTATTGGTCTTCCATGCAAGCATCACAAATACAACTAGCATACAAATTATACTACTTAACTAATTACTTGCCAGAGACTCTGGTTTTTGCATACAGTGTGCCAAGAGCCAACTCCTGGTCTTTCATACATAACTCCAAGGGCTAACCCCTGGGTCTTCTTACATAAACCAAGTGGACCGATATTGGTGCCTTCGACCCATACAACAATGAGGAGACTCACCTCGAATGCTGAAGATCAGTGCAAGAAATCCTTAGCTGCTACCCTGACAACTTCTCGAGCTAACTATAACACAATATCACCCAATTAGCAATTGGGTTCCAAAGTATGATCCATAATTCATACTTGGAGTAAAATGACCATTTTACCCCTGGCCCAACAAGATTCATAACTAAGACCGAATCCCAAATCCAACAAGATCAAAAACCATAAAATCCATAAAAGCCCACTAATGGCCCAAATTTCCAAATTGGGCTTAATCCCTTACGGGCCTAATCTTAAGCCCGTAATTTCTTGATTACAAAACTAAATACCTTAATTACCCCTTTGAATATCTTGTTCAAATGATAAGGTCAAAAAGTCAATGTCAACAGCCTGAGTTAACCCAACTCGTCAAGTTTTATCCTTCAACTCACCGAGTTCATCTAACAATCCACGACGTCTAGAAAAGCCGAGCCAACTAGTCGAGTTTATCTAGAAACTCGTCGAGTTTGCCAGAAAATCACCATCTTATTACATTAATCCCTTTTTTATCATATTTGAGGCTCCATAACATAGATCTAAATTGTTTCCAACATAAAAATTCATAAAGTCAACATCTTGATGGCTTTGCAAGTCCCAAATGGATCTAAACTCGAGATATAGCAACCGACTTCCATGGAAAGGGCCTTTTCTCAAACATGGAAGAATTTCAATCCAAAAATATGACCGCTTTCTGACTCAAGGGACCTAATAACACTGAGAATGACAATTCTAAGCTTGACAACCATGAGAATTCATCATACTTTGTCAATGGGACCAAAAAGGTCCAAGAATATAAACAAAGAGAGAACTAAACTAATAATCACCAAGTTCAAGACTTTATACCTCAAATGATTGCTAATTGATAATGATGTTTTGGATCTTCAAGCTTAAGCTTCACTAACTCTCCTTTACCAACTTCCTCTTTTTCTATCCAATGCTCCAATCCTCCAAAAATGATCTTCACAAGGTCAAGAACACACAAAGATGATAAGGGTTAGGTTTTAGGGTTTATGAGCTAAGGAGGCTGATAAGGAGGCTGGGGTATGGGACATAATGACATATTTTTATGGCTTGAACCCTAAAATTTAGGTTTTCTCAAACAACGTCCAACTTGTCGAGTTCCCTTCACCAACTCGATGAGTTGGTCCTTAAAATGCTTGTCTAAAAGCCTCCAACACATCGAGTTGCCCACGATCAACTCCACGGGTTGGTCTTTTAAAAACATATTTATACCACAATTGATCTTCCAGATTTCGTACGTTACATGTATTGATGATGGCTATGGTTACTTGAATAATCTTTTGATTTCCTTAAGTAGTGATGCAGAAAAGGGTCATAAATAATTATATGATTTTAAAAATAAAGTGGAAGAAAAGAACAATAGAATAGAAAACTTGTCTACTAAGCTATCAAATGTCAGTATTGATAGAGATGTTGTTCGAATAGATAATATTTTGCTTGATAAACAAAGAAACATATACTGTAATACAACAAAGAGGCTCTATGGAAAATTGACAACATTATATCATCTGTCTGATATTTTTAAAGAGAAAATATAAAACTTTTTCCCTTCATAATTTAAAAAAAAGAACTTGTCGATGTGTTGTCATATAAATATGAAAGCAATGTGTCTTCGTATGATCAGGTGCCAAATGATTATTATGCATATGGAATTGTCAATGTCGATGAATATCTTGATTCTAATGATATGTTTTAAATTGTGAATGACACATTTAGTTCAAAGCAACAAATACATCTCTTGAATAAGGCTGAATCTTTGACACAAAATAATCAAGTAGATTTTGCTAAAATAGAACTTAATTATGATATTCTTAGTGAAATAGAAGAAGAATTGAGTGCTGATTGTTCTGATTTGTCGTTCATAAAAATAATTCATTAACATGAAATGATGAAAATGTATATTTGACATTGAAGGTTGATGATAATTCTTTTTCTACAACTCGTAAAGTTTTCACAAGTAACTCAATTAAACTTCAAGATATAACTGGAAATGAAAATGATTTTGATAATGATTCTGATGAAGAATGTGAAATTCCTCATGTTGTTGAAACTCGTGTTTATGAATATTCACATGAACACACAAAGGTTTTGAAAGACAAAGGAAATCAACATCTTGAACAAAATGTTGTTTTGTACCCCAAATTTAAGGATCACCCAAATCAAGTTTTCGTAACAAAAGGAAATGGTGAAGAGATTGATCAAAGGTTAATGACTTTGTTGAAGAAGGATAATTAGAAAGTGACTAATGAAGGACTTTATTCACATGAAAATCTCAAAGAAAATTCCTTACATTAAAAACCTGACACTCTTATAAATAATAGGAAGAAACTTCCTAATTCCAGTTACAAACTCAACAAAAAAAAAGAAGATGAGTGTTTGGATTGTGAAAGGAACTGAAGAACCTGTTACAGACATATCGAAGTCACTTGATGTATCTATAACAGTGGTTCCAAAAATTTGAAACGTGAAACCAAAATATCAAAAACCATTTTCGAAAAAAGGTTCAATCCAATGGAGATTTTCAATATAATTCTTATTGGAAGAATAGGCATAATCCTCACAAAATAATCATTTTTAGCAAGAAAATGTTGTTAAAATGTTGCTAAATCAAAAGTGAATTTTCAACCAAAGAAATCTAATTTTACACAATAAGTGATTGTTCCTGTTCCACATCGAAAGTCGAAGGTTTTCTTTTCTAAAGGTAAAAGAATAAATAATACTAAAAATTTCAATAATTGGTTAGACAATAAGGGAAATGTATATCAATCAAGATTATTTTATGAGAAACAAATTAAAGATGCATATGAAACTTATTCGTGTGAATCATCACAAGGAAGTACTTCATCACAGGAAACATTATTGAAACCACAAAAATGGAGTCTGTCGAAACCAATTGTCCATCCCATGATTCCTAAAAGTAATGTTGAGAATGAAAAGTTAACAATTGATTCATCGATGTCAAGTGATTATATTTGTCCATCTCGAAGTAATGAATCTGATTTGGTTTAGCGAATTAAAAACAACTTTTGAAATTGGACATATAATTCCACATTTCACACTACTGTTCACACTAATGTCAATGAACCCAAAAAGACTTCATTACCTAAATATCTCTAAATGATTCTAGGTATTATGTGATGAGAATCGGTATATTGATAATGGTTGCTCACGTCACTTGACTGGGAAGAAGGAGCGTCTACGAGATTTCAGAAAGCTTGCTAATGCTGGAGTTGTAAAGTTTGGAAATAATAATAAGTTCATGATAAAAGGATATGGAAAAATAAAAAATGGAAATTTTACAATTAAACATGTTGTTTATGTTGAAGGATTAAAACACAATTTAATCGGTGTCTCACAATTAGTTGTAGGTACAAGAAATCAAATGATGTTTGATGAAGTAGAAGTGTCATTTCCAACAAAAATTTAAAATTATTGTTGTTAAAGTTGAAGAGAAAAGGAGACATGTTTACCTTGGATATGAATAGGGGCAGAACACGACTACTAGTATTAGGGGGTGAAACCTAAAGTTCAAAACAAAATTATATAACCATATTTATATAGCTATAAATCGTTTTCCTAACTATTATTAAGTAGGTTTATGAAAATTTTGGTTTGATAAAAATGCCTTTAACACATTTTATTTTTTGAAATCATCTTTATTTTGTGATTTCACCCTCCCAAAAATATGTTATTATTAATTATTTATTCATGTCTCTTGAAATCTATAATTAGATACTAAACAATAAAGCAACAAGCAACTATAAATACAAAAATATATAGAATAATGAAAGGCCATGAAAACATGCATTAGGTAATAAGTTAATTTTCATAGTCTGTATCTTTAGAAAAGTCTAATCATATACGTGCAAAACTCCACTGTGTATTGTACCCTTTTTGTAAAAGTATGGCAATAAAGGATAAAACTCAATACCCTAATTCCCTAAAGTACTGTAACAACGAACAAACATGATCAAGAGAACGCCTTGTGTGGACTTACATGTAAGCAAGATGTGGAGGCCTGTGAACCAAAGTCGGTAGGTGCTCAATCAATCAGCCAAAGTGTGACAACCCTATTTTTCCCAAAAGCATTATAAACATTCGAAAGCTAAAAACAACGAAATTAACCTCGAAAATAAAGTGTTCAGGTATCTAAGTTGGGATGCATCGAATATTAGATATCATGCCCAGGTTTCCAAAAACATAAAGAACACTCAAAACCGAGTTATATTGAAGAAATTATAACCACTCGTATAATTACGACACGACGTTAAAACATAATTTGACGTAAAAAGTGGAATCTCAATAAAATACATTTTAGCCTTAAAGTATCTAAACAAAAGTCGTAGATCTCGTTGAAAAATGAGCGTGCATAAAAAGATCGCCCAAATTGGACCTCGTATGAAGAAGTTACGAATTTTCAAAGTTTCGTAACAGTAGTAGAGGGCTAAAAACTCGGATTAAAGATCGAGTGTTATTTAGCTATCGCCACCTAAACGGAAGATGAAGATCTCCTCGGTGGTAATAAAACAATCAAGAGACAAACGAAAACCGACGTCGAATAAAGAACCTATGAAATTTTAACGAACTTTAGGAGGCCCGGCCTATTAAAATTATATCATTAAAAATAAAGTCAAAACTAGCCGACGGAGTCTAAACGAAAGTTGTAGAGCATAATCTCACCTACGCGTGGATATAAAGAACGCGAAAAACGGAGCTCGTACGCGAAAGTTACGGAATTTAGAAGTTGGAAGCAGGGATTACGCCCCGCGTACTCTAGGAGTACGCCCCGCGTACTAGACCCAGAGTCGAGTCCCATCGGCCCGCCCAAGCTACGCCTAGCTAGCCAGGAGCCGTAAGCCATGACGTATCTCTACGCCCAGCGTAACGACGTACGCGCTGCGTACGTGAGTACGCCCCGCGTACTCCAAAATTACGCCCCGCGTACGAGGCAATTCCAGCCTATAAATAGAAGGCTTAAGCTCGAGTTTTTGCACACAAATCACAATTCCCCAGCCATTCTCTCATACTTCTAAGCTCCAGAGACCCTCCCCTCACCTCGGTTTCCGCACTCGAGCCCCCGACGAAAGATTTACGTTGCAGAGATCCCCGAAGAGCCCGACGACGCAACTATCCGCGATCGAAACTCTGCTCAACTCTAGCCCCTCTCTTCAAACTTAACGAGTGAGTTCATACCCCTACTTTTCAATCCTTTTTCATGTTTTAAGGGGGGGAAATACAAGTACATTACACGTTAAAAGTATCGTTTTATAAACATAAATGTAATTTCTAACTTCGAATATCGATACAAACATCTTATGTATACAAGGGCGATTATATCACTAAGTTATTTCTACGAAATGGAACATACTATCTGAAAAACTATAATGGGTATAGTTAGCAAGTCAATCCTACATTTTATACAATTTGAAAAACGAAACACTTCCAAAAGAAGTAAGGTTATTTCATTGTAAATCTATTTATACTAGTCAATGTGAGATATTTAAACTTCAACGTACATTTTTGTATGAATTTCAAGTCCTGTATTATATACCATAATCTCTTGGAGGGAGAGCGTGATACTTGTGTATAGATCTATACGGGATTGACAATCCCGCACCTAAACTACTAGCTATAGTTAGACCGGCAGGTCTGGGGTGACAAATGTCATAACACTGCAACACTTGAAGAATGTTGTTACAGGCCGTGAGTGTCAATAGTATGGTTATAAAACTCACATAAAAAGTATAAAACAAGATTGATTTACGAGATTCATATGTGCATCGCAGTTTTCCTACATTATATTTCCATACTAAATTATTGTCATCATTTGTTTATAAAAGTTACTAACACATTCCAACTTTGGAACCTTTTTCATTTTACAAGAAAATATTGGATTTTCTAAAAACCTCGTTTACCAATTTACTACCAAAAGGGATATACTTTTCAACTCGGAACACTCATGAACTCACCAACTTAATTGTTGATACTTTTCAAAACCACTTGTATTTCTCAGGGAATCAGTGATACAGGTAAACTACCAGCTTTTGGGAGAAGGAACACAAAGGATGTTTTTATCATTAAACATTTATCATCATATTGTAATATTCTTTTGATAACATGTATAACGCAACAATATACGTTTTCAATTTATATATATGATGGCTGTGTTACTTTCTTTACAATATTCAATCGTTGTGATACTACGTGAAGTCATCCACCCCCGAATGTTTCCGCCAATCTGGTTTGGGGGTCTGACAGATTGGTATCAGAGAATTGTTTATAGTGAACTAAGTATATCAAACCACATAAGATATACAAACTATAAATACAACGGGAACCAAAAACCCTCTGATAACAACATTTTCATACAAATATATTTTCTTTTAAATATATACGTTTTTACCGCACGTATCAGTCTCGCGTCATGACAAGTTTTTCTAAAAAGTAGTATGGCAAGTTGCAATACCACGATCGAGCCTTGGGGTATGTAATCAAATCAAGAATAAATATAGCCTGATCAACTATATTTATCCTGGATTTGACCAATATACGTCGAGGAATGGTCATAGTAGTCAACAAGCCAAAAAAAAAAACTTATAAAATCTAAATTCGCTAAACTGAAATAATATAAGTCTATTATTAAACGATAAAACATTGCGCTCAGTAAAGATATAAATAGGCTTAGGAAGTCGTTAATTAGAAATTTCTTTTCTTATAAAAATCTCATACCTCTATCCCAGTACAGACAAATGGCCGGATTTCCTTTACCGGGAGACCCCTACTACCTAAATCAAGGTAACGGCGGCTGGATAGAAGAAGACCCGGAGGAAGACCCAGAGGAAATCGAAGAAGAAGTCGAAGAAGAATTCGAAATCGAAGTCGGAGAGGAATACGAAGTCGACGAATAGATCGTGGAAATTTCTAGCGGAACAGATTCCGAACCAGAAGTAATCGACCCTCCCATCCCCCATCCTCCAGTGATCAGGCCACATCAACCGGGACCCATTCCCATCTGGGGAAGACACCTCTACTACTGGAGCCGTCAGCAAGGTGTACGCCCTCCATTTGGCATGTGTCGGGATTTTTACAATGTTAGTGGAGGAGGCTCAGCTGATCGAGCACTTCCCGTTGTCGTGAACGCTATAGCTAACCAGAACTACCAGGCAGACCAACAAGCAACCAGAATTCGAGAGATCAATGCTGCTACCCAAGGTAACGCCTCCGACATAAGCCGTTTGGAAGGACTACATGAGAATATCCAAATCTACACAGGGACACTTCAGAACCAAATGATAACAACTCTAGATGATATAAGAGAGATGAAAGAACAACAAGCGGAATTCGAGAGGCGACTGATGGGAGTCAAACGGTCAGATGCCGAATCCAGCTCCAAACGCCACAAGTAGAGTTTGTTCAAGCTCCAACAAATCTTGATATAGACTAGGACCGCGGATAAAGTTTTTCTCTTATTTTCTTTTGTATCTCTAAACGGAGACCTCTTAGATAGGTCAAATTTTCCTAGAAGCATAATGAAACACACCTTAGGTGTGACATATATATATATATATATATATATATATATATATATATATATATATATATATATATATATATGCAGTACCTCTTTATATACCTCTTGAAATTAATTAAATTGTTATATCTAATTTGAAACCAAAAACTAAAGCCAAAACAAATTACAAGATATGACTAACCCTCAACTACACGATTGTCAAAACATTAGAAACTTATAGTATTCATTCTTATTTTCTCTACCAGAACATGCCTCCTCGTAGAACAACACGCAGAAACTCAACTCCAGCACCACCTCCACCACCTCCTCCAACTATGGATGCAGCTATGTTCCAAACTGCTGTAACGGCCGCTGTAACCGCGGCGATGGCTCAAATGAGCAACAATGGGTCGGGAGGTGGAATAAATAGCTTTACCAACGGCCCAAGCCAAGGCCGTACTGGAGTCTGCACTTACAAAGACTTCACTAATGGAAAACCTATTCCCTTTTATGGAATTGGAGGAGTATTGGCTCTGTCCCAATGGATAGAGAAAACGGAAACCATATTTGAAATTTACGCATGCCCGGAAGAAAGCAAAGTAAAATTTGCTGCCTGTACATTCTCTGAACGCGCCTTGACATGGTGGAACGGCCACGTCAAGACACTAACCCTGGTGGTGGCAAACTCCATGGGTTGGGAGAATTTGAAGCGAATGCTCCTACGGGAATACTGCCCAAGGGGCGAGATTCAGAAGCTGGAACAAGAATTGTGGAACCTTTCGATGAAAGGATCGGACATCGCAGGCTACACCAATAGGTTCAGCGATTTGGTAACACTTTGTCCTGGGATGTTGATTCTAGATAGCCAAAAAGTGGAGAGGTACATCTGGGGATTATCACCCCAACTGCGAGGAAGTGTGCTAGCTTCCAAGCCCATGACCTTCGACAGTGCCAAAGAACTGGCGCAATCTCTTGTGGATCATGGCGTCTGCCAAGGAGTCACGACTATCGTAACTGAACCAACCAAAGGGAACAACGACAACAATAACAACAGCAAGAAGAAATTCTAGAACAAGAGGAAGGGACTAACCTCGCAAGAACCTTCAAAGAGACAAATGGTGGCGGTTCATGCTGCTACTACTCCCGGCACAACTCCTACAACTTCGATGCCAACAAAACAATATGCAGGGAACTTGCCAAAGTGCAGCAAATGCAACTACCATCACCACGGTAATTGCCGCGAGATGTACTGTAAGAACTGCGACAGGAAAGGGCACACAGCCCGTTTCTGTAAGGCACCAGCGCGGCCATTCACTCAAGTTCCTGGTACTGGAGTAAGCCAAGCATGTTATGGATGTGGAGAAACTGGGCATTTCAAGAGGGACTTCCCCAAGACAAGGAATGTTGGTGGTATTGGGAGAGTGCTGGCGATAGGTCAAAATGAAGCAATAACTGATCCAACAGTAGTTACGGGTACGTTTCTCTTCGACAACATTTATGCATGCATACTCTTTGATTGTGGTGCGGAGAGAAGTTTTGTGAGCCATAAATTCAAACGTCTACTTAACCAGAGACCCCAACCACTTAATAAAATATTCACTGTAGAAATGGCTAATGGAAAAACAGAAAGCACAAGTGATATGTACGTCGGGTGCACATTAAATTTAAACGAACACTGATTTCAAATCGACCTTATGCCCATTTCGATAAGAAGTTTTGATATAATCATCGGTATGGACTGGCTGAGTCTTCACCATGCCGACATTCTTTGCCATGAAAAGGCCGTTCGTCTCAATCTTCCCAACGGTGAAAATCTCATCATATATGGAGACAAACCTAGTGCAAAATTACAAATCATCTCCTGTATTAAAGCACGAAAATATCTTCGCAAGGAATACCATGCCTTTCTAGCCCACGTAGTAGACCAGAAGAAAGAACCAAAGAACATTAAAGATATTCCAGAAGTCTGCAACTTCCCAGACATTTCCCCCGAAGATCTCCCAGGAATCCCACCGGAACGTCAAGTCGAATTCAGAATCGACTTGATTCCCGGAGCCACCCCAGTAGCAAAGTCACCTTACCGTTTAGCTCCAGCCGAGATGCAGGAACTGTCCAGTCAATTGAACGAGCTGTTAAGCAAGGGATTCATCAGGCCAAGTTTCTCACCATGGGGTGCACCAGTCCTATTCGTGAAAAAGAAGGACGGATCTTTTCGCATGTGCATCGATTATCGAGAACTGAACAAACTGACTATCAAGAACCGATATCCCCTTCCACGTATAGATGATCTTTTTGACCAACTACAAGGAGCGAGCTACTTCTCGAAAATCGACCTAAGATCCGGTTATCACCAGCTACGAGTACTAGAAGGAGACATCCCCAAAACGGCTTTCCGAACACGATATGGTCACTACGAGTTTGTAGTGATGCCCTTCGGATTGACAAACACTCCAGCAGTGTTCATGGATTTGATGAACCGAGTATGTCGCCCCTTCCTGGACAAATTCGTGATCGTGTTCATAGATGATATACTCATCTATTCTAGAAACCAGGAAGAACACAGCCAACATCTCCGCCAAGTTCTGGAAACATTAAGGGCAGAGAAACTTTATGCAAAATTTTCCAAGTGCGAATTTTGGATTCGAGAGGTGGATTTTCTAGGACACATAGTAAGCAAGGAAGGAATACACGTGGATCCCTCGAAGATCAAAGCAATAGAGAATTGGACGATTCCAAGAACCCCTACAGAGATCCGACAATTTTTAGGACTCGCCGGGTATTACAGAAGGTTCATACAGAATTTTTCCAAGATTGCCAAGCCACTCACCACACTAACTCAGAAAAATGTGACCTTCGACTGGGGAGAAAAACAAGATGCCGCATTTCAAACGCTAAAACGAGCATTATGTAGTGCGCCCATCCTAACCCTGCCAGAAGGGACGGAGGACTTCGTGGTCTATTGTGATGCATCAAACCAAGGACTCGGGTGTGTCCTGATGCAACGAGGGAAGGTCATCGCCTATGCCTCAAGACAACTAAAGACGCATGAAGTGAACTACACAACGCACGATCTTGAGCTAGGAGCAGTCGTTTTCGCTCTAAAGATATGGAGACACTACCTCTACGGCACAAAATGCACGATCTTCACTGACCATAAAAGCCTTCAACATATTCTCAACCAAAAAGAACTCAACATGAGACAAAGACGGTGGGTAGAGCTACTAAGTGATTACGAATGCGAAATTCGATATCACCCCGGAAAGGCTAATGTAGTGACGGATGCACTCAGTAGGAAGGAATACTCAGGTCGCCGAGTGAAGTCCCTAACTATGACGATCCATTCCCACCTGTCCACGCAAATCAAGGAAGCCCAAATAGAAGCCTTGAAATCTGAAAATGTGGCAGGAGAAACCCTAAGGGGAATGGATAAGAATCTTGAAACCAAGAATGACGGAGTTCGTTATTTCATGGATCGAATATGGACACCAAAGTTTGGTGGATTTAGAGAAATCGTCATGGACGAAGCCCATAAAACACGATACTCCATACATCCCGGCTCCGACAAGATGTATCTCGACCTCAAGAAGTTGTACTGGTGGCCGAACATGAAAGCCGAAATTGCTACCTACGTGAGTAAATGTCTGACGTGCGCTAAGGTCAAAATAGAATACCAAAATCCTTCAGGTTTATTACAACAACCAGAAATACCCGAATGGAAGTGGGAGCGGATAACTATGGATTTCATAACCAAGTTACCCAAAACGACAAACGGACTCGACACCATTTGGGTAATTGTCGACAGGTTAACTAAATCAGCGCATTTCCTACCGATCAAAGAGACGGATAAATTGGAGAAGTTAACAAGAACATACCTCAGGGAAATTGTACGACTGCACGGTGTGCCCGTATCCATTATCTCGGACCGAGATAGTAGATTCACCTCAAGATTCTGGCAGTCGCTACAAAGAGCTTTGGGGACAAGACTAGACATGAGTACCGCCTATCACCCTCAAACCGACGGCCAGAGCGAGAGAACCATACAAACCCTAGAAGACATGCTGAGAGCCTGCGTAATCGATTTTGGCAAAGCATGGGACACACATCTACCCTTGGTCGAGTTCTCGTACAACAATAGCTACCACACCAGTATCAAAGCTGCCCCGTTCGAAGCCCTCTATGGCCGCAAGTGCAGGTCACCTTTATGCTGGGCCGAAGTGGGAGACACACAACTAGCAAAAGGACAAGCAACTGACAACACACTTACTGGGCCAGAAATCATACGGGAAACTACGGAGAAGATTGTTCAAATCCGAGAACGTCTAAAGGCATCAAGGGACAGACAAAAGAGTTATGCAAATAAGAGACGAAAACCCCTGGAATTCCAAGTTGGAGACCGTGTCCTACTAAAAGTCTCGCCTTGGAAAGGATTGATACGCTTCGGAAAACGTGGGAAACTGAACCCCAGATACATCGGACCATTCAAGATCGTTGCGAGGATCGGTCCAGTAGCTTACAAACTTAGACTACCTCAGGAACTCCACAACGTACACCCTACCTTTCATGTATCAAACCTAAAGAAATGCTTATCCGACGAGACCCTTGTCGTCCCTCTAGACGAAATTGCAATAAACAAAAACCTCCAATTTGTAGAGGAACCGGTAGAGATCATGGATCGGGAAGTCAAAAGGACTAAACAAAGCCGCATACCTATCGTAAAGGTCCGCTGGAACGCCAAGCGAGGACCTGAATACACCTGGGAACGAGAGGATCAAATGAAACAAAAGTACCCGCATCTTTTTCTTAATTTGTAATATCTATCTTAGATTAAATTTCGGGACGAAATTCCCGTAACAGGGGGATGATGTGACAACCCTATTTTTCCCAAAAGCATTATAAACATTCAAAAGCTAAAAACAACGAAATTAACCTCAAAAATAAAGTGTTCAAGTATCTAAGTTGGGATGCATCGAATATTAGATATCATGCCCAGGTTTCCAAAAACATAAAGAACACTCAAAACCGAGTTATATTGAAGAAATTATAACCACTCGTATAATTACGACATGACGTTAAAACATAATTTGACGTAAAAAGTGGAATCTCAATAAAATACATTTTAGCCTTAAAGTATCTAAACAAAAGTCGTAGATCTCGTTGAAAGATGAGCGTGCATAAAAAGATCGCCCAAATTGGACCTCGTATGAAGAAGTTACGAATTTTCAAAGTTTCGTAACAGTAGTAGAGGGCTAAAAACTTGGATTAAAGATCGAGTGTTATTTAGCTATCGCCACCTAAACGGAAGATGAAGATCTCCTCGGTGGTAATAAAACAATCAAGAGACAAACGAAAACCGACGTCGAATAAAGAACCTATGAAATTTTAACGAACTTTAGGAGGCCCGGCCTATTAAAATTATATCATTAAAAATAAAGTCAAAACTAGCCGACGGAGTCTAAACGAAAGTTGTAGAGCATAATCTCACCTACGCGTGGATATAAAGAACGCGAAAAACGGAGCTCGTACGCGAAAGTTACGGAATTTAGAAGTTGGAAGCAGGGATTACGCCCCGCGTACTCTAGGAGTACGCCCCGCGTACTAGACCCATAGTCGAGTCCCATCGGCCTGCCCAAGCTACGCCTAGCTAGCCAGGAGCCGTAAGCCATGACGTATCTCTACGCCTAGCGTAACGACGTACGCGCTGCGTACGTGAGTACGCCCCGCGTACTCCAAAATTACGCCCCGCGTACGAGGCAATTCCAGCCTATAAATAGAAGGCTTAAGCTCGAGTTTTTGCACACAAATCACAATTCCACAGCCATTCTCTCATACTTCTAAGCTCCAGAGACCCTCCCCTCACCTCGGTTTCCGCACTCGAGCCCCCGACGAAAGATTTACGTTGCAGAGATCCCCGAAGAGCCCGACGACGCAACTATCCGCGATCGAAACTCTGCTCAACTCTAGCCCCTCTCTTCAAACTTAACGAGTGAGTTCATACCCCTACTTTTCAATCCTTTTTCATGTTTTAAGGGGGGGAAATACAAGTACCTTACACGTTAAAAGTATCGTTTTATAAACATAAATGTAATTTCTAACTTCGAATATCGATACAAACATCTTATGTATACAAGGGCGATTATATCACTAAGTTATTTCTACGAAATGGAACATACTATCTGAAAAACTATAATGGGTATAGTTAGCAAGTCAATCCTACATTTTATACAATTTGAAAAACGAAACACTTCCAAAAGAAGTAAGGTTATTTCATTGTAAATCTATTTATACTAGTCAATGTGAGATATTTAAACTTCAACGTACATTTTTGTATGCATTTCAAGTCCTGTATTATATACCATAATCTCTTGGAGGGAGAGCATGATACTTGTGTATAGATCTATACGGGATTGACAATCCCGCACCTAAACTACTAGCTATAGTTAGACCGGCAGGTCTGGGGTGACAAATGTCATAACACTGCAACACTTGAAGAATGTTGTTACAGGCCGTCAGTGTCAATAGTATGGTTATAAAACTCACATAAAAAGTATAAAACAAGATTGATTTACGAGATTCATATGTGCATCGCAGTTTTCCTACATTATATTTCCATACTAAATTATTGTCATCATTTGTTTATAAAAGTTACTAACACATTCCAACTTTGGAACCTTTTTCATTTTACAAGAAAATATTGGATTTTCTAAAAACCTCGTTTACCAATTTACTACCAAAAGGGATATACTTTTCAACTCGGAACACTCATGAACTCACCAACTTAATTGTTGACACTTTTCAAAACCACTTGTATTTCTCAGGGAATCAGTGATACAGGTAAACTACCAGCTTTTGGGAGAAGGAACACAAAGGATGTTTTTATCATTAAACATTTATCATCATATTGTAATATTCTTTTGATAACATGTATAACGCAACAATATACGTTTTCAATTTATATATATGATGGTTGTGTTACTTTCTTTACAATATTCAATCGTTGTGATACTACGTGAAGTCATCCACCCCCGAATGTTTCCGCCAATCTGGTTTGGGGGTGTGACACAAAGATAATGCGATCCTGACCAGTGAGATCGTTCAATGACTCATGAAGATATTGAGATCGGAGAAAATGCACGGGAAGGGATGGGAGTGAAAGGAGCGACACTGACATATGATGGTCAAGTGTTAAGGTTTTCAGTTTTATTTTTAAATTTTTTAGTTTCTTTTCTTCTCTTAAGTTTATTAAAATAAATAGTAATTTACATTTTTATTTTGGTAGTAGCGTTTCCTACAAATCATGAATTATATGTATTATGAAAAATTATATATTTTTTTTTATAGTTATGGCAGATTGTTCTTTCAGTTTCCTACATAACTTATGAACAATTTCAGTATACAAATATATATTAACAAGTTAAAAAAGCAGGGGCCATGGCCTCCCCTGGCCCCTAAATGCATCCGCCACTGGATATGAAACTTATTGTTCGTTTACCATCAATTTCTTTACTGTCAAGTCTTCTTTAGATCTTATACGGCTATGACACCAAAGGCTTTCTTAATTAAATTTCAAAAATCTTAATAAGCTTGGTTTAAATGATTTAATTTGAGGTTTACCAATTCTTATGTTTGATAATGACTCTTTGTGCGCAGCTTGTAAACTCAAGTAACATCAAAAAGGACATCCTATAACCATCAAATCGAAGATTGTTGAGCCACTTGAGCTTCTACATATTGATTTTTGTAGACCTTTAGTAATTAAATGAATTGTTGGAAAAAAGTATATTCTGGTTATTATGGATCATTTCTCATGATTTACTTGGATTCATTTTCTTAGACAGAAATTTGAAACTACACAAGTAATGATTAATATCATTAAGACTATCGAAGGAAGCTTGAAGAATACATTTGAAGGATTTGACGTGATAATGAAACATATATTAAGAATCATGTTCTCGATTAATTTTTGCTGGAACAAGATGAAGAGTTTTTGTTGCATAAATATATAGTTTTTCACAAAAACCGGCAATAGAAGCTTTAAAATTTGTTATAAATTTCAAGTATGACAACAAAACAAACCATCAATGGTCATTTTAAAGAGGTTAGAATGATCTTACAACAACTATAAGGTGTTTAGAAATAAAAACCTTTGTAGCCTTTGGACCCTCTTGGATTTGGGGTGTTGAAGTAGATGGCAAGGACAAGAAGCTTAATATTCTCTACAAGTAATCCAACAACAAGATAGGGTACTCAAAATGCTAATTTTCCTCTTGTATGACTTTGTTCTTTAATCCTTAAATGCTTAAACAATTAAGTACTGAAAGAAAGATATAAAGTGTGCACCAAAAGACAAGTAACAACTTCCAGGTGAAGAGAGCTTGTAGTTCTTTTTGCTCTCAGTTTTGTGCAAGAAAATGGAGCAGAAAGAAGACCAAAAGAGCTTGTAATTTCTCCATGTATAAGACCCTATATGTATAGCCCATGCAAGTATGGCCTCTTGAATATAATATTATAGGGTATGGGCTACAAACTAGAGCTATGGGCAACAAGATGATAGAGGTTTACAAGCCACCTCCATCCCTCTTCATCATTTCGTCCATAAGGCCTAAAGAGGACAAAAAAATGCTTACTAGTCTTTTAACCATGGAAGAGTAAGTCCTTGATTTAATCATGGTTAACCAAAGTGTCCAAAACATTGTACATGATTTATTATATGATACCTTATCATATAAAGACTATTTTTTCCTTCTTAGAATATTTTTTTCATAGAAAACAATTTTTCTCAAATTAGATACAAGGGTTGAATTTATTTATCAACAACAAATTACTTAATAAATATTCAATAAGTACCAACTTGATTAAGGTGTGACCCTATAGGATTATATGCCATTAACAATGTTATTCAATAATGATTCTTGAGTATATAGGTTCAAAAATCTCCCACTTACACAAGATTCATTAGAGACTGACACAGACAGTAGCTGGTGTCTAGCAACGGGTTAATACCCCTAGTAGCATATTAATGGGGTGCCATCAATCAACATCCAATTCCAGGAGCTCATCGGCTACAATTGAGGTATAAGGTAAGTGTATGAATATTCTCTTTCTTACAGATATCATGCTGGATATCAGACATGGAACGTGATCATCCTTATTTACTATCCAACTTATAAGAAAGGCACCTTAGATGTATAAATCTCAACACATAAGAGGAACAAATCCCATCTTGACTACATACATACTCTCATATAGTTCATGCTCTACCTAACAAAGGATTTTATAAATGTACAATTACAAACAATGTTTAACCATGTCAAAGTATAATAATATCCATACTTGAATTCTCAAATATGCATCTCAGGTCAAAAGACATAAATATATTTACATGTGATCAAGATTCACTTATGATATCGATCCATGAAGTGACTCTTGACGCGGGTCATTTCCAATAGTTGTTCTTAAACAAGTACAAATGAATTTGGATGCAACACTTTGCTATTTCTCCTCTTGAAATCAACTGATTCATATTAGTCTTAATTTATAGTTGCTCATGCAACAGTGACTGACTATCAACAAATTTTGATTAATTACATTATTCAAGGATTAAATAACAAGCTACCATAGAACACAATAATATTCAACACAAAAGAGGTATCTCATATTTCAGAGGAGATTACATATCATTGCTATATAGTTCCGAATATACTGATATTAGTCAGGTACATATTTAAATCCAATCACTAGCTAATCGTAGACCGATTCCTTTTACATGACTCTCAAACTTGTTTTGAGGTAGATCCTTTATGAACGGATTTAGTAGATTATCATATGTATGAATCTTTTTAATGCGTACGTTTCCTAATTTTAATTCCTGATGAATAAAATTGAATTTTCATTGAATATGTCTAGTCTTGTTGGTAACCATCAGGTCTCTTGTGATAGTGATGTCACCAGTATTGTCACAAAGCATCTCAACGGCATTTTTGATGCTTGGAACAACATCTGGATCATTGATGAATTTCTTCATCCAATCAAATTCTTGAGCAGTTTCACACGTAGCTATGTAATCTGTTTCTGTTGTAGAAATTGCAACCACTTGTTACTTTGAAATCTTCTAGGCAATGGCTCCTCCATTAAGTGTCAACACATATCCCAACTGTGATAGTGAGTTATCTCGATCAATGTTGAAACCAACGTCAATATAACATCTTACAGTAAGCTCTTCTTCAGCTCCTCCATAGACCAGAAACATATTTTTGGTTCTTCTTAAGTACTTAAGTATGTTCTTAACAACCACCTAATGTTTTTTTTTTCAGGATTAACTTGATACCTACTAGTTATACTAATAGCATAGGCTACATATGGCCTTGTACATGTTATAGCATACATAATTGAACCTACCACTGAACAATATGGTATGCGTTTTATTCTTTTGATCCCATCTTTAGTACTAGGGCTGTCAACCCTAGAAAGAATGGTACCAGGCAATATGGGAACAATTCCTTGTTTTGAGTTATCCATTGATAAATGTTTTAATATTTTGTCAATGTATGTACTCTGACTCAAACTAATGAGTCTTTGGGATCTATCTCTACAGATCCTAATACCGAGTATATATGCATCATCCCCTTTATATTTCATTTGAAAGGACTTAATAAGGTAGGCCTTAGTCTCCTTTAATGTCGAGATATCTTTCCCGATCAGTAATATGTCATCAGCATATAGAATTAAAAAAACAATATCGTTTCCACTTGCTTTGATGTGTACACATGGTTCATCGGGAATTTCTGAGAAACCAAACTTTGATGTTTTCATCAAAACGATGATACCAGGCCCTAGAAGCTTGTTTTAATCCATAAAAGGACTTCTTCAGTTTACACAACTTCTTTAGGTTATCCGGTTTGACAAAACCTTTAGGTTTTTTCGTATAAACATCTTCCTCGTTAAGAAAAGTGGTTTTGACATTCATTTTCCATATCTCATAGTCATAATATGCAGCTATGGCCATGATAATCCTAATAGATTTAATCTTTGCAACTGGTGAGAAAGTATCTTCATAGTCAACACCTTGAATGTGAGTATATCCTTTTGCAACAAGTCGTGCTTTGAAAGTTTGGACATTTCCGTACATGTTGATTTTCTTCTTGAATATCTACTTGCTTTCAACATCCCTGATGTTAGGAGATAAGTCAACCAAGTTCATACTTGATTGTCGTCCATGGATTGAATTTCAGTTCTTATGGCTTCAAGCCATTTGTTAGACTCTGGGTCTGGAATAACAGCCTTGTAATTTGTAACAATAGCCAAAAGTAGGTAAAGATAATTCCTATAAATATAAAAAAAAACATAATATAATCAACTTACTTTAATCTTTAATGACATTTTCATTCAACACTACAAGTCTACACGATTCCAAAAATATATAGAACGTCTAAATCTGACGTCGCATGAAGAAGTTATGAAAATTCTATCACTATAGCCTTTGTAACAAGAGGAATTTAAAATAGACTTAGGGGACGTTTGTTATTGTCTTACTGGGACCGAGTCAGCGATTTGACCTGACTCCGTCAAATGAAATCCGTTTGGTGAAATAGCTTTCTCAATCAGACACATCTGGCTCATAAGGTTCTCGGTCAGACCATAAGACATCGTTGACTCAAAAAATCATCTCCATGCCCTCTCGTTTCTTTCTCCTATCATGACCTAATAGAGAGATATCAAGGAAATTTTCCGCCATCGAATCTCTTTATTGTCATTGTCCCTCCCCCAGTCCGACTATCGGCCGACCATAGACCTTCCCTCCGTTCGAGCTCCAACGGGAAACACATTAAAACAGGTACTTAGATCCTATGTTTTGTCATGTGAAAATTGTTTTTTCTTCTCCTTTGTATATGATTTGTGAAATCAGAAATCAGATATTGGTTTTGAAATCAAAATTTATTCTTGGTCTAATGTTATGAAATCACAAATTCATCTTGCTGTAATGTTATGAAATCTGAAATTATGTGTTTAAACTCTATGAAATTAGAATCATTCTTTGCTCTAATTTATGAAATCTGAAAATTGGTTGTGTAAACTCTAAAATCATGTGTGTATTGGCAATGTTGTGATTTTTTTTTGTTTATAAGCTATGAAATCTTAAAGTTATGATGACATGTTGGTTTGCAACAAAATTTGAAATCTTTTCTTGTGTATAAGCTGTGAAATCATGTGTGTATTGGCAATGCTGTGATTTTTTTTTGGTTTATAAGTTGTGAAATCTTAAATTTATGATGGCAATGTTGGTGTGTAACAAAATCTGAAATCTTTTCTTGTGTATAAGCTGTGAAATCATTCGTGCATTGGCAATGCTATGATTTTTTTGTTTATAAGTTGTGAAATCTAAAAGCTATTGGCAATGTTGTGATTTTTTTTACAAGCTGTGAAATCTGAAAGATATTGGCAATGTTGTCTATATTTTTTTTTGTTTATAAGTTGTGAAATCTAAAAGCTATTGGAAATGATGTGAACTTTTTTTGTTTATAAGTTATAAAATCTGGAATCCTTTTTTTTTTTTTTTTGTATAGGCTTTGTTGGCAATGATGTGAATTTTTTATGTTTATAAGCTATGAATTTGATTCATTGGTAGAAAATCATTTTAATGTTAAAATTGTTCTTGATCTTGATAAAAGTTATGATAAATTACTTTAAATATTAATGTTTTAGGATGTTGGTTTGGAACGAAAGTGAGGAGAAAACTTGCTTTTTGGCAGCTATCTGGCATTGAGTATATTGGGATCTACAAATATTTTATGATGAACGTCCTTTTCCAAAAGGATGTGGAAGACCATAGTTGTCTGAACTCGACATCGATAAATGGATAAAATCAATTTAGCTGATTTAAATCCTTAATGTAACACCCAAATGAAATATTAAGGCTAGGACCCAACACAATAATTCAAAATTCGGAAGCAGGATACCGTAATCCTATTGTAAATTATTTGAAGGTAGGTAAATGAAGAAATACCAATTTCACCACGAAAAATGAAATTTTAACGAATTAGGTTTTAAATGAAATTCCTAGATCTTTTGAAATTCGTTGAACTTTTCAATAGCATGTTAAATCTCGATTATGCCCTTCAAGTTTGTGATTGGGATACCGAGGATCACAAACAAGGTGTGAATAACCATGCAAGTTAGCATGGTACTCTCGATGTCATTTATCATCTAATCAATGTGTCGGTTAACCACACACGCTCCATTGATCAACGATAATTTATGAGAAATCCATTGCCAACAATATCAGTTTCACATTAGTGTGTCGGTTAACCACACACGCTCCACTAAGAACCAATAAGGCAATGTGCAATTTCATGGGTTAACATCAAATTCACATTTTCCTAAAGTAACTAAGATTGGGTATTCATAAAAAGGTTTACTTACTTTATAATTAATTATACTATTAATGGGAATTAAGTGTCGTATCCTACCCGTTCAACTAACAACCCCCCAGTAGTCAAGAGTGCGGTGGATAAAAATGGATACCCAATGACGGTCATTTTATAGGTCGCTTCCTTAAAAACCCATTATAGACCAGCTTCGTGAATGAGACCTACTCACGGTAAGACAATTTTTATTATACATATAATATATTAGTCGTTTAATTTATATAATATAAAGGTGTATTTTAAACTTTTAAAATAATAAGTGGTTTAATCCTGTAATGAATTAAACTTTTAATTTAGTTAAATTTAAACCATGTATGGATTTATCAGGTGTCTTTTAATTAAATCATTAATAAAATCTATGAGAGTGTATTTTTAAAAACTTTTCAAAATACCAAGGTTCTAAAATTTAAGATTTCAAAATCAAAACTATTTAATTAAATTTTAAATCATAAAACCAAAATTTTTATTTTAAAACTTTTCAAAATACTAGGTTAAATTTAAAATCAAAATAATCTTATTATTATCCAAATTAAACAAATCTTTTAATTTTTATAATGATATCATGTTATCTTTCAGAAAATTCGATTTTAGGCTTTAAAAACGAATTATGACAATTATCCTAATCAAGATTAAATCTGAAAATCAAAATTTTATGCAATTGACGAGTCAATTCGTCGATTTGGACACTGAACTCGTCAAGTGCATACATGAACTCGTTGATTTCCAGCTTCAGACAACAAAAATTGATTTTCTTATTCTTTGGACAGTTCACTATTGCATCAATTCAATTGAAAAACATCCTAAGCTCTGATACCACTGTTGGATTATGAGCATATCTACATTCCTATGTGATAATGTAACCCTAATTGCTTTGCAGTTAAGTTTTTCACTAATTGAACATGCGAACTGCATACCAAAGCAATAACTCTAATCATAGAATTTCGAAATTTATAATGAAACTAGGGTTAAAATATTACCTCGCTTGTTATGTAGCGATAACAAGAACCACCTTGAAGATCCTTGACTCTTAAAAGCTTAGTGACCTAAGTGTCGCACCTCTAATGGGGTCACAAACACCTAATGCAAGAGAATGAGAGGAGAGACAAGGAAATTCTGGATAGGGTTATATATCTTATGAATAGGCCGAAAATCCCATGTAATGGGGTTCTTTTTATAGTTGTGGGCTTCTAGGCTCTATGGAAGAAACCCTAATTTCTACTTAGAGCTTAAGCAGCCCACGGACTCCTCCTTATGAGGCCTTGGACGAAATCTATAGGGCCTCCCTATAGGATTTCATCCAATCCTAATTAAGGAGTCCATCAACCCATATTTGCAACTATCAATGATTTGCAAAACAACCCCTTAATTACTAATCAGTTCCTTTAATCCCAAAATTAATATCAAATTAATTTTTGATTAATATATGTATATGTATGTGTATATATATATATATATATATATATATATATATATATATATATATATATATATATATATATATTAAAGTTGTGCACCCCTTAGGAACAGTAAAGTTCCTAAGGGGTTGGCAGAAAAGAACCCATGTTTATGGATTTCGTTGCAATTTCGGCTTGATCGGCATTTAATGGAATTGTGTATAATCTTTAGACATGTGTTTATCATCATTGCATTTATGTCATTGTTACCACATGGTTTCTCCTTTTACTTCCCGATTCTTCCGCCGTCTTCCTTTTATATCCCACCACTTCTTTATGTCGATCCTTCCAGTGACTGTTTCTCTTTAGAAGCGATTGAGCACTTCCATCACCACCATTTGCTTCAGTTCGTTTCCACAGTCTCTTAGGATTGCTTTTCAATGTCGTTCCTCAAAACATCTCTCAAAGAGGCAATCCCCATCACCCGTCGACGCTTCCTCGCAATTTGGATGTGCTACATAAAGTTTTTTCTGTTTTTTTTCTGATTTTGTAGGGTTTTTATCTTGCTTACCCGTTACGATCGACACCACCATCAAATATCGGATTTTTTGTCGACTGAAAAATCCACCGTTTGTGCTTGATTCAGTCGAGACCTCCATCATCTACCGTTTATTGAAAAATATTGCCGCGTTTCCAATCATTCAGCTACCGGTGACGAACCACCTCGCCACCGTCGGCGATGCAACATCTAAGACTTCTCTCAACAAAATCATTGCTACCAAAAAACCCTAAAAATTAGGAACAAGGATGTCCGCCACCACACCAACCATCTTCAGAACCACCAGTAACCATAATATCCGTCGAATCCTAAATCTCTTATCTTCCTACTTTGCTCCACTAAAGTTACGTTTGTGAGATTGGTCACATCCGACAATGATGCAATGTTTACTGTCGGAATTATTAGAGATTCAAAATAAGGTAAGTGTGATTTCATTGCATTAGAACACTGTTAATGAGTAAAAACACCATTTCCATTGCTCACTTGCATATCATTCCATTTCTAAGATTCTATCACTACCCCTTTAACAATTTTTGTATTTGAAACCTTTCTGTTTGGTACTCTTAGACCCACCCACCTTCTACTTTCTCTTTTAGTTCAAACCTTCAGATTTATTTTCATTGTCCTGGTATGTGGTTTCCACCATTCACATGAAGCAAACTTCAAGTGGTTATACTTCTAACTAATTCTGATACATGAAACCGAAATTGAAACTGGTCTGGAGTCATGTTTGTAGAAGCTACACCTTTAATTGTGAATTTTCACCATGTTTTGCATTGAAATCCGGTTATAAGAATCAATTCTCTCGAGTTTCAGTTAAGTGCACTCAAACAACAACAGATCCATCTCTCGTGGAGTCTACAGATTCAGTTGAAGTAAATGGAGTTTCTTTAAATCAGAGAGTTGGGTCTCTGAATGAGGTTGAATGCAGGGAGTTTCTTGGTTTAAATGCTATAATGGATGACAAGATTTGATGTAAAGAAGAAAATCTTGAACATTTTTCGGATGATGGATATGGAACCTAGAGTGTAAAAGATTACCTTGATTTAGCCAAAGATATCATTAAACCTGATAGTGGACCTCCCATATGCTTTTGCCCAATTATTGCAGATGGGAATGAATATCCTTTACCCAATTCACCTATTCTTCTATTTTTACCAGGTAATTAAACATTAGTTTCAAGAAAAAGTATTACTAAATAGCAAAATGAGTATCTAATTTGGTTGTTTTTCTTAAAAGTGGTTTTTGATTAATGAGTTTGAACTTGGTGATTTACGTAGGGATGGATGGTCTTGGTATAGGTCTCATTTTGCACCACAAATCTCTTAAAAAGTGAGTGAAATCTTTTGCAATTGTTGACATGTGACCTAATTATCATATAAGACATATTTCACCTTATTATAAAGATCTATTCTTATAATCTAATTATAGGGTGTTTGAAGTTCGATGATTACACATCCTAGTTCAAGATCGAACACCATTTAAAGTTCTTATGTTAATCAAATAGCTTATTCACCTCCCTAAATTTAAATGCTTCATAAATTATATCATTTTTACTTTGTATATGAAGATTTGGTGACATTTGTGGATGAAACCTTGAAGTTTGATTAGTTATCCCATTCTTCTCCAGCCGCCCGATACAATTTCATTTTATCTTCATGATGCCCATTCCATTTTGTTAGTAATTTGTTTTCTAATATAATATTGAATTCTACTCATAATTTCTCTATCTTTAAACATGTTCATTTTTTATATATAGAGTGGAGGATGAGGAAGAGTTAGTGACAACAACAAATATACATCTCCAGCACCCGAATTGATCGAATCTCTTCATGACAAGGACCTCCCATCATCCTAGCTCAAGAAAGTAATTTTTTTTAAAAATATTTTTCAATCAGTTATCACATGAGTCTGCCAAGGGCCTGGAAAACATTATACTGGACATGGGGGCATCATCTAATCAAGGTATACACTTATGTAGTTAAAATTAATCTGTCAGTAAGTTTCATGAAAACTAATCATTCTAATTACAAGTTTATATTAATACTATAGGAGATCCTAAAAGTATAAATTTAAGCTCACTACTAGATTCATGTCTATTAAGTTTCTGGTTGAAAAGAAACTGATACTCTCTATCCTTAGATTGAAGATTGGTTAAAATATCACACACATTCTGTATTTGGATTCCCATTATTGGTTTGTTTCAGTCAGGACACATGTGAATCATACTTCCACTTGAGAAATCCTTAGGGCGTGTTTGTATGAACACTCCCTCGGGTGTACATGACTATCACCAAGGTTAGATGGGTTGGAACCACTACCCACCTGGTTAGTTCCACTTGCATTGATCTGTGACATGGCAACATCCACAACGGATGTTACTTTTGCTTCGAAGATAGCAGGATCATACTGAGGAGGTGTCGGTGGCGGATTTGTTGGAGGATTGCTATTCTTTCTGTTGGACTTCTTTGGAGGCATCTTTCTCTAAAATAATTTATGAGAAACAGGATGATAATTCCTCTATAGTGGTTTTGAGTCAGGTGATATTGAACAAGATATATCTTATCCTGACAGTTATAGTGTTCTATTAAGAGATTTACAGTGGAAGTCTACTAATACAAGTAAACAATCGCCATGAAATTTATAGCAACACTTGGAATGAATTTGCATCACGTGATGTGTGCTCGATCCACTTATGATCACATAGTGTATGTAGATTATGTGTAACTATTATGGCTCAGTTGTTCTTGTTCTAGAGTTATAGAATTATAAAATACACCTATAGTATTTTAATTGTAGGTTTGGTTCAAGTGTTTTCTTTACATAGAGTCTTGGTAAGTTTTAGACTTGTTGCAACACCACAATCACTCCCAAACACATGTTGGTCATATCTCAAATAAATATAGTTGATTAGGCTATATTTATCCCAGATATGATTACATAATTGTCCAGGTTTAACCGCAGTGTCCAACATCTAAATACTTTTGTTGTATACTTGTATACTTCTTATAAAATACTTAGATTTTAAAAATATACTTTTAGTTCAGAGCACTTCGGCCCCCTTAGTGTTTATAGTTGTATATCATGTAAGGTTTGATATAGTTAGTTCACTATAAACAATGATCTGATACCAATCTATCACACCCCCAAACCGGAACGGAGGAAATGTTCGGTGGCGGAGGACGTCATGTACAGTATCATAACGATTGCATAATCGTAATGAAAGCAAACACAACCAGTACATTGAATAAATAAGGTATTTACATCTGTTCGATACATAGTTTGTATGACATCAAAATGTATATAACATAAGTATAAAATTTGCGACTCTAAAAGCTCTGTCTATTCAAAACCTACGGGTGTACCTGTCATTCGGTTCCCTGAGAGTACAAGTGCTTTTAAAAGTGTATCAACATTTAAGTTGGTGAGTTCATAAGTATGATTCAGTGATGGAAAACTTATCTTTATACTTTGAAAATACTAGTATGTTTCTCTAGAAAATCTAATATTTTCTATAGTGAATATAATGTAGTCATGTATGTTCCTTGAAATTATATGTTGTATTATAGTAGTGGTGGTATGAAACCTTTGTATGTATGGCTGGATACCATCAGTTGTAGTGTAAAGTAATGTATCATAATAGTGTTTGTATAAAAACTGTAGTGTAAAGTAGTGTATCATAGCAGTGTTTGTATGAAAACCTTTATATATATGCCTGGATACCACCAATTGTAGTGTAAAGTAGTGTATCATAGTAATGTTTGTATGAAAACCTTTGTATGCATGTCTGGATACCACCAGGTGTTGTGTAAAGTAGTGTACCATAGTAGTGCTTGTATGAAAATGTTTATAAGTATGCCTGGATACCACCAGATATAGTGTAAAGTAGTGTATCATAGTAGGTGTTTGTATGAAAACCTTTGTATGTATGCCTGAATACTACCAGTTGTAGTGTAAAGTAGTATACTATAGCTTTATTAATTAAAATAAAACCATTGAAGTAGTTTTAATCCCGTAAACATATGTTTTAGATTATACTATTGCGAGTTTCATATAACCATGCTTGATATGACTTAGTGACCTCTACGACGTTCTTCAAGCGTTTGAAAGTTATGACATTTGTCACCCTAGGCCTGCCGGCCTAACTATAGCTAGTAGTTCCGGTGTGGGATTGTCAATCCCGTATAGATCTATACACAAATCTCATGTTCTGCCTCCATGAGACTCTGGTTATACTGTATAGGATTTAGTTTCGTAGCCTGGTGGATACAATTGAAGTAGTGCCTCACAACCCTGTATTAACAAGTTTACGTGTAGTGTTGTAGTGTCTCTTGTATTTGAAAACTATATGTATTACTTTGTAGAAGAGTACTTTGTAATGTGAAATAATTATACTTAAATAATTATTTAGTAATGTATACTTGTATCAGGGAATTAATGTAGTGTCCCATAAACCATATCTACCAAAGTTTATATGTTTATTTGTTTCCGAATAGTGTTTTTGTATTTGTAAAATAGCGTAGTGTATCCCAAACTATACCTATTATAGCTTGAATGTATGTTCTTGTTTCGTGTAGTGAACTCAATAAGTAGTGATGTAGTGTTCCCAAACTATATGAATTATAGTTTATTTGTACGTTTTGAACTGTACTGTAAACTTTTGCAATTTAGTTGTATGAATGAAAAATACACTTATGCTTGACATGTTAGAAAAGGGTTAAAATATGGGTATTTTTATGAAATGTAGTGAATACTTAGTTTGAATCAATTACAAAGGTTTCGAAAATGTTTGCATAAAAACACAAACGTCTTTGTGTTTTACTTGTATCCCCCTCCTTGAAAACATTGAAAACAATGAAATGTAGGGGTATGAACTCTGATGGGTTTTATACAAACAATCCTATGTGTGCATGAAACCCTAGATTTGGATCTATGTTTTCACTATTAGATACACAACTTTATGAACACAAGAAGAACCCTAGCATGCACCTTGGTATTTCGAAATCTTGATAGTAGAAGGGATTACATACCTCTTGTTGTTATATTCTAATAACAACACAAGTCTTCAATCTCCTTGTCTTGGAAATCAAGTATCACAAGTATAGTACCTCTAATGGCTCACAAACACCAAAAGCAAATGGAGAGGCGAGAGAGAGAGAGAGAGAGAGTGTGTGTGTGTGTGTGAAGAGGTAAATATTGGCTCTAGGTCTTCTAGGGATCAAGTGGCCGATTTTCCTAGGCCTAAGTGGTCTTTATATAGGGTAGAGATTAGGGTTTCAGCCCTTATTCTTATCTGGTTACTTGCCCACCAAGCAGCCCATAAGATAAGACTAGAATCCTTATCTTGGATGAATTCTATGGCCTTATCACCTTGAATTCATCCACCCTATCCATAGGGCATCCATTGCCCTAATTTGCAACTATCACATAATTACAATTTAGCCCCTCTAGTTTAATTAATTACATTTGATCACATAATTAATTCTTAATTAATTATTGACCAATATTAATTAAACAAATATAATTTCTCCTTTATTATATTATTCTTATAATATATTAATAAATCACAATAACCTCTTTCTCTATTATTTCTCCAATCAAGTTACTTTGGTGAAGGCAACCCAAAAGGACCATGCACAATCGGGTCAAGTACTTACCAAATATGGTTACGGGCTTAGACACTAATCCAACAAACTCACATCTAGTATGTGTTTGTGAAATGATAGTGGTGATGTGGAGATGATCATCGGACTGATGTATGCAGAATTAACGGTATCTTGATAATATTTAAACACATAATTGTATTTAAATTAGCGACACCATTAATTAAAGTGTTAGAAAACACTTGTTTTGTGTTAGGAATAATTACCGAGAATTGTATAAGTGTTGAAGAGAGTTTTTGGTACTAAAGTGGTTCTTGGTCGAAAACGGGTTCTCGGCCGAACATAGGTTCTTGGTCTTGGGTGTTTTCGGTCACTTAAAGGTTTGAAGGATGTTCTTGTTGAAAATATAAAGATTTGATGGTTTTCACTTGATGGCATGAATGTTCTTGGATGATCCTAGGGAGCAAAATGAGAGTGTTTTCGAGTGAAATGTGTGATAAATGATCAAGTTTAAGGTTAAAAACTTATATACGGTTGGATTTTTAGTCGGAAAGGCGGTTCTCGACCGACATCCCTTTTGCTATCCGAGAACCATTTTCAGTAGAGGGGTTCTCGGTATAGGATTTTCGGTTCCGAAGGGGAAAACATTGATTTTAAGCGTATTTTAATCCACATACTCATATAAATTAAATAAACATTATTTATACAATTAAATTATATTTAACCCTCATGAATTTAGCGAAATGAATAAAACCTCGAATTTTATTTATAGCGGTTTGACTTTTATTGACTAGAAAAATAACAGGGTTTTACAATGATTGTTTTAAAACTATTTGTTTACGCTTATTTAATACTTTTGTTCTTGTGGAATTGGTCCCAAAATATCCTTTACATGATATTATATCAAAATCAAGGCATTTCAAAAGATTTTATATTTAAAAGCTTGAGATGTCATAACTAGTACAAGAAACATAAGTATAAATAGAGACTTACAACATCTCAATATACTAATGGTCTACATCTTTATGAATTACTCAATAGACACATACATTATTATCTAATTATATGTGATACAAATAATATGAGTGGGTTAGGTTGGTAAACTTGGTGAGTATATAAGGTTTTCAACCCACAATATTATAATCTTTAATTACATACTTTTCAGCAAACATATAACCTAGTTACCCATTTCAGTTATCCCCACTTCCTAATCTTTAGATAATGATCTCGAGGGATCTTTCCTAAAGGACATTTATCATCCAAAACCTATATTTCTTAAATGATTAGGCACATCAGTATGATAATATTTCGGGTAAGCATAGCAGTACATTAGTACTTTGGATAAACATGACAGTACAATAGTACTTTGGATAATCACGACAGAACAATAGTACTTTAGATGGACAAGACAGGCCCGAATTATTATTTTGCATATTTCACACTAACCTATCACACCCACTATCGCATACGACTCTATCATGACCTCTCATTTATTATTTCACACATCCCATTACTACCCAATCTTTTTATTAAGTATGATAAAGTATAGATAGTTTTACCAAGTGATAACTACATCATGTTACATGTATATATTAAACATAGAAAGACAACACAGATAGCATTTAAGCAATTAGCATACTTGTATCTATGTAAGTTGAAAGTAACTATGTACTCACCTGTTAGAGCGATGACTTGGAAATTGAACATCGCTTTGCTCTAGCACTTTGTTTTCCCTTAGATGTGACCTAGTATAATTACCACAAAGTCTTAGTCTAATATTGCTTATGACTAATGATAGTATAGATTCCTCAATAATCTCAATGTCAACTAATCTATAGCTGATAAGGGACAACTAGGTAGGATCATATCGGAGATAGGGTCTATTTGGTATACAGAGTACATTGTTCGGAAATACCACTTTAAACACCTCACTAAATCCAGCCTAGACATCATCTTCATAATTAGATCAATCAATAATATGACATTGGATGTACTGAAAAATCTTATTTATAAATTCATAAGAACAACGAAGTATTTAAATATAGATTACACTAAAATAATATAGAGTGTAATTTAACTTATAGAGATTCCCTAGACAAAAGTCCATAAATTGCACTGATAAAGCTTTTACTCGAAGACTACTACTTGTCGTGCACTCAAGGATTGTAGGGCTTCGCTAGTTTACTAGAAACTAAGTAAATTTGGATATAATGCAAAGAGAATTCGAGGAATTGAGTTATAGGGTGGGATATGAGAAGTATATACGGAGGCGTGTATTTATAGCCGAAAAAAGATATGCGTGTTGTGCACTCTGTCGGGACACACTGCATAAATGGCCAGGGTGCTGACGTGTCGCTTTCTAAGTGGTGCCACGTGTCCAGATTTTGGTGTATTTCAAATACGCACCGCACAGCTTGTCTGTGCACACGGTCATGTGCAGATTCTTCTGTTTTCTTAAACAATTCATAACATGCTCATATAACCTCCATTTTCGATGGGTTTTATATCCACACATAGCTATCGATGAGATATACACCTTTCATATAGACTTCGTCGGCCAATTTTGGTTAATTCTAAAACTTATATTTTTAACAGGCTTAGACTCTTAAAGTTCGTTAAAAATTCATAACTTTATCGTACGATATCTGTTCTCGACTGACTTTATATTGAATGATAGCTATTGACGAGATCTTTAACTCTCATTTAGATTGTTTTTCCTCACAATCGACTGATTTTAATTTTTGTTTCTGAGCAGTATACCACTACGCTAAAATATTAAAAAAATTATAACTTCCTCTCATGAAATCAGATTTGGATGTTCTTTATATGCATGTTCTCGGTTTTAAGACTAATGTAATTTGATTTAGATCATTCAGCCTAATAAGTAACCTATCAAAAATCCATCTTTTAGGATAAGTAGAGTAATGTCGGTTTAATCACGAAACTTTATCAGGCACCCCCCCCCCCCCCCGCCATCGAACCGTAATTCGAAGACACACATATAACCTTCCTCGGGCCCCGCCTAGCATCAAACTTTAATCCAGATCATACTGATACCATAATCTACCCACTCATAACATACTCATATAATACCAAGATAAAGGCCCAGCCCACACTTAGCCTACTAATCATAAACAAGTATAAGATACCGGCCCAGTCCATACTTACCTACTCTAAACGGGCCGACATTGGTGCCTTCGACTTGTTCCTACAGGAGAAAACTCACCTCACAAGCTGACTGCAAAATCCCGCGAATAGACCTCTCGCTGTAAGTTGGCAGATCCATGAACTGTTGATCTCTCGACTCCCCGAGCTACTGATCATCATACAAATTAGATAAGTCCGGGATTCTTTTAACTTAACCATAGGTCCTCACTGGGGTAGAAGACCATTCCATCCCTCACATACTCTTGTCCAAGTATGGACTCTACTCAACCCTTTTGAGCCCTTTCCATCCGTTATAACCCTCCCATGGTCAACCTTGGTCAAAGTCAAGGTCAAAGTCAATTTCCAGTCATAGTCAAAGTGAACACTCCAAATTGACTCAACTCATCGAGTCATCTTCCTGACTCGTCGAGTTCCCTCGCTACTCATAGTCGTAACAGAATGAGTCAACTCGTTGAGTTCTAGCCTATACAGAATCAGGAAAAATCTACTCAACTCGTTGAGTGCCTCTCTGGACTAGCCGAGTCCATCTGTCTGTTTGGGCCATCTTAGAGGATTAAGCCCCTACTCTTCAGATTTAAGCTTCATGCTTCATCTACATACTGGAAATGCCCTTTTAAGGGTAAAGTTTCCAACTTTACCCACTAATATTCCTTTTTAATGGGTTTAGCTAAAACCCTAGTTCTCTTCGACATAGATCTTGGTCCAAAAGTCATAATACTCCAAACCAAAGCATACTAACATAGATCTATGACTTAGACATCATTTGAACACGTAAATCTCCTAAATTTGCTATAATGCATGGCCTTTTGGGGCTTAAAGGCCAAAATAACATTTTAAAAATATCAAGGGGCTTTAATGGTGATAAAGTTTGCACCTTTATGCCATGAAACCCCTTCTTGACCCCAGGTCTGAAAGGTAGATCACTTAGGACGTCCATATCCCAAGGACTAAGCTTCTTGGACCAAAAACCCCTTAAAGTAAAAAAAAAGGAGGTCTATCAAGCTACTAAGCAAGGTTGAGGCTTGCTTACCAGAAAACAAAGAGGATGAGATGTTGATTCTGGATCTACAATCTTCTATTGGAACCCTCTAGCTTCTTCTTCTTTTGCAAGCTTCAAATCACACAAAGTTCACTAAAAATGTCTCGCAAGCTCATACAAGGATCTAGGGTTTCGTGGATTAGGGTTTGGTACTTGGAGGCTGGAAATAAGGCCATAAAGTGGGGATTATGATGCTTCAATAGGGTGTAAAACCCCGAATTTAGGGTTTCAATATGGTAGATCTACTCGCTGAGTTGAGGGCTCTCAACTCATCAAGTAGATTGCTTCCGCGTCCAAACTTATTCCAACTCGTGGAGTTATCCCCCGTGGACTCGACGAATTGACCTTCAATTTGCATAATATATTTCCTTAATTAGCTTCCTAGTTTCCGGGTGTTACAACTCTCCCCCACTTAAAGTGGACTTCGTCCTCGAAGTCCGCTATACACACCTACACTAAAATCATCTCACTTGTCATGCCTGTAGTTTTCTTCCTACTACCCTGAACTAACTGAAGTTTCCCCCGACCACTGACACCCGCGATCTTGGGAGTATAACCATCATCCCGTGCAATCAATGGCCTTCTCGGGGCAACGAAACCCAACTATCAAGACCTTCCAAACCCAATGAAGGATAATCCTTACTGTCACACGAGAACTACTTCTATCTTTTTAAGATATGAAATCTATAATCGTCTGTCTCCCTGACAGATCATCTATGTTCCAAAAAATACCATGCCAAAACCTTATCGAATAAATCTTCAACCATAAAACTTCTTACCCCGATTATTCGATGCTACTATCAAAAAAACATCCCTATCTATAACTAGCTATAGAATACTTATACTTTCCAGAAGGCTCAAATAACCTTCGAGTTGAAGATTCGTCCCTAAAATGTTAGACTCCAATGAGAGCTACGCAATAGGGTCAGCTCACTTACTATGAGATTACTTAATCCAACTGTAAGCGTCTTAACATCTTCGATCTGAAAGCTATTCCCCACACAAGAATCCTTACGTCACCACTTCTACCTAAACGTCATGCGACTTCTTGTCCATTTTCCAAACGAGTCAAGACCAGCCTGGTCACAACTTATTTGTCAACTATCTGAAGCACCACATTCTAATCAGTTACTGAACCAATGCACACCCTCTTATTCGCTCCCAGCGACTTTCGAAGAAAACTATGGTTATTAGAACTCCGCTTTATCCTCCTCGTCACTATTGGATCTATAATTCCTGGAATTCTCGATCCTATATCTCGACCCCATGGTCACTGCCAGGTCCCACCTGCCTTGCTATTATCGCATGGGCCACACCCACAGGTCTCAACCAAACCCTCCTACAGAGTGATCTTGCCCCCAGGACTCACCCATATAGGGCTATGCCGGAACAACTCTACCTCGAATCCTATCTACCTATCCATTCCTTATTCTGATAACACTAACTAGGAGGTACGAACCTCACCCACACTCTACCGACTAAGAGATACGGGCCCCCGCCCACACTTTACTAGCTGGGAGATATGGTCCCCCGCTTACACTCTGCTAACTGGGAGATACGGGCCCTCGCCCACACTCTGTTGTCTCGCCGCTAATGAATGTTACGGCTATCCCATAATCTTACAATATTTCCCAAATTGTCTGGCTGCTAGTAAATGCTATGACTATCTCGTAGTCTTACAATACTTTCCTCATTTTCTGGCTACTAGTGAATGCTATGGCTATCCCGTAGTCTTACAACACTTTCCACATTGTCTAGCTGCAAGTATATGCTATGACTATACCATAGTCTTACAACACTTTCCATGTTGATCATGCACATATCCTAACATCCTGACTGAACTCGCGCCTTGATGGGAATTTCCTCAACCTGGTCCCCAAAGCCAATAATAAAACACCAAGAAGACGCGAACCCTACATTGGGAAGTTTCCCAAACTCCCAACTCATATAACCCTCAATCTAGTCAGCCACTTGGACCACCTTCCTTCCTGATGAGAATGATAACTCATCCGAGTTCTACATCTACTTCTGTTCCTGGATACCTGGACGATTCTCCCCCACGTTGATTCAACTATATCTTACAGTACACAAGGCTAGAAGGATTCTCAATCCTTCGTATCATCCTAGGATCAATCTTGTTGGCAACCAATACTTACCATTATTAGTGTTTCAAAACTAACCAACACTAAAGCAGTAAGACCTTTGAAGACTTTCAGAATACCTCACGGGTTCCAATCACACTTGCTATAGCTACCACACCCTGAGAACCCACTATATAAGGATACGAACTCACACTACTACTCTAGGACTCATGGTATGCAGATGGAATATAACCCGAACATATGCAGAAAGTATAAGCCCAAGATACAATTACTCATATGGATGCAACGCAATAGCAAAAAAATCATAAATAAAAACTTATAGGAAAGCAAAAGTTATGTACCTGCAATACCGGAAGTTTCTCGTGTCTCCTTTGTAATCAACTGGAAAGTCCTTCTCCTCGCTGCAAGCGCCTTTGTCGGGCCCTTACGACCATCGATGATCCTTTATGTTGCAGGGGCAAGTGCATGTGTTATCACCTGTCCTAATATAGCCAAACTTGGACATTGGACCTTCTTGTGGACCCTTTGACTGATATGAAAGCAAATCAGGTCTGATCCCTGGGTGGTGGTAGCAGTACAATCCCTGCTATAATGACCGATTCGGCTACACCTGAAGCAGCTAGAAATCACCACCACTACCACTCCTACACGCACCCTCGTGTGACATGCCGCACTTGCCGTAGATGCCGCACTTGCCGTAGCAGCTACGTTCCTGATGACCTCTCGATCTAGAATCTGATGTCTTGGGCCTCTTGCCCGATCCCGTGGATGTCCGAACCTTTCCTAACTTCCTTTTCCTCTCTGCCTCTAAGTCAATATCTCTCTCCCTAGATCGAGTGATCATATCCTCTAGCATCTTACAGCTGCATCGACTCATAAATTTCCTGATGTCGCTCCTCAACATATCGTGATATCGGGCCTTCTACATCTCCTTGTTCGCTACATATTGTGGAACAAGAAGGACCCTCTACCTGAACTTGGTGGTGATCTCCGCCATTGTCTCTGTAGTCAACTTGAGGTCCTGGAACTCCCGTGCTAACCGTTTCACCTCAATCACTGGTTCAAACTCGACCCTGAACTTGGCCGATAAGTCACTCCATGTCATCGCAACCAATGTGGAATCATCCCTAATAGCATGTCCAACCTCCTCCCACCAATCACGTGCCTTGTACTTCAAAAGATAGGAGGCGAGTCGGACCTTTTCCCCTTTGGTACACCAGCTAGAACAAAAGGCGTTGGCGACATCTGCCAACCATTAGCTGCTAGCAATGGGGTTCTTATCCCCATGATAGTCTGGAGCTCTATAGTCTCTGAACTCCCTGAATGTTAGCGTGTGCTCCCTCACCATGGTTGCCATCTTGGTTTGTAACGCACCCAACCTCTCTTCTAAAATATCCAAAATGCCCTCCTTGGCCATACCAAAGATCGTCGGAGCCTGGTCCAAATACTGCACATAATCTTAGCAAAAATAAACTCTCTCATTTGCTCATCGGGCTGCCCAACTCCAGATCCCGAGCCTGATCCTTCCTTGGTGCCTAAACCACCAAATGGTCTAGTACGTAGCGTCACCATACTGCAACATAACATAACAACGATCAAAATACTCATCATTATCGAAGGATCACACACACTACAAGTTTCTTGGTTTTATCTCAGCCGTCCTTGACTCGAGTATGGATCCTCTACTTTGAGTAGTACAGGTTCATACTACCTTCCACATCTATCTATACTTTCCTCAAGTATTTCCTTGACTACACCAAGTCCCTTTTTCCACTACTTCTTCTCCCAACATTAATCTCATCCTTGGCTTGCCTTAGGGTAATCTCCGCCCATCCAGTCCTCAGCTGATGAAGGTTTTCCCATCAATGTCAACTAGATACCTCATGAATATAGCCACATGAACATGGATTAGATAATCCTTCGAGGCAAAGAGTTGTCCTTAAAAAGGTTGGACTCATACAAAGGCACAATAGGGTCAAGTCTCCCTCTGAGATTAACCAGCCTGTACCACATGCGACTTGGCATATTCACTTAGTAGCTAGCTCACATCGCCAGGAGTCCCAAAAAGCACAAAGCAAGCAACATTCAGACAATTGAAAATCTAACCAACGTAATCCAATCAACCCATTCTATCCTCTAATTAGGAATATGTACTAGCATGAAATTCAAACACTCATACAATCAGGCATAACCTAAATAGGCTATCCTTGTTGGGTTTTGAGCATTCTAACACTCCTAAGTGTACATGCAACCCTAAATACCTTGGATCTATGTTATCTCTATTATACATGCAAATATGAACATCCAAGGTATTATCCTAATCTAGCATACAAAATAATGAGTGTAACAAGATAGAATACATACCTCTTTGATGTAGAAAGTCTTCATGAAGCTTGAGTGCCTAGCCCCAATAGTGTGGAAGCCTCAAATGGAATCACAATCATCAAAACACTTAGAATAACTTGAGAGAGTTCTACACTTCATGAAATCGGCTAGCCCTTTTCTTCACTTTCTAATGTGATTCTAGTGGCCGATTTTTGTCAAGAATAAGATCTTTATATAGTGTTACAATTAGGGTAAATCCTTAATTGTCATGGCTTTCCATTTCCTTGGATCCATGGGTTCAAATACACCATGGAGCATCCATGGAACATCCTATGGGTTTTTAGCCCAACTTGGTTATCCATGGAGCATTAGCCCACTATATAAGTATGGATGATTTACACAATCAACCCATATATTTAATTAGTCTTCTTTTGATCACTTAATTAATCCTAGATTAATTCTTGATCAATACTAATTAAATAATCTTATTATTCTTATTATTAATATACTAGAACTTATAATATATTAATAACCATAAGTGTCTTATTTCTCTCATTATAGTCTATCCAAGTGCATGATGGTATGCAACCCAGATGGACCATGCCGGGTCGGGTCAAGTCTTACCAATTATAGTTATGGACTTAGACATTAATCCAACAGTCTCCCACTTGGATAAGTCTAAAACTATTATTGCTTATGACTTCAGGAACCAACTGGCAATCGTAGCTCTCAAAAGCTTCTGTCGAACTCTGACCTTGTAGATGAACTCTGACCTTGTCAATGACTTGTCCATTAGATAAGGGATCATATAATCCTCTGTTTTCATGATATCAGCCGGACAAATACATGGAACAACGTCCTACTTATTGTCCAGCAGTTTGTTTCCCGATTTTCGATTTGTTTGACAAAGAACTTAATCGAACACATCAATTCAGTTCTGACCGGCCGGTACATAGGTCACAACAAAATCATCGAGGGGCCCAGATATCGCTTCTATTTCTAGAAGGAACAGATAAACTTCGACTCATATACTTGTTCTACTACTTGTTGAATTGTACACAAAGGCACGTTTTATAACATTAAGTTACTAATGCATTTACGTGCAATCAATGCACAACCAACTCATAGGTAACAACTCATATCTCTATGTTTGAAGATTTATATGATATTACTGTCTCACGATCACTCGATATAAATTCCATGAAGTGATACAAGTGAGCGTAGGTTTATTCCAATACTCATAACTTATGAGCACTCATGAATGTTGTAGCAACCATTGCCATGACTAAATCCATTTAGCCATCTACAAACCCGATTCATGACAGTCTTGATTCATACCTACTTCCAACATATGAACGACTGTGGAGTGTTTAAATAACTTAGTCATTCGAAAAGAATAACCTAGCTATTTTGGAAGTCAAAACATGCAAAGTGAAACACAATATTAATCGAATCTAATATGGTCTCAGAACCCTTTTGAATATAAATAAAACCACTTTTTATTTATCACCATATTGATTACACATTATTCAATGTTTCAAATAATCAACTTAAGACTTGAATAAAAACAACAGTCGTCCCATGCTCCTAGCATGTACACTTTGTTTTTCTAAACAATAGTTATGCCATACCCCAAGTATGCACACTATGTTTGTCTATGATCCTTACATTGTGATGTAGATCAATTGAACATGATTCCAATGATACTCATTTCACAATCCCAAATCCTTATTGTAAATGTGAGAATCCCCGATTCCTATCATCTACCAAAAATATGTTAGATTTTAAACTTTTATGCAATGTTCCTCTTGTAATGATTATTCACAAAGTCACCAAAACCTTGTCACCAGTCATTACAGAGTATTCCAAAGAAGGTCAGCTCCTTGGGAACATCCTTCTTGCATTAAGTTTTCTAATCTTACATAGATTGAATAATTCCTAACTTTGAAACATTACCAGATCCCATTTTGACTATCACTTCTGAACAAGAGTTGCCTCCTTACAGATTATGTCAATATGGTCCTTCCAGAATTATCACTATACTTCCAATTGTCCTTGAGAAACCAATCTTTGGTAAACCTTAGATTGTCCTCGACAATTGTTTAATCACTTTAGTCATATCCAGTTCTAGACTTTCCCCTTCTAAATGCCTTAAGCATTTGGAAAATTTAGAAAGGATGAATATTATAGCACGTGAAATCGATCCTATATCCGAAGCATATGGGACACGATTCATGATGTTTGACATAAAGACATGATACTAGACCAGTCTTTTGCTACAATATTTTTTTATTTGCCATGTTTTTCAAAATTTAACTATGAAGAGGGATGCCGTAATCATAATCGAATTTGAAAACGCAATATATATAGAATTTCCTCAAGTTTGAACCATTCCAACACAAAATTCATATATATTCTTGACTAAAGATGATTAAAATCTCAATCTACGCTTTAGAATTGAAATGAAGTATAATTTCCCATTCCAACACAAAATTCATATATATTCTTGACTAAAGATGATTAAAATCTCAATCTAAGCTTTAGAATTGAAATGAAGTATAATTTCCTCTCCCTTAATTATAGCAAAACAACTTTTCAACCCCTACAACTTCACGAATTGAAACTTTGTTTTCTATAATTAACATTGCTAGATTGCAATACTAATCATAATAATCATGCTCCCACTAACATGATGATTATCAGCATAACACTTATGCTCCCACTAGCTCTGACATATTTCCAGAAATCTGCTAGACTTCTGAAATTTAGATTCATACACCCTTTCTTAGATAGCTCACATGTGTGTCTAAACAACTTTCAGAACTATGAAAAGGGATGCCGTAATCATAGTCTTAATTGCTTAGCCATTTGTCATTTCTCACAAGTCCATGTTAGCGTGCCGGTTAACCACACGCGCTCCACTAACGACTTTTGAAAATGTAAATAACACAATTGCTATCTACGTAAAATCTACTTAGTGAAAGCATTTCCTCACCATCATTTTCATGAATCGGAGAGAAACCTTATGACACTTAGATTTTATACTGTATGAGTTCCTATCCATGTGAATTGGTCAAAACCATAATCACAAGACAAGGTTAGTGACAAATTCAAACTCATATGGATTGAACTTGTTCAATCTTAATTTCTTGTCACCTTGGTAGCACAAGGCCCACCAATGCTTCCAAGTTGAACTCTGATAACTCACATGCAAATCCAACTTATTTGAAGTAGGTACAGAAATGAGAATTATGTCAACACGATAGGTTGCAAACCTTAAGTCGTGTGCTAGTGATAAATTACAGGTTTTACTCTTGATTAAATCTTGAAACTCTTTCAGGATCTTTAAGGCTCCCACTGTCCCCTTGACATATAAGTTTTCCTAGTCAAGAACCATTCCTTGACAAAACAAATATTCAAGGGATAGTGCGGATTCTTATCAAGACTAACACTTCACACAATTGGTCTTAGTTGGTTTTTGTCTCATCCAAGACATCACACCTTACCAATCTCAAATGTACAAGAGTAGAAAAATTTTACTCTTACATTTGACTAGTGTTAATAACCTTACTTTATGTCACTCAATGTTAAAATCTTGGAGTATTACTCTAAGAATTGTTTTGGAACGAAGTATGACTCATCTCCTTGATCTTAACCAATCCAACAATTCATGACCTCTCTTCTTAGCCATAACAATGCACTAAGACGTCCTTAGAGTATGAATTTGTGATATGGTTTCTAAATCATTAAGATGATCATAAAACTGATACTAAAGTACTCTCCCATTTTTTTCAGATTTGAGAAACTTTTATCTTTCTGCCTAATTTGATTATTCTCATTTGTTTTGTCATACATTGTAACCTTTCCAATGTTACAGAATTATACTTAACCTTATAAGTATAATCATATTTACTAATCTTTAGTAAATCATGACAAATAAATCTTTGTGGTGGACCTTGACCAGTGCATACCCAGTGTACCTAATTCCTTAGTCCTTCAATTGACTCACATATACATGTGACCAAAGAATTAGTCTTAATTTTTTTTTCAAAGATGAAAATTCTCATTCATCATACAATACAACTTGTATGATTCCAAGTTTCTGTACAATTGAAACTTGGGTGATGAAAAACATTCTTCATTTGGTAAATTCAGACACTACCACAAATGAAAGAATCAAATCCACTTTCCAATATTGCTATTACTGGAAACATATAAGCAACAATTTTCCACAAATGCCATTGTAAGGATATTTTTTTTTAAAATAAATAAAAATTAAAACCCTTTTTTTTCTTTTATTTTATAACCTTGCGGAAAAACTTATCCTTACAATCCACATGAAAACCTTGTTGTTATCTATTCACAAGCAATATATTATAACTCCTAAGAAGTAGCTCAAGAATCCGATCTTCAAACTACGTGATAGAAATCCATCTACGCGATCAGATTCAGCATATTCTTTCTTTAAGTTTCTTTACCTTTTCTTTGATTCTTAAAAGACATCAGCATGTGACCCATTCACATTATGTAATAAGAATCTCCAAATAGAAACTTAGCAGAGTTAGATAGTGGACTTTACCTGAAGTAGAGTCAAACTTATCGACTTTAACATCCTTAGCTAAATTATGGCAGCTTTGCAACCATTGCCCCTTTCTTTGGCAATATAAACATATGGACCCTTTGATAATGGTACACGGGACTATCACAGACTTAGTTTTTCTCTTTACCATTTGGTCAACCGAGTTGACTATGGTCGGTCCCTTTCCATTGGGAAGAGAATGCTTTTCTGGATTTCTTGTGTCACTATTGTCAATGTCCATCAAGTTTTGAGGAAGTTGATCTTAACAAATAGATAAAATCATTAAGGGTCTTGTCATAGTCCTTTTCATAGGTGTTCCAAAAGAACTCACTATGTGACTTAGAAAGTGATTGAACCACCAACTTTCTCAAGACTTTGACACCCAACTCTCCCGGCTTGTCAATATGTGACTACATCTCCAAGATGTGACCACACCAAGACCTTTACTTGTCAATAGGGCTCGAGTGACTTTAAACTTTTCAAGAACTTGTGGGTGAGGGTGAATAATTGGAGGAGATAGAGGAAGTGAAGCATGATGTTGAGGAACATCATCTTCAAGAGATTTGGGAAGATCATAAATGTCTAAACCAGACATGTTTTGGGAGATATTCAAGATAGTTGATTTAAAGTCCTTAATATGACACCCAATATGAAATATTAAGGCTGGGACCCAACACAATATTTTATAATTTGGAAGAGGGATGCCGTAATCCAAGCTATAAAATATTTGAATGTAGGCGAATGACGATTCACCAATTTCCACCATGAAAAACGAAATAATTTATTAGGTTTTAATTGGATTTGAAATTCCTAGATAGGCTATCCTTGTTGGGTTTTGAGCATTCTAACACTCCTAAGTGTACATGCAACCCTAAATACCTTGGATCTATGTTTTCTCTATTATACATGCAAATAAGAACATCCAAGGTATTATCCTAATCTAGCCTACAAAATAATGAGTGTAACAAGATAGAATACATACCTCTTTGATGTAGAAAGTCTTCATGAAGCTTGAGTGCCTAGCCCTAATAGTGTGGAAGCCTCAAATGGAATCACAATCATCAAAACACTTAGAATAACTTGAGAGAGTTCTACACTTCATGAAATCGGCTAGCCCTTTTCTTCACTTTCTAATGTGATTCTAGTGGCCGATTTTTGTCAAGAATAAGATCTTTATATAGTGTTACAATTAGGGTAAATCCTTAATTGTCATGGCTTTCCATTTCCTTGGATCCATGGGCTCAAATACACCATGGAGCATCCATGGACCATCCTATGGGTTTTTAGCCCAACTTGATTATCCATGGAGCATTAGCCCACTATATAAGTATGGATGATTTACACAATCAACCCATATATTTAATTAGTCTTCTTTTGATCACTTAATTAATCCTAGATTAATTCTTGATCAATACTAATTAAATAATCTTATTATTCTTATTATTAATATACTAGAACTTATAATATGTTAATAACCATAAGTGTCTTATTTATCTCATTATAGTCTATCCAAGTGCATGATGGTATGCAACCCAGATGGACCATGCTGGGTCGGGTCAAGTCTTACCGATTATAGTTATGGACTTAGACATTAATCCAACAATCCTACCACTGGCTGATCAATTTCTAACATGCAAATCTACAAGCTCATTAAAGCATACATGCCATCTCTCCTAGATCCTTAGCTGTTATATAGCATGCGAATCACATAAACATGTCATAACATAAAATTGTATGGGTAATTTGGGAGTACTTACTTGAGCTCGACTGATTGCATGCACCACACCCTTTTCTCTTTTCAAAGTTCTTTTCTCTTTTCAAAATTCTTTTCTCTTTTCAAAGTTCATTTTTATAAAAATGATTTTCTTTTGAAAATTTTCATACCAAGTCCCCAGTTTGAGTTCAGACACATCGGAGAGTTTGCCCAAATCCCTCAAACCAAAGCTCTGATACCAACTTGAAACATCCCAAAAATATGGTCCAAATTTTTTATTTTAAATCATTAAATAAACCATAATTAATACCTCGTCATATAAAAATTATAACTCATGTATCTCTAAATATTATACACATCTATCAAACATACAGAGTAAAAAGATCCCAGGCTAAACACAATGGTGTATGCATTGCAGTCATCCCGAGCTCTTCCCCTTGTTATCGGAAGTACTTGAAACCAAAACTGAAAATTGTAAGCATGAAACTTAGTGAGTCTCCCCAAGCTACCACATACCATACATATAATCACATAATTACATAAACTGGGCCCCCACCCCTTCATCGGGCCCCACCCGACATCGGACAAAGTTTGGAAGCAGTCCTTTCCCGGGATCAGCTCCTGCATGGCATTAACCTCATCTAGGTATACAGATTTGTTTCGACTAGGCCCCACGCACTATACACATATAGAAAGTAGCATATAATCATACTAGCACATAAAAAATCATACATAGTACTATATACTTTCTTTCTAAGGCCTCACCCCTACTCTGCTGATAATGAGATATGGAACCCCATCCACTCTCAGCTAGTGGTGAGATACGGGACCCCGCCCACACTCACTTCCCTACCAGGCACATATAAGTATCATAAAGACAACAAGCATAACTAAACATGCTTTCCTTCATCAGGTACCACCCGACATCAAACCGTAGTTTGAAAACATATGTATAACCTTCCTCGGGCCCGCCTAGCATCAGACTTTAATCCAGAACATACTGATATCATAATCTACCCACTCATAACATACTCAGATAATACCAAGATACGGGATCAACCCACACTTCGCTATTAATCATAAAAAAGTATAAGATCTGGAGACATAAGAGTTTTTCGGCGGAAGCCGCTTATACCATATTTTGCTAAATAGATATTTGTGTTATGATACAAGCGTCAGTTTTGAAAAAAAAATAGATGAGATTTTGTGCCATCGGCTCTAAACAATCTTGTTTTTTTTAACATGAAGAAATAAAGAAGCCATTGCGATTGCTGGAAATACTAGGCCTACTAAAGGCACCAAAACAGAGGGAAAGTTAAGAGTTATCATAGAATTACGGGCCTAGTCCACACTTAGCTACTCTACCCGGGCCGACATTGGTGCCTTCGACCTGTTCCTACAGGAGAAAAGTCACCTCACAAGCTGACTGTAGAATCCCATGAATAGAACTCTCGCTGCAAGCTGGCAGATCCCTGAACTGTTGATCTATCAACTCCCCGAGCTACTAATCATCATACAAATTAGATAAGTCTGGGATTCTTATAACTTAACCATAGGTCCTCACTGTGGTAGAAGACCATTCCATCCCTCACATACTCTTGTCCAAGTATGGAATCTACTCAACCCTCTTGAATCATTTCCATCCGTCATACCCCCCACCCCCCAGTGGTCAACCTTGGTCAAAATCAATGTCCAGTTTAAGTCAAAGTCAACACTCCAAATTAACTCAACTCATCGAGTCATCTTCGTGAATTGTCAATTTCCCTTGCTACTCATAGTCGTGATAGAATGAGTCAACTAGTCGAGTCCCTCTTCAGACTCGCCGAGTTCTGCCTTATACAAAATCAGGACAAATCGACTCATTTTGTCAAGTGCCTCCCTGGTCTATCCGAATCCCTCCTTCTGTTTAGTCGATCTTAAAGGATTAAGCCCTTACTCTTCATATTCAGGCTTCATGCTTCATCTACATACTAGAAATTCCCTTTTAAGGAACTTTACCCACTAATAGTCCTTCTTAATGGGTTTCGCTAAAACCCTAGTTCTCTAGGACATAGATCTTAGTCCAAAAGCTATAATACTCCAAACCAAAGCATACTAACACAGATTTATGCCTTAGACATCATTTGAACACGTAAAGCTCCTAACTTTCCTTCCATACATGGCCTTATGGGGCTTGAAAGGCCATAATAACACCTTAAAGCTTGCATGGGGCATTCATGGTCATAAAATTTGCACCTTTATGCCATTAAAACCCCTTCTAGACCCCTGATCCGAAAGGTAGATCACTTGGGACGTCCATATCCTAAGGACTAAGCTTCTTGGACCAAAAAGCCCATAAATTGGAAAGAAGGAGATATATGAAGCTACTAAGCAAGGTGGAGGCTTACTTACCAGAAAATGAAGAGGATGAGATTTTGATTCTTGATGTACAATCTTCTCGTAGAACCCGCTAGCTTCTTTTTCTTCTGCAAGCTTCAAATCACAAAAATTTCACTAAAAATGGCTCACAAGCTCACACAAGGCTCTAGGGTTTCGTAGATTAGGGTTTAAGACTTGGAGGCTGGAAATGAGGCCATAAAATGGGGATTATGATGCTTAAATAGGGTGCAAAACCCCGAATTTAAGGTTTCAATCTGGCATACCTACTCGTTGAGTTGAGGGCTCTCAACTCGTCGAGTAGATTTCTTAAAACCCACGTCTAAACTTTTTCCTACTCGACGAGTTATGCCCCTTGGACTCGATGAGCTGACCTTCAGTAACGACCCAACTTTCAAAAGAAAATTTTCATTTTTAAATAGTCAAAAGCATTTGCCACAAACCATAAAATCTCAAGTACATTTTTTTTTTCAAATTCATAACAATAATAATATTATTCTAATCATTAGAGTGTCCCATAAAAATTCCTGAGAGAGAGTGCATGATGTGCCATCAAGCATTACCCTTTCCCTTACGCTCATTTGTACTTGAAACAAATCCACAAACCGTAAGATAATGCTTAGTGAGTTCCCCAGAGCATAACCCACATAATCCACATAAACACATAATCATATTAGCTATAAAAGCTGTGTAAACCACATAAGCCATGTATACAAACATATAAGGATGCCATGGGCTACTCCCAAGGTCTTACTCCAGGATGTCATGGACTCACCCACATGTTCTTACACCTAAGTGTCATGGGCTCCCCCATGGTCTTTAGCTGGAAATCCATGGGATCCCCCGCATGGTCTTACATCCAAGTGTCATAGGCTCCTCCTAAGGACTTTACTTATAAATTCATGGGCTCCTCCACATGGCCTTACATCCAAGTGTCATAGGCTCCCCCATTGTCTTCGCTGCAAGTATTACATATATAGCTACCGTTACACTCAACATAACTAAACTATCATACCACGTATCTCTACAATGAGTGTACCACATATCACAAAATGGGCCGGCCTTGGTGTCATTGACCTATTGGTATGTTGAGGAGAATCACCTCTCAAGAATGCTGAACCGCTAAGATCCGAAAATACCCTCAAAGTCAACCCTGGTCAAAGTCAAGGTCAACAACCCATGTTGACCTTAACTTGTCGAGTGCATCCAGCAACTCGACGAGTTACCTGAGTAACTCGTCAACTCGCCGAGTTACCTTAGTAACTCGTCAACTCGCCGAGTTACCTGAGTAACTCATTGAGTTCCTTAATGTCCAAAAGACCGAAAACTCTAATCCTTCACTGAAATCACCCAGAATCTCGAAAACCGGTAAACCCTACCCGACTCGTCGATTTGGCTAAGGAACTCGTCGTGTCCCTTTAGTCCTTTTTGTGTTTAGACATTTTTAAGCCACCCCAAAGCTACACACTACAGATCTAGCTTCCTAGGGCATGATTTCCACATAAAGTTGAAAACGTTACATGCATGCAAGATCCTAAATGCCAAAACCAAGCTAAGGGAAGGGTTTAAGCCAAAGAGAAGGGCGAAAGCTTGATAAATTCAGTAACTTTATAACTCTAAGGACTTATAGGAGTCCAAATCTGAAATTATAACATCAGATCATGGCCAATACCCGAAATGATCCACAAATATACTAAAAATGACCTTAAACGGAAAAAAGGGGATCTAATATGAGAATGATCAAGGTAACAACTTGTTACCTTCAAATGGAAGCCTAAACAATGTAGATGTTGGATCTACAAGCTCCTTCCCATTCCAAGCTTCTCAAACTTCAAACTTCCTCAACAAAATGCACCCAAAACACTCTCTTAGCCTCACAAGCACAATGAAGAAGCAAAGAACAACTAGGGTTTCCTTCTCTAGGTAATGAGGTGGTAAGGGAGGCCAAAGGATGCGGATTAAGTCCTTTATATAGGGTGAAAACCCTAAAAGTTAGGGTTTTCCTTTATAGCGCCTGCTCGTCGAGTCGGGGCCTTTTGACTTGTTGAGTAGGATCTAAATCATGTGTCCTCATAAATGACGTCTACTCGACAAGTTGGAGCTCCCCAACTCGTTGAGTCCTAGCACAAAACCCTAAAAACTTACAAAATTAAATGATACATTGAACAAGCGTTACAAATCTCCCCCACTTGAACTAGACTTCGTCCTCGAAGTCTATTGCAGTAAATATATCTGGATAGTGATCTCGCATCTCATCCTTCGGCTCCAATGTCCATTTGGTGCTACCATTGCACCTTTACTAACTTCACCTCTTTGTTTTGAAGAACCTTGGTCTTCCTATCCAAAATAGCAACAGACCTCTCGATTTACTTTAAGCTCTCATTCACCTAAATGTCGTCCAGAGAAACAACCACAGCCTCGTCTGTGACACACTTCCGAAGCTGAGACACATGGAAGGTGTTTTGTATCTGGCTAAGCTTGTCTGGCAGATCCAAGCGATAGGCCACCTTGCCCACCCAGGTAGTAATCTTGAACAATCCAATATATCGAAGCCCTAGATTTCACCTCTTCCAGAACCTGATGACTCCCTTCCATGGGGACACTTTTAGTAACACAAAGTCCCCTGCCCAAAAATCAATATCCGATCACCACAGGTCAGCATAGATTTTATGACGGCTCTGTGTGACTCGTAGTCGGTCGCGCACCTGTTGAATCAAATCGGTAGTATTAAGCACCACTTCGGTGCTCCACATGAATCGATGTCCGACCTCAACCCAATAAAAAGGTGTCCTACACCTCTAACCATACAACATCTTGAACGTTGGTCGGTCGATACTAGCATGATAACTATTGTTATATGAAAACTTTGCTAGTGGGAGGTATGTATCCCAACTCCCTCTAAAATCCAAAACACATGCCCAAAGCATATCCTCAAGTGTCTGGATCATCCTCTCACTCTGGCCATCTGTCTGGGGTGGTACGCCATGTTGAAATGTAATTGGGTGCTCAGTTCCTCGTGGAACTTCCTCTAGAATCTAGATTTAAATCGAACATCTCTGTCAGAGACTACCAACACTGGCACCCCGTGCCTAACCACCACCTCTCGCACATAAATATCTGCTAATTTCTCCACGGAGATGCTCTCAGAGATCGGAATGAAGTGGGCACTCTTTGTCAATCTATCCACGATGACCCATATGGCATCCATACCCCTCACTGTTCTCGGTAACTTCGTGATGAAATCCATGGTGATCTCCTCCCACGTCCACATGGGAATGGGTAGCGGCCGGACCTTGCCATTAGGCCGCTGATGCTCGACCTTGACCTTCCGACAGGTTAGGCATCACTCCACAAACCAGTCGATCTCCCACTTCATTCAGGGCCACCAGTAACTCAGTCTCAAGTCTCTATACATTTTGTAGCCCTTGGATGTATAGAGAACCTAAACTTGTGTGACTCTTCCAATATTTTCTGCCTTACTCCCCCAGATGCTAGGACCCACACTTGACCACAGTGGGTCAAGAGACCCCGACCATCCCATACAAATAAAGGGATCTAACCCTGTATCCGCTCTAACTTCCAATTTTCTCTCTTCAAACCCTCCACTTAAGCTTCCTTGATCATATCCAAAAATGGAGAGCTCACTGTCATCCTTAAACAACCTTTCCCAATCGGGGAACTCGCCATATTGCGGCTCAAAGCATCAGCCACGATGTTGGTCTTCCCTGGATGGTATAAGATCTCCCAGTCATAATCTTTCAGCATGTCCAACCACCTCCTCTTTCGCATGTTGAGGTTCTGCTGATCCATCAAGTACTTCAAACTCTTATGATCAATATAAATAGTGTACCGTACTCCATACAAGTAGTGCCTCCAAATCTTTAGGGCAAACACCACTGCCCCCAATTCCATTTCGTGAGTGGGGTAGTTCGCCTTCACCCGATGATTTGTCCGGTTCTATATCATCACAACAAACTTCTTAATCAGGTTAGCAATCCCAATCTTGTTGGACAAGAAAAAGACCCACGTAAACCGCAAGAAATCATCTATCACCACCAAGAAGTATGAATTTTTGTTGATGCTGAGGACGTTGACCGTACCAAATAAGTCCATATGCAACAATTGGACCACCTGGCTGATTGAATTAACCTGTTTTGGAAGATGTGGCTTTATGTGATGTTTTCCTTAAGCGCAGGCCACCCACTTTTCAAACGAGATAAAATCCTTGATAGAAAGCCCACGTACTATTTCATTCTTTGCAAGTCAATTAAGGTTCTTTGCGTTAGCATGTCCGAGACGATGATGCCACAACATAGCATTGTGTTCAGAAACCTTTGAGAAGAGACAAGTGACTTGTTCAAGAAGATTGTTGTTCATGTCAATTATATTTGCATTGCCGTCCCGTTTCGATTTTACAAGAATCCATTCATCAGGGATGAGAATGCCTGGCTTCAAAATTAGACATTCTTTATCGGTAAAATGCGTCGAGTAGCCGTTGTCACAAACTTAAGAAACTCTCAACAAACTGTGCTTTAAATTAGGTGCGTAGTTGACATTCTCGAAGCTCAGCACTCCATTAGAAACTTTTCCCTTTTGAGTGATTTTTCCTGCATCCCTTCTTATAAAGGAAACATATCCCCCATTAAAATTTTGAATGTTGTGCAACTGGGAAATGTCTCATGTCATGTGCCGGGAACAACCGTTGTCAACATACCATGGTCTGATGACATTCCTCCACAGTTGTTCCTGCACAATGAGTGGGATCATTTAGAGTTGGGGACCCAGGTCATTTCCACCCTGGGTTTACCCTTAACATATTCAAATTTATCCTTTTGATTTTTCAATTTTGAATTACAATAAGATGCACCGTCAGAAGATGATGATGATCGGACAATAATAGATTTGGGCACCTACTGATAATTAGGTTTTGAAGAACTCACAGGTGGTTTAGAAATATTTTCTTTTTTGCTTTGGGCGTTTGGATTTTCGGCTAGGATTAGTCGAATATCCAGACGCATCCTTTGACGAAATCGATCTTGGCTTAGCCGCATTCGATTTCGGCAAGGCACCTGGGGTTGGTTTAGTGAAAACCTGTTTGTTCATTTTAATATCAACCCTTTTCTTATCATTATGAATTTTCCGATCATTATCACGAAGACGAGATCTCGAGGACTTTCTTGTTAGAGACCTTCCTTGAGACTCATTTTCTTTTCTCGATGTTGAAAAATGTACAAATTCTCTATTAGGACAGTTGCGAGCAATGTGGCTGACACTACCACAGATGAAACATATTTGTTTTATCATTAGAATTGATACAGCCTTTATCAGAATTTATGCTTTTTTTTACTCTTCTAACTTTCCCACACTTGCAAGTGCAGGAGTTAGATTGTCTAATAGGTGTAGATGGTGTGGATGTGCAAGTGTCAGATTTAGTAGATTTCACAAAGACAACACCACATTTATCAGAAACATTAGAGTTTGACACCAAATAATCACAAATAAAATCAGTGTTAACAGACACAGACTCATCACTGTTTAAAATAGGAACACCAAATTTAGACACAAAACTATTATCAGACTCAATCTTTCCATCCTCCTGCTTTCCCTTGCTTACTGACAAATATGCATAAGGAGTGGAAACGTTAGTATCTAACTTCCTAGAACTACTTTTTGTTGCCTATTCAGCAGCTGGTTTACCGTAAACCATAGATGGCTCTCGGTCAATCTCCTCTTAAGTTAAAGGTTTAGCAATGTAATTGTGATTGAGTGGGGGAGGGACACTCTCATAACCTATACCAACTTGCTTTTGATCCTTCCACTTCATTTGTTTCTCAATCATTTTTGCAACGTTGGCACTTAACACATCATATTTTTAAAATGAAAATCAACATTTTCAAAATGATTTTTTAATGTGTCAAGTTCCTCAGTTACAGCAACAAGTTCGATAATTGACACACTTGTTGCTATAGTCCTCCTATAGTTTCTTGAAGTCCTTAGTCTTGGCCTCTAGTTCTTCTTTTAAAGGTTTCTGGCCTTTCCTGAGGGTGTATCTCTCATACTTAAATTCCTCGTTCTATCTCTTTATTAATTCAATTTGCTCATGTAAAAATATGACAATGTTAATATAAGTTTGAGAACAAGAAATTTAACTGACATCTGGCTTTGAAGGATTTGGGGTAGTTTGCACCATGAACGTGAATTACAGTTCAATCATTTCCACCTCTGGGTCCACTTCAGCTTCTCCTTCCGGGGTGTCGTCAATCTGGGCAAGGTGCGCATTTTTAGGTCCTGAAATGTTCACGACCTGTATCTGGTCTTCCCATTCAAATGATCGAGCCATCACTGCAAGATTTGATGTTTGGTAATTTGTGGCAACACCCCTACTACTTCCAACAAGCACTATGGTTCTTTTACTGTTTTCCCTCCTATCTGGTTTCAGATATTCTCTGGCAAAGTGACCAGGTTCATGGCAGTTGAAACATCTTAGTTTTTCCTTGTTGAATCCCACCTTCTTTTTAGAATTCATTCCCCAATTGTTATTGCTTGTCTACTTGGAAAACTGTTTGACCCTGAACACCGCCATAGCAATTTGCCATGTGATGTCTATCTCCTCAACATTTTCAGGATGAATTTGATCCAGATTAGCAAAAGATAGTTAAGGAGGTAACCTTCTTTTTAGAATTCATTCCCCAATTGTTATTGCTTGTCTACTTGGAAAACTGTTTGACCCTGAACACCGCCATAGCAATTTTCCATGTGATGTCTATCTCCTCAACATTTTCAGGATGAATTTGATCCATATTAGCAAAAGATAGTTGAGGAGGTAGCTCGTCAGCCACGAAAATGTTATAGCAGTTGACCAGGCCAGTAGCAAGAGCCAAGTTTTCATCATTTTCCTTGAGATCAAGAGCTAAAACAGGATGCAGCTTGTGGATGAGACATTGATGATTGAACACTTTGCATGGGTGGAGTGACATAAATTAGTGGTTGAGGAGCAACAAACGATTGAACTTGTAGGGTAGTAAAGGTTGAAAATGCACTGTTGGATTGAATCCCAGGATTAGCTGTTGAGTATGAATTCACATGATTAATCTCCACCTGCTTATCGTCCATGTCGCAGGCTTTGATAATTGTCATGGTTTCAGCAATACTTAGACAGTTGAGGTCCTTCGTCTTATTGATTCCAGAAACATTCATATCCCATGACTTTGGCATTGGATTTAGTAGCTTCTTGTTGATTTCGGATCTGGTGACCAAGACACGGACAGAGCTTATTTCAGTCGTAAGAGTGATGAACCTCTGCAATTGAACTTCCAGTGTTTCGCCTAGAACATGATTGAACATGTTAAACTTTTTCTTGAGCATATCTTTGCAACTTTGCTTCATGTCTACATTGCCTTCATAAACCTCGATCAGTGCCTCCCATAGAGCTTTTGCAGACATATATTCTCGAAAGCCCTGAACAATGTTTGGTGATAGGGCCATAGTAAGTGTGGAAAGTGCTTTCTCTTGCTGTTCAACTCTATCAAATTCTTCATCGGTGTACTCTTCATACTCTTTGTCAACAATTGTTCCATTTTCGAGAGTTGTGGTGATTCTGACAGGTCCTTTCAAGATACATCTCCAAATCTTGAAATCTTTCATTTTGATATACTTTTCTATACGATATTTCCTCTTGGGGAAACGTTTAATAGATAACAGTCTTGGAATGCGTGTAGTTGTTCCCATAATGGAGTCAAGCTCTTGATGAATGGTAGTGTTTTGAGATTTCATTTTTTTGTTTTTTTATTATTTATTATTATTTTTTTAATTTTCTAAACACCAAACTAGCAAGGAAAATACAATTGAAATTGTTCAATGACCAAAGTGGGTTTACGGCCGTACAAAGATCATGACTGTACACTCTTCACAACAATATACAACAGTTTACAGTCGTAGATGGTCAAATATGATGCTTTCACAGTGAATGAGGATTTCTCGGTCAAGGATAGATCACGGTCAAAATCCTTAAATGGATCACGGTCAAAAATCTGTTCACGGTTAAACTCTTTGAATGGTTCACGGTCAAAAATCTGTTCACGGTCAAACTTCTTTGAATAATTCACGGCCGTATACTAGATCACGACCATAATCACTTCAACAGTTGCAACCGTAAACACCTGGATTTCGATAAAAATAGCAGATATTGCTCCTGATACCCTTGAATCTTCGAACAAACGTGCAAATCCAACAACCGAACACTATTTAATCACAAAAATGATGAAGAACCTGAGCCGTAAACACCCAAAAATGAATTTGACACTGGATCAACTTTGATACCAATTGTAAAGTCCCAAATCCAGGAACAAAACCAGTGATCAAACAATAACAATCAAGCAAACAAGAACAGAACATAGAAGAAGAAGAAATTGATCAAGCAATGCACACATATTATTGTTGGCCGCAAACACGTCTGATACACCTTGACAACGCATGCATACACCGTGAACACTCTCTGACCATGCTACTTACACAATCTGACATACACCTATATATAGGGACAGACTGACCGTGAACAAGGTTGACGGCCAAACACGTGTTCACGACCATATACTCGTTCACGATAGTGAACGCCTTCACAACCGCAAACAACACTAAAACATACATAAAATGACCAAGACCCTATTAAGACCTATACAAATAGTTGCCTAGCCTAAACCAGATATAAGTATGTCCTAACAATAACACACTTGAGAGCGTCTTATACCACAAAATAAACTCCAAACACTTCAATGTAGGCACAAGGGAATTAGGGTTTCGAGTGAGGAGACGGAGACTCAAGAAATAAGCAAACTTGAATACCTACATTTCTTAAATAGGGCTTAAAGCCCGAGGCCTATGGTTTTGGGTTGTGGCCGCAACCGCGCAGTGGTTGAAGGTTTTTCCCCAAAACCTTATTTCTCAAAACCTCAATTCCTTAAGCCGATCAATCTAGAAAACCGAAAAATATGAAATATCTATTTAAGTAAGCAGTTACATAGATATTTTTAATTGATACCCATTATCAAAATTTGAAGTTTGACTAAGAAATCGATATATTTTAACAAATTTTGTATAAGATTATCAATTACATTGAATATTAACCATAAATTATTATAAGTTAACGGGTAATTAGTGAATTACCAATAATTGTTGAAAAAACCAAGTATGATAACAATTTATATTTGAATTATCTTCGATAAATATTTAATACAGATCCGATTCACAAGAAAATCTGACATAAGGAACCAAACATAATATATATATATATATATATATATATATATATATATATATATATATATATATATATATATATATATATATATATATATATATATATATATGGGACGGTTCAATTGAGACTAAAAAAAATGTAGAGATCTTAGATTAAACTTCAGCCACATATTTCGCATTTGCCGCTCTAATGCTCTAGCGTACCAGCAGCAACGATGTATGCCTAATCATAAATGATTATATGGCAGAGAGGTATAATCATACATGATTATACATGTTTATACGTATATGCATAATCATAAATGATTATACATATATCTCTGTTCACAGATTGAGTAATCATAAATGATTATTACAGTTAGTCACAGAAGAGGTGGTGGTGACAGAGGTGGCGGTGGTATAAGTAATGGAGGTGACAATGGTGGGGTCGACTGGTGTCAAAGGTGGTGGTAGTGGAGGTGGCGCCGGCGGTTACGGTGGTGGGGATGGTGGTGGAGGAGAAAGGAACGGGTGACACTGTGTAATCATTTATGACTACACAAGACCTATCGCGACGGTACGCCGAAGGGTTAGAGCGGCAGATGTGAAATACGTGGCTGAGGTTGAATCTCGAGATCTCTATTTTATTTTTAATATCAACGAAACATATATATATATATATATATATATATATATATATATATATATATATATATATATATATATATATATATATATATATATATATATATTATGGTCTCTATAAAAGATGACGAAAAATCATTAACATTGATATATTTTATTCTTGCTTATACAAAAAGACCAAACAACTAAAGAAAAAAAACGAATGAGTTTTTGATATAATCCGGTAAAAATATATCTAAAATACAAATCTACAACATATATTTTGGTCGTCGACCACTTTATATTCTGCTACTTTTAATTGATTTCTTAATTTATTGATTAATAATAGTCGGACAAAAATTTTAAAAAAATGATATTTATAATTTGTTATTTTGTATAACTAAGATCCAAATATGATAATTTTCAACCCAAATTATTATCCGTACAATGGCTGCTGCCATCTGGTTGCTCCGACATACTTGGCCATCTCTACTGATTGGGCCTCTACTTCACGTGTTCTTCATATGCTAAACTTGAAGGTGTCACGTGATGCCGTGTGTCTTTCACATGATTCTTTGAGTTTTGTAAAAGTATTTGCACGTTTTGTAAAATACGTCTATATATATAGTTGTGTGATTTTGTTTGTATTTTAGAAATTTGTCTGTTTATAGTACAATTTTTATCTAAAATTCCAAAAACAACTTATATAAATTTTTTTTATCTTTACAATATATTTATGATGCCATATTCTGTAATTTATAAATATAATAGGTAACGAATAGAAAGAATGAGTGATGGTAAACACATTCCATTGATTAAGATCTTATATTAGGTTACTTGTATACAACTTATGTTCGATCCGTATACAGTTTGATTCGTTTTTCATATCTAGGATCTTACGATCTTATGATTAAGATCACGATTTTGACAATTTTATAACATACGTTTACGCACATAATTTGCATGCATGATTTTAGGTATTTTTAAAAAAAATACATATTTATTTATATTTTACTAATTTTCAAATTAAATGATGATTAATGCCTGATAATACAAAAGAAAAATATAATATATAAAAAAAAATCAATTTCATACAATAAAATCCTATCTCAAATACTAATCAAGAAACATTTCAATTATGTTATCAAAAATATTATAGACATCGTATATCAAATACAAACAAATATTTCAAAGTTACCAAAAATATTGTTGTCAACATAAAATATAACTGGAAAATAAAGTTTGCCATAAAAGTCAGACAACTTTTTTGCAATATCCATCAATATTAGCATCTATGTAAAAGTTTTTGCCTCCCCAAACCTGAGAGAAAAAATAATTATACTACACTATATATATATATATATATATATATATATATATATATATATATATAGAGAGAGAGAGAGAGAGAGAGTGAGAGTGTATTAGAAATAACTTGAAAACATATATACTATCCAACAATTTGACAAATAAATGATCTTTTCAATTCCTTTCTTATTAGAGCATTGATGTTTTTGCATGCATGTAACCAAGCTATTGTTTCAAGTATAGTAATGAGAGTAAGATGCTCTGTTTAACAAATAATCATAAAATGATTATTCTTTCAATTCCTTTCTTATTAAAGCATGGTACTTTCAAAAAATTGAAAGTACATTGGTATTTCTTGCATATAACCTACTATTTCAATTATAGTAGTGAAAGTAGGGTGCTATACTTAGGTTATCATTAATCAACACTTCAAATCCTTCCTCAAACTCTGTTTCATGAACTTTAACATATAGTATCCACATTCGGTACTACCCTACTGATATGGACACTACACAATCACATAATATATTATCAACGTAGCATCAATCCAAATTATGAACTTAAAGCTGCAATTTTAATAAAGAATTAAGTGTTCACCGTAACACTGACCTAGTTGGGTTTAATATTTTTGTTGGATCCACTTTGTGTGGCATACAAGACCATTGCCCTATAAAACAATTAAGAAATATATCAAAGAATATAATATAATATCTCGATAAATAATACATACAAATCAATAATTTGCCTCAACTGTAAATTGACATTTAGAGGCCTTAATGATTCTTTTCATTTTTAGTAGGCCTAACACCCAATGTCTCTGTAAAACCAAAAACCAAGATAAGTCAAACAAATAAGTTACTAATATAGATTAGTAATCAATGTATTTAAAATCAAATGGAAAATCGAACCTGTGATTATAGGGCAATAAGATAATGTCATTGTCAGTTCTTGTAGACAACACATATATTTTGATACAGAATTCTTGTTTCATATTTTTTAGTTAAGAATATATTGTAGAACACGTTTTTAATTAGAATGTGTTATACAATACATGTATTATGAGTATTACTATCTAATACTTATATATATATATATATATATATATATATATATATATATATATATATATATATATATATATATGAATGACAAACGGGACGTTAATAACGATGAGATGCTTATGGAAAAATATTATACAGATACAGATATTTTGATGTATATATTCAGTTTCATATTTTGATGTGTTTCGTCCCACCATAAGATTATTTAGTTGTTAATAGGGGTCCCAAAGTAGAATGTTGTGTCACATCTGTTATGAGAATCGTGTTGAATTTACATACACAAAACAGAACAAGATAATATTAAAAATGTATTAATTTTTTTTGGAAAGGGAACTTCCCTAACGAGGGTTTCCGGGCCAGCTTTCGCGCACCGACTAATCCCCCGCTGCAAACATAAAGCTTTGCCTCATGCGCTGGAGTCACTGCAGGCGAACCTCCATGGCCACAAGGGCTGAGTGGTGTCAGGATTTGAACATGGGTCAATAGGTTATCCACCATAGTGTTCGTGGTATTAAAATAACAGCAAAATATTGTGTGATAGCCATGGTAGGATCGTGTTGAATTTGAATACACAACTTAAATATCATATGCTGCATTAATACCACCAAATATCCTTGTTGATAATATAAGAATGACGCAAGTACATATGTTGGGGAATCTCCTATGTTCATAAATATAAAAGTATTTTTTAAACATTTTTTTTTCAGTTTTGGAGGCAGATATCTATCTCAGTATGTAGATCTATTTTTTTAAGGGCAAATATAATCTCAAACTATTTTAAATTTATCTATGTTTCATCGAGACTTAAACACTTTATCTGAAGGGATGACAACATCTGATACAGTTACGCTAAAAATCTTTGATATTTGATGGTATTATTGATTATGACATTCCTTATTAACAGTTTAATGACCTTATTGCTTATAATTATTTATTTATTTTATTTTATTTTTTAACAAAAAATTTAATACATTCTCATTCTATTCCTAGTATTATTTATATACAAAATAGGCTTGAATCTAATATACCTTTATTTTATTTTTACTCCTAATATTATTTATATATGAATCCTGATATTATTTGTATACAAAGTAGGCTTGAATCTAATATACTTTATTTTATTTTTACTCCTAATATTATTTATATATCAAGTACACTTGAACCTTCAATGTAGGGAAGGTAAACACCATACTACCGGATTTGAATTCAATTTTATTATACATTCGTTCCATCTTAAGAAAATCTTGATGTTAGATTTGGATTGATTGATATTTTCACTCACAATATCAAATTTATTTTGCGTGCTACTACTTGTATAAATATATTTTTTTTTATTGTACATCATTGGACATCAAATCAAAATGATAGAATACCTAAATAGAGATATGTATTTATTAAATAAACAAAATAAAAACAAAAATTTACATTTACATTTAATAATAAGTATGTATAATAAAATCACTCTTTACATACCCTTACCTAAAAGTATATTATTATTTATAATGTTTTATAAGGGTTAATATAATCATAAAATGATATTGATCAAGTGATCATGTCATATACAATAAACTTATAATAAAAACCATGAAAAAATATATTTATTGTTTATTTTTTTTATTTTTGAGGTCTTTATTCTTTAATTTTGACTTTATATATTTTTATTTTTGATATATAATATTTGATGCAATATATATAAATTGAATATGGTTTGATTGCCTATTAAATCTTATACGTTTCATCAAATAATATGTAACACAAATAAAAATATTTAAGACAAAACTTGAATAATAAAGACTTCAAAAATCAAAAGTAAACAATAAATATAGGGCATATGTAGTGTGTGTGTGTGTGTATATATATATATATATATATATATATATATATATATATATATATATATATATAAACAAGGTTACGTTATTTTGTTTCTAGTAACTATTGCATGCTAGAATGCATAGATCTACACCATTAGATAGAATATAACTAAATGTCATGATCTGAGGGTCTATGATAGTAGAATAAGATATCATGTACCATATAATCATATAAATTTAAGCATAAGAGCATTTTAGTCAATTAACCTTTATTAAAAAAAGGAAAAAGTTGGATTTTTAGGGATAATTAATTTCTTTATTTTTAAAAATCTAAATATTTTAAATTAATTCAAAATTAAAAATCTGATTTTATTCTGTCAGAATGATAGAATGTTAACCATAAACTAGTAAATATATTTTTCGATTTTATTCTGTAAGAATGATAAAATGCCAACCATCAACTAGTAAATACATTCTGAAAAAGACTACACAAAATCAATTCTTGAACTAATAATATACCAAATAATTATATTGTATAATTGTGATTCATTGAATAATAACAACATTTTGAAAGAAAAAAAACATCAAAATCTAACAAAAACACTAATCTATTATGAGAGAATATTATTTTTTAAGCAACACTTTATACATTGTAGCATAACACATTCTGGTAGGGATGAACAAAAACTGAACCGAAAACCGAAAAACCGAAAAAACCGACATAATCGAAACCGAAAAACCGAAACGAAAGCAATAACCAACGGTTTAGGTTTGAATTTTACAAAAACCAGAAAATAACAGTTTTGTTTGGCTTTGACGTATAAAACCGCCCATAAAAACCGAACCGACCTACACATATATTATTTATTATGTTTTAAACTTTTAGTTTTAGACTTTAAACTTTATCCCTTTAGTATTTTATGTTTATTTTCAACAAACTATTAATGGTGATAAACTTTGATCTTTTGAACACTTTTATGCTTTTAGAATAGTAGAATCCGTACTCTTTATTTTAGTATATTTAAAGTAGATACAATACAATTTATTGTTACATACTTTCACTGGGTTTGAACTAAAAAACTAGAAAACAACTTGAGCTTATAAACCCACGGTTTAAAGCCGAAAACCCATAAACTCAACTTGGAAAACCGAAAAACCGAACCATGTAAAAACCGAACCTATATGGGTTTAAAAACCGAAAAACCGACTTTCTACGGTTTGGTTTTGTTTTAGCTAACAACCGACCCAAACCGACTCATACTCATCCCAACATTCTGGTATAATACACTTTCATTCTCTATGTTTTCTTCCTTCTCCATATCAATGTTAGCCTCTTCAAAACCTAAATCCACAAAGAAAACATAATCAAGTTTCAAAAATTAAAAAATTCAATGCATTCTAAGAGAATAAAAACTATAAATTATGACAGAATGTATTAAAGACTATAAAGTTTGACAGAATATAGTAGAAAATAAAACCTATAAATTCTGAAAAAATGTAGTAAAGACTATCAAGTCAACCATAAAGCATCACGGATTCATTAACAGTTAAACAAATATACTTGTTGTTAACAAGTATTCTCAAACATTTTAGCAGAATACATTTATATAGATAAATAGTAATAGAATAGTTACATAATTCAAAGTTGTGATTGAATACATAATTCAAGAGTTGTGATTGAATAAAGAATTCAAGAGCTGTGATTGTGTAACATCCGGAATTTCAGGTATTATATTTATTTTTTTTATTTTGAGTTTTGAGGAAGAACTCGGCGAGTTGGTGCGTAGAATCGCCAAGTGGAGACGTGATTTCTCATCCGGATTAATGACCGGACTCGACGAGTCGCATTGGTGGACTCGGCGAGTCCGCGTTGTTTAATGAAACCCTAATTTCTTGGGTTTGGGGCCTATTTAAAGGGCCTTATGGCCGTCATTTGTGCTCACCAGCCCCCAGAGCGAAACCCTAGTGCACTTGAGTGTTTGGAGTGAGAGAAGGAGCCATTATCAACCTTAGAGGTGTTGTCTAGCAAGGGAAAGGAAGCTTTAGCCAAGAGGAAGCAAGAGGGTTAACCTCCTAAAGATTTGAGGTCCAGAACATCGCATTTGAGGTACCATTTTCGAACCCTTTTCTTTTGAGGTGATGTTCATGTTGATTTAGGGTTTATTGAGCCCTTTTGTGGCTAGATCTACTGCCCATTTGGTCCCTTAAGCGAGTTAGGTTCTGGATCTGCACACTTGGAGGTCCAGAGTGTCCCTTTTTCCAAGATTTTTATGAATCCATGGAGGTTTTGGTTTGGGATCTTTGTTCTTGAGGTCAAAACACCATTTATGAGTCATTAGGTGTGATATGAGCGCTAAGACATGAACTTTACGTGATAAATAAGCTTGGAAGGACTAGATCTATGAGTTACTGGAACAGATATGACCTAAGAAGGTCGTTTGGGGTTGTGCATGGAATGCACTCGTCGAGTCCATTGACAGACTCGACGAGTTGGTGCGGGTTGTTCAGGGATTTTGAACCAGGGGTTGAGTAACCGAGTTGGGTGAGTGACTTGGTGAGTCGGAAGGACTTAGAGGAATCGGGTCCCCATAGAGACTCGGTGAGTCCACGCCAGACTCGGCGAGTTGGGGTTGACCGTTGACCATTGACCAGAGTTGACCGGTGTTGACTTGATAGGGTTAGTCAACCTAAGTTGGGAAAGTGTTAATTAGAGATGTATTGTGTTATAGGAGGACAATAGCTCGGGAGATCAAGCACTAGTGATATCAGGGATTTACGAGTTACCGAGATACACGAGGTGAGTCTTCTCACTATACTTTACCTTGAGTAGGTAAATAGAGTTATGTGATACAGTGTTTTATATATATTGTTGTTGCATTGCATTCTTCTATGTGATTTATGTTGTGCATGCTTGTAGAGTTAGAACCTGAGGGTTCACAGAGTTTGGGTGCACGGACCCACAAAGTTATAGCCTCGAGTGGCTAATATGTGTTATATGTGGTATTTTGGGGAACTCACTAAGCTTTGTGCTTACAGTGTTTTGTGTTATGTGTTTCAGGTACTAGTGAGGATCGCAGGAAGGCGCCGACTTGATCAGTACACACACGGGATTTTTATGATACGAGATCTTGGGATATTTTTATATGTTATAAATTGAGTTTCAAACAGTGATGTTTTTATGATTTACAAATGAATTATGTTTTTTATAAATGCGAAAAATTGTTTGGAAATTTACGGTGCTACAGATTGAATCATCAATACACATCTGCATCTATTACAATGATAAAGATGAAGTTCGTTTTAAATTAATTTGTAAAATGTTAGTTTTAAAATTGATTTATAAAACCAAAATCCAAAGCAGTATTGTGTGGATATTTATGAGCTCATAACAAAACAATTTTTCTATGAGAAATATTATTAAGTGTTTAATTACTTAAAGGATTATGTTCCCATGTATGAGATTTAGCGGGTATGGCTAGTAGTTTTAATATGAAAACAATATCATACATCATGTGTATTTTTTACAAAGTTAGCATGGCATATGGTTGATACCTACTGTTGTGACAATTGATGTTATTATGTGTATAGTTGTGAATGAGCTTATTAGAAAGCTATAAGTGAATGACTATTTAGATGATTTATATGGTCTAGTGGTGTGATATACTCCCAGGTTATTGTTGGAGATTTTTTTTAGGATACACAACAATTATTGAGATTATAAAGTAGTATTTTTCAGTGAATGTATACATGTTATAGAACCTAGTGATAAGTTACAGTGACAAGTTACCTGGTGGTGTGTTATAGTCACAATTTCATATAGATAAACTAGTTTACAGGTCCTATTGGCAAGACGTAATTAGAGGAGGTAATGATTCTTCATCGGGATTGCTATATCTTGTAATCCCATTGAGTGTAAAGATTTGATAATAGAATAATTAATGGTATTGATACCCTATATGTCCAAGTTTATATTTTGGGATATCAAGTCAAGTGGTTGTTTTCGATAAGCGAATGAGTGTATTTGAATCAAAGAGGTGCATACATATCCATAAAGATTGGACATACCACGTTCTCGTAGTGGTCGGGTAGATCCGACAATGGTTTAATGGTTGACGATGCTCTGGTAGTCCTAGTGGAGCTTACGATGTGAGAGTTGAACACACACACACATATATACACACACACACACATATATATATATATATATATATATATATATATAAAAGATATTTGTATGATATGTAAGTAGCGAGATAAGTGGGGAGGGCTTTTATATGTTTTATTTATTTGTATGTTCTCACATTATCAAATCCTATCATTATTCCTCATTTTATCATCTCCCTCTCTCTCTCACTCTCACTCTCTCTCTCCCCCTCTCTCTCTCTCTCTATATATATATATATATATATATATATATATATATATATATATATATATATATATATATATTCAAGTAGTAAGACTATTAAATAAAAGGAGAACTTTGTAGTAATAGAAAACTTTGAACTTAATAATTTATTTTAAGTTATCGAAAATTTATAAGTTAAAAAAATTAGATAATTATGGAAATAATCGATGTTCAACCTTCCATATGTATATATATATATATACATATATATATATATATATATATATATATATATATATATATATATATATATATATATATATATATATATATATGGGAAAAGTGAATACCCTTAATGGTATATAAGCTTAGGTACTCAAACTCAACATAATACGTCATTTTGTTTGATATAGTCATTATAATGTTCGTAAACTTCAATCCCTAACTTGATTTACTTTCAAAAATTTTAAATTTTCACTATTATCTTACTCTTAAATCACATCTTTTTGCCAAACACCTACTAGGTTTTATATATATTATAGTTGAAAATGAAAACTATGTTAAGAGGAAGATAAATGTAAAATTTATAAAAATCTTGAAAGTAAATCATGTTAAAAGTTGAATTATAAGAACATTGAACAACTACAATGTGTGTATGTGTGTGTGTGTGTATATATATATATATATATATATATATATATATATATATATATATATACTGTGATGACTTATAAATAGTAACATTTTGGAGTCGGCTTCTATTTGGAGTTGTGTAAAATCAATCCTTCTGTTTGTGACGTTGATCAACTTTGGTACCTCACTACTATGTTGAGTTCTAAATCATGATGCAATTTTTGTTGTTCGGAGTTCTCTTCCTTTAAATGTAGACCAATTATATGCTAATAATCATCTTTATTTCCTCACTATCGGTGCTCCTTACCACCACCAGTTGACCATGGTTATGATTTTCTTATATTTATATTTCATATAATAATGTAAATGTACTCACACATGTTTTTACAGGAGTATAAATGCAACTAAAATCCTTAGCACATACATCTTTGATGGTGAAAGTGTTAGTTTGTCTACATGTAACTTGAGTTCGGCTTTTGAAGTACAACAATGGTTCTTTACAACTTGGTCTATAGTTCCATCTGTACTCTCAACCTTAAAAACGTACTACATGCCCTGATTGAAGGTAGCACAACATTTATAGGTATGATTTGTTTATTATTTGTATCATCAATACTATTTTTTCCTTCTATGCTCTTCCACAATCCCCAATTTCCCCATGTACTTTTTTTTTCTTTTGATGTATTCATGGTTATGAATGAAACAACTCAAATTGGAGTCAATTCTAGTTATCGTGTCTCTTTCTCAAAGTCCATAATTGTTGGTAAGCGTTCTTCTCTTGTATATTTCTTCCTCGATAATAAGTATTATTATTATTATTTTATTTATTTATTTATTTCAACCATTATGGAAGGCATATAGGAAGTGGAGTCAATTTTATGTATCATGACTCTCCCTTAACATCTATATTTTTTGGTCATTGTGTTTGTTTCCCATTTTTTTCAGGCATATTCTTTATTTTTTTTCTTTTATGATTTGTAACACCTAGTTTTAGGATGTTTTTATTATCGGGATAGCGTGCTGTAAATGGATCGAGTAAAGGTCTTGGGATTCAAGGGAATAGAGTTTAAACCCTATCATATGTTGATAATGTTAGGCTAAATGATTAAAGCCCTCGAATTGTGCTTCGAAAAAAATGGGTAAAAATGGGAAAAGTTATTTAGCAGGCTTCTTGCATGAATTATGGTTTTAGTTTGATATGTAGTAATTAGATAGAGTTGTTGTTGGGTTATGAGCATTCTAACACTCCTAAGTGTACATGCAACCCTAAATACCTTGGATCTATGTTTTCTCTATTATACATGCAAATAAGAACATCCAAGGTATTATCCTAATCTAGCATACAAAACTATCAATATAACAAGATATAATACATACCTCTTTGATGGTGCTTATCTTCATGAAGCTTGAGTGCCTAGTGCCCCAAGTGTGACACCTCAAATGGTTCACAATCATCAAAACACTTAGAATAACTTAGAGAGAATTCTACACTTCATGAAAACGGCTAGCCCTCTTCAAGAATAATACTAGTCTTTCTTGTGGCCGATTTTCCTCAAGAATAAGATGCTTATATAGTTATACAATTAGGGTAAACCCTAATTGTCATGACTTTCCATTTTCTTGGATCCATGGGTTCAAATACACCATGGAGCATCCATGGAGCATCATATGGGTTTTGGCCCAACTAGATAATCCATGGAGTATTAGCCCACTATACAAGTATGGATGATTTACACAATCAACCCAGATATTTAATTGGTCTTCTTTTGATCACTCAATTAATCCTAGATTAATTATTGATCAATACTAATTAAATAATCTCATTATTCCTATTATTAATATACTAGAACTTATAATATATTAATAACCATAAGTGTCTTATTTCTCTCATTTAGTCTATCCAAGTGCATGATGGTATGCAACCCAAATGGACCATGCCGGGTTGGGTCAAGTCTTACCAATTATAGTTATGGACTTAGACATTAATCCAACAGTCTCCCACTTGGATAAGTCTAAAACTATTATTGTGTATGACTTCAGGAACCAACTGGCAATCGTAGCTCTCAAAAGCTTCTGTCGAACTCTGACCTTGTAGATGAACTCTGATCTTGTCAATGACTTGTCCATTAGATAAGGGATCATATATTCCTCCATTCTAGATATCGTATGGACTGAGACATGGATTATAATCATTCTCTCTGTCCATTTGTTGTTTCCCGATTTCCGATTTATGACGACTGACTAATTGAACAAATCAAATCAGTCTTGGCCCGGCCGAGCACTTCCATTTGTCATCATCAAATCATCGAGGGGCCCACAGATATCGCTTTTATCCCGAAGGTAAAAGGAATGGATAAACTTCGACTCATATGGCTTGTTCTACTACTTGTTGAATCATACACAAAGGCACGTTTTTATAGCACCGAGTTACCAAATGCAGTTTCGTGCAATCAATGTACAACCAACTCATAGAAACAACTCATATCTCTAGGTTTGAAGAATATAAGATATTATCGTCTCATGATCACTCGTGATAAAATCCATGAAGTGATTCCAATGAGCGCGGGTTGAATCCAATACTCAGAACTTATGAGCACTCATGAGTGTTGTAGCCCTTTGTCTAACACCTTAGACCTCTACAAGCCAACCCATGCCAGTCTTAATTCATATCTACTTCCAACATATGACCGACTGTGGATGGTTTGAATAACTTAGTCATTCCGGAAGAATAACCTAGTTTATTCGGAAAGTTAAAACATGCAAAGTGAAACACAATAATAATTGAATCCAATATGGTATCAAAACCTATGAACATAAATAAAACACCTTTTATTTATCACCATATGATTACACATTATTCATTGTATACTGTTTTAGCTATCAACTTTATTCTTGAATTTAAAAAACAATAGTTTTCCCATGCTCCAAGCATGTACACTATGTTTTCTAAACACTAGTCATGCCATACACCAAGTATGCATACTATGTTTGTCTATGATCTTTACTTTGTGAACTAGATCAATTGAACATAACTTCAATATGATTCTCTTTTCACACTCCCAAATCCTTACTGCAAATGCAAGAATTCCAAATTCATGTCATTTACTGAAATCTGTTAGATTCTAAACTTATATGCATTGATCCTCTTGTAATGATTATGCACAAAGTCAGAAAGACTTGGCAACAATCATTACAGAGTATTCCAAAGGAGATCAATTCCTTGGAAACATCCTTCTTGCATTAAGTTTCCTTAATCTTACACAGATTGAAAATTCTAACTTTGAAACATTTCCAGATTCCATTTTGACTATCACTTCTGAACAAGAGTTGCCTTCTTACAGATTATGTCAATATGGTCCTTCCAGAATTATCACTATACTTCCAATTGTCCTTGAGAAACCAATCTTTGGTAAACCTTAGATTGTCCTCGACAATTGTTTAATCCTTTTAGTCATATCCAGTTCTAAACCTTTTCCCTTCTTAATGCCCCAGGCATTTTGAAAATTTTAGAACGGATGAATATAGCACATGTAATCGATTCTATATCCGAAGCATATGGGACATGATTCATGACGTCTCACATAAAGACTAAACCAGTCTTTTGCTATAACATTTCCATTTCTATTTGCCAAGTTCTCATAATTCAGATTATGAAAAGGGATGCCGTAATCATAATCGAATTTTAGAACGCAAATAATGGAAACATATACAGAATTTCCTAGCACATGTAATCGATCCTATATCCGAAGCATATGGGACACGATTCATGACGTCTCACATAAAGACTAAACCAGTCTTTTGCTATAACATTTCCATTTCTATTTGCCAAGTTCTCATAATTCAGATTATGAAAAGGGATGCTGTAATCATAATCGAATTTTAGAACGCAAATAATGGAAACATATACAGAATTTGCTTATGTTGAGCCATTCCAACATGAAATTCATATATATTTCCTTGACTAAATGATTAAAACCTCACGATCTAAGCTTATAGATTTGAGATGAAGTATAATTTCCTCTCCCTTAATTATAGCAAAACAACTTTTCCCAATTGAAACCTTTTGTTTTCTATAATTAACATTGCTAACTTGCAATCTTTATCATAATTATCATGCTCCCACTAACATGATGATCATTAGCATAACACTTATGCTCCCACTAGCTTTGACATGTACTCAGAAAGCTCGACTTCTAGAAATCAATACTTTATTGACTTTCTTACCAAAGTTCAGATTTCTGATACTAGATTGTTTTGATAAGACTTTATCAAAATCATACACCTTCCGTTAGATAGCACACTTGTGTGTCTAAACAATTATGAAGAGGGATGCCGTAATCATAATGGTTAGACCTTTTTGCCACTTCTCACAAGTTCAGGTTAGTGTGCCGGTAAACCACACACGCTCCACTAACGACTTTGAGAATGCAAACATCACAATTGCTATCTAGCTAAAATCTACTTAGTGAAAGTGTTTCCTCACCATCTTTTTCATGAATCGGAGAGAAACCTTATGACACTTAGATCTAATGGTGTATGTGTTCTTATCCATGTGAATTGTCATAACCATAGTAACAAGACAAGGATAATGACAAATCCAAACTCATATGGACTGAACTCAATCTTAACTTCTTGCCACCTGGCAGCTCAAGGGCCTGCCATTGCTTCCAAGTTGTTGTGCAACCAATTGAGAACTCTAAGAACTCAACTTTAACTGGAATGGGCACAGACTATGTCAGCACGATAGGTTATAAACCTCAAGTCGTGTGCTAGTGAAGAACTTTAGGTTTTATTCTTGATTAGTTCTTGAGACTTTCAAGACCTTTAAGACTCCCACTGTCCTCTTGACCTATAAGACTCCCTTGTCAAACATTCAAGGGATAGTGCGGATTCTTTATCAAGAAAAACACTTCACATAGTTGGCCTAAGTTGGTCTTTGTTTTATCCAAAACATCACAACTTACCAACTTCAAATGAACAAGAGTAGGACACTTTTACTCTTACATTTGACACGTGTTTTAAACCTTCTTAAAGACATGTCACTCAAATTACAATCTTGGAGTATGACTCTAAGACTTGTATTGGAACGAAGTATGACTCATCTTCTTGATTTAACCATTTCAACAATTCAAGTTCCTCTTCTTAGTCATAAGAATGCACTAAGATTTCCTTAGAGAAATAATTGTGCTATGGTTTCTAAATCATTAAGATGATCACAAAAAACCGATACTAAAGTACTCTCCCATCTTTTCAGATTTGAAAAACTTTTATCCTTCTGCCTAATTTGATTCTTCTTATTCGCTCTGTCATACATTGGAACCTTTTTCCGATGTCTCAGAGTTACACTTAAGCATGTAAGTATAATCATATTTATTGAGCTTTAGTAAACTATGCCGAATAGTCTTATCGATCTTTTGTGGTGGACTTAATCTGTGCACATGACTATGTACTCGATCCCTTAGTCCATTACTTGACTCACACATCCATGTGAACAAGTAATTAGTCTTAATTTTTTCCAATACTTGAAAGTTCTCATTCATCATGCTATACAACTTGCATGATTCCAAGTCCCGGTCCAATTGAGACTTTGGATGATGAGAATCTTTCCTTATTTGGTAAATTTAGACATTACCACAAATGAAAGAATCAATTTCATACTTCCACTCTTGCTATTAATGGAATCATATAAGCAACAATTTTTCCTCAAATGCCATTGTAAGGATATTTTAAAATAACTAAAATCAAAATTTTCTTTTATTTTAAAACTATGCGGAAAAACTTATCCTTACAATCCATATGAAAACTTGTTGTTATCTATTCCTAAGCAATACCTCATAACTCCTAAGAAGTAGCTCAAGAATCCGATCTTCAAACTACGCGATAGAAATCCATCTACGCGATCAGATTCAGCATATTCTTTCCTTAAGTTTCTTCACTTTTCTTTGATTCTTAAAACATTACCATGTGACACAGTCACATCATGTATCAGGAATCTCAGAATAGAAACTTAACAGAGTTAGATAGTGGACTTTACCTGAAATAGAGTCAAACTTATTGACTTTAACATCCTTAGGTAAGTTTGGCAGCTTCGCAATTAATAACCCTTTCTTTGGCAATAGAAACATATGGACCCTTTGATAATGGTACACGGGACTATCACAGACTTAGTTTTTCTCTTTACCATCTGGTCAACCGAATTGACTATGGCCGATCCCTTTCCATTAGGAAGAGAATGCTTTTCTGGATTTCCTGTGTCACCATTGTCAATGTCCATAAAGTTTTAGGAAGTTGATCTTAGCAAATAGATAAGATCATTAAGGGTCTTGTCATAGTCTGTTTCATAGGTGTTCCAAAGGAACTCACTATGTGACTTAGAAAGTGATTGAACCACCAACTTTCTCAAGACTTTGATACCCAACTCTCCCGGCTTGTCAATATGTGACTACATCTCCAAGATGTGATCACACCAAGACCTTTACTTGCCAATAGGGCTCGAGTGACCTTAAACTTTTTAAGAACTTGTGGGGTAGGGAGAATAATTGGAGGAGGTGAAAGAAGTATGATTTCCATGGGACATCATCTTCATTTAGGAAAGCTTGTTTCAAGAGATTTGGGAGGATCATAAATGTCTAAACCAGACATCTTTTTGGGAGATATTCAAGATAGTTGATCTTAAAGTCCTTAATATGACACCCAATATGAAATATTAAGGCTAGGACCCAACAGACTATTTTATAACTTAGAAGAGGTATGCTGTAATCCAAGCTATAAAACAATTTGAAGGTAGGTGAATGACGATTCACCAATTTCCACCAAGATAAACGAAATGTATTATTGGGTTTTAATTGGTTTTTGAAACTCCTAGATCTTTTGAGATTCATTGAACTGTTCAATGGCATGTTTCAATCTCGAGTGTGCCCTTCAGGTTTTGTGACTGGGATGCCGAGGATCACAAAACAAGGTGTGAAGTAACCATGCAAATTACTTGGTACCCTTAATAAATTACCCCTCAATCGATGTGCCGAGGATCACAAAACAAGGTGTGAAGTAACATACTATGATAAATATTAAGTCATCCTTTACCTACCTTGTTAAGTCCAAGTTAGTGTGCCGGTTAACCACACACGCTCCACTAACGACTTAGACAAAGTGTAAAGTGTAATTTCATGGATTAGCACCTTATTCACATTTTCCTAAGTAACTAAGATTGGGTATTTTTAAGAGTTTAGTTACTTAGTATTTATCATTAATACTTTTAATGAAGGGAGAGTTATAGTCCTGTCAAACCCGTTCGGCTAACGACCCTCCACCAGTCAAGCAAGCCGTGGGTGAGAGTGGACACCCATTAAGTTGCCATTTTATAGGCAACAACCTTATACCCACCTTATAGACCGGCTTCGTGAATGAGGCGTACTAGCGGTAAGACCGACTTTACTCTTATATATATATATATATTATTAACTTATAATATTATAAAGTATAAGGGTTGAATTTTAACTTTTAAAATTCTAAGGGCTAACTTGGAATTAAAGTATTCATAAGAGAAAACTTTACAAATTCCAAAACTTGAGGGCAAGTTTTGAAACTATTCAAAACTAATTAATTCCATAACTTATGTGTTTAAAGTAGTTTTAATCCAAAAACTCTTCAAGTTCCATAACTTATGGAAGACTTTTAAACTAATAAAAGAATTAACTTTTCTTTATTTTTATAACTTATGGAATTAATTAAGGTTACATTTTTTTATTTATTTTTTATTTCTTTTTATTTATTTAATGAAGAGACTCTTGGTCCTCCGTAACTTGAGGACAAATTATCGAGTCATAACTCCAATTAATTAGAACTAGACTCTTCATTTTTGTAACCTTTGCCAACTTTTATGAGTTTTATGAAACTTAAATGTGACTTTTCATATAACTTGAGGACAAGTTACAAAAACACATTTTAGAATCAACTCTTAGATTAATTTGGATTGAAAACAACTATTTCATTCAACTTTTCTATTAATCTAAGCAACTCATAAGAACAAGATAATTCAAATCAAACTTTTTCATGTAATTAGTCTAACCTTTAAACTAATACAAAACATGAATCTATTGACAATTATCTTTGAAAATGGATTAGCATGAACATTACCACATTAAAAAACAAGTTTATAAGTTCAAAAACAACTTAGGGTAATGTTCCTAGTCCATTTCTAGCCAAAAACCTCGAAAATATGTTGTCTGGGGTCCAACTCGTCGAGTGCATGAACATAACTCGGCGAGTTGGATGCATTTTGCCTTGGACTCGTCGAGTCCTTTCATGGACTCGGCGAGTCTGCTGGGCTGACAGCATCAAAACTCGATTTTTCAGCTCCATTTGCAAGTATAACAAGAAAACAAGCCTAGGCTCTGATACCACTGTTGGGTTATGAGCATTCTAACACTCCTAAGTGTACATGCAACCCTAAATACCTTGGATCTATGTTTTCTCTATTATACATGCAAATAAGAACATCCAAGGTATTATCCTAATCTAGCATACAAAACTATCAATATAACAAGATAGAATACATACCTCTTTGATGGTGCTTATCTTCATGAAGCTTGAGTGCCTAGTGCCCCAAGTGTGACACCTCAAATGGTTCAGAATCATCAAAACACTTAGAATAACTTAGAGAGAATTCTACACTTCATGAAAACGGCTAGCCCTCTTCAAGAATAATACTAGTCTTTCTCGTGGCCGATTTTCCTCAAGAATAAGATGCTTATATAGTTATACAATTAGGGTAAACCCTAATTGTCATGACTTTCCATTTTCTTGGATCTATGGGTTCAAATACACCATGGAGCATCCATGGAGCATCATATGGGTTTTGGCCCAACTAGATAATTCATGGAGCATTAGCCCACTATACAAGTATGGATGATTTACACAATCAACCCATATATTTAATTAGTCTTCTTTTGATCACTCAATTAATCCTAGATTAATTCTTGATCAATACTAATTAAATAATCTCATTATTCCTATTATTAATATACTAGAACTTATAATATATTAATAACCATAAGTGTCTTATTTCTCTCATTTAGTCTATCCAAGTGCATGATGGTATGCAACCCAAATGGACCATGCCGGGTCGGGTCAAGTCTTACCAATTATAGTTATGGACTTAGACATTAATCCAACAGTTGTGGGGCTCATCAATACCTTTCAGTGCATATAAAGATCATCGAAAATGAAGTTGAAACGAAGAAATTAAGACTGCTTGAAGTTGGAGTGGATTTAGATGAAAACACATCACCACGAGGTGAGGAGTAGATCTTCACTATGTGATGAGTCATCACAAGGTGACAAGTAGACTGTCATGAGGTGACGACTTGGCAGCCCAAGCCCATGAACTTTTGGGTTTTCTAGGTATTTAAAGGGTAGTTCCGTGTTTTTAAGGTATTTTTCTATCATCTATCGTATCTAAAGCCTCTTGAGAGAAACCCTAGCTTCCCTTTATCCAATTTGAGCCTACCCTCTCCTCTTTCATCCATTTGTGAGGTTTTTGGTGCCTTGAAGAAGAAGAAGGTGTTCTCGATTCATAGATCCAGCGAGCAAGTTCCCCCACCACCTTGTAATACATATTATGGACTCTTGTAAGTCCCCAAGTTCTGATCTTTATGAGTTATGCTTCTAGATCTAGACTTTTTGTGCATTTCTCTATGTTTTGCAACGTTATGTATACTTGAGGTCCTTTTAAAGTTTAGTGTTTAGATCTGAGATTCGGTTGGGTTTTGAGCTTCACGCATGAGATATTGGTCGTATTTCCCCATTTTAACCTAGCTTGATTTCTAAACTTACATTGGACATGCATGTCTATTAAGCTAAAAAATTTATGATGGAATATAAGTAAGAAATCCTTATGGAAAGTATGAATAGATGGCTTGAAGGTTTATCAGCTTAAGGCATTAATCTATCAGAGCAGTTCCTACAATGTGACAGATTAACCATTACAACTTGGTGATTGACAGCTTCACAATAGTTTTATTATAACGCTACCACGACGTGACAAATAGGGGGCCATGACATAACTGTCGATTAGGGTTGACTTTGACCTTTCACTTTTGACCAGTTTGAGTTTTGGTCAAAATTTGAGGGGTGTTAAGGTTTAGTCTCAAGTTTAGCTTATGTTTGGTTTAGGAGGTTTGTGTAGTTGATTCGTTGGGACTTTAAGTAGTGGATTTCAGCTATTTGTTCCGGTTAGTATTCACAATATATTATCTATGACATGGTAGGGTGCATGCTAGACTAGTTGATTCTTATATGTTGATTGCTATTATATGTGCATTTGAGTTGTTGATAACTCTAGAACTGATGATAGTCCATTGGGTTGCTGATAACCCACATGATTGTTAATAACTTGTAGGGCTGCTGTGAGCCCATATGACTGCTGATAGTCCCATGGTTGTTGATTACCTATATTAGTTTATATTGTTGTGTTGTACGTGATATTTGGGATATCTGATACCCCTCAAGATTTTTGATAGTCCCAAAGTTACTGATAACCCATAGTTGGTTATTATTTTGTGATGTATGTGATATTTTGGGGAGCTCAGCTTTGTGCTTATATTTGTGGATTAAATGTTTTTCAATTACTTATCGGATTGAGAAAGCAAGACTATAAACACGCATCAACATATTTATGATTCAAGATTCAGCATTGTCTTCCTTATAACTCTGATTTTATTTATGTATTATGAATGATTGGTTTGACTTGAATGTAACTTTAATAAAATGGGCGTTTATTCTATTTTATATATGGAAAATTTATTCCGGAATTTGGGACATTACATGATTTCTCATGCAACAGGAATATAAGAATTCCATTGTAGTTATATACTCGAAGAAATTACATTTGCACATTAAAAATACCAAATAAATGCTAGGTTTGCAATCGTTTTTATGTTTTTGTCAACTTAGCTTTATCATCAAGTTTGTTTCCATTTTTCATCAAAACCCTATGGTGAATCCATCTGCATCTTTCTCCTTTTCCAAGCCTTGCAGATATATAGTTATATTATAGACTAAATTCTTGATGATGGGATGCAATATTGTTTGTAGGGACATACAGTGGAGTTTATAATACATAGCTCATTGTATTCTAAGCTGATAAAATGGTAATTTGAGAGACATAAAATAATGAGAGTTGTACGCAGGGATTCTATATTGATATTATAATAAAGAAAGCCTAGTTTGGAATTTTATTTTTAGTTGTAGGATTCAATCATTTCAATCATGGGTTTAATATTAACTTTTGTGTTTTTTGTTGTCATTGGTTAAATTTAGGATCATAAGTAAGTTGTACGCATAAGGGAGATTCTGTTTAAACCAACAATCAAATCTTTTCAAGTATCCAACAATCAAATCTTTTCTTTTTCTCAATAACTTTTGTTGATAACTTACTTAAAATCTTCACATATTATTTGTTTCTGCAATAAAATTACACGATGTTGGTTCTTATGAGCATAGCTTAGAATGCCAATAACTTAGTGAAACCTTTTCTTTTTCTATATTACAACTTTATCCACTCAAAATGAAAGGTTTTAAGATAGAGATGTAGATTATGTGTACATTTTATTCAAAAATGTTTTGGATGGCATAAAGTTCAATTTAATTCTTTTTCTATTTAAAGGAATATCGAATTCTGAAAAGTGTATTTCAATTACTTGTCATGTCTTGAAATTCCTATTAAAGTGTGTTTTACCTAACCGTTCATGCCAAAAGAAGTGGGCCATTTGTGAAGAAATGGGTATAGAAATTCTAAGTGCATTGCTATTATTGGTAAAAAAGCAAAATACATTTCTATTATGGGTAAAAACAAAGTACATTGCTATTATGTGACCATTTCATTTTTATTGTTGTTTTTTAAAATCTATAAAGAGACATTGTTATGTATTTGAAATGTTTTGTGAAATTTCATGTATTTATCTTTGAACATTCCTAAAGTGTTTCATCCAAATTCTAAGACTTTGGTTGGATAATTCCACCCCTTTAGAGAAAATAAATTTTAATTCCTATATGCATATTGGTGAAAACATATGGTTATGTAGATAAATAATGTCCCACACAGGCATGTACCACTCTTGCCCATTGCAAAGTGATAGAATCCTATTAGTTAGTAGATATTTATGGACCTTGTCAATTTACAAGCACTAAAAGTCCAACCTTCAATAATAATCAAAGGCATATTACATCGCTCTAATACCTCCTCTCCTCTCTCTCTTTATATATATATATATATATATATATATATATATATATATATATATATATATCATTTTTCATATTGTGGATTTGTGTAAGTATAAATCTTCTACTAACTAGATTGTTTATGATTATTCTATTTTAGTAGTGAGTTACGACATCATAGAAGATGATGGAGATCCTACATGATTATATTCAACAAAACAAATGTGAAGCATCAATTGTAAAATTATATTTTAATAATTTAAAAGTATCATAGTCGTACATGGTCCCAAAACATAAATGAGTTTTAAGTTCAATTTATGTATGATAGTGTTTAATCATAACATTTTCACAAGAGTTTATTAAAACCCATACATATCATGTGCTTTTAAATATCCAATAATCTAAACCAAGTCTTCAACTTCATCTAGTAGCACATGTCAAAATAATACGTTATGTTTGGGGAGCCTATTAAGTAATACTGAACTTGAAATATGGAATTGGGTAATGGCAACAACCAAATTCCTATGTCATGATTCCAAAAAACATTTGTAAAACCATTTCATAAATACAAATCAATTTCTAAACAATTTTCAACAACACATAAATTTAAGAGTAGATGAAATTATAATCAAATGATGCAATGCACAAGCATCTAATCCTAAACCCAATCCACTACTCTCAAATAGTTCCCTTACAACATAAATTAACAACCATTGAGGTCAACGATCACTAAGGCAAATAAGGAAATCAATCCCTCTTTAGGAATGATGCTCTCAAGTCCACCCATTCTAGCATCAAATGCGCAAATATGATGTTTTACAAACTTTCTCAATTAATGACTTTGTTTAAAAATATATATTCAAAAACTACTTTCATGTAATGCACATATATTCCATAAGACTATATAGAAATTAAGGTAAATATAGTTTATAACATACTTAAAACATTTCCATTCAATTATATGACATTTACTTTGGGTTTCTACTCAACTTATTCCAAAGCTAGACTTCTAACACTTCCTTTCTTCTTCCAGAACAAGTTGAGAACTCAAGTGCCACCTATAAATATTGATATGCGTATAAAAATCCTATTAAGTCCTTTTAAATATTGAATTTCATTTTTAGAAGAGTGTCAATTTACAATGAATTTGTGTCATAATTTTGGTGCTAAAATGGTCGGTAAATATTTCATCGGTAATCCATCATTAAATGATTTCGTTGATATTCTGTTGCTAAAATAGTTATGTTGAAATATGTCCCTAAAATGTATGTCAGATATTTTTTACTAATTAACTTGTTTTTTCTTCTATCGGTAAATTTGGGTAAATCCGACTCTTAACAATAATTAAAAATTACCTATGTGTCTCTACTATTTAAGTTGTAGTAGATCTGTTACTAAAATTTACATACTCATTTATATATAGACTTACGATCCTTAATAATTTACATGCTTATTTATATATAGTTTATGAAAGGAGGAATATGTTGGGTGTTGAGCAATCTAACACTTCCTAAGTGTGCATGCAACCCTAATAAACCTTGGATCTATGTTTGTCTAAATACATGCAAAATAATAATTTTCCAAGGTTTATAACCTATCTAACATGGCATGGGGAACATTTCAACATAAAGAGTTAGAAGAGATTACATACCTTTTGGTGAGTTTGGTTCTAAGGAGTTTGAGGGCCAAGCACCAATAGTGTGAATGCCTCAAATGGAATCACAAACACCACAAACTCTTAGAAAACTTTGAGAGAGTATACACCTTGTATAAAATCGGCCACACACATGCACGCACACACACACTAGTTCACTAGTTTTCTCTTAGGCTCCATTTCATGCTCCATAAGCATGCTTATATAGTGTGCATGGTTAGGGTGAAACCCTAATAACCCATGTCTTTTCCTTTCCAAGGATCCATGGGTTAAAAGCTCCATGGATCATCCATGGACTTCCACATAAGCCTAGCCCATTAACAAATGAGTATTAGCCCACACTATATAAAACAAATAGCCCATAATCTAATTAGTATTCCTTTTAATCTCTAAATTAATTCATAATTAATTTAAGACTAAAACTAATTAAATAACGTAACTTCATATTAATATATTATAACCCATAATATATTAATAAACATATGTGTATAACTCTCATAAATTATCCATAATAGTTTGGATGAGATGCAAACCAAATGGACCATGCCGGTCGGGTCAAGTATATACCAAATAAGTTATGGACTTAGACACCTTATCCAACAGACTCCCACTTGGATAAGTCTAATAACTGTATTTGCCTATAACTTCAGGAACCAACCAGCAATCGTAGCTCTCGAAAACTCCCTCGAACTATGAAGACTCTGTCGAACTATGAAGCGCCATTTTAGATAAGTGATCACATAATCCTCTGTTCTCATGATATCAGCTGGACAAACACATGGAACTATGTCTTGCTTATTGTCTAGCAGTTGTTTCTCGATTTTCCGATTTGTTTGACGAAGAACTTCACTGAACACATCGGTTTACTTCTGACCAGGCCTGGTACATGGGTCAACACAAAATCATCGAGGGGCCCAAATATCGCTTCTATTTCTAGAAGGAACAGATAAACTTCGACTGATATGCTTGTTCTACTATTTATTGAATTGTACACAAAGGCACGTTTTATAACATCAAGTTACTGATGTGTTTACGTGCAATCAATGCACAAACAACTCATAGGTAACAACTCATATCTCTAGGTTTAAAGATTTATATGATGTTATCGTCTCACGATCACTCGAGATAAATTCCATGAAGTGATACAAGTGAGCGTGGGTTTATACCAATACTCATAACTTATGAGTACTCATGAATGTTGCAGCAACCATTGCCATGTCTAAACACCTTTAAGGCATCTACAAACCCAATTCATGACAATCTTGATTCATACCTACTTCCGACGTATGATCGATTGTGGAGGTTTGAATAAATTAATTATTCTGGAAGTCAAAACATGCAAAACTGAAACAATAGTAAATAATTGACAATGATAGTAACACTTTACTCATAAATAAATCAAAAATTTTATTCATCATCAAACGTCGATTACATTTTACAAGTTTCAGGAAAACTATCTAATCTGTAAAACTAATATCATCCCTCAGCCCGATGCGTCTCGCATGCTGAAAATGCTTAACCCTCGTCAGTCCCTTCGTAAGGGGATCTGCAGGATTCTCATCCGACGATATCCTCCTTGTCACAAGGAGTCCTTCTTCAATCTTGTGTCTTATGAAGTGATATTTTCTGTCAATGTGTCGGGATCTGCCATGATCTCTTGGTTCCTTGGCTAAGATAACCGCACCATTGTTGTCACAGAAAATCTCTATAGGTTCCTTAATAGCTGGTACAACTCCAAGGTCTCCGATGAAGTTCTTTAGCCATATCGCCTCCTTCGCTGCTTCACTCGCTGCTATATACTCTGATTCACAAGTCGAATCAGCCACCGTCTCCTGCTTGGAACTCTTCCAAGAAATTGCCCCTCCATTTAAGGTAAAGATCCAGCCCGACTGAGAGCGGAAATTATCCCTATCAGTCTGAAAACCAGCATCACTATACCCTAATACTTTCAAGTCATCACTGCCACCAAGGGTAAGGATCCAATCCTTAGTCCTCCGCAGGTACTTGAGAATGTTCTTTACCGCTGTCCAATGAGCCTTGCCAGGGTTCCCCTGAAACCTGCTGACCATGCTCAAAGCAAATGCCACATCAGGGCCGGTACAAGTCATAGCATACATGATTGAGCCAACTGCGGAAGCATATGGTAATTGGCTCATCTCAGCTATCTCTGCCTCTGTACTCGGACTCTGAGTCTTACTCAGTTTGGTATTGCTTTGGATCAGTAAATCTCCTTTCTTGGAATTCTCCATGTTGAACCTTTTCAACACCTTATCCAAGTAGGTACTCTGACTAAGTCCAATTAGTCTTCTACTCCTTTCTCTTAATATCCTTATCCCTAGGATATAGGTAGCCTCCCCTAGGTCCTTCATTGCAAAGCACTTCCCAAGCCAGGACTTAACCTCCTGCAAGGTTGGGATGTCATTTCCTATGAGTAGTATGTCATCCACATACAGTACCAAGAAGCTAACTATACTCCCACTAGCTCTGACATACATGCAAGACTCATCTTCGCTTCTCGAGAAGCCAAACTATTTTACCTTCTCATCAAAACAAAGATTCCAGTTACGAGATGCTTGTTTTAATCCATAAATGGATTTCTCAAGCTTGCATACTCTATTAGGGTACTCTGCACTGACAAAACCCTATGGCTGATTCATGTACACATCCTCAGCCAACTTTCCATTAAGGAAAGCGGTTTTGACATCCATTTGCCATATTTCATAATCATGAAATGCTGCAATGGCTAACATAACCCTAATAGACTTAATCTTTTCTACCGGCGAGAAGGTTTCATCATAATCAATACCTTGAGTTTGAGTAAAACCCTTCGCAACCAGTCGAGCCTTATAAGTATGCACTTTTCCTTCCATGTCCGTCTTCTTCTTGAAGATCCATTTGCACCCGACTGTTTTACGGCCTGGTACATTGTCAACCAAGTTCCAAACTTGATTGTCATACATGGACTGTATCTCGCTGTCCATAGCATCCTTCCATTTAGTAGACTCCGGGCCTGCCATGGCTTCCTTAACACTGCTGGGTTCATCTAAATTTACCAGTGTACTATCACTAATAAACGTATCACCTTCCGTAGTAATATGGAAGCCATAATAAAACGAAGGTGTGTTCCTAACTCGTGTGGAACGCCTCGGAGGTACAGACTCGTCAGCTGGATCAACAGGAGTTTCCTCCTCAGGTTGATTGCTAGTGTCTGAGGTTCCTTCACCAATTGATTCTTGAATTTCTTCAAGATCAATCTGCCTCCCACTGTCTCCTTGGCTTATAAATTCTTTCTCGCGAAAGATCCCTCTTCGTGCTACAAAGACCACATTCTCACTGGGTCTGTAGAAGAGGTAACCGAAAGATTTCTGTGGGTAGCCGATGAAAATACACCTTTCACTTCGGGGTTCAAGCTTATCATGAGTTTCACGCCTCACGAAAGCTTCGCAACCCCAAATTTTTGATGTAGTCCAAATTGGGAACCTTCCCAGTCCACATCTCATGAGGTGTTTTGGTAACCTTCTTTGTAGGGACTAGATTAAGGATATGGGCGGCAGTCTCTAAGGCATACCCCCAAAAAGAGATTGGTAACGAAACTCGACTCATCATAGAGCGAACCATGTCCAACAAAGTTCGATTACGCCTCTCAGCTACACCATTCAGCTGTGGTGTCCTGGGAGGAGTCAATTGCGAGACAATCCCACACTCCTTAAGATAGTCAAGGAACTCGGTACTAAGATACTCACCACCTCGATCGGATCGAAGCATCTTAATGTTCCTGCCCAATTGATTTTCTACTTCCTGTTTGAATTCCTTAAACCTTTCAAAGGTTTCTGACTTATGTTTGATTAAGTAGACATACCCATATCTACTATAATCATCAATAAAAGTCACATAATACCGATTAGCATCCCTTGTGGCGGTTTTGAATGGTCCACATACATCAGTATGTATTAGGTCCAACAAACCCTCACCCCTCTCACAAGTTCCAGTGAAGGGTGATTTTGTCATCTTTCCAAGTAGACAAGATTCACAATTATCATCCGATTTAAGGTCAAATGATTCCAAGATTCCACTCTTTTGGAGTTGGCCTATGCGTTTCTTGTTTACATGTCCAAGACGACAATGCCACAATGATGCTTTATCTAGGCTAGTAGAAGAATCAATATACAACACATTATTTCCTAAGTTGTCTACAATCGACACAGTTTCATACACACCATCACAAGGTAATGCTTTAAAATAAAATACATTATTATACAAAGCATTAATACCACCACATTCATTATCAAACGAAAAGGTAAAGCCTTGTTTGTACAAAGCATGAAAAGAAATAATATTCCTCTCCATTTCAGACGAGTACACACATTTATTCAAATCTAATTTTAACCCATTATTAAGCAACAAAGTATAAACTCCAATCTTGGAAACAGGTGAAGCCTTCCTATTCCCCATGATTAAGTTTATCTTTCCGTGCTCCACATCCTCACTTCTTCTTAGGCCCTGCAAATCAAAACATATGTGAATACCACATCCTGTATCAAGCACCCAAGAGTTAGAATATGTTGAGTAATTAGACAATATAGTGTAAATACCTGCATGCGTGGGTTTCACTTTCCCATCCTTTAGATCCTGCAAGTACTTAGGGCAGTTTCGCTTCCAGTGCGCCTTTTCATGGCAATAAAACATTCAGCATCCTTGGGAATGGCAGAAGGAGTGACAGAACCGCTCTTGGTCTTTGATGAGGAGCCTTCAAGAGACTTTCCCTTGGTACCCTTCGAAGGGTGCTTCCTCTTCTTCCCTTTGCCTTGCCCAATAACTAAAACAGGGGTAGATGTTGGAGTAGGAGTAGTAGAGGTAACAACCGCTTTACCCTTAAGACCGGATTCCGCGGTCTTTAAGAGTCCTTGAAGCTTGCTGAGGGTAACTTCCTCCTTATTCATATGATATGTCATTCGAAAATGATCATAACAAGAAGGCAAGGAGTGCAAAATGATGTCTATTGCCAACTGCTCAGGGATGTTAACATTCAGCTTCAGCAAATGGTCCACATACATTTGCATCTTTTGCATGTGGCCCGTGATGGATTCACCGTCCTTCATGCGGGTAGTTATTATGGAAGAGATTATTTCATACCGCTCCTGACGAGCACTCTGATGGTACCTTTCCATCAGGTCTTGGTGCATCTCAATAGGGTAGAAATCTTCATATGACTTTTGGAGCTCGGCTGTCATCGTGGCCATCATGATACATGCCACCTTAGTAGCATCTCTCTCATGAGTCCTGAATTCAGCGATCTCCTCAGGAGTAGCAGTAGACTCATCAAGTTCTTTTAACTCCTTATCGATGATATATTCCTTGTCCTCATAACGAGTAACCATCCTGATGTTCCTAATCCAATCCATGAAGTTGGAACCATCAAAGATGACCCTCCCACAAAGATTCATGAGAGAGAAAGAACCAGTTGGGTTAGAGCCTGAAGCATTAGTGTTGGAAGACATCTGAAAGAAGAAAGTGAGTTTAGATTAGATATTTAGGATCCTTAATAAGACACCCAAATGTAATATTAAGGCTAGGATCCAATCACAATATATTACACTTAGAAGAGGGATGTCGTAATCTAAGTAATAATATATTTGAAAGGTAGGTGAATGACGATTCACCAATTTCCACCATGAAAACGAAATGATTTATTAGGTTTAATTGGATTTGAAATTCCTAGATTCTTTTGAGATTCATTGAACTTTTCAATGGCATGTTTCAATCTCGATTGTGCCCTTCAAGTTTTTTGACTGGGATGCCGAGGATCACAAAACAAGGTGTGAATAACCATGCTAATTCACTTGGTACTCTTAATATTATCACCTAATCAATGTTCCGGTTAACCACACACGCTCCATTGATCTATGACAAACATTAAGTCACCCTTTGTGATCCTTACTAGTCCTAGTTAGTGTGTCGGTTAACCACACACGCTCCACCAACGACTTGGTAAGGTACAAAGTGTGAATTCCATGGACTAGCACCATGTTCACATTTTCCTAAAATAACTAAGATTGGGAATTAAAAGAGTTTAGTTATTTTATAATATTCATTATACTTTTAATGAGGATTTAAAGTCATTGTTCTACCTGTTCGGCTAACGACCCTCCACCGATCAAGCAAGCGGTGGGTGAGAGTATACACCCATTAAGTCGCCATTTTATAGGCAACAACCTTATACCCACCTTATAGACCGGCTTCGTGAATGAGGCCTACTAACAGTAAAACGACTTATTCTTATACATATATATAATAATTAACCATTAATGTTATAAATAGTATAAGGGTTGAATTTTAACTATTAAAACTCTAAGGGTTGGAATTAAAGTTTATTAAAGTGTGTGAAACTTTACAAATTCCAAAACTTGAGGGCAAGTTTTGTAACTTTGCAAAACTCTTCATTTCATAACTTATGAATTAAAGGTTCATAAAAATGAAGACTCTTCATTTTCATGTAACTTATGTGTTTTAAGTGTGTGTTAAATAAGAGTGACCTTTGGAAATCCATAACTTGAGGACAAATTATGGACTCCATTAAAACACATAAATGATCAAGAATTAATTCTAAACAATTCAGCAAATAATTCCTATCATTTTCTAAATTCATAAGAACATGAACATGATCATGATCATCAAAAATTCAAGAATTATATGAACACATAAAATCATGGAATTTTGATATATGCTATTGTAAATGGATTAGAACAACCATTACACCAACTAAAATAAGTTTTATAACACCAAAACAATTTAGGGTAATGTTTCTATTCCATTTCCAGCAGCAAAAGTCGAGAATCTGCACTCTTTCGATCCTACTCGTCGAGTGCATGAACTGACTCGTCGAGTAGGTTGAAGTTTGCCTTGGACTTATCGAGTCCCCCCAATGGACTCGGCGAGTCCACCATGCAGACAACAACGATTTCGACTTTTTTCACTATTTTGCATCAAGTATCAAACAAGCAAGCCTAGGCTCTGATACCACTGTTGGGTTTTGAGCAATCTAACACTTCCTAAGTGTGCATGCAACCCTAATAAACCTTGGATCTATGTTTGTCTAAATACATGCAAAATAATAATTTTCCAAGGTTTATAACCTATCTAACATGGCATGGGGAACATTTCAACATAAAGAGTTAGAAGAGATTACATACCTTTTGGTGAGTTTGGTTCTAAGGAGTTTGAGGGCCAAGCACCAATAGTGTGCATGCCTCAAATGGAATCACAAACACCACAAACTCTTGGAAAACTTTGAGAGAGTATACACCTTGTATAAAATCGGCCACACACATGCACACACACACTAGTTCACTAGTTTTCTCTTAGGCTCCATTTCATGCTCCATAAGCATGCTTATATAGTGTGCATGGTTAGGGTGAAACCCTAATAACCCATGTCTTTTCCTTTCCAAGGATCCATGGGTTAAAAGCTCCATGGATCATCCATGGACTTCCACATAAGCCTAGCCCATTAACAAATGAGTATTAGCCCACACTATATAAAACAAATAGCCCATAATCTAATTAGTATTCCTTTTAATCTCTAAATTAATTAATAATTAATTTAAGACTAAAACTAATTAAATAACGTAACTTCATATTAATATATTATAACCCATAATATATTAATAAACATATGTGTATAACTCTCATAAAATTATCCATAATAGTTTGGATGAGATGCAACCCAAATGGACCATGCCGGTCGGGTCAAGTATATATACCAAATAAGTTATGGACTTAGACACCTTATCCAACAGAATATACATAAAACTAATATATTTTGACTATTTTTGTAGTGTAACCACTATATTTATTTTATACACAAAAGTCATCTATTTAAAAAATAAAAAATATATATAACAACATTTGTTAATATCTTATTTCCGATTTAACAAGTGTTAAAACTAATATGATTGCTAATTTACCTAAATGACATTATATGTATTTTATGAAATTACATTTTTCTTTTTGACTTGACTTCTAATTCATTGGTTTGAGAGTTTATAAACATAAATGAAAAACTATTTTAGAAATTTAAATACTATTTTAGTAATTAAGTACTATAAGGCTAAGAGAGTGGTGTCAAGAGCACCCTGATCCACTTCAGCCAAACACCATCCTTCCTTTTTGTATTTTGACAACTCATTGTTGAAGAGAGAATAACATTTTCCATGTTGAAGTGGAGGAGCAGTGTTTGCCGAATACACCTCATTTTCTATGTCCTCTTTGTTGGATCCATATGTTCAATAATCATTTGAGAATGATGTTGCCAATAAGATATGATCGTATAAGGTCCCATCTTTAGCTAGTTATCACTTATTGATTATTTATGAAGTATAAATAAATATATTCAACCCTTTTATTTTATTTTAGAAAAATTATTATCTTGAGAAAACAATTTGGGAAATTATTATTTTAAGAAAATAATATTCCAGAGAGTATAAATAGTTATTTAATCATACGCTATAATAAATATGTTGTGTACAAGTTCTTAGACTACTTGGATTACACTAGACTTATACATATATATTAGTTTAATGGATGAAGTGTTACACACTTCAAACTCTGTCTTTTTCCTCTTCGTTGTCGAATTCATCATGTGATGGAGGATGTTACTTTTTGGCTTTCATTCTTATGAGAGTCATGCTCTTACAAGCCATCCCTTTGATGTAACATCCGGAATTTCAAGTATTATTTTTTTATCATTTATTTTTAGAGTCTAAGAGAGACTCGACGAGTTGGTGCCTAGACTCGTCGAGTAGGGTCGCGTGGTGATGACTAGATTAATGAGTGGACTCGACGAGTCGGTGAGGGGACTCGACGAGTCCGTGATGGCGACTAAAACCCTAATTCCTGGGTCTGAGCCCTATTTAAAGAACCTTATAACCCTTCATTGCGACTACTTTCATCCTTGAGAGCACCAAAGCATCTAAGAGTCCTTGTGAGTGAGAAAAGAGGCCATTCTTCATCATTCTTGTGTGTTTTAGCAAGAAGAGAAGAGGAAGGTCAAGCTAAGAGAGTTGGAGAGCTTGGATCTACTTTCATTTGGGCACAGGAAGCTATTTAAGGTATTATTCAGAGCTTATTCTTGTGTTTTTGTTGATATAGTCAAATATAGGGTTTCTTCATGCCTTGATTACCTTGTATTTGGAGTGTCAGAGGTCCCATGGGGAATTGGTACCTAGATCTGGACCTTAGAATGTCCAGAGAGTCCCAAATGCTCTGCTTTATACCTCTCCTTTTGAGTTGTGGACTTAGGTTACCATTTTAGAGGTCATTTCACCAAAAGAAGCCTTGTAGGCGTTGCATGGGTGCCAAGATGTGACCATTACGTGATTATCATGTTTGGGAAGGTCAGGTCTATAGATTAGAGAAGCAGATCTGACCTCAGAAGGCCATTTGAGTTCAAGCATGGAATGAACTCGCCGAGTCCATGAGCAGACTCGACGAGTCGGACCGGGTTGTCCCGTGACTCACACAGTTGGTGACTCGTTGAGTTGGGGGAAAGACTCGGTGATTCAGTTGGGATTTAGGGGACTGGAGTTCACGTCTGAACTCGCTGAGTCAATGTCTGACTCGACGAGTTGGGCCAAGGGGTGGCCGTTGACCAACGTTGACCAGAATCGACTTGTGTTGATTTAAGGGCATTAGTCAAACTAAGTCGGGTAGGTATTAATTAGAGATGTATTTATACTATAGGAGGAAGCTAATTCAGAAGATTGAGCGTGAGTGATCATCCGAAATCTTCGAGGTGAGTCTTCTCACTATGCCTTACCCGATGGGGTGATTATGTGTGACCGGAAGGTCTTATGTGTATGATGAAAATGTGATGTATGTTACATATGTAATATGTTATGATATGAGTATGATGATATGGACCAGAAGGTCAACAGAGTTATGGGATGGAAATCCCCTGAGACACTTGGATCGGAAGATCCCATAGAGCTATGGCCTGGAAAGGCATATGTGTTGTACGTGGTATTTTGGGGAACTCACTAAGCATTATTGCTTACCGTTTGCGTGTTATGTGTTTCAGGTACCAGTGATGATCGCGGGAAGGCGCCAGCATGATTAGTATACACTTATGGTGGAGATGTTTTGAGATTCTGGGGATTTTGATTTGCACTTATGTTATGTGAAAACAATTGATACACATCTTTTAGAATTGTGATTGGAGTATTTTTATTAATTTAAAATGAAAAATTATTTTGAAATTTCACAGTGTTACATTTGACTTTTGTAAGGGTATGGTCCTTGTGTCTAATATGTAAGTATTTAAATGAGACTAAAGCTTTGCAAAATGGTTGCTTGAACTCTTCATCCTTTATTTCTAAAAGCTGAGAACATCTACCCTCTCCATCTCCTTCTTATGTTTTGATGACAATGAAGATTTGGTACTTAGAATTGCTTCACCTTTAAGTCTTATTTTTGATAAGTGTTTAAAGGCTTAAAGAGTACATCATACAAGAGAGAACTAGCATTCTTGGTGGATACTTTATAGAGAAACTCTATTCTTGAGTTTTTGTCATCTTCATCAACTTCCCAACACCAAGTGGAATCAGATTCTTCAAATGTTGTATTTTAACATCCTATGGTTTTAATAATCTTTCTAGTTCATATAACTGGATCCTCTTGATGGCTTTTTTATTTTAAAATGATCATAAAATACACTAGTTAATTTTAAAGACTCATGTCTAACGTTTATAAATTGTTTTATAAAAAATATCATTTTTAGCTTTCCAAAATCCACCATTCTTTGCCAAACCACCTTTCTTCCCCATTCACTGTAGTCTAATGACTTTTATGCATATTGTCTTTTAAAAATATCATAACTAATTATCATATATTCCCATTGTTACTGGATAATTATGAAAAATGTAGTAATCATATGACGCGAACTTAATATCATCAATGTGTCATCATAACGATACTGGCTAGTCTGCGGACTAAATATATACTTATATGGAAAAATGACTTAAAAAGGTAATGAAGTTTTTAAAATGTTCAAAAACTACTATTGTTGTTTTTTTATTGCAAAAAATACCATTAAAGTCAATTTTTTGTACACTGAATACCAAGGAAATACACAATTGCTCAAATAAAACCTTGTAGTAACTGGTTACCTCAGATAAATGAAAAAATGACCTAAAAGGGTGATGAAGTTACCATTGAAGTATACCATTTATACACTGAATACCAACGAAGTACATATTTCAGTACAAACATACCACTAAAATTTCCAAAATGTTCAAGAAAATATCATTGTTATTTTTTCGGAGCAGCTTTTGTTAACTTCGTTGTTTTCAGATTACATAAAACACAATCATCAAGATAATTGACCGTCGTACCAATTCACATCGGCTGTGCACTATCTTTCATTCCCTCACTCAATCAACTTGCATCTAAATACAATTATAGAAAAACGCATAACTAAGAATCCCTCAATTAGGATGCAAGTCATTCAAGCGCTCCGACACATATTATTCTCTCTCTACTTTAACAACAAATCATCATCAAATAAGCCACCTGACGCTAAGTGTTCCTGATCATTCATCTATCACTGGTCCCAAAGAATTAAACGCAACTCATACTCTCTACATCCACATTTTGGAATTCTTATGACCTAATGTCACACTCATTTCTTCTTCATGCCTCTCTTGTATTACAACAGTAATGAACGACTAACTTTGATGTATAATATGCGTATCTGTAAAATGTATATATGTTTTAGGCTTGAGGAATATAATGTGATTGGGATGCAATAACGTTTAACTAAGGCTATTACCAACTTACTTCTCATGTTACTGTAAGAAAGATCAAGTGGGGGAATGAAAGATATTGCACAATTATTGTGAACAGATATGATGGTGTATGATCTATGGTGACCGTGTTTTACATAAATGAATAACAACGAAGTTAACAAAAAGTGCGGTATTTTTTGAATATTTTGAAAACTTCGTTACTCTTTGAAGTCATTTTCCGTTTATTTGAAGTAACCTGTTACAATAATGTTTTATTTGAATACATGTGTACTTTGTTAGTATTCTGTGTACAAATAGTAACTTTAATGGTATTTTTATATTTAAAAAGACAATAATGATATTTTTTTAATATTTAATAACTGGATAACATGATGGTTACCTATAATAGGTGGTTAACATTTAATAACTGGATAACATGATGGTTACCTATAATAGGTGGTTCAGTGATATTTAGTGTAATAAAAAAAACAATGGTTTTACAATTTGGGAACTTCATTTTTCCTACTTACATTAGAGCATTTTCAATGAGTATACTATGTCATGACTTAAAATAAGCGTCGCATCACCATTACATTAATCTTGCTCTTTACATAAATGACTACTCTAATAGTTAAGATTATTTGAACAATTTTTTGATAAATTTAATTCATTTACTTTCAACTTTCAAAAATATTTTTATAAAACATTCCGGTTTAACTAATTAATTAATTAATTAAGTATTAATAATAATAATAATAATAATAATAATAATAATAATAAATTTAATTAGTTTGTTTTTAAATAAAAGTAATTATTTCATTTGAATATATAATTACAATATATTGGTTCATTATTTATGTACCTAAAATATGAAAAATTATTAAGATATAGTTACAAAAATAAAATAAAAACATTGAAAATATTATATTACAGTCGAATGAGATGTTATTAAATTTTTAATAAGAATAACTAATTAGTAAAGATATAAGAAATATGTAAAACTAAGTTATAATTAAAGGTGTAAATTGATATATGGTTAAAGTAGAAGTAATTAATAAGTTGTTAAAATGCATTAACCACTCATTATATATTGAATACTATATAGTGAATGGTAAAAAAAAAACTTCTCAAATGGTATTAAATGGGCATTTTTAATATATATATATATATATATATATATATATATATATATATATATATATATATATATATATATATATATATATATATATATATATATATATATAGAGAGAGAGAGAGAGTGTTTGAAATAACTTTTAAACTTTTAACTTTTCCAAACAGTTAAAAAAAAATCCAAAAAATGTTTGCCAAAATAAAAAAATTCTTTTAAATCAACTTTTAGCCATGATAAAAAATAAGCATTTTAAATGTCATGAAATCTTATCTTCTTATAACTTTTGGTTTTTATCTCTTAAAAATCTAAAAAAATCCACCCAAACACATTTTAAATACTTTATTTTAGAAAAATTCATTTTGACAAAAGAACTTTTAACTTCAAAAAAGAATCCCAAATACACCCTAATAAATTATAAAAAAAAGTACCTCCCATTGGAGATGTTCATAGACAATGACGGACTTAAGTGGTTTCCGGGCCACTATTCCGTTTCCATTTCATAATATAAAATTTGTTTTTTCTTCTCGTCTATATAAAAAATAGTGCTACTATTATTTTTTTGTTTTTGGTGCCACTACTACTAGAAGTTTGATACAGACCCTTTGCTCATAGATATAGATACTTTGCTCATAGAGATAAGAACTTGTCAAATTAACCAAAAAAAAAAAAAGTGTGTTTGCAAATTGCAACCAGTTTTGCTTTTTCTTTAAATCGTTGTCAAATTAATGCTATTTTCCCGGAGAAAATCCGGTGCTTGGGTTATTTTTGAAAGGAACAGTTCAGCCTTAATTAAGAAAAGAGGATGTGACGTGCACATGCAACCATTGGTTAAGACCTTAAAAACGAAGACGTGACGTGTATATATTATAACCAATGACCTAGTTTTAGAAGTCAACTGTCGGCACGCAGATTTGATATGGACGTGTTAACCGACGACCAACTTTAGGGGTACCACAGATGTATATATCGTATCTTCATGATTGTATTAAATATCAGTGGTATTTAAGTAGGTGAGAATGCATATGTGAAGTATGAGGTTCAATTTTGGATATCAACCGACTATTTGCATGTTATTTTACTTTAATCGAGTATTTTAGTTAGTTGGAATTTATAACTTTAGTCCAGATTGGGATGATGGGATCTAAGGTAAAATAGGAGTTAGGAGGGGCAAAATCTCCTGTACTTGTATGAAAGGTTTGGTGTTGAATGTTTACTGCCTAAAACCTTTCATACCTTTCATTCCTGATGTTTACTCACACGATGAAACTTTTTTATCCGTAGGATGGAAGTGTTGGTAGATATGCAGGATGTACCGATATCCCGGGCTTTATATATAATCTATGTAATATTCATGGATAACTCCAACGATTTCTTGTTTCTTGAATATGAATTTCCATTTCTATTGGATTATTCTTGTGCAGTTTGGTAAACCAATTCAAAAATATGGTCGAAATATTGCTTAAGAATAGTGTCATGAACTATTTCGATGTATATCGAAGTTAATTAATATCTTGTACTTACTCAGTTTAAGATTGTAACATTAATGAACCAAATTTAGTTGACCGTTAACGGAACCTATAATTAAATGGCTTTCACATGTTATAGCTATTTAATGAGTTAGTTTTAAGTAAATAAATAAGGAATGTTATGAAAACTTGTTGGGTAGATATATTAGATGTTAATCATATCATACATACTTATAAAGCTATCATTTTTTCTTGAATCAATCTCATGCATTTGAAAACCCCATAAAAATTTGTTACACATCATGCATTTGAAACCCCCACACCATTTCACATTCAAAGTAATTAATCACACATAATCTCATTAAAAAAAAAACCACACACTCTAGAAGTTCAACACCTCATGCATTTCAAACCCTCTCACCCTTTCACATTCATTATATATGTAGTTATATTAATACATTTCTTTTATAAAAAGTCATCATTTGTTGAAGATATTATGATTCAAAAGTTTTCATATAGTTGAAGCATTCACGATCCAAATATGATGATTTGAAGAAATGAGTTATATTGCATCGATGGTAATTATAATATGATTTTTCAACCAAAATAAATGAAGTTTTTCTATTCTTTCTTTATATTTAATTTCTCATTTGACTTTTATATGTGATTTAGATGTATTACTCAATCTTGAATGTGACTCTCCAAACATCAATGTTTTGTTTGGAATATCTTTCTCATTCTTCTTTTCAAGAAAAATATTTTAATTGCAGGTTAATGAAGAATTGTCATGAAGTTTCTATGGTTGAATGGCGTTCAATAAAGAAAGAAGGTTCAAAAAACGGATATAAGTTTTTTTTGTTTGAGCAAAGTAGACGAATGTTAGTTTTTTTACTTTAAACGTATATTTATGTAACATTTTTATTTATATATTCAATCATCCAATGTTCTTATTTATTTGATTGTAGTCTTTCTATTTTGATTACATTTATTTTATTTATATATATATATATATATATATATATATATATATATTTTGTTGAGTTATCCTACACAACATATTTACAAGATAATATTTAAAAGAGAACATAATTTTTAATATTTGATATGTAATTATGATGACTTATCATGATATGTTCTTCATATGAAAGTAATTTATCCATATTAATACGATAACAATTACATATGACATTTAAGAAAATATATATTATATGTGATTTGTTTAACATATATATGCACCTATATATGTTATAAATTTATAATTAAATATCTTTATGTTTAATAATTGAAGGGATTAAAATGATGCATCAAAATCAATTATTTAGACGAATATAATAATAATAATAATAATAATAATAATAATAATAATAATAATAATAATAATAATAATAATAAATACACATTTCCAATATTCATTTGAAACTCATACTACAACTCAAGAGTTTTCTAATTTATGTATATTTATTAGTTACAACTCAAGAGTTTTTAACTTATGGTTATTAACTAGTAATCACTAATAACTTTTTAATTTTCTTTCTTTTATAAGGTTGTAAAGTTTTGCTCATTAAAAACATTAATGTATTTGAAGAGATTAGTGATTTAAATATGAAAAGTTAATATAAATGTTACAATAAATATTTTAGTGTTTTTATATTATTAAAAGTTGTAGTGTTTATTTGTCATATATTTTTTTTTATTATTCGTTGTATATATCTTTTTTAATACAAATGTTATAATAAATTTTTTTGTATTTTTATGTTACTAAAAGTTGTAGTTCATATTTTTGTTTATATATTTTGTTATCCGTTATATATACGTTTGATATAAAATTTACATAATTTTAAACGGTTTATAAAACCATCAAATAATTATATTTATATATATATATATATATATATATATATATATATATATATATATATATATATATATATATATATATATATATCAAAATGACTTAAAAAATAAAACTGTAATCATCATATCATACTATATTATAAAGAAAATATTTTTTCTTTCTCCACATTCATTTGAAACTCTCAACTTTTCATATTTTCATACAATATACTTAATCTATTAACTTAAATATGCTTTTAGTTGTAAACATTATCATAAATGGAAGAATTTGCTACTTATCAGTATGATATACTTAATTTGTTAACTTCAATATATATTTAAATAAATAACCTATATTAATATATCAAATAAGCTTAAAAATCTAGTGTAAAATTTAAAACCTAAAGTAAAATATCAAATAATATTTAAAAAATTCAATATATATTTTTTTAATATAGTTAAAAGGAAAACATTAAATATAATAATAATAAAAGAACTTAAATTGATGAATCGAATTAACTAAAAGGTGTCTGAAAACTATATTCTGACAATATATTTTTAACCTGCGCAGTGCAATGCGCGGGAATTTGTCTAGTAAGAATATACAACTAGTAACTCAAACATTATGTCAACATTAATGGAAGTGTTAGTGTGACACCAGAAACAAGTAGCGTAGAAGTGGAGATGCCTAATTATCATGAAGAACCATTTTACCAAAATAAGCAATCTATGTGGACGCATTTAGCATCTGCCATGAAGCTCGGGATAGAAAATATAACTTAATTAACCGATAACAAAACGACATGGAAGTAGACATACAAAGTTGAATAAGACGAGTACTTTTAGTATAGATGAGTATACTCTCCTCCTAGTTAAACAAAATGAATTGGAAATAGACACTTCCCCCTTCCTAAATTTCGAGGTTCTATATTGCCTTCTATTTTTTCCGCGAGCTTCTAGTGCATCAGAGATGAAGAGAACTTGTTCAGATATCTCATTGTCACTACAAGTTTGTTGATCCGTACAATGTGTAACACTACAACACTACTAAAAAATTGGGGTATTACCGACACACTGACGGGTTTGAAGGGACTAAGGAAACATAATTATTAGGATATTAGTGACTCTACAGTTTGGAAACAAAATAAATTTCATCGGTTTTCAGTTACCACATAGCGATGAAATCAACAAATTAGCAATTGTATCAGTAATTTGCTGGTAAAATTAAGAATTTATTATTATTATTATTATTATTATTATTATTATTATTATTATTATTATTATTATTATTTATAATTGCAAATACAATTTGGTAAATCAACTAATTAAGGGTTGTTTCACATAAGTTGGGTTGCTTATCGACTTGACCTAAATCAACAAAGCGAGTCTACCCATTCTCTTTGTGAACGATGACCAACAACCACCAACCATTGCCTTCAACTTTGTTGCCGCTATTTCCACCCTCGAAGGTGTTGGTGTCTCTTCTCCGGATTTGGGGATTCATTGATCACTCTGTAATCCTCTTGGCACAAAGCATAGCTAATAATCATGTGAGGTCTTTATACCTAAATTTGAAATGCTAGTCTATGCTTTCATCATTTTGTTGGATTAATGTCTAAGTCCATAACTATAATTGGTAAGACTTGACCCGACCCGGCATGGTCCATTTGGGTTGCATACCATCATGCACTTGGATAGACTATAATGAGAGAAATAAGACACTTATGGTTATTAATATATTATAAGTTCTAGTGTATTAATAATAAGAATAATAAGATTATTTAATTAGTATTGATCAAGAATTAATCTAGGATTAATTAAGTGATCAAAAGAAGACTAATTAAATATATGGGTTGATTGTGTAAATCATCCATACTTATATAGTGGGCTAATGCTCCATGGATAATCAAGTTGGGCTAAAACCCATAGGATGGTCCATGGATGCTCCATGGTGTATTTGAACCCATGGATCCAAGGAAATGGAAAGCCATGACAATTAAGGATTTACCCTAATTCTAACACTATATAAAGATCTTATTCTTGACAAAAATCGGCCACTAGTATTATTCTAGAGAGGGCTAGCCGATTTCATGAAGTGTAGAACTCTCTCAAGTTATTCTAAGTGTTTTGATGATTGTGATTCCATTTGAGGCTTCCACACTATTGGGGCTAGGCACTCAAGCTTCATGAAGACTTTCTACATCAAAGAGGTATGTATTCTATCTTGTTACACTCATTGTTTTGTATGCTAGATTAGGATAATACCTTGGATGTTCATATTTGCATGTATAATAGAGAAAACATAGATCCAAGGTATTTAGGGTTGCATGTACACTTAGGAGTGTTAGAATGCTCAAAACCCAACAGTGGTATCAGAGCCTAGGCTTGTTTTCTTGTTATACCTGCAATAGAAGCTGAAAAATCGAAATTGGTGCTGTCAGCCCAGCAGACTCGCCGAGTCCATGAAGGGACTCGACGAGTCCAAGGCAAAATGCATCCAACTCGCCGAGTTTTGTTCATGCACTCGACGAGTTGGACCCCAGACAGCATATTTTCGAGGTTTTTGGCTAGAAATGGACTAGGAACATTACCCTACGTTGTTTTTGAACTTATAAACTTGTTTTTTTAATGTGGTAATGTTCATGCTAATCCATTTTCAAAGATAATTGTCAATAGATTCATGTTTTGTATTAGTTTAAGGTTTAGACTAATTACATGAAGAAGTTTGATATGAATTATCTTGTTCTTATGAGTTGCTTAGATTAATAGAAAAGTTAATTGAAATAGTTGTTTTCAATCCATTTTAATCTAAGAGTTGAGTATAAAATGTGTTTGTGTAACTTGTCCTCAAGTTACATGAAGAGTCACATTAAAGACTCATAAAACTCATAAAAGTTGGTAATGGTTACAAAATGAAGAGTCTTGTGTCATTTAATTTTTTTTTATGACTCCATAACTTGTCCTCAAGTTATGGAAATTCAAGAGTCACTTCATTAATAAATAAATAAATAAATAAAGTGTAACCTTAATTAATTCCATAAGTTATAAAAATAAAGAAAAGTTAATTCTTTTATTTGTTTAAAGTCTTCCATAAGTTATGGAACTTGAAGAGTTTTTTGGATTAAAACTACTTTAAACACATAAGTTATGGAATTAATTAGTTTTGAATAGTTTCAAAACTTGCCCTCAAGTTTTGGAATTTGAAAAGTTTTCTCTTATGAATACTTTAATTCCAAGTTAGCCCTTAGAATTTTAAAAGAGTTAAAATTCAACACTTATACTATTTATAACATTAATGGTTTATTATTATATATATATGTATAAGAACAAGTCGTTTTACCGTTAGTAGGCCTCATTCACGAAGCCGGTCTATAAGGTGGGTATAAGGTTGTTGCCTATAAAATGGCGACTTAATGGGTGTATACTCTCACCCACCGCTTGCTTGACTGGTGGAGGGTCGTTAGCCGAACGGGTAGGACAATGACTTTAAATTCTCCCTTCATTAAAAGTATTAATGATAAATACTAAAGTAACTAAAATCTTAATAATTCCCAATCTTAGTTACTTTAGGAAAAATGTGAATTTGGTGCTAGCCCATGGAATTCACACTTTGTACCTTACCAAGTCGTTGGTGGAGCGTGTGTGGTTAACCGGCACACTAACTTGGACTAGTAAGGACCACGAAGGGTGACTTAATGTTTGTCATAGATCAATGGAGCGTGTGTGGTTAACCGGCACATTGACTAGGTGATAATATTAAGGGTACCAAGTGAATTGGTATGGTTATTCACACCTTGTTTTGTGATCCTCGGCATCCCAGTCACAAAATTTGAGAGGGCACACTCGAGATTGAAACATGCCATTGAAAAGTTCAATGAATCTCAAAAGATCTAGGAATTTCAAATCCAATTAAAACCTAATAAATTATTTCGTTTTTCTTGGTGGAAATTGGTGAATCGTCATTCGCCTACCTTCAAATATTTTATAGCTTGGATTACGGCATCCCTCTTCCAAATTATAAAATATTGTGTTGGGTCCTAGCCTTAATATTTCATATTGGGTGTCATATTAAGGACTTTAAATCAACTATCTTGAATATCTCCCAAAACATGTCTGGTTTAGACATTTATGATCTTCCCAAATCTCTTGAAGATGATGTTCCTCAACATCATGCTTCACTTCCTCTATCTCCTCCAATTATTCTCCCTCACCCACAAGTTCTTGAAAAGTTTAAGGTCACTCGAGCCCTATTGGCAAGTAAAGGTCTTGGTGTGGTCGCATCTTGGAGATGTAGTCACATATTGACAAGCCGGGAGAGTTGGGTGTCAAAGTCTTGAGAAAGTTGGTGGTTCAATCACTTTCTAAGTCACATAGTGAGTTCTTTTGGAACACCTATGAAAAAGACTATGACAAGACCCTTAATGATCTTATCTATTTGTTAAGATCAACTTCCTCAAAACTTGATGGACATTGACAATAGTGACACAGGAAATCCAGAAAAGCATTCTCTTCCCAATGGAAAGGGACCGGCCATAGTCAACTCGGTTGACCAAATGGTAAAGAGAAAAACTAAGTCTGTGATAGTCCCGTGTACCATTATCAAAGGGTCCATATGTTTATATTGCCAAAGAAAGGGGCATTGGTTGCAAAGCTGCCATAATTTACCTAAGAATGTTAAAGTCGATAAGATTGACTCTACTTCAGGTAAAGTCCACTGTCTAACTCTATTAAGTTTCTATTATGAGATTCTTGATACATGATGTGACTGGGTCACATGGTAATGTTTTAAGAATCAAAGAAAAGGTAAAGAAACTTAAAGAAAGAATATGCTGAATCTGATCGCGTAGATGGATTTCTATCGCGTAGTTTGAAGATCGGATTCTTGAGCTACTTCTTAGGAGTTATAATATATTGCTTGTGAATAGATAACAACAAGTTTTTCATGTGGATTGTAAGGATAAGTTTTTCCGCAAAGTTTTAAAATAAAAGAAAAAAAGGGTTTTAATTTTATTTATTTTAAAAATATCCTTACAATGGCATCTGTGGAAAATTGTTGCTTATATGTTTCCAGTAATAGCAATATTGGAAAGTGGATTTGATTCTTCATTTGTGGTAGTGTCTGAATTTACCAAATGAAGAAAGTTTTTCATCACCCAAGTTTCAATTGGACAGAGACTTGGAATCATACAAGTTGTATTGTATGATGAATGAGAATTTTTCATCTTTGAAAATTAAGACTAATTCTTTGATCACATGTATATGTGAGTCAATTGAAGGACTAAGGAATTAGGTACACTGGATGTGCGCTGGTCAAGGTCCACCACAAATATTGATTTGTCATGATTTACTAAAGATTAGTAAATATGATTATACTTATAAGGTTAAGTATAATTCAGTAACATTGGAAAGGTTCCAATGTATGGCAGAGCGAATAAGAAGAATCAAATTAGGCAAAAGGATAAAAGTTTCTCAAATATGAAAATATGGGAGAGTACTTTAGTATCAGTTTTATGATCATCTTAATGATTTAGAAACCATATCACAAATTCATACTCTAAGGACGTCTTAGTGCATTGTTATGGCTAAGAAGAGAGGTCATGAATTGTTGGATTGGTTAAAATCAAGAAGATGAGTCATACTTCATTCCAAAACAATTCTTAGAGTCATACTCCAAGATTGTAACATTGAGTGACATAAAGTAAGGTTTAAAACACTTATCAAATGTAGTGTAAAATGTTTTCTACTCTTGTACATTTGAGATTGGTAAGTTGTGATGTCTTTGATGAGACAAAGACCAACTAAGACCAATTGTGTGAAGTGTTAGTCTTGATAAGAATCCGCACTATCCCTTGAATATTTGTTTTGTCAAGGAATGGTTCTTGACTAGGAAAAACTTATATGTCAAGGGGACAGTGGGAGCCTTAAAGATCCTGAAAGAGTTTCAAGATTTAATCAAGAGTGAAACCTGTAATTTATCACTAGCACACGACTTAAGGTTTGCAACCTATCGTGTTGACATAATTCTTATTTCTGTACCTACTTCAAATAAGTTGGATTTGCATGTGAGTTATCAGAGTTCAACTTGGAAGCATTGGTGGGCCTTGTGCTACCAAGGTGACAAGAAAGTAAGATTGAATAAGTTTAATCCATGTAAGGCTGAATTTGTCACTAACCTTATCTTGTGATTATGGTTTTGACAAATTCACATCGATAGGAACTCATACACTATAAAATCTAAGTGTCATAAGGTTTCTCTCCGATTCATAAAAATGATGGTGAGGAAACGCTTTCACTAAATAGATTTTAAGTAGATATCAATTGTGTCATTTGCATTTTCAAAAGTCATTAGTGGAGTGCGTGTGGTTAACCGGCACACTAACATGGACTTGTGAGAAATGGAAAATGCCTAAGCAATTGAGACTATGATTACGGCATCCCTTTTCATAGTTCTAAAAATTGTTTAGACACACATGTGAGCTATCTAAGAAAGGGTGTATGAATCTAAATTTCAGAAGTCCAACAGATTTCTGGAAATATATCAGAGCTAGTGGGAGCATAAGTGTTATGCTGATAATCATCATGTTAGTGGGAGCATGATTATTATGATTAGTATTGCAAGTTAGCAATGTTAATTATAGAAAAAAAAGTTTCAATCCGTGAAGTTGCAGGGGTTGAAAAGTTGTTTTGCTATAATTAAGGGAGAGGAAATTATACTTCATTTCAATTCTAAAGCTTAGATTGAGATTTTAATCATCCTTAGTCAAGTATATATATGAATTTTGTGTTGGAATGGTTCAACTTGAAGAAATTCTATATATATTGCATTTTCAAAATTCGATTATGATTACGGCATCCCTCTTCATAGTTAAATTTTGAAAACATGGCAAACAAAAAATATTGTAGCAAAAGAATGGTTTAGTATCATGTCTTTATGTCAAACATCATGAATCGTGTCCCATATGCTTCGGATATAGGATCGATTTCACGTGCTATAATATTTATCCTTTCTAAATTTTCCAAATGCTTAAGGCATTTAGAAGGGAAAAGTCTAGAACTGGATATGACCAAAGTGATTAAGCAATTGTCGAGGACAATCTGAGGTTCGCCAAAGATTGGTTGCTCAGGGACATTTGGAAGTCTAGTGTTAATTTTGGTAGGACCATATTGACATTTTCTGAAAAGAAGTAACTCTTGTTCGGAAGTGATAGTCAGATGGGACTATGGAAATGTCTCCATAGGTGGAAGTTATTCAATCTATGTAAGATTAGGAAACTTAATGCAAGAAGGATGTTCCCAAGGAGCTGATCTCCTTTGGAATGCTCTGTAATGGTTGTTGTCAAGTCTTTCTGACTTCGTGCATAATCATTACAAGAGGATCAATGCATATAAGTTTAGAATCTAACAGATTTCAGTAAATGACATGAATTTGGAATTCTTGCATTTACAATAAGGATTTGGGATTGTGAAATGAGTATCATTGGAATCATGTTCAATTGATCTACATCACAATGTAAGGATCATAGACAAACATAGTGTGCATACTTGGGGTATGGCATAACTATTGTTTAGAAAACAAAGTGTACATGCTAGGAGCATGGGACGACTATTGTTTTATTCAAGTCTTAAGTTGATTATTTGAAACATTGAATAATGCGTAATCAATATGGTGATAAATAAAAAGTGGTTTTATTTATATTCAAAAGGGTTCTGAGACCATATTAGATTCGATTATTATTGTGTTTCACTTTGCATGTTTTGACTTCCAAAATAGCTAGGTTATTCTTTCTGAATGACTAAGTTATTTAAACACTCCACAGTCGTTCATATGTTGGAAGTAGGTATGAATCAAGACTGTCATGAATCGGGTTTGTAGATGGCTAAATGGGTTTAGTCATGGCAATGGTGCTACAACATTCATGAGTGCTCATAAGTTATGAGTATTGGAATAAACCCACGCTCACTTGTATCACTTCATGGAATTTATCTCGAGTGATCGTGAGACGGTAATATCATATAAATCTTCAAACCTAGAGATATGAGTTGTTACCTATGAGTTGGTTGTGCATTGATTGCACGTAAACGCATCAGTAACTTGATGTTATAAAACGTGCCTTTGTGTACAATTCAACAAGTAGTAGAACAAGCATATGAGTCGAAGTTTATCTGTTCCTTCTAGAAATAGAAGCGATATCTGGGCCCCTCGATGATTTTGTTGTGACCTATGTACCGGCCGGTCAGAACTGAATTGATGTGTTCGATTAAGTTCTTTGTCAAACAAATCGAAAATCGGGAAACAAACTGCTGGATAATAAGTACGACGTTGTTCCATGTATTTGTCCGGCTGATATCATGAGAACAGAGGATTATATGATCCCTTATCTAATGGACAAGTCATTGACAAGATCAGAGTTCATCTACAAGGTCAGAGTTCGACAGAAGCTTTTGAGAGCTACGATTGCCAGTTGGTTCCTGAAGTCATACGCAATAATAGTTTTAGACTTATCCAAGTGGGAGACTGTTGGATTAATGTCTAAGTCCATAACTATAATTGGTAAGACTTGACCCAACCCGGCATGGTCCATTTGGGTTGCATACCATCATGCACTTGGATAGACTATAATGAGAGAAATAAGACACTTATGGTTATTAATATATTATAAGTTCTAGTGTATTAATAATAAGAATAATAAGATTATTTAATTAGTATTGATCAAGAATTAATCTAGGATTAATTAAGTGATCAAAAGAAGACTAATTAAATATATGGGTTGATTGTGTAAATCATCCATACTTATATAGTGGGCTAATGCTCCATGGATAATCAAGTTGGGCTAAAACCCATAGGATGGTCCATGGATGCTCCATGGTGTATTTGAACCCATGGATCCAAGGAAATGGAAAGCCATGACAATTAAGGATTTACCCTAATTTTAACACTATATAAAGATCTTATTCTTGACAAAAATCGGCCACTAGTATTATTCTAGAGAGGGCTAGCCGATTTCATGAAGTGTAGAACTCTCTCAAGTTATTCTAAGTGTTTTGATGATTGTGATTCCATTTGAGGCTTCCACACTATTGGGGCTAGGCACTCAAGCTTCATGAAGACTTTCTACATCAAAGAGGTATGTATTCTATCTTGTTACACTCATTGTTTTGTATGCTAGATTAGGATAATACCTTGGATGTTCATATTTGCATGTATAATAGAGAAAACATAGATCCAAGGTATTTAGGGTTGCATGTACACTTAGGAGTGTTAGAATGCTCAAAACCCAACACATTTCTATATATTTGTGCTTATCATATTTTGTGGGTGAAGTTAAGGTCAAAACCTAGCCTTAAATGAGACGAATGTTAGAGTAATTGCTCTAGATTTTTGTATTACAAAGAGAAAGGAATAAAAGAACTCAAAATATCTTCATTGAATTGAAAATGAAAGAACTAACTTGATAAACTAAATTACTAAAATACTGTTGTGAACTAATTTACTAAAATGTCATTCTCCTTCCTTAGTATTCCCCCTCAAGATGTATCGGAAGAATTGATACTCTTCATAAACATCTTGGACATAAAAGGTATAAGATTTGTAGATGTTAATGGCTTGGTAAACATATATGCCAACTGAAATGAAGATCGAATTGGCATGAGCTTTATTATTTTATCAAGAACTTTCTCCCAAACGAAATGAAAATCGATTTTTATATGTTAAGTTCTCTTGTGAAATGTGAGATTAGTAGCAATTTTGATTGCAACATCATTATCATAGAACATCAAAGTAGCGGTCAATATGCGAAATATTGAAATTTGTCAATAATTGTTTCAACCAAGTTAATTCACATGAAATAGAAGCCATGACACGATACTCAGTCGCAATTGAAGAACGAACAATTAGGGTTGTTTCTCAGACTTCCCCGATATTAAAATATCTCCCAAGAACAAATAAAATATGGTGATTGACCATTTCAAATCCATACATCTTCCCGAACTCGAATCACAAAAAGCTTTGAGCTGAAAGTTGGATTGATTGGAAAAGAAAACACCTTGATCGGATCTTTATTTTATGTGTGTTATATCGTAGTAGATGTGTAGCAGAAACCATATGTGTGGTTCTAGGATTGGACACAAATTAAGACAATTGTTGAACAACAGAACCAATATCAGGTCTCGTAATATTGAGGTATTTGAGTCTACCCACTAATAGAGTCTTCCAAAAGATCTCCATCAAAATCATTCAATGTTTGTCTTGGTTCCATTGGAGTTGTGGCAGGTTTTGAAGCTGATAAACCAACATCATCAACTAGTTGCAATGTATAATTCCCTTGGGATAAAAGAAACACTTTCATTAGATTTAGCTACTTCCAATCCCAAAAAGTAACCCAGAGCACCCAAGCCTTTGAGTTTAAAAGCATGACTCAATTGTAATTTGAGTTTAGCAATTTCTATTGAAGAGGACCCATTTAGAATGATGTCATCGACATACACCAAGAATGAAACATAATTTTTATTTTGTCTCTTGTGAAATAAAGAGTCATCAGATTTGGATTACTCAAAACCCATTGTGATTAGGAATTGAGAAGATTTTTCAAGCCATTGACGTGCATCTTGATTTAATCCATATATGGATTTGTGCAACTTACATAGAAGTTTGGATTTGGAACTCCCCTTGAATATTATACCAAGTGGTATATCCATGTAGACCTCCTTATGTAATGTTCAATTTAGGAAAGCATTATTCACGTCTAACTGAACCAAATCTCATGATTTATCAACAGTTATGGCAAGAAGCATTTTCACAGTCATAAGTTTTGTAACAAGTGAACATCTATAAAAAAATCAACGCCTTCTTGTTGTGTAAATCCCTTAGCAACCAATCACAATTTATGTCTTTCAACTTGACCATTTGATCCACATTTGACTTTGTAAACGCAACGTTAACTACATCCTAGAGAATTTTTACCAAGAGGTAGGAGTATAATTGACCAAGTGTTATTAGCCTTCATATCATCTAGTTCAGATTCCATTGCATGCCTCCGTCCTTTGAATTAGATGTATTTGGCATATGAAGTTGGTTTGATATTAGATGAAACACTCATAAAAAAGCTTTATGTTGAGAAGAAAGATTTTCGTATGAAATATGTTCTTGTATAGGATACGAACATCTTGTATCTTTGACTACATTGCAATGAAATTCTCATAGATATGAAACTGGATTGAGTGGACAAGATGATCGACTTATAGGTGGTAGAGAGTCTTCAATTGGTGGTTCATCATCACAGATATTAGTTGTTTGAACAGGAACTAACTAAGATTAAGGAACTTCAAAATTTTCTTTTAAAACAACTAATGGCAATACAATATGAGAAAATGGATCTGCTGACTTCATGATGAAGCCATTTTGAAATGGAAAGATAGCTTCGCGAAACATATTATCACAAGAATAAAACATATTATTAGATGTTAGATCCAAAATTTTGTATGCTTTCATCTCTGGTGGATACCCTATAAACACACAAGATGTGAAAGTAAATACATATGCAAAACAACCAAGTCTCAAATATGAATAAATTGGTTATTTGCCATATAATTTGAAGAATGGATACTGATTATGAAGTAATTTAGATGCAATTCCATTGATGAGATATGTGGCTGTAAGTATACATTCAGGCCGAAATTGATTAGGTAAAGCAGCTTGGAACATTTATGCTCGTGTAACATACAATAAGTGTTGATGCTTATGTTCAACCACTACATTCTATTCAGGTCTTGCAACACGTGATCTTTGATCTAAAATGTCATTCTCATTAAAAGTAGAGGTGAAGTCTAGTTCCTTTGCATTATCTGGTCGAAATTTCTTAATACTCTTATTGAATTGATTAAAGATCAAGTTATAAAAACTGGGAATGATATCTTGTACATTAGACTTGTTTTTTAGAAGAAAAACCCATGTGTATCGACTATAGTAGTCAAATATAGTGGCAATGTAAAAAAAACTCCAGAGAACTAGTAACAAGAAAAGGGTCCCATATATCACAATGGATCAAATCAAATTATTCATTTCACGTATTGTTCATAGAAACAAATGGAAACTACATATCTAGTTGATCTTTAACATATACAATTCGTTTATTGGAAGGATAACCTAAGAGTTTATGCTATGCATCAAGAGTAACAACATAATCCTTTGATTTGTTTGTGCCCTAATTTGATTCAGTACATAATAATCATGCAACTCATCAACCCTGTCAATCATCTTCTTGTTTTGGGTATCCTATATAAAAGCATGATCACAAGTGAACTGAATCATCAACTTTTTGTTAAAATATCATCATGAGCCCAATAGAACCAATATTATTATATAGACAAAGTTAGCTTGCTCTAGAATGCTCTTGAAGATTGTAGAACAATATGGAAGACTATGGAATATTACAAAATATATCAGAGGAGTCTATAATACTTTAGAACAACATGGAAGACCCTGGAAGGTTATGGAACATTATAAAAGATGTTTGATCATCCTAGACCTCGATAGGACATGGTAGAATCTTTGAGAAACATATAGAAGCTTATAGAGTATGATAGATAGTTCTAAAGTTATCTAGTACGTAGTAAGTGTATTATAGTATTTAGAAGCTTCTTAAGAGGCCTACAAATAGGTGTGGAGCTCATTTGCCTCAAATCAACCATGAAACACTCAAAGTAAACAAATTGTAGTAGTCTCTCAAAGTGTAAGTTCTTCTTAAATGGTCTTAATAAAAGTATAGTTATTTCCCATATAAAGAGTTATGTTAAAAAATATGGTATCAGAGCAAGGTTTCTTGATAGCGAGAACGAGTGATTCTCTTTCTATCATGAGTAGTATATGAGCCTGCAAGTTTAGTTTTGAAACTAGCTTGTTTGCTATTACCGAGGTAGTACCAACATGATGGGTGATCTTCAAGTCATCGGTGGAACCAAGAAGCTCAACAATAAAAACTACAAAAAGTAGGCAGCATGTATGACGTCCTACTTACAAGGACAAGACTTAGGGGGTCGTTGGTAGAAGCGAAACTACGCCACTAGAGGAAGATATTAATGGCGCTCTATGCAAATGGAAAATCAAAGCACGCAAAGCAATGTTTTCCTTGAAGACCACAACCGAAGAAGATATGTTGGAGCATATTTGGGATGAGAACATTCTGAAAGAAGCATGGGACACGTTTGTGACCCTTTTCTCAAAGAAGTATGATACGAGACTACATATTTTAGAGAATGATCCTTTATCCATCTCATAACATGACATGACGATTTCTCAATGTTTCCATAAGGTCAAGTCGATACGTGGGTAGATTACTAAACCAGATCTGCAATCCGTCATTGCAGAAGCCCTAGTGAAGAGGATCATCATCCATGGATTGAGGCCAGGATATAAAAGCTTTGTTACTATTGTACAAGGATAGCTAGCTCAACCATCACTTGTAGAGTTTGAGAATTTGTTGTCCAGCCAAGAAGTTATGGTTACGTAAATAGCAGGCATCGTGTTGAAGAGTGAAGATGAGGCGCTCTATACAAGTAAAAGTTAGAGGAATTTTAAGGCATCGGCTAAAGAAGGATACAAAAATGCTGACAATGGGAAGAATCATCAAGGAACCTCACAACCATGGAGATCTCAAAAGACCAACAATAAGAGTTCTCGGGGGAGGAGGTTCAAAGGCAACTACAACAATTTTGGAAAGCGGGGCCACATATCCAAGGATTGTTGGCCAAAGAAAAAAGTATATTAAAAGCAATGTAGTAACTCCCAAAAAGGAAATAGAGGATGAATGGGATGCCGAGGCATTATATGTCATAGAAGAAAACAAGTTGGCACTCATGGAATTGATGGGAGAGCATATAAACTATGAAAATGACTAGATCATTTATTTAAGATGCTCCAATCACATGACTAGTGATCAAAACAAACTACAAGACATGAAGGAGTATAAAGGGAGTCGGATGGTACTTATATCCAATAATGTACTACTGTCAATTTCTCAGATTTGAAAAATGATGATCATGTCTGGTAATAAATCTAACATGGTGTCACTGCATAATGTCTATCATGTGCCAGTATAAAGAAGAACTTGTTATCAATGTTGCATCTAACATCATACGACACCTACTTCTGGTTTGGCCCATAAGATGAGAAGGTATATCAAGATCTTAAGATCTCATAAAAGACAAAAATGGAAGGACGAAGAGTGGAGTATGTCTATGTGCTCTCGAAAGAGTTTGCATATATAGACAATACTCAAAAGAATGAGACAACTGATCTATGGCATGCATGAGTAGGACATGTTAGGTATCACAAGTTGAAGGTAATGATGGAGGTATCCAAGCTCAATGACTTACCTCAACTTGAAGTCAAAGAAGATGTTGTTTGTGTTGGATGCTAGTATGTTAAAGTTCATCAATTACCATACAATGAGTCAAATTTTAGCGCAAGGAAGCCATTAGAGTTAATTCACTCGGATGTTTTCGGTACTTTCAAATAGACATCAGTTAGAGGGATGCGGTACATGGTGAAGTTCATTGGGGATTATTTAAGATATGTTAGGGGTTTTTTCATGAAAGAAAAATATGAAATGTTCTCAAAGTTTCTAGAATTCAAGACGAAAGTCAAAGGATAAGTAAGAATGAAGAGTTGATGTCTACACTCAAATAATGGATGAGAATACAACGTAGAAGAATTCGATCACTATTTGTAAGAATTTGGTATACTTCATCAGTTTACATGTGCTAAGTTACTTCAACAAAATGATGTAGCTAAGAGAAAGAATCGACATCTTGCAGAATTTTTTCGAAACACGCTACACGCGAAGAATATCCCAGGAAGATTTTGGGCTAAAGCAATGTGAACTATTGCCCAGATCAATAAACTTTCCCAAATAAGGTTAGGTTTCATTTCAGCATTTGAGTCACTGTGGAACATGAAACCTATTATTAGCTACTTCCGAGTATTTGACTGTTTTTGCTATGTATTTGCCTAGCCATTTATTTAGAAAGATTGACAAAAAAGCAGTCAAATTTAGATTTCTTGGATACAACAATCAAAGAAAATGATGGAGATGTTATGATCCAACATGTGGTAGATGTTACAACTCTAGAGATATAGTGTTTAATGAAGCATCTTCATGGTGGTCCTCAGAGAAGAAAGTCTCACCAGACTCAAAAATTATTGAAGAAATTCTAAAACAGAAGATGGGGGAGCATACTGCATACATTTGGTCTAGTGTTGATACGTTGGAAGATCCAAGTGACACTAATTTCACTAAGCATGAAGTAACTCAAACAGTTGACGTTGCTGATAAGGAAACCCCGCCTCCAAAACTTTGAAGGACGGAATGAATCCGAAAGCCTAAGCCTAAGTATGATAATGTAGCCACTTTAGAAAACAATGTTAAAGTGCTAGAGAAATATGAAGTGGAAGAAGAAGTTACAACCTTATAGCGGAATCAAACATGGGAACTAGTATCAAGACCAAGAGATATAAGACCCATTTTTTGTAAATGGGTTTATAAAATAAAGAGTTACCTAGATGGATCAATTGACAGACACAAGACACGTTTGGTGGCTTGAGGGTTCTCATAACAATATGGACTAGACTATGATGAAACATTTAGTCTAGTGGCGAAGATAACTAGTATACAAATGCTACTTGCACTTGCAGCTAGTAAGGATTGGAAATTATGGCAGACGGATTTGAATAATCCTTTCTGGCATGGAGAATTGGACAGCGAGATCTACATGAACCAACCAAATGGATTTAAGAATGCAGTTAATCCCAATCAGTTGTGCAAGCTAAGAATCACTCTTTACGAATTAAAGCAAGCACCAAGAGCCTGGTATGGTAAGTTTTTTTGGATTTCTTACCCGAAGTGTTTATTCAGTTACGCATGTAGACTCAAGCTTGTTTGTCAAAGAAAAAGAAGTTAAGTTGGCATTTGTGTTGGTCTATGTGGATGACTTGATCATCATCGGGGATAACGAAAGAGAAATCTATCTAACAAGAGAAAATCGATCTGTGTCATTCCAATTGACAGAGCTGGGAGAGATTTAACACTTTTTAGGGAAAAAAGTTGATTGCACAAAGTAAGTGTTGTTCATATGCTAACAAAACTAAAGAAGAGATATACTTCAAAAGTTTCGCATGTTGGAGTGTAAGCCAATATCAACACTGATAGAATCAAATGCCAAGTTTTGTACACATGAAGGAAGAGAGTTGGTTGACAGATGACTGTATTGACAACTAGTGGGTAGTTTTAGTTGGATTAGGGTGTCTTAGACCATAACTGAATTTGTATAAAGTTGCAAATATAGTCAAAGTCCTTTTATGTTCCCATAGAACTAGTAATTGTGTAAAATGACTTTTAGAGAGAGAGAGGTTGATTACTGGTTTATTATATCATTAATAAATAACAATAAATAATTTGTTAATATATTATGAGATTAATGTAATAATTGGAAATAACATTGTTTAATTAATAATTAATCAAAAATTAATTGAAATTACTTTTATGATTATTTGGAATTAATTAAAAGTGCAATGGCTGAATTGTAAATGTTTAATAGTTGAACAATAGATGCACTTCTAGATTGTTTCTAAGGTTGGATGATTTCTTGGAACCTTTTAAGGCTTTCTAGAATATTCCTGATTGTTGATATGGATAAGGATTCGAATAGATTAATATATTATTAATTTAAATTTCAAATCATGGATTATCTTTGTGATACCCTAGCTATAAATATGACCCTTTGGCTCATAATTTTTGTGGTCCTCACTACCTAGATGTTGAAGAATGAAATTTCCTTCTCCTCTCCTCTCTTCTGAAGTCTTCTTATTAGTATGGTTTGGGTACAAACTATTCGAGGCATTAGATTTCTAGTGCTTGCTTTCCAAGGCTTTTGACGAAGAATTTAATTTCGTTATTTGCTATAATAATCAAAAGGTACATTAAACCTAACTTTCATGTATTTTCAAAATTACCTAGGGTTTAATAGGGTTCTTGATGTTTATAGTTTATTGTTATCAATATAGAAAACATAGATCCAAATAGGTTGCATGTGAACTTAAGAGTTAAGTATTTAACTTCCTCATGCATAGAGTTGTAACCTATAAACCATTAGTGGATAACCATGCAATTTTTAACACATTTCCACTATGTGCCATTGAAGTTTGCAATGAGTGCAATAAGGACGATCCATTCTCATGTTGTTAGGAGTAGGCTTGCGAACATTGGATTTGGCAGCAAATGTCATTGAATTGGAATTTTAATTGTCAATTGAAATTAATTTCTATATTTCTTCTTTAGTAACCAAGGAAAACACTCGATCAGTTGTAGGAAAAGGATCTATTAACCAAATTTGTCCTCTAGTATTAGAATATCAATCATTCATTCCCATTAAGAAATTCATCACAATCTTTATTTTGAAGTACGTTACAATTTTCTAAACTCCTTGACATTCACACTTCCACATGAACAATGAAGACAATAATTGGATAATTATTGCCATAGAGACTTAAGTTTAGTGAAATAAACACCAAATGAGTCTTGATTTTGAGTGATATGTGTTATTTCTCATCGAATATGGAAAACTCGAGGTCTATTTCTTTTTTTAAAACAATCCTTAAGATCATTCGATATCTCAAAGGCAGATTCTACAAAACATTACACTAGCATAAATTTCCTTTGAAATAGAATTAAGAATCCAAGACATGATAATATTATTATTACGCATCCATGAATTGTACATCACAGAGCTATAAGAACTTAGTTTAGTGAGTGAACCATTAATAAATCCAACTTTATTTTTAACATCAGCATCACTTGACTCCAAGAAGGATAATTCTCCCCAATTAAAGGTTTAGAAACAAGAATTAAACTTGTATTATCAGAATGATATAGGTAGTATTGATGGAGATAATCATCGATTAGAGAAATCGTAGAACCAATTGAATTAGATCCAGAAGCGCCACCGGTTGGCACCGTTTATGTATATGAATGAAATTTGAAATCGTTGATTTTAACGATTAAAATAAAAATGATTCAAGAACAATTAATCGAGACTGAAATAACTGAGGAATGAATAAGAAGATTGAAGTTGATCACTCATTAAGAAATTGAATATAAACTTCAAAACAGGAATGAATCTTCAAGAACAAAAGTGGAATTTGAGCATTCTTGTTGCGTTGATACCATATTAGAAAGAGAAAGGAATGAAAGAAGTCAAAATATCCTCATTGAATTGAAAATGATTACAACCTCTATCTTTTATATACATAAAAAAATTAAATATAACTAATAGAATTTAACTATGTAACGCCAGGGTTCCTAGGTACATTAATTTATATTATAGTTTGTGTTGTGACTCGACGAGTCAGGTCGCGAATGGGTGACGTGGAAAATGGTTACACTCGACGAGTCAGGGGAGTGCACTCGCCGAGTCAAAGCTGTCGAAAGAAACCCTAATTCTCGGGTTTGGGACCTATTTAAGGACCCTTATAGCCACCATTTGAGGCTACCAGACCCCTGAGAGAAACCCTAAGAGTGCTTGAGCGTTTTTGAGAGGAAAGAAGCCATTATTTGATCTTTGTGAGTTAGTTTTGCAAGAAGAAGGTGGTTCCATCCTAGAGGAGACCAAGGAGGTTGCATATCTGTGATCTCAAGCAAAGAACATCAACCGTGAGGTAGTATATCGATCCTTTTCTGTTTTGTTGAAGAATCCATGGACCTAGGGTTTTCTATACCCCTTATTGGGATGATTGTTGGATAAATGGTCCCTTATCATGTTTAGACTTCGGATCTGGACCCATAATGGCCCAGAGAGCTTCATCCATCTTGCATTATGATGAGTTGTGGAAGAAATGGACTTAGGATGTTGCATTTAGGGTAGTTCATCAAATAGAGTTGTTTGGACGTTGCATGAGTATCAAGATTGAACCTTTACATGTTTAATGAGCTTAGGAAGGTCAGATCTATGGATTAGAAGAACAGATCTGGCGTCAGAAGGTCTTTTGAGTTTGAGCATGGAATGAACTCGTCGATTCCATGAGTAGACTCGACGAGTCGGACCGGGTTGTCTCGTGACTCACACAGTTGATGATTCGACGAGTTGGGAGAGTCACTCAGTGAGTCAGAGGGGGATTTAGGGGACTTGAGTTCACGTCTGAACTCGCCGAGTCAACACCTGACTCGATGAGTTGGGTCAATGGGTGGCTATTGACCAACCTTGACCAGAGTTTATTTGCGTTAACTAAAGGGCGTTAGTCAAACTAAGTCATGAAGTTATTAATTAGAGATGTATTTATGCTATAGGAGGAAGCTAGGTCGGAGGATTAAGTGCGAGTGATTATCCGACATCTTCGAGGTGAGTCTTCTCACTACGCTTTACCTAGAGTGGTAATCAGAGTTATGTGATAGTGTATTTTGTATGCTATTTATGTGTTGTGATTTCTATATGATATGTGATATGCATGATTCAGAGTTTACAGAGTTAGGACCCGTGGGTCCACAGACTTATGGGACCATGAGGGTCCCACAGAGATATTCGACTAGAGGGTCATCAGAGTTACAGCCTTGAGTGGCTGATATGTGTCTACGTGGTATTTTTGGGGAACTCACTAAGCATTTATGCTTACAGTGTTTTGTGTATGTGTTTCAGGTACTAGTGATGATCGCGGGAAGGCGTCGACATGATCAGTACACACTTGCAGTGAAGATGTTTTGGGATTCTGGGGATTGTAATTTGTACTTATGTTCAGTGAAAAACCTATGATATACGTTTTAAGAATATGTGATTGGAGTATTTTTATTAATTTGAAATGAAAAAAAAAATTGTTTTGAAATTTGACGGTGTTACAAACTAACTTGATAAAATAAATTACTAAATTGTCCTTATTGAGCCAATTTACTAAAATGCCCTTCTTATTCATTAATAGTAATCGATCGGAATTGGGGGTTTTTTTGTATTTCTTCAAGCTTCATCACATTTGGATGATCCAGCTTATGAAGAACATTTATCACCCTAGCCATAAACCGAACACTTTCTAGATCTTTATTTAAAAACCATACTTTTTTCATCATAACAATTTTACCAATTTCAAGGTCACGTGCTTTATACAATGCCCTATACATTGGATATTTTAAATTTATCAAGACATGAATGAATGGTTACATATTTTTGACTATTTTCTAAAACGACTCTACATTTCTTTGTAAAAACCCTTTCAATGCATCCCATGAAAAGAAGTTGTTCATTGGTAATCCATTGCAAACAGATATCTATTGTTAATCTGTTGCAAACAATTACAACAAGAATATACATATGTATTTGCGTATGTTGCGATTTTGTTGGTTAAGCCCATTGGCAACAGATTATCGACGACTTTGGCCATCGGCAATGCCCTTTTTGTAGTAGTGTAGGTAGGTATGATTTTAGTTTTTGTTATGATATATAATGGGATTTTACTTTATAATTTTGTTAAATATGCTAATCAATTAGCGTCGATATGAGTGACATTAGAGGTTGGTGAATCCCGGAGAATGTAGTTACCCAATCACTCTTGATATAATTGTAAATTTGTAACAGCATCATGACCTCAAAAAATCCCTTGTTATTTTCTTTCTCTGATAAGAATTTTCAAGTAAATAGCTCTCGAAACATTGCATGAACCTTGCATCTATCTTTAATCCTTTTATAGATTTTCGATTTGTTAATATATTTACAAATATAGTTGAAGGACTCTTTTTGTCATTTATGTATAGTTGACCAAGTATTTAGGTGGCGTTTGGTTCGTAGAATTTTTTTTTGAAGGAATGGAATCTTACAAAGGAATTGGAATATGAAGGAAAATGAATTGAAATTTGATATGTGTTTGGCTAACATGAAAATAAATGTGATTTTTGTTTGGTTTGTTGATTTGTCAAAGGAGAGATAATTTAATCAAGTTTTTGATTGTGTTTTGAGAGAAGATTGTGTAGATGATTTGTATAGGGAAGGAAGGTCAATTTTATCTTTTTTATGAAAGATATCTCATGGAATCTATTTTCTAGATGATTTACTAAAGAATTGTAATTCACTCAAATACGGAATATAATTTAATTAAGGAAAACGAATTCCTTTTCTTTGGTAATCCAAACACACTTTCCTATGGATTTTAAATTCATTTTCCTTCAAATTCCTTGAGAATCCGTGAACCAAACGACACCTTAGTCTTTGTATTATCTTTCTTCTGTTTATACTTTTGCTTAAATCAATTCAGATAGGTTCAATCATTCTAATGGTATCAGAGCTTGGGGCTCCAAATCGCTAGGGCTTCCAATCGCTACCAAGTATGTCACCTATCAAAATTTCTAGTTGACTTTTATTGTGTGTTTCATTACCACTACAACAATAGTCGACTCAATCTCTCATCGTCACCCCTATAGCAGCTATCTCTCGTAATAACCTATGAGCAGCCATTATCTCCCCTATTTTCTGGTAAAATCGAACTCACTATTTTTTTCACGAGGTTTCCAAAACATTCTTCAAGTTTCTCATTCCTTTCTTGTATTTCCTTCCTAAATAATGACAACTCCTATTGTCACACCTCGCTTAATCTTACTTACCTTAGATGTATCTAATTATGATATATGGGCTCGACATATGACAAGCTATCTTCAATCTCGGAAACTATGGAGGGTTGTTACAGGTGCTATACCTAGACCAGTTCAAAAAGAAAGGGAAGATCAAGATGCCTTTGACATTAGAGAAGAAAACTGGTTATGTAAGAATGGTGAAATTGTCACCATTTTGTGTAATACTTTAACAACCAAAATCAATCAACAATTTGGGCTTTTGTCACTGGTAAACAAATATGGTCTTTTATTAAAGATAGGTATACCACCACTAATATGGCTCATTAGTATCACCTTTTGTCTGGGATTCTTAGCAAATGTCAACAACCAGGTCAAACCATCAGTGCATTTCTATCTGAAGTACAAGTTATATGGGATCAATTGACTCTTGTGGGATCCACATTCAAATGTCAAAAGGAAGTTGTGATTTCTACTACCATAAAAAATAGCATCTCATGATCTTTCTTATGGTGCTACAAGATTATTATGAGCCTGTTCGAGCTTCTATCTTACATAGGTCTCCTCTTCCTACTCTTGAAGTTGCGATAGCTGAACTTATCTCAGAAGAAACTAGGTTGGTAGTTCCTGCTTCATCCACCAGTTTATCCACTGATGGAGTTCTTGTTGTACCTTTCCACAAAGGCGTTTGAAACTTCACATCCAACAAACCTCAGTTTCCACACAATAGAAAATAATCTCAGTATTCATATTGTCATGATAATGGTCATCAACTATTGTATTGTCCGAACTGTTCTTGTATTTATTTTGTCAAAAGAAACATCCTAGGAACTTTGCATCTAACTGTTTTAAGAATCCAGATAGCATCAAAAATATCACTGCAACAGTTTGTGCTCCAGGTTCTTCCAATCTGACTTCGGGGTCCTCAACAACTTATATCCTGAACACTTTTACCTATAATGATGTAATCGAGCTCATAAAACTAGTTATGTCAAGCTCCTCACCAATCATGGCCAATTCAACAGCTGCATGTAAAGCTTGTTTATTTGATTCTAGTTGTTGTAATCACATCATCTCACAACCTGATGTATTTGTCACAAAAACCATAATTACATATCCATTTTTTGTTACGACTGTTGATGGAACCAGTCTACCTGTTCATTACAGTGGGCATATTTCTACAGCCCAATTGTCCTTACCAGATACACATTACATCCTAAAGCTATCAGTTAACTTAATTTTAGTAGGCCAGCTTTGTGATATGGGTCTAAACACTTTATTCTCTCCTTCTGGTTATTATGTTAAGGATCCCAACACGAAGAAAACAATTGGGATAGGCCATAGAGTGGGCTGGCAGTTTGAGCTAGTCTATCTCCGCAAACCACAACCTTTTGTTCATTCTTCTCTCTCAGCATCTGATGTCTCTCCTAGTGATATAGGTACATGGCATTCGAGATTGGGATATATCTCTTTTGATGAACTTAAAGTTCTTACTTTATCTAGTACTTTGGGTCGATTAACCTGACAAGTTATCTTGTTTATCATGTCAACTAGGAAAACAACATGCCTTACCATTTTGTAGAAATGATGCTAATTTAATTGCTTCCTATGAATTGGTTCATTCAGATGTGTGGGGACCTTCTCCTCTTCCTGTAATGGGAGGGTCAAAATATTTTGTTATCTTTCTTGATGATCATATGTGATTTACTTAGATATTTCTAATGAAAAATAGATCTAAACTACCCCAAATATACATGAATTTTGCACCTATGATCCAAACCTACTTTGCTAAGCACATAAAAGTCTTACGTGCCGACAATGCCATGGAATACAAGGAACGTTCTTTCCTTGACTTCCTCTACCAACAAGGCACCGTATCTTAGTACTCTTGCTCGGGTACTTCCCAACAAAATGGTATAGCTAAACACAAACATCGCCATATCCTAGATACTGTTCGTACCTTACTTATCTTAGCTTAGTGCCCAAAATGTTTTTGGGGCGAGGCCGCCCTTTCAGCAGTCTACACCATCAATCTCCATCCCATTATACTTCTCCATAATCAGTATTCGTATAAATATTTGTATGGATAACCTCCTAACTACAATTTACTCAAAGTAAGGGGTGGTGCTTGCTATGTCTTGCTACAACCACATGAACACACCAAACTTCAACCTCGTTCTTGTCTTTGTTGTATTCTGGGATACGGAATCGAACACAAAGGCTATCGAGGTTAGGATCTTATCTCGAAATGACTTCTTATATCTTGTCATGTTGTCTTTTGGGAAAACAAAATGTTCTCCATTTCAACATGTCAATTGGAATATGATCATTTCCCCCCTTCTTTTAAGGATACATATGTTCAACTACTTTTGGGACAACCATCATCTTTTGTCCCACCTTTGCAGACAATTGTCGATACTTTGTCTCCATCTATGGACACATCTTTTACCACACCATCTTATTCCTCACCATTGCATTTTCCTGACTCTTTTTACCTGTTGATACTTCTCCTTCTATTACACCATCTGATCCTACACCGTTGTAGACATGTGATTCTACTCCAAGTCTTCCTCTATGGACTTTCCCGAAATGTCTGTTTTTCCTGATGAACTTACTACCAAAAATCGTTGATCCACCCGGGTAAGACATATACATTCTCATCTTCGTTACTACAAGTGTTATTCTACTCTATTATTTATCCAACACCATATTCATATAAAGAAGCATCCTCCGGCCTACTTTGGCAAAAAACTATATATTAATAATTATAGGCTCTTAATAAGGCTCATACATGGGACATCGTCCCTCTTCCATCAGCAAAGGGCATCATTGGTTCCAAATGGGTGTTCAAAGTCAATACAAACTCTGATGGTTCCATTAATCGGTACAAAGCCAGATTAGTTGCGAAAGGTTTTAATCAGGAATATGGAATTGACTATGAGGAGACTTTTGCACCCGTCGCCAGGGTTACTTCGGTTCATAGCCTTCTTACTGTTGCTACAATACACCGATGTCCTCTCCATCAGATGGATGTCAAAAATGCTTTTCTCCATGATGATCTCACCAAGGAAGTTTATATGAAAACCCCTCCAGGTGTTCCTCACCCACATGATCATGTTTGTCATCTCAAAAAGGCCCTTTATGGTCTTAAACATGCACCAAAAGCTTGGTTTGAAAAATTCAACACAATTATTCAGTCTTTGGGTTTCACCGCCAACGATTATGACTATGGATTGCTCACTAAAACCACTACATCAGGAACTATTCTTCTTATTCTCTATGTGGACAACATGATTATTATAGGTAGTGATGCTCATGGTATTCTTGATCTAAAACGTTCACTTAGTTCTTATTTTGAGATGAAGGATTTGGGTTTACTTCACTATTTTCTTGGTCTTGAAGTGTTTCCTCATGACACTAGCATTTATTTATCTCAAGCAAAATATGCCTCAGATCTTATTTCATATGCCAATATTACGGATTGTAAGGTTTGTTAATACACCCTTAGACCCTAACTTTCATCTATCACCAGGTGATGGTTCTCTCCTCTCTGATCCTACACTTTACCGTCAGTTCGTCGATTCACTTGTCTACCTGACCGTTACGCCTCTCGATCTTGCATTTTCTGTTCATATCAATAGTCAGTTCATGGCTTTTCCTCGAATGAATCATTCTATTCCAATGGTGTGTATCTTACGGTATATTAAATGTACCATATTCCTTGGTATGTACTTCTCATACACCTCATCCTTAAAGCTATGTGCCTTCTTGGATGCAGATTGGTATGGGGATATCACAGATCGCCGATCTACCATAGGATTTTGTTTCTTCCTTGGTGATTCGCTAATTTCATGGCGTAGTAAGAAATAATCATTAGTCGCCAGATCTAGCACCAAAGTTACATATCGGGCTTTTTCTGACACCACCCAAGAGCTTGTATGGTTGCATTGGCTCCTATCAGATATAGGTCTTTCTCTTTCTTCACCAGTCGTCATATGCTGTGATAATACAAGTGCCATTCAGATTGCTTACTATGAAGTGTTCCATGAGTGCACCAAACACATTGAGATCGATTGCCATTTTGTTAGACAACATGTCATTCGCAATATCTTTACTCTATCCTCAATCTCATCTACTGACCAACTTCACTTGCTGATGTCTTCACTAAAGCTCATCATCCAAGATGCTTCTCTATTCTACTTTCCAAACTTAATTTGGTCCCTCATGAACCATCTTGAGTTTGAGGGGGTGTTAATATATTTATAAATATAGTTGAAGGACTCTTTTTGTCACTTATGTGTAGTTGACCAAGTATTTAGTCTTTGTATGGTCTTTCTTCAGTTTAGACTTTTAGTTAAATCATGTAACGCCCCGGTTTTTCTCGGTATGTTTGGTTATTTTAATTTAATTATCCTTGTAACCTTGGGTTAATTTATTTAAACAATGTCTGATTTCTTATATTATTGGACTCTTTTGATCATCTTGTAAACTCCTTTTATTGAAGTCCATGGGCTATGGGCCTATTTGCAAAGTCCATCTACTAAATAGTACTTAATGTGTTAATTGAGTCATTTGGAACACACACCAGAAAAACACTCTAAACCCTCCCTCTCTCTCTCAAATTGTCCTCTCTCTCTTTCTCTCTCTCTCTCTCTCTCTCTCTCTCTCTCTCTCTCTCTTTGGGATCAAGAGCAACCAAGGGGCTGTTGTTTGGAGCTTAATTCTTGTTCATTTCCAGACTTGATTCATATTGGTATGAACCTCCTTATCATTTCTTACAACTTGATTCATAACCTTGTTCTAGTTTTATGATTTCATCTTCACTTCTTCTCCTTCTTATTTGATTTGTAATTGTATGTTATACATCATCTCAAGATCCTATCTTCACCCCATATATGGTGGATGATGGATCTTGGGGATTACATGTGGCAAAAGATCATGGAAACCCTAAAAGGGAGAATGGTGATATTATGTGCTTTATGCTCATTTTCATGTTGATTATTATTACAATCTTGAGGAAAAATGAAATCCTAATGATAACTAACCCTTTTTAGTACCACCATGATCATGGTGACTAAATTGGGATGATGAACACATCTTAAAAGGTGTTTCAAAGGGAGAAGGATGGATAAGCCAAAAAGGAATCACGGGTGGCTACGATTCTGTTTTCCATCATATCTGTAGTCATTTTGTAAAAATCATATCTTGATCTCTAGAACTCAAAAGGACCCCAAACTAGTTCCAAAAGTTCAAAATTTTAGTTGGCTAACTTTCTGTTAGGACTTCATCTATGGGAAAGAATGGCATCTTTTCTGTTAGGTCTGATCCAGGTCTGTTCTGATATGTCATTTTGTTTTCATCATTTCTAAGGCTTGGAAAAGGATCCAGAGTGATTCAAAGTGTCTATATGTTCCTTATATTATGAATTTAAGATCTGGGGAAAATGGGGTGTTATTTATAATTATAAATTAGTTAGAATGGATCCACACTCCAGATCAGTGGGCAGTCACCAGCTTTTGCTTTTGATGTGATTGTCCACAATGTGAATTTTATATCTGGAGTTTGGGAGATGGTTTTCATTCAATTCCAACTCTGAGACTTTCATTTGTGTGTTATTTACTTCTCTTAATTTTTGTTTGGACGAATTATACTCACAAGTTGGGTAGAATTGGCCAACATCACTTGACTGTATTGTTTGAGATAGAAGTGATACACCATTTTGTAAAATTCATATTTAATTCATCTTTTGGAGTTAGAATGAGTTCTTTATAGTTGTGGAATCCTGAGAAATCATATTTTCCTATAAAATTTAGTTAAAGCTATGTTTCTGTTTTAGATTTTGGAGTAAATCCGTTTTGAACAGAAGGTCTGTTTTAGAGACCTTGCTGTGATTACTCTTTTCTCAACTCATAGCTTCATTACCTCCCTTTCTAATCTTTAGTCCTTCTTAGGTGAGGTTTTGAAGTTTGCTCAAGCTTGGTAGAATTATTTGATTGTTAGCTATCCTTACTACTCACTCAAGGTGAGTTCTCTCACACCGTTGCATTGATGATTGTGTTTGCTAGTTAGCTCATGTGTGATTATTTGAATTTATTATAAAAACATGCTATATAAGTATTGTTTTAATTCGTACATGTGCATTGTATGTAACTAACCATGGATATGGGGACACTACCAAAGGATATGGATTTACCGGTACGGTGGGTAGGTAAGATCACCAACGTAATACTCATCGTGAGGTGCGGTGATTAGGGCCAAGTGATACGGGATCTTCCCGGTGCAGCTCAAACCTACAAGTCCTTCTTGTATTATTGGCGTTGATTCGTTCTTTACCCTTATTATACAACTATAATTGGAAAATAGATAAGGGTTAGTAAATATGCATGTTAGTACAATGTCTGTGTTTGAATTCACTAAGCTTTGTGCTTACGGTTTCCCTTATAACTTTTCAGGTGTTAAGATTAAAGAGGCTAAGGCTTGACATGGATCACCGGGACATCGCTACTAGTTATTTTTGTTGGGACCTTGTTATTATTATTACTTCCACACTTATTTTATATGATTATTAAGTTGCTTGATTATGTTATGACTATTTTAGTTGTTTTAATTTAATTTAAGATGAGTTTTAAAAGTTTAAAATTTTTGCAAAAATTTGGGTGTCACAAATCAACGCAGATAGGTTCAATCGTTCTCATCATGATTAATACACATCAAAAGAGAACTAAAAGAACATTCCCCTCAACGTTCTTCAATTATAAACGTGAAAACAGTTAAATACCCATAAAGATTTGTGAGTTTAACTACACGAATCAAAAACTAAGAACTAAAACAACATCAACTGTTATAACCAGATGAGTAATCAGTGTATAAAATATAAAATGTATAAAATATTCAAATAATCTACTCTCATTAATTTATTGCGTACAACCATTAAAAGGAGCGATTACAACTCGAACTTTTTGATAGGATAAGGAATCATAAAAAACCCTAGACATATAGTTATGTTTTCTCACTCGCAGATTACTAGCATTTTTAAAATGGTATATTGATCTAGTTCTCATATGATTCATACATTTTGTGAAGTTTAAACCATGCGATGGATGATTCATCCATTCTGCTTTTCCTTCAAAGACTTTTATGTTCAATATCTTTCTCGTTCATGGGAATGACGAGCCATCCTTCCTTTTTGTGTCAAAAACACATTTTGGAGATTCTTGTATTTTTCTCTCTAAATAAGGATGAGTTATTTGTTTTTGAAAAACTTATTTACTAGATTGGATGAGTATACTTTCAAACTTACTAATTTAATAAATAAAAAAACTGTTGTGCCCTAAAACCCCCTCACACCGAACGACATAGGCTACAACAGGAAAAAATATGCCATTATCGTCTAAGCCGTTGGCTACACCTTCTTCTCTGGACATAATTCCATCTAGTTGTAGGTATAATTCAAAATATGGAAAGTACATTGCATAAGGAAAGTTGGTAGAAGAGTAAAATTAGGATGTTTTACTTGGTCAATATGTCTAGGAAAGTTTGTATCAAATTACGTTTTTTTCCCTATAAATAGGCTTATTTGTTTCATGTATGGTTCTTTTTTCTTCTTGTTACTTTGTGCTTCATTCCTATTCATAACAGATGGTAAAAGAGAGACTATACCAACAATTGGTATCCAGACGAATATGGTCAGATGTTGTACAAAGAAGGATTGGTTACCCTTTAATACCCAATGTTGTCTAAGACAAATTACGCCGCATATTTAATTAAGATGAAGATCTATATGCAAGCCTAAGAGGTTTGGGAATCTATCGAGCCGAAGAACCCACAAAACTCGATGGGTGTCAAAAGAGACAAGATGGAAATGGTTGCCATCTACCAAGCAATTCCGGAAGAAGTTTTATTGACAATTGCAGAGAAATAATCGGCAAAAGAAGCTTGGGAAACACTCAAGACGATGTAATTGGGAGCAGATCGAGTCAAAACAGCTAAAGTTCAAGCTGTCAAAGCCGAATTTGAGATGATAAACATGAGCGAATCGGAGATTGTAGACGATTTTTCTGCAAAACAATTAGCCGAATTGTGAGCAATATTCATGCACTTGGTGAAATAGTCAAAGAATATTATACTTTAAAAAATAAGTTATGATTTGTACCCTCCAAATTGGTACAACTTGTATCCACAATTGAACAATTTGGAGATCTAGAATAGATGACTTTTGAAGAGGTAGTCAGAAGATTAAAAGCTAATGAGATTCGTATTGTGGTTCATATAGAACCCGAGGAGAAGAAACTACTCTTAACGCATGAAGAGTGGTGGGGGTAATGAAGATCATTTAAAACAATAAAACAATAATTATAACAATAATTGAGGGAGTGGAGCACAAGGATGAGGAAGAGGAAGAGGTGGTTACAACAACTCAAACAAAGGACGAGGTAGTCGTAATCAATAAAATTGAAACATCCCAAAAATATGGTCCATAAATTTTGTTTTAAAATCATTTAAGAAAAACCATAATTCATCAAACATCACAATAAAATCATAAGTTATGTATATCAAATCATCATACAAAATATTGTATCAAAATCATGTAAAATATCAGAGTCTAAACATCCCAAGCTGAAAGAATGGTGTGTGCACTGCAATCATCTCAAGCTCTTCCCATTGTTACCGGAAGTACCTGAAACCAAAACTGAAAAGTGTATGCACGAAGCTTAGTGAGTCTCCCTAAGCTACCCCACACCATACACATAACATATAACATGCAGCTGGGTGATACGGGCCTCGCCCACAGTCAGGGAGATACGAGCCCTCGCCCACACTCCGACTACTACGAGATACGAGCCTTGCCCACACTCAGTTATCTCAGAGATACGGTCCTTGCCCACACTCTGCTAACTAGGAGGTACAGGCCTCGCTCACTCAGCTAGCTTGGAGGTACATGCCTCGCCCACACTCTGCTATTTAGGAGATACGGGCCCTGCCCACACTCCGTTAACTAAACATACATACCAGTATCACACAAACAACAACTATAACTATAATCTACCAATTCATAAACATACTCAGATAATACTAAGATACGGGCCCAACCCACACTTAGCTACTATTCACAAACAACTCTAAGATAAGGGCCTAGCCCACACTTAGCTACTAAACATGAATCATTCTAAGATACGGGCCTAGCCCACACTTATCTACTCCACACGGGCCGACATTGGTGGCTTCGACCCATTGCTACTGAAGGAAACTCACCTCATATGCTAACTGTGAAATCACGTGTGAGGAATCTCCGACTGCTGCTCCAACGAATCCCTAGCTACCATTATCACAATAATCACTTAGTCAAAATTTGATAATCCTTCTAAGGGTAAAATGACCATTTTACCCCTGGTTAAAGTCAAAATTTTGGTCAAAGTCAACATTCTGGGTTGACCCAACTCGTCGAGTTGACCTATCAACTCGCCGAGTTCTATAACTTAAAAATCCTGAAATCGGGATCCAACTCACCAAGTCACCCCTCTAACTCGCCGATTTCCCAGGCTGCTCATAGATGCGATTTGGTGAATCAACTCGTCGAGTCCCTTCGCAAACTCGTCGAGTCCTACCTTGTTCAAAAATCGGGACAACACAACTCAATTCGTCGAGTCTCATTTTGGACTCGCCGAGTTCCTTAGTCTGTTTGCGCCATCTTAAAGTATTAAGTCCCTACTCTCCAGATCCAAACCCCATACTTCATCTACATGCTGGAAATGCCCTTTTAAGGGTAAACTTTCCAACTTTACCTATCAATAGTCCTTCTTAATGGGTTCATCTCAAACCCTAGTTGTATAGGACCTAGATCTTTATCCAAAAGCCTTATTACTCCAAACCAAAGGATGAAAACCGAGATCTAGGTCATAGACACCAATGAACATATAATGTCTCAGAATTTCCTTCCATTCATGGCCTTTTGGGGCTTAAAAGTCCATCATAACATCTTAAAGCTTGCATGGGGATTCCATGGTCATAAAGTTCGCACCTTTATGCCATGAAACCCCTTCTAAACCCCAAATTTGAAAAGTAAGTCACTTGGGACATCCATTTCCCAAGGATTAAGCTTCTTGGACCAAAAACCCTCATAAAGTGACAATAAGGAGATCTAATAAAATAATCGACAAGTTAAGGACTTGATTACTAGAAAATGATGAGGATGGAAGGAAGTCTCTGGATCTACTATCTTATCCTTGAATATTCTAGCTCCTTCTTCTTCCTTAAGCTTCAAGAACACACAAAGATCACTCAAAATGGTTCACAAGCTCACAAAAAGCTCTGGGGTTTCGAGGATTGGGGTTTGGGACTTGGAGGCTGGAAATGAGGCCATAAGGTGGGGATTCAGATGCTTAAATAGGGTGAAAACCCCGGAATTAGGGTTTGACTCTAGCAGACCTACTCACCAAGTTGAGGGCTCTCAACTCCTCGAGTAGATTGCTTAAAAACCCCACGGCCAATCTCGGTTATACTCGACGAGTCTGGGGCTTCCAACTTGTCGAGTAGCTCTATAAAAATGAATAAATTATAATTAAATGTGTACCAACAATCAGGCGTTACAAAAATAAAGGTAATAATGACTCATATCATTCTCAAGATAATCCTAAATTTCAATGCTATAATTGTCAAGAATTTGGTAATTACGTTTGTAAGTGAAAAAATCGATGTCATGAGAGGAATCATGAAGCCAACCTAACTCAAGGATAGAACGATAATGAGCTGGAACTTCTTCTTGTAGCCCAAGTAAATGATGAAGTTTACTTGAATGAGGGAAAAGTAAATCCAAATATTAGATATAGTGAACAAATGCCAACCAAATCAAAATGTGGTATCTCGACAATGGAGAAAGCAACCACTTGATTGGCGAAAAGGTAAATTTTGAACCCTTGATCTAAATACTAGAGGTTATATGTGCAACATCATGTTTCAGATCGACCGTGATTTAGGGTTCATGGGCTGCATCTCAGGCATGAGGAAGCCTCGGGGCTGCGACAAGTTACTAGAATTGTAGGTCTAATTCTCACCTTTCCATGGATGTGAGGTTCATTGGAAACATACTTATAACATGGGGACTGTGAAAGTTTGAAGTTTGGGCAAGATAAGTCCCTTAATTGAGAAAGGTGGTAGTTGAGTACATTGGGCGTACGTGTGTGTACGCTTAGTGTACTCATGTGCGTGAATGCTAAGCAAGCCACCTAGTACGCTGGGGGTACCAAATGGTACGTTGGGCATACTAGGCACAGATTGAAAACCCTAAATGAGGGGTGTCTCTATATAAAGAATGTGATGGCCACATTTATGGCCACCATTTCCAGAAACTTAACCCTCTCAAACCCTAATTTCCATCCCTTGAACTTGAGAGTCCATTTATGAGCTTATAAGAGTTCTTGTGGGCTTTTTGGAGTGAAAAAGGAGCATGGAAGAGGATAGAGTTGGGGTCTAGACTATGGATTTAAGCTTTTCTATGATTGGGGCATCATTTGAAGGTATAAAGCTCAAAGCTTTCCCCTCTTTATTTATTTATGCATAGTATGGACCATTTTAGGGTTTTTGGACCCAAATATTGAAGCTTTATGAGTTGTTGAACACCAGAGCATAATATTTGTCCTTTTGAGTGTTTCTAGTAGAGAGGATCCATAAAAATGAGGTCTTGGACGTGAGAACCACCTCATGCGTGAGATATGAGCAATTTTGAGAATAAAGAGTGACAGTTTTTGTGTTTGGGATTTCCTCTATCATGCAAACGCTTAAAGTCATGAACTTTATGGAGTAAGATCCTTTAGGGAGTCCAGATCTGAGATATGAGCTATGGTCTTAATGGGTTAAGACCAAGAGAGTCGATTAAACAAAATTGGGAGTACCCCCAGCGTAATTCCAGTACGCCCCGCATACTGGGTTAATGTCTTCAATGAGAATCTGTGTATGCTTGTGTACGTTGAGCGTACAAAGGGAGGTACGCCCTATGTAACCTTGATGTGGACTTTTGGGGCTAAGTCTCATATTGGGCCATAACAGTTGGGTTTGGAGTATGCGATTGTTGTACTAGAGATTTGGACCAAAGGAAGATACAAATGTGCCTTGGGCCCTTATGTTGGGCTTGCCACTTGGACTTGAGAGTTGGGCCTCAGAAGAGCCCATTTTTTATTGGGCCTTGGTGGGCCCAATGAGTTTTAGGTTTTGATGGGCTAGTTAGTGGACTACATTTAAACTAAAGAGTGAGATTTTAAACTTAGATCTTAATTGGGTAATTGTGGATTTTGGTCCAGTGCTAGAGACCGGTGCATCAGCAGCATCTATAGGAGTTGTTCATCATCCGAGGTGAGTCTTCTCGCTATACTTTACCATGAGTGGTATATGTGTTTGACCGAAGGGTCTTATGTGCTTATTGAGTTATATGATATTATTCATTTTTCTGTGTGATAAATATATTTTATATTTTGTGTGTTTATTGAGATCGGACTGGAGGGTCCAACCCGAGTTGTGCAATTAGAGGGTTTCCACCGAGATAGGACCGGAGGGTCCAAACCGAGATGTGAGATCGGAGGGTCCTATTGAGACACATTGACTGGAGGATCTTATTGAGTTATAGCCTCAAGTGGCTAATGAGTTGTGTGTGGTATTTTGGGGAACTCAGTAAGCTTCGTGCTTACTGTGTTATGTGATATATGTTTCAGGTTCCTCTCAGGATCACGGGAAGGTGCCGACTTGATTGTACACACCAGAGGAAGAGTTATGCTTTGAGCATCCTGGATTATTATTCAAACAATTATGGAGTTGCGTTTTGTAAATTAAAATAATTGGATTTTTGTGAAACGTGTTATGAGAATTATGTGATTTTTAAATGAAAATTTTGTTTGAAAATTTTATAGTGTTACAATGTGAAAGTTGGTGATGGTTTTAGAGTTTGAATAGAGGGGAGGGGTTTGATTTGGTTCAAATGCAAGAATTTTGAAATGAGAATTCAAAAAGAGGTATATTATATACCAAGGTTATGTAGCAATATTATGAGCTTTGGCCAATTAGCTCCACATGGTGATCAAATTGTAATGCTTGGAATTTATTTATGGATTCATGATCCACAAGAAAAACTATTGTTAAAAATTTCAAAAATCAAACAATCATTTGTACAAGGCCATACTTGAAGAGGAAGTTTCAAAGTGCTTACTTGCAAAACAAGGTGAGGAATCTTGGCTTTGGCACAAATGGTTTGCACATGTCAACTTCAATGCATTAAAGAACATGGCAGATACAAGAATGGTGAAAGGCTTGCAAAAAGTCCAGGTTCCTAAAAGCTTGTGTGAAGCTTGCTTGGTCTCTAATCAAACTCGAAAATACGATCCAAAGCATACCAAATTTAAAGCTAAAGAACGACTAGAAATTAGGCATGGAGATCTCTATGGTCCGATCACACCACCAATTCCATTCAAAAATAGGAATTTTATGTTGAAAAACAAGGATGCCACTTTAATTGTTTTAAGAAATTTAGAGCACAAGTTTAAGTTGAAGCACGTTTTAAATTAAAAGTACTTTGAACTAATCATGGTGGTGAATTTTTATCATCCCAATTCACTATATATTGTAATGAAACTGGACTGAAACGCCGTAATAAAACACCTAACTCCCCACAACAAAACAATGATGTAGAAAAACACAACTAAACAGTAGTAGAGATGGTAAGAAGCAATCTAAAAGGGATGAACATTCCAGATTTCCTAGGGTATGAGGCCGTGAGTCGCTCAGTCTACATCTGAAATTAAAGAACAACAAAAGCATTGAAAGAGTCACCACCTTATGAGCTATGTACTGGTCGCAAACCAAATATTGATAATACGAGAGTGTTTGGTGTGTTGCTTACACAAAATCGTAGGCACGTATCTAAAAACTCGATGATAGAAGCAAGAATCTACTACACTTAGGAGTAGAAAAGGGTACAAAGGGTTATCGACTACTTGATAATGAAACTAGAGCAATTCGAGTGGGAACAGATGGCATATTTCTAGAAGATGCTAAGTGGGAGTGGGACCTAAAACAAACTTCAAATCCATGACAAATGAAACATTCACCATTGATATCATGCTTGATCTCAAAGCTCAATAGGAAGAAGATATCCATCTATTTTTTGATGAAGAATATACACCACAAGGTAAGCCGGTTACACCTCAATCATCACTTGATAGTTCATCCAAAAGTGAAGCTCCACAAATATATCATAGTTTGGGTAATATTTATGAAGAAAGTGATGAACTTATGTTTTAACAAGATGAAGAAGAACTCGTAAAGTTATCAAGTGCAAGTGAAAGTGAAGAATGGATGGAAGCTTTGAAAAGTGAGTTAAGTGAAATTGAGAAAACTAAAACATGGATTTTAGTTGAGTTGACAAAAGATAGAAGACCAATTGGTTTGAAATGGGTATACAAGATCAAACGAGACACAGATGGAAAATATTAAAGTATAAAGTGAGGCTAGTTCCTAAAGTCTACATACAAATTCAAAGGCTAGTCGCTAAAGGCTATGTACAAAAACAAGGCATAGATTTTGATGAGGTGTTTGCACTGGTTGCTTGTTTGGAAGGCACTCAAATCATACTAGCTCTTACTGCTTTAAATGGATGGAATCTGTAGCACCCCATTTCAGGTATGTAATTTAAATAAAGTATTTTTCCTTTCTTAAGAGGTACTTGATAAGTCAGCAGCCCAACTCGTCGAGTAGAAGTGGGATTTGCACGCGTCTTTAGTAGGCGACTCAACAAGTCTGTATCCCCGAAATCGGCGAGTTCGCTAGTCTGGATGAAACCCTAAATCACAGTGTTTGCACCATATTTAAATGTCATTATAGCCTCCCACCCCAGCCTCCAGCACCTTTAGAGCATTTCTCTGTAAAACACTAGTCCTTATTGTTGAGCTTGAGTGTTTTGTGATAGCTTCGGAGTTGTAGAAGAGAAGGAAGGAGAGAGGATCAACAGAAGAGGAAGGAGATCCAAGAACTAGCTTCCATCTACTTCATATTCTGGTAATAAAGTTATTACCTTGATTATTTTTCCATTAAACCCTATTTTATGCTTGTTTATGTCTCTTTTGGAGCCTTATATGATTCAAACTAGAGATTTTAGCTCTCCTTAGGATGGAGACCATAGATCTAGATGTTATTGAGCTCTAGGAACTAAATATAGCTACCTTTATGCCAATATAGCCTTGTTCCAAGCCCTAAGTGCTTAGTGTTGGATGATTTTGGTGTTTTAACCCTGACTAGAATCGATTGTATAGAAGTGGTATGCAGGAGACTCGACAAGTCCACATCGTGACTCGATGAGTCCAAGGCAATCTTCTTGCCTCAAGAACAAACTTGATGAGTTGTTCATACAACTCGGGGAGTCACAGTCTGGGCGTGTTCATATGATGAAGGAAAACTCGACGAGTTGTTCATACAACTCGGCGAGTCGGATGAAGTTAGATTTGATGTTAACTCGGAAGAAGAACTTGTCGAGTTGTTGCCAAACTCGACAAGTTGAAGCGAGTATAGGATTAGAAAAGGTGTTAAGCACTCGATGAGTTGGCGGCCCAACTCGGCGAGTCCGGTCAACTGAAAGTTGACTTTGACTAGGAGGTTGACTTTGACCAGGGGTAAATTAGTCATTTTACCCAGGGAACAGCTATTAGTATCTAATTTAGTGTCTATGGAATTTGTAGCCGGGGAGTTCCGGAGCAGCAGGCAGCCAGTTTCAGATTTAGCATCTCAGTAGCCAATGTTACGAGGTGAGTTTTCCTTCCAATAGGAATGGGTCTACGGCCACAATGTAGGCCCGTTTAGTTAGCAGTAGTCCCAAACTTTGGTCCGATGCAGTAGTTCAGTGTTTGATGTCTTTGTGATTCAAGCATGTCTTTGTGTTATGCGTTCCAGATTTTCATCCGATGTAGTATGCAGTATATGTGTTTATGCTAGTAATTACGATTATGCTACGCTATGTTCAGTCAGTTTCGGACTTCGGTCCGATGCAGAGGGCAAGGCTCTGGTTAGTTCCAGACTTTGGTCTGATGCAGTTTCCGGACTACGGTCCAATGCAGAGGGTAATGCCCTTGTTAGTTTCGGACTTCGGTCTGATGTAGTTTTCGTACTTTGGTCCGATGTAGTGGGCAAGGCCCAGTTGCTTTATACGTTATTGCATGGTATGTGGTAGATTGGGGGAGCTCACTAAGCTTTGTGCTGACAGTTTCAGTTACTTCTACAAGTAAAGGGAAGAGCTCGGGATGATGGCATGGCACACACCACAACTTTAGTATATCCTGGAAGGTAGTATTGGCCCGTACTACTGAAAGTAGAGGATCCGTACTGAAATCGAGGAAGGTTGAGATGAGACCAGGAAACTGCAGTAGTAGCAATCCCTCAAGATGTATTTGTATTCCTGATGTTTGTCGTTGTGTGTTTTCAAAATGGTGGTTTTACACCCTAGGCCATCAGTCGGCAGTTCAGGAGCCAGCGAGGGATCAGGATCAGGCTCGGGGGTCGAGTATCCAGATGAGTAGACCAGGGAGTTCCTCTCCTCGGAGGTTACTCGTATCATACTTGAGTAGACTCATGTGATCTTCAGTACGATCAAGGAGGTTATTATGGAGTTGATGGATGAGAGATTGAGCACATTCCGTGCTGAGGTGGCGGCCATGATGGGGTCACGCACACTCACCTTCGGGGAGTTCCGGGCTTGTGGAGCTCTAGAGTACCATGGGGCACGGGACCCCATAGCGAGTACTAGATGGTTGGCAGATGTCGCCAACGCATTCCGCACCAGCAGATGTCCCGAGGGGGGACAAGGTCAAACTAGCATCCTGTCTTCTGAAGGACATGGCATGAGATTGGTGGGAGGAGATCGGGCATGTCATTAGGGATGATGCAGCTCTTGACGTGATGACCTGAGCTGATATTACTACCAGGTTCAGAGCTGAGTTTGCACCGGTTATTGAGGTGCAACAGTTAGCTAAGGAATTTCAGTATCTCACCCAGACTACAGAGACAGTGGCGGAGATTACCGCCAAGTTCAGGGAGAGGGCTCTTCTCGTTCCTCAGTACGCAGCTGATGAGGAAATGAAGAAGGCCCGTTATCATGAGATGCTACGGAGTGATATCTGCCAGTTTGTGAGCCGGTCCACCAGTAAAACGTTGGATAATATGATTGCGAGGGCGAGAGAGAGTGAGTGAGAGAGAGAGAGAGAAAGAGAGAGAGAGAGAGAGATTTGGATATGGATAAGAAGAGGAAGCCAGAGGCAGCATCTGGCACACGGACTTTGGGAAAAAAGGCCAAGGTATCAGATCATAGATCTAGAGGACAGCAGAGCCACAGTTGGTGTGGCAAGTGTGGGAGATCGCACGATACGGCGTGCAAGGCAGGGAGTCCCGGTTGCTACAAGTGCGGTCGGACCGGGCATATGAGCAGAGATTGTACATACTCCCACCATTACCGCATCATCTGACCTAATTTACTTCCAATGCAATCAGAGGGGACATAAAAGTCCTAGTGTCCGACTTTGGCAGTAGTAGGGAAGGTGGCGACACCTGCCCCTACTACTTTGAGGATTACAGATGGTCGCTAGGTTCGGGTTGAGGTGCCAGTGGCAAAGAGTAGAGTTTTCCAGATGACAGCAGAGGAGGCACGAGCAACTCCTGATGTGGTCACGGGGTCGTTTTTAATGAATGGCATTTTAGCTACAATATTGTTTGATTCGGGGGCCACCCGGTCATTTGTTTCACTTGCCCTTAGCAAGAGGTTCAGTCAAGCTCCGGGGGAGCTGGATTGTCCACTCGAGGTTGAGATAGATGATGACAGGACCGTCAGGGTCGCGAGAGTGCATAGGGAGTGTTCGTTGTAGTTATTTGATGAGCAGTTTTCAGTGGACTTGGTTCCTATTCCCCTGAGAGGGAATAAAGTTATAGTGGGAATGGATTGGCTGAGCCCCAATGGGGCAGTGATTGATTATGAGTTGCAGTTAGTAAGGGTTCGCACTCCCAGTGGGGGAGAGTTAGTGATTCAGGGAAAGAGGCCACAGCACGGACCAGTTCTTTGTTCAACAGCGAGAGCGAGGCGCTACGTTCGTCAGGGTTGCGCAGGGTACATCACCTATGTTATAGATGCCCGGGAGAAGGGTAAGGCGACAGTAGATGATGTACCAGTAGTGAGAGAGTATTCAGACGTATTCCCATAGGAATTGCCTGGGATACCTCCGGAGAGACAGTGTAACATCCCGGAATAGCAAGAGTAGAGTTGAAGGACTAAAAATGTAAATTTTGAAGGGCAACTCGGCGAGTCCATGGATGGACTCGGCGAGTAGGGTCGCGACTTGGTCGCGAGTCAAGTGGCCTACTCGGCGAGTCCAAAGATGGACTCGGCGAGTAGGTGCTGAGTGGAGAAAACCCTAAATCCGGGGAATGAGCCCTATTTAAAGAACATTATGTCCCCTCCCCAGCCTCTTTGATCCCCCTTGAAGTCCAGAAACCCTAGAAATCGTGTGTGTGAAAGATCTGAGTGCATTTGGAGCTCGGGGAGGTGTTTGTTGAAGAAATCTTGAAGGAGAAGAGGCTTGGATCATAGGGCTTTTCTTGGGTTCGAGTTTTATTTTAGTTGGGGCATTCTTTTGATGTAATATCTCGTTCTTGGGCTGTGTTCTTCTAGATTCTTCATTGTTGGGTTGTGTGGGAAGCTTAGATTTGTGGCATCTTGAGTTTGAAGGATAGATCTGAGGTTGCTACCTCAGATCTGGAGTGGAGAAGGTCATAAGAGCATTAAATTCCATGTTCTTGTGTTGTTGTTGGAGCTATCTTGTCCCAAACCCCAAACCCTAGAGTAAAAAGGCCTAGATCTCTTTGGATTCACGTAAAGTTTGCCACTTTACGTGATGGATGGGTTATAGGAGGCTAGATCTATGTTTTGGATCAATTGCATGGCCTGGAATACTTCTATGTGGATTCAGACCGGTTGTACTCGGCGAGTCACAAGGGTGGACTCGACGAGTTGCTTGAAGATGAGCTGGAACTCGATGAGTTGGATGAACAACTCGGCGAGTAGGTTAATGATAGTCTTAGACTTGGCGAGTCTGTTCTTGGACTCGGCGAGTCTTGTCGAAGAGTCCCAATATCTTCTGGTTGAGTCGAGAATAGGTGAGTCAAGGGATGACTCGGTGAGTTGGGTGCGAGTGGACTCAGAGTTGTTGGACTCGGCGAGTCATCGGGTTGACTCAGCGAGTAGAGTCAGTCATGGTTTGACTTTGACTTTGTCCAAGGTTGACCAGTTGTCTTCCGGGGGTATTTTGGTGATTTAGAATATATATATATATATATATATATATATATATATATATATATATATATATATATATATATATATATATTGAGTTGAGTGTTTTGGTGTTCAGTGGAGGAGTTCGTGTTGGAGTTCGGAGCAGCGGGATCTTATCCTTTCAGCCGGGAGTTTCGAGGTGAGTTATCCTCACTGTATCAACAGGGTCTAAGGCACCAAGGCTGACCCTTTATTGGATTAAGATTCGGATATGGTTATTATGTTGTTGTTTGATATGTCTGCATCCTAGTAGCTAGGATGGTATATGCTGGAGACCTAGTTAAGGTTGGTTTCCCGATATGTAGAGTGATACTATGCTAGTGACCGGTTAGGTCGGTAACCTGGTTAGGGTAATGATATGCTATATGATCTGCTTGATCGGTTTGTTGACTATGACTGTTATATGATTGTATGTTATGTGCACATGGCTGTTTGGACTGGAGATGGGTTGAGGCGGGTCCTGCTTTGTGCTGTAGGCCAAGATACCCAGGGCGGACCAGTTGTTCCGAACGCCCAGCGAGTGGTCCGGATAGGCTGTAGGCCCCACGAGGGCGGACCGGACGTGCCGAGGCTCGGAGAGTGGACCAGGCCGACTGAAGGCCTGATGCGGGCGGACCAGTCATACTGTAGACTCAGAGAGTGGACCAGGTGGGTTGAAGGCCCGGTGCGGGCGGACCAACCACACTGTAGACTCGAAGGACATGACTAGACTCGGAGGGTGGATCCGGTGGAGTGAAGGCCCGATACGGCGGACCAGTCACACAGTAGACCCGATACGCATGGCTGTTTTATGTTCTGTTATGTTATGTATGCTTATATGTTTTGGACCGGAAGGTCGTAGCCTGGAAGGGCGTATGTGTGGTTTGTATTTTGGGGGTATCTCACTAAGCTTTCGGGCTTACAGTTGTGGTTTAATGTTTTTCAGGTTCTTCAGGAGACTGTGGCAAGGCAAAGGCGTGATCGTACCGTTCCTCGCGTTTATGTTTTATGAAATGGATCTGGGAATATTTTGATAAATAATGTATTGAAAACCTTTTTGTAATAATGTTATTAAAATGAATTGTTTTGAAAAGTTTAAATTATGTTGAAATTTTTGGTCCTTACAGACAGGTTGAGTTTCAAATTGACCTGGTACTGGGTGCGGCTCCGATAGCCAAGGCACTATATCGGTTGGCTCCTCCAGAGATGCAGGAGTTGTCTACGCAGTTGCATGAGATGCTAGACAAGGGTTTCATCAAGCCGAGTAGTTCACCATAGGGAGCCCCGATCCTGTTCGTGAGGAACAAGGATGGATCGCACCGTATGTGCATAGATTACCAGGAGCTGAACAAGGTAATGGTGAAGAACCATTACCCACTCCCAAGGATAGACGACTGGTTTGACCAGCTTCAAGGAGCATCTTGGTTCTCCAAGATTGATCTACGGACAGGATATCACCAGATGCGGGTCAGGGATGAGGATGTGCAGAAGACTGCTTTTAGGACCCGCTATGGTCATTATGAGTTTGTGGTGATGTCGTTCGGGCTCACCAACGCTCCAGCTGTGTTCATGGACCTCATGAACCGCGTATGCAGACCGATGTTGGATCGGTCAGTGATAGTGTTCATTGATGACATCTTGGTTTATTCAAAGACTTAGGAGCAGCATGAGGAGCACCTGAGAGAGGTTATAAAGACGCTAAGGAGGGAGAGTCTGTTCGCGAAGTTCTCCAAGTGCGAGTTCTAGTTGTGCGAGGTGCAGTTCCTTGGACACCTCATCAACCAGAAGGGTATACTAGTAGATCCGGACAAGATAGAGGTCGTGATGCAATGGGAGGTCCCGAGATCTCCATCTGAGATTTGGAGCTTCCTAGGAATGGCAGCTTACTACAGGAGATTCATCCAGGATTTCTCCAAGAGAGCAATTCCGCTCACCCAACTGACCAAGAAGTTGGTTGTGTTTCGCTAGGGGCCTGAGCAGCAGGCAACATTTGAGACCCTCAGACTGAGATTGTGCGAGGTGCCGATTCTTACCCTACCAAAGGGAGTAGAGGATTTTGTAGTCTACTATGACGCTTCCATCACATGTATGGGAGCGGTTTTGTGGCAGCGAGGCCATGTGATAGCTTACGCCTCTAGACAGTTGAATCCTCATGAGGCTAACTATCCGACACATGAATTAGAGTTGGGGTAGTAGTGTTTTCCCTCAAGATATGGCGACATTACCTCTATGGTGTCCGTTGTAGAATTTACACAAATCATAAGAGTTTAAGGTACCTCATGGATCAGCCGAATCTGAACACGAGGTAGCGCCGATGGTTAGACGTGGTAAAGGATTATGATTGTGAGATCCTTTATCATCCGGACAAAGCCAACGTAGTGGCCGATGCCCTAAGCCACAAGGCAGTAGCAGCCCTGATTAGGGATATATGTCTGAGAATGACAATGATTACTCCGTCATTGGAGCAGATTAGAGAGGCACATGTTGAGGGCATGAAAGAGGAGAGGCAGAAGTGTAAGAGGATTGTTGGCTGAGTAGCTTCCTTTGATAATGACATTCGAGTATTGTTGACCCTTCATGGGAGAGTTTCGGTACCATACTGGGGAGGAGTACGGCAGGTGCTGATGGATGAGGCCCACAAATCTCGGTTCTTCATCCACCTAGGGGCGGTGAAGATGTACAGGGATCTTCGACCTGATTATTGGTGGCCCTGCATGAAGCGGGATGTAGCTTGGTATATGAAGAGATTCCTGACCTGCAGGAAGGTCAAGGCGAAGCATCAGAGACCCCAAGGCAAGATGTCGCCGCTAGTCATTCTCGTGTGGAAATGGGAGGATATCTCTATATATTTCATCACTAAGCTTCCCAGGACCACATGTGGAGATTATTCGATTTGGGTCATAGCGGATCAGCTGACCAACAGTGCGTATTTCATACCGATCAAGGAGAGCATATTGGCCGAGAAGCTAGCCGATATTTATGTGCGCAAGGTTGTAACATGGTATGGAGTGCCTGTATCAGTAGTATCGAGATGTTCGGTTCACTTCCAGGTTTTGGAAGCGGTTTCATGACGCGATGGGGACTCATCTTCACTTCAGCACCGCTTTCCACCCTCAGACGGACGGGCAGAGCGAGAGAACGATTCAGACTCTCGAGGACATGCTTCTGGCATATTTTTTTTTTATATTTTGGTGGCAGTTGGGATACGTATCTTCCATTAGCGGAATTTTCTTATAACAACAGTTACCATGCCAATATTGACTGTTAACCTTCCGAGATGCTTTACGGGAGGAACTGTAGGACCCCGATTTTTTGGGGTGTGGTCGGTCAGAGGGTTATCAAGAGCACTGAGGTGGTGCTCAAGACCACAAAGTTGATCCCGCAGGTACATAGTAGACTACAGACTGTGTAGAGTCCGTAGAAGAGTTACGCCGACAGGAGGCATTCGAACTTGGAGTTTAAGGTGGGCGATATGGTCCTCCTAAAAGTGTCACCTTGGAAGGTTGTCATCAGGTTCCGGAAGAGGGACAAGTTGGGCCCCAGGTTCATTGGTCCCTTTAGGGTTTTGGCTCGGGTGGGTCGGGTTGCCTACCTTTTGGATCTTCCAGCAGAGCTTAGCCGGATCCACAACATTTAACATGTCTCTCAGTTGAGGAAGTTTTTAGTGGATGAGTCAGCAGTGGTACCATTGGAGGATATTCAGGTTGATAGCAGCCTGAATTATATCGAGAGGCTAGTTGCTATCTTAGATCGGAAGACGAAGACCTTGAGAAACAAGGTGGTCCTGTTAGTGAAGGTGCAGTGGCAGCACCGAAAGGGTTCAGAGTGGATATGGGAGACTGATGAGGAGATGAGGGATAACTATCCGAAGTTATTTTTAGGATTGGTAGCATCAGACTTCGAGGACGAAGTCTAAGATAAGTCGAGGAGAATGATAGTTCCCTATTTCTAGTATGTAATTTAAATAAAGTATTTTTTCCTTTCTTAAGAGGTACTCGACGAGTCAGTAGCCCAACTCATTAGGCGACTCGACGAGTCTATATCCCCAAACTCGGCGAGTCCGCTAGTCTGGATGAAACCCTAAATCCTAGGGTTTGCACCCTATTTAAACGTCATTATAGCCTCCCACCACAGCCTCCAACACCTTTATATCATTTATCTATAAAACCCTAGCCACCATTGTTGAGCTTGAGTGTTTTGTGATAACTTGGGAGTTGTAGAACAGAAGGAAGGAAAAAGGATCAATAGAAGAGGAAGGAGATCGAAGAACTAGCTTCCATATGCTTCATATTCTGGTAATAAAGTTATTACCTTTCTTATTCATCCATTAAACCCTCTTTTATGTTTTTTTATGTCTCTTTTGGAGCCTTATATGATTCAAACTCGAGATTTAAGCTCTCCTTAGGATGGAGACCATAGATCTGGATGTTATTGAGCTCTAGGAACTCAAAATGATGATGTAGAAAGACACAACCGAACAGTAATACAGATTGTAAGAAGCAACCTAAAAGGGATAAATATTCCAGAAGTCCTAAGGTATGAGGCCGTGAGTCACTCAGTCTACATCCTAAATTAAATAACAACAAAAGTGTTGAAAGAGTCACCACCTTATAAGCTATGTACTGGTCACAAACCAAATATTGATAATACGAGAGTGTTTGGTGTGTTGCTTACGCAAAATAGTAGGCACGTATCTAATAACTCGATGATAGAAGTAAGAATCTACTACACTTAGGAGTCGAAAAGGGTACAAAAGGTTAATGACTACTTGATCATGAAACTAGAGGAATTCGAGTGGGAACAGATGGCATATTTCTAGAAGATGCTAAGTGAGAGTGGGACCTACAACAAACTTCAAAGCCAAGACAAATGGAACATTTACCTTTGCTATCATGCTTGATCTCAAAGCTCAACAGGAAGAAGATATCCATCTATGTTTGGATGAAGAATATACACCACAGGGTAACCCGATCACACCTCAATCATCACTTGATAGTTCATCCAAAAGTGAAGCTCCACAAATATATCATAGTTTGGGTAATATTTATGAAGAAAGTGATGAACTTATGTTTTAACAAGATGAAGAAGAACCCATAAAGTTCTCAAGTGAAAGTGAAAGTGAAGAATGGATAGAAACTATGAAAAGTGAGTTAAGTGAAATTGAGAAAACTAAAACATGGATTTTAGTTGAGTTGACAAAAGATAGAAGACCCATTGTTTTGAAATGGGTATACAAGATCAAACGAGACACAGATGGAAAAATATTAAAGTATAAAGTGAGGCTAGTTCCTAATAGTTACGTACAAAAACAAAGGCTAGTCGCTAAAGGCTACGTACAAAAACAAGGCATAGATTTTAATGAAGTGTTTGCAATGGTTGCTTGTTTGGAAGCCATTCAAATCATACTAGCTCTTACTGTTTCAAATGGATGGACCCCATTTCTGGTATGTAATTCAAATAAAGTATTTTTCCTTTCTTAAGAAGTACTCGACGAGTCAATAGCCTAACTCGTCGAGTGGAGGTGGGATTTGCATGCGTCTTTAGTAGGCAACTCGACGAGTCTGTATCCCCGAACTCGGCGAGTCTGCTAGTCTGGATGAAACCCTAAATCCCAGGGTTTCCACCCTATTTAAATGTCACTATAGCCTCCCACCCCAACCTCCAGCACCTTTAGAGAATTTCTCTGTAAAACCCTAGTCCCAATTGTTAAGCTTGAGTGTTTTGTGATAGCTTCGGAGTTGTAGAAGAGAAGGAAGGAGAGAGGATCAATAGAAGAGGAAGGAGATCCAAGAACTAGCTTCCATCTACTTCATATTCTGGTAATAAAGTTATTACCTTGCTTATGCTTCCATTAAACCCTCTTTTATGCTTGTTTATGTCTCTTTTGGAGCCTTATATGATTCAAACTCGAGATTTAAGCTCTCCTTAGGATGGAGACCATAGATTTGGATGTTATTAAGCTCTAGGAACTCAATATAGCTACCTTTATGCAAATATAGCCTTATTCCAAACCCTAAGTGATTAGTGTTGGATGATTTTGGTGTTTTAGCCCCGACTAGAATCGACTGTATAGAAGTGTCATGAAGGAGACTCAGCGAGTCCACGTTGTGACTCAATGAGTCCAGTGCAATCTTCTTACCTCAAGAACATACTTGACGATTTGTTCATACAACTCGGCGAGTCACAGTCTGGACGTGTTCATATGATGAAGGAAAACTTGACGAATTATTCATACAACTCGGTGAGTCGGATGAAGTTAGATTCGATGTTAACTTGGAAGAAGAACTCATCGAGTTGTTGCCAAACTCGACGAGTTGAAGCGAGTAGAGGATTAGAAAAGGTGTTAGGGACTTGCGAGTTGGCGGCCTAACTCGGTGAGTCCGGTCAACTGAAAGTTGACTTTGACCAGGGGTAAATTAGTCATTTTACCCTGGGAACAGTTATTAGTATCTGATTTAGTGTGTATGGAATTTGTAGCCAGGGAGTTCCGGAGCAGCAATCAGCCAGTTTCAGATTTAGCATCTCAGCAGCCAGCATTATGAGTTAAGTTTTCCCTCCAGTAGGAACGGGTCTATGGCCACAATGCTAACCCGTTTAGTTAGCAGTAGTCCCAAACTTCGATCCGATGCAGTATTTCAGTGTTTGATGTCTTTGTGATTCAATCATTTCTTTGTGTTATGTGTTTCGGACTTTTGTCCGTTGCAGTATGCAGTATATATGTTTATGCTAGTAGTTATGATTATGCTATGCTATATTCAGTTAGTTCCGGACTTCGATCTGATGTAGTGGGCAAGGCCCTGGTTAGTTCCGGACTTCGGTCCGATGCAGTTTTCGTACTTTGGTCCGATGCAGATGGCAAAGCACTGGTTAGTTCCGGACTTCGGTCCGATGCCGTTTCCAAACTACGGTCCGATGCAGAGGGTAAGGCCCTGGTTAGTTCCAGACTTCGGTCTGATGCAGTTTTCGGACATCAGTCTGATGCAGTGGGCAAGGCCCAATTGTTGCTTTATACGTTATTGCATGGAATGTGGTAGATTGGGGGATCTCACTAAGCTTTGTGCTTATAATTTTAGTTTTTGGTTTCAGGTACTTCCGCAAATAAAGGGAAGAGCTCAAGATGATCGCATGGCACACACCACAGCTTCAGTTTATCCTGGGAGTTTTTATTCGGATGTTTTAATATGTTTTAACATCATTTGATTTGATACATTCACTTTTACATTTGGGACATGTGATTCGTGGTTTAATTGTATTTTAATTAATTTCATGGTTTTAGTAATGTTTAAAACAAAAATTTATGGGTTGTATTTTTGGGATGTTACAGAATATACATCATATTGATGTAAAATCGGATTTCCTAAATGAAAATTTACAAAAAGATGTTTTTGTGACACAACCAGAGGGATTCGTGAAGAAAGATACATCTAAAATTGTGTACAAACTAGCAAAAGCATTATATGGTTCGCGCCAAGCTCCATAAGCTTGGAATTTCAATTAAACCAATAAATGAAATAGATGGGGTTTGAAAGGTGTCCACAAGAGTATACAGTTTACATGAAGAATAAGAAGAGGATCAAACTAATAATCGGTGTTTGTTTTAATGATCTCATTGTCACCGAAACTCACGAGGATGAGTTAATGAAGTGCAAACAAAAAATGAGAAAGTAGTTTGAAACGAGTGACCATGGGATGCTAGCTTACTATTTGGGCATTGAGGTTAATCAACATAAAGATGGTCTCACTTTGAGACAAACGAATTATGCTAAAACCTTCCTAAAGAAGGCTGAAATGTTTGAGTGTAATCCTTGCATGTACCCCTGTGGAGTCAAAGCTACAATTGACTAAGGATGAAGAAGGTGAATTTGTATCATCTTCGAAATTATAAGATTCATATGGCATGCATAAGCTTTAATCATTTAAGTATGGAGGTTCTTTAAGCCTAGGACTTGAATTGGTAGATTGGTGTTGGAGGCAAGGCTTAAATGCGGGGTGTTCATATCTTGAACACTCAGCGTTCAGTGCATGGAGTTGGATGTGGAGGCCAAGACGAATGTGGTGTGTTCCAAGGAGGAATGTAGCGCATTCGCCGTATGTACTCAAAACCCTAAGTGTGCACTATTTAAACAACGTAAGACCCAAGGCTCTTCATTATCTTATCCTCCACTCTACCTTAAGACTTTTTTCGAAACCCTAACCATAATTGTGAGTGTGTGGGCTTGGAAGACCATCCTTGAGTGTATTTTGGAGTTATTGAAGAAAAGTGACCACCTTGAAGTCTCATTGATCAAGGAAGATCTTTTGGATCCAGGTACTCTATCTCATTTGCAAGCCTCAAAAGGTATAAAGTTTCTATCTTGCTATCTTATAGTTTAAGATCTTTATTAGGTCTTGTTTTGTGCTTCTTATGAACATATGGATGCTCTTTGGAAATTTGAGCCACTACAAGAGCCTAGGATTGAAGATCCTCAGGTTTCTGAGTTGTTAGAGTCATAAAAATGGTAACTTTATGGCTGGGGACCAAACATGCAAAGGTTTTGGGACTTGGTTTATGGATTGGAAGCTTTAATTGATGTTTGGGTCCTTTTTAAACCATGCAAGTCACCAAGTCTGTGACTTTATGATTCTAGAGGTCCTAGATGGCTTGGATCTACGGTTATATAGAATGGCTTTAAGAATTAAGTGCTTAATATGCCTTTCTGGAACCAGCACGCGAATGCGTTGCGTAGGGTTGAGGAACACCCTACGTTCCGATTTGGGTCCACGACCTGAGCCGGTGGTAAATGCCCATCGCTCCACCTGGGAACTTCGTGCGCTGGGGGGCATCAGTGAGGTTTTTGATCTTTTTGCCTAGGACTTGGTTTTGGGGTTTGGGCTTTTGTGATTGGGCTATTTTCTTGGACTTTACTGATATGGGTCTTAGTGGATCATCATTTGGGCCTTAGTTGACTATGTCTTATTTTGGGCCTAGGGTTAGACTAATAGTATGCTTGGGAAATCTACCTAGTTTTGGGCCTTTCATTTTGGGCCTTAGGCATGGACTAAATTAGATCATGGGTAAAATGGTAATTTTACCCTAAGAAGGATTATTGGGCCTTTTGGAAGTGTTTATCGTTTGGGCCAAGGTTTGGGTAGAGTTCATTTTGGGACAAGAGTATGTGAGGGGTAGAATGGTCTTTTACCCTAGTGAGGACTTATGGTTAAGTTATGAGAATCCAGGACTTATCTAATTTGTATGATGATCAATAGCCCGGGGAGTCAAGAAATTAGCAGTTCGGGGATCTGCCAGCTAGCAGCCAGAGGTTTATCTGTGGGATTCTGCATTCAGCTTTGTGAGGTGAGTTTTCCTCCTATAGGAACACGTCGAAAGCACCATTGTCTCCCCATTTATGTATGTTAGTATGTTCAGACTACAGTCCGACGTCGGGCAATGCCCGATGTAGGTTATTATGTTTCTAGATTCCAATATGATGTAAGGCGGTACCTGAGGGGAGGTTTGTATGTGTGATATCTTCGTAATTCTTGCATGTTCTTCTTTTATATGTTTCCGAACTTCGGTCTGATGTCAGGGAAAACACAAGGAATGTTAGTATGTTTTGGATTTCGGTCTAATGTCGGACGGGGCCTGGGGAATGTTTATATGTATATTTCCGAACTATGGTTTGATGCCCGGTGGTAACCGATGAAGGAATGCATGTTTAGTTATACTTGTTGTCTTTGTGATACTTATATGTGCCTGGTAGGGAGGTAAGTATGGGCGGGGTCATGTATCTCATCACAAGCTAAGAATGGATGGGGTTCCATAACTCATCATTAACAAAGTAGGGGCGGATGTTAGGTGAGGCCTTATGATATAAATATCTAGTATTATGTATGATTCCTTATATACTAGCATGATTATATGTTATTGTCTGTATGTGTATAGCGGGCCCAATAATAGGTGGGCCCTACGAGAAACATATCTATATACCAAGCGAGACTCGATGTCAGGTGGGGCTTGATACCGGACACTGTTCGATGTTGGGCGGGGGCCAGTATATGTGAGTATGTGTATGGTATGTGGTAGTTTGGGGAGAATCACTAAGATTCGTGCTTACAGTTTTCAGTTTTGGTTTCAGGTACTTCCGGTAGCAAGGGGAAGAGCCCGGGATGACTGTAGTGTCCACACCATTTGTTTAGCCTATGATGTTTTACTCTGATATATCGACATGTGTTTTGATATGATACTCTGATTTGATACAATGATTTATGTTTTTGGATGAAATGATTTGGATAACTATGGTTTAGTTAATAATTAAAAAATGAAATTTTTGGTCATTGACGAGATTAAACTTTCTTTTAATCTATGAAGATCGATTAGATCTTGAACAAGTATGTAAATAATGACGATATGAAGACAAATAAAAGAACAGAACAAGATTGAATCAAACGTGTCGAATGATTAAAACAAAATCCTCAGAAGAGCTCGATTAAGAACATCAACTGTAGAGGATTGGAAGGTTACAAGAACGATCAAAGAAACCTTTTGTTGTCTGGAAAAAAAAACGTATACTCAGATCTCTAAAACCTTAACCTAATATGCATGCAAGCATTAGCTTATATACAAAGCATAAAAGACTCACGGTTGGATAGGCCCAAACCGGAATATAAATAAAATCATAAACAGATGAGCCCAAAAGACACAATCTTCAAAGCCCAACAATCTCCCCCTTTACGTCAATTTGGGGCGAGACCTTCACTCTCTTTTCAAAGCAGATGACTTCTTAACCGTTTCAAAAATTTTCGGTATCAAAGCCAGAATATGATGCCTGAAGGTAATATACCAACGAAGCATATCTGTAAAGTTCTTTTTATCTGCTGTTGAGTTCTGTTTGCATCGGTGAATGATATTGATGATGTGCTCCAGACACTCTGTAGAGAACAGATGCTTGTCTACCAAAGCAAACAGAAACTTGTGCTTGTCGCCCCTGGTGAACATAACCGTTAGATTGGAAGAATCGATCTGCCCCAACTTCATTTTGTGAACATCTCCAGTCTTGGAAGTGGGCTTGACAGTTGGTTTCTTGTTCATCACTTTTGCTATTTCCTGATCCATAGTGGCGAGCTCATGGACGTAGGAAGCCAACATTCTTTTAAGATGAGAAAGAATTGGTTCATATTCTCTCTGGTTGGAGAGAAGAATGTTGTATAGCAAGATCCAATCGTGTGGGTTCAGACTGGGAAGATCTGCCAGAGAAATAAGATGTTCGGAGTTGGCCGTTCCTCTGTTGATTTTGAAATTGACGTTCACAAATCTCCCAGCCTGGGTTGGTTTCAGTACCTTGACTTTAATAATTTTCTGGGCACTCCAAGTCAAGTACTGTGGTTGACCGGATTTCAGATAGAAATCGATGAGCTCTCTGTCAACCTTCGGGTTTGGATGAGGGACATTAGCAGTGACATCAAAGCAGTGAAATGTGAAGGCTTTACGCGTAATGGGCATGTCAAACTGCGAGTCTCTAGAATTTTCACACTCAAAAGATGCAATCGGTTCCAACCAGTAAATAGAAGGAAACTCAATCGCTTGAGTGATGAGTGTGTCTCTGTCCCAATCTTGGAACAGAGTCTTTTTAGCTTGAATAGCCTCCTCATCCTCCCAGATTTTCCTTTCTCTGGCCTCTGCCTCACGAGCTATTTTCAAGGTTTCATCAAGCTCTCTGTCCCTTTTCTTGCGTTGAAGAGCTTCAGTAATGGTTTCATCTGATTCTGATTCGCTCTCAACAAGGACTTGTTTACCAGAACCCGAAGCTACATTACCCTTCGGTTCTGTTTTGAACACACCTTCCTCTCCCCCTTGTCTCGGAAGAACAAGCTTCTCCGAGACACCCTTCATTTCACTTAAGATTGTAATTACAGGAAGGAGTTTTGCCTGGAGATGCTGACGAATAGTGAGGGTAAGGAAGGGATCATGGGAATCAAGAACGCCTGTTAACATATTTTTAACGTCACCAGCGCAACTTTGAAGAACTGCACGCTGAGATTGAAGCAGAGTGATTTCTTGTTGTGCCTGGGCCAGTTGAACCTTCTGTAAGTCAATAGTCGCCTGGTGTTTGATAAGTTCTTCCTTCAGGGTGCTCTCGGCTGCCAGAGAGGCAAAACGTGAATCCAAAGATTTGAGGAGAGAAGTGGATTCAGTTTTGAGGTCAGCACGCAGAGCCTCAAATTTCCTGGTTTCTCCCTGAAGGGTGGCTGAAAACGAGTCTACTGACGCTTGAAATTTGGAAGCATTAGAGTCAGCATGAGCCTTGAGAGAATCAAGAAAGATCTGAGTTGTATGAACAACCTCAGAAACTTCCTTAGTGGCTTTGGAGCACGAGGCCGCTGAATTCTCTATGGCGTCAGTAGAACGATCCAAGGCTTCGGTGTAAGTCTGGATCGCTGACTCGATAAAGGCCTTCAGCACAGCACCCCCATAGGCTTTACTGTCAGCCAGCAGACTGTCAAGTTTGGCATGAATTTCTTGAAGCTGCTGACTTGACGCAGGGGTATCTGCATCGGTGTCGGTAGGAATCCGGTAGGGGCTGTAATAGATGGAATCGAAGTCTTCATCATCACCCCCTAAGGTAGCACCGGAGTTGGAAGATGGAGAAGGGGTGGATTGAAGGTTGATGACAGGGGTTTCAACCACAGAAGCAGCCCCCGTATCAGATACGTTGACCGTTACTGGTGGTTGGGTAGTGGTGATGGTGACGGATTCGGTTATAATGGGCTTGGAGATGGTGGATGAAGGTTGAGAAACGGAGAAGGGAATAGTATGTTCGGTTGTGGTTTGGGGAATTGATGTTGGAACAGAACTTGTGACGTTCTGTTCGGGTGATAGGGTTGGTGTTGGAAATTTTTGGGAAGTAGGAGGAGAAGGTGATTTGGGAAGTTGGGGAGATTTAGGTGGGGAGGGTGAGTTGGGAATACGAGGAGAGACTGGGGGGTTGGTAGTTGTGGAGACGAAACGGGTGTAGTTTCGGGTTGAGGATCAGTAGCGTCTGTTTCGGATGGTGCATTCGGTTCAGATTCAGAAGAAGGAGATCCTTTGGCTCTTTTAGCGATCTTCTTGACCTTTTTCGATCTCGACTGAGAAGATGCCTCTGCCTCGGATTTGCGTTTGGAGGACCTTCTCTTTTTCTCCTTTTGGGGTGCGGTTTCTATCTTCTCCGCCTTCTGCTTTTTGCTCACTCTCTTGCCCCGGTTAGCAGGCTGATCCAGAGCCTCAAGAGCAGCACGTTGTTCATCAGAAAGAACCCTAGGAGGCAGGGGGGTCCTTGAGCTATAGTCCGCCATGATCTTGCTGTGGGGTGTGACGCATCTGTACATGGACTCAGGGATTAGTCCATAGTGCTGAAACTTACTTGGATCTGAGACTATTATTTTCTTGGTGTGGAAAGTGGCAATTGAAGCCGTAAGAACATTCTTCATTACTGGGATGTCGAGAGAAGTAATAGCCCTTCTGGTGATAAGGGTCCAAAACCTGGCGCAAAAAATCTCAGAGTGCCGGGCTGTAGTGTTGAGACTCTGAACTACTTGAGCCCAAATAATAGACCCATAGTCTAGATTAATGCCATTGTAAAGACCGTACAGGATTGTTAGAAATCCTTTGCTTGTGGTGTCGGAACCACCACATCTCTCCGCCAAACCCTTAATCAAAAGGGTAAGCAATCCGTTCCACTGAGATGGAAGACAGGATTTCTTGACTTTGGCAATAGATGTTAGAACATCTGTATACCCCATCTCGTACATCATCGTAAAGATCTTGGCGGTGGTGATGAAGTCCGGTGAGATGACAGAGGAGTCGACGGCAAGCCCTAGAAGAGAGCAAAACCGTGTTTTGGATACGGAAGTCTTCTTGTCGTGAATAGAAAAGAAGATGCGGTCTTTGTGCCTGTCGTAGCTGGCCGTGGTGTAGACTTGGGAGAGCAGGGACATTGGGACGGCCTCCACTTGCGTAAGTGCTAATAACAATGGGGAATATTTGAGACATTCCACCACGTATAGCATGTATGAGTCATAGAGGAATGGAGACATCTCTATGATCATGTTCTGATTTGGTTTGATTGTGAGTAGAGAAGAAGATGCAGATTGATCGTGAGCGGAAGAAGAAGTCGCCATTGTTGAGTTTTGGAAGAAGATGAACAGTGGTAACTTTTTCAGAGAAGTAATGCTTTGAGAGGAAACTGCCAAAGAACACGATCACGTCTTATTTATACCGTTCTCAGGAGAGAGAAAATCGTGATTGATGAGGAACCCAAAACGTCGCCTGAAAAAGCGCGATTAGAAGTTATGGTGTATCCCAGGAATACGTCAGCACACGTGGGTGTGAAACGAATCCTTTGCACGCACCCAAATCGTTTTCGTACCGTTTGAAATTCCTTGGGCCCTTGTTTGGTTACAGCTGAAACTTAGAACCAGGTGCCAAACAGCAATTAGAATGTTGGGAAAAAAAATTTCGTGCATAAGAGTGTGAAAGACAAGGAAATAAATCAAATGTGTTTGGAAGTGGGTGTTGTCTAGATAGAAGACAGAAAGCAGAAGATTCCGGGCAAGAATCGCTTCCTTCAGAGCCAAGAGAGACCTGAAGTGTTTGTGTGGTTTCCCGAGAAATACGATCAGTTGTCTTTAGAGAAACAGTGAAAGGCATCTTTTGATGATAGCTAAAGGGTGGCTGAACTCAAACCAAACATTAAGTCTTGACATAAAACCGAGTGTTGGTAGAGTTACCTGTGAGACCGATGTGATCTGTTGAACAGGTAGGAAGGAAGTATTTCGTGATAGGAAGGATATAGACAGAAATCTCAAAAAAAAATTAAGTAGACCTCTTTGGGAAGAAATGTCTTAGGACGAGACAGATTCATAAAAGATCACTCATAAAGAAAAGGAGATTTCCAAGTAAAAGCTTGAGTTAATTACTCACCGTCAATTCATTTTAGGTGTTGGATTTTGGGTTTCACTCAGAACGTGGTAAACGAATCTAAGATCATAAACACAGATGTTGTGCAACCATAAGCCTCAGTGGTAAAGACCGAGAGCATCAAGGGTTACTTTTGGGAGCGAATGCAAATGAAGAAGTTGAAGAGATGGTTAAGAGACCGAACGTACCTTCTGCTACTGAAATGGGACAAAGCAGAGCAACTCATGTTTCAGATGAGTAAAAGAAGGTAGCTCTAGACCGAGTTTGAGAATAGCCTGATTGGGAAGAAACGATAGGTATTGATCGAATCATTAAGGCATGCTCGAGGTTATAGAGGCTTGAGATAACATACAACAGCATGCTTCTAGGGACGTTTAACTAGTCTGATAGTAATAAATTATACCTGGATGAACATTACATGATGAGATGCTTGTATACACCCGAGCAAAAAGTACACATACTAGAAGTTTAAAATGTTTTTGTAATTTTGAAATTTATTAAGAGATAAATAAATACTGAAAAACACAATATTTTTGTAATTTTGGAATTTTTTTTTTTTTTTTTTTTATAAATAAAAACAGAAAGAGAAAATATTTTTGTTAATTTGGACTTTTCTGAAAAAGAAATAAAAACAGATAAATAAGTTTGTACAAACAAAAGAAGCAGAGATAGACCGAACGAACGGAGTATTTCGATGAGGGTTTCATGATCAGGAAGAACCGAGCGGTCTGTTTGAATGAGCGCCTTTATGTTGTAGAGACAGAGAGGGACCGAGCGGTCTGGTTGGTTCGGTTCTTTTATTTTACCAGAGCAGAGAGTGACCGAGCGGTCTGGTTGGTTCGGTTCTTTTATTTTACCAGAGCAGAGAGTGACCGAGCGGTCTGGTTGGTTCGGTTCTTTTATTTTACCAGAGCAGAGAGTGACCGAGCGGTCTGTTAGCTTCGGTTCCTGAATCTTAACTAGAGACTTGAGGATTTGGAACCGATTCTGCAATCATCATACCTAAGCCTTGCAATATCTGATTGAATGATGCTTCAGGAAGAGCTTTTGTAAAGACGTCAGCCAGTTGATCAGTGGTTCTTACGAAGTGAACTTCGATGTTTCCATCCTCCACGTGATCATTGATGAAGTGATACCTCAGTGCTATGTGTTTGGTTTTGGAGTGCTGCACTGGGTTATGACAGATCCTAATTGCACTTTCAGAGTCACAATATAGTGGGATCTTCTTCATATTGAGTCCGTAGTCTCGAAGTTGGCTTTGGATCCAAATCACTTGTGATGTGCAGGATGCAGCTGCAATATATTCTGCTTCGGCAGTAGACAGCGACACGCATGTCTGTTTCTTGGATTGCCAGCTGACTAACTTCCCGTCAAGAAATTGACATCCACCAGTTGTGCTTTTACGGTCGATTCCACATCCTCCAAGGTCAGCATCAGAATAGGCTTGAACAAAGAAGCCTGAGTTGGATGGATACCACAGACCTAAGGAGGTGGTTCGCTTGAGATATCGTAAGATGTTCTTCACTGCAAGCATGTGAGGTTCACGTGGGTTTGCCTGAAATCGAGCACAATAACACACGGAAAACATGATATCAGGTCTGCTAGCAGTTAGATACATTAACGATCCAATCATTTGACGATAGAGCGTGATATCAACAGCTGGTTTGTCTAGAGATGGGGTAAGCTTAGTGCCGAATGCCGTTGGGACTTTAACTTTTGAGTCTCCCATCATACCAAACTTTGCGAGGAGAGTCTTCGTGTAAGCTTCCTGATTAATAAAGATGCCTTCGGGTCCCTGTCTTATGTTTAAACCAAGGAAAAAGTTAATTGGACCCATTGAGCTCATTTCAAACTTAGTCTCCATCAGCTTTCTGAATTCAGCTGTTAAGCTGGGATTCGTGGAGCCAAAGATGATGTCATCGACGTAAATTTGAACTATCATAAGGTGGTTACCTTCCTTTTTACGAAAGAAGGTTGGGTCAACCGAACCTTGTTTGAATTTAGACATCTTTAAAAATTTTGTAAGCGTTTCATACCAGGCTCTCGGAGCTTGTTTAAGACCGTACACAGCTTTATCCAAAATATAGCAATGATTTGGATGCTTTTCGTTCACGAACCCAGGCGGTTGCTCCACGTACACCGTTTCTTCAAGTTCTCCATTGAGAAATGCACATTTGACGTCCATTTGGAAAACCTCAAAGTTCTTGTGGGCAGCATAAGCCAGAAATATTCTAACAGATTCTAGCCGAGCTACTGGAGCGAAAGTCTCTTCATAATCTATCCCTTCCTCCTGACAATATCCCTTTACAACCAGACGAGCCTTGTTCCGTATAACATTACCTTCCTTGTCCATTTTGTTCCTAAAAACCCATTTGAGACCAACAACCGAAGCATCTGGAGGAGTTGGAATTAGGCGCCAGACTTTGTTCCTTTCAAATTCATTAAGCTCGTCTTGCATTGCTTGAACCCAATCAGAGTGATCGAGAGCAGTGTTAACTGTCTTTGGTTCAACTTTTGATACGAATGAGTTGAACATGCAAAACTCAACTTTTGAAAATAAGGAAGTCTGTTTTGCCTTCAGTTGTGATCGGGTCAGAACCTTTTCAGATACATCCCCAACTACTTGAGAGACGGGATGATCTCTAGTCCATTTGATAAGAGGAGGGTAATTTGGATCAAAAGTTGGGTCTAGTTCAGCATTAGTTATTTCGTCTAGCTCAGATTGGCTGTCATAACCGAGTGTCACATCATTATGTTCCACCTCAATTGATGCACTTTGAAAGACCTGAGGTTCATGTGATTCTAGTGGTCCTGAGCTTCCTGGTGTTGAGGCCTCTTCGGTTGAAGTTGTGGGATTTTGCTCCCCCTGGACTTGAGCATTTGGCTCCCCCTCAACTTGGGCAGTTGGAAAAGGAGAGTCATTAGAGGTTGATGAATCTTCATGCATCCTTCTTGCAGCTTCTTCGACAATCTGCTTCATGTGATCAACCTTGTTGTCGGCTGCACCTGCTTCAGAGAGAGAAGCATTCTCCGGTTCGTCAAAGAGGTCCATGAATGTCTCGAATAAGTTAGCGACCGAGACTATAACTTGGCCATTGAGAGGAAAGATTTCCCCAGTGATATCTTCTTTAGCCTGTAGCTTCTTGACATAGTTGTCATCAAAGGTCACATAATACGTCTCTTCAATCTTTCTCGAACGCTTGTTCAGGACCCTGTATGCCTTGGATGTGAGCGAGTAACCCAGAAATATTCCCTCCTCGGCCTTGACATCAAACTTGTTACGGTGTTCTTTAGAGTTGAAGATGAAACACCTTGAGCCGAAGACATGGAAAAATTTCACATTTGGCTTCCTGTTGTTCAGTATCTCATATGGAGTGAGCGCGAACCTTTTGTTGAGATATGACCTGTTCTGTGTAAAACAAGCAGCAGAAATAGCATCAGCCCAAAAGTAAAGAGGTAAAGAAGCAAAACTTAGCATAGTTCGGGCAGCTTCACACAAGGATCGGTTTCGTCTTTCAACTATTCCGTTCTGTTGTGGTGTGTAGGGAGCTGAGAAATTATGACTGATTCCCTTTTCTGCAAGAAACTCTTCAAACTCCCTGTTCTTGAATTCGAGACCATTGTCGCTTCTGATGTTACGAACTACCTTCTTGAGCTGTACTTCAATTTGCTTGATAAACACTTTCAGCTTTTGAGTCGCTTCAGATTTGAGCTTTAGAAAGAACACCCATGTAAATCGTGAAAGGTCATCAACAATAACAAGAATATACTTGCTGCCACCGATGCTTTCAATAGATGAAGGACCACATAAATCAATATGAATTAATTCGAGTGGTTCAACAACTTTTGTGTTGATTATAGATGGATGACTTTGACGACTCTGCTTTCCCATTTCGCATGCAGCACACAGATGATCCCTGTCAAACTTGAGCAATGGAAGGCCCCTTACATGACCTCCAGTAACAAGACGATTGATATCTTTAAAATTAAGATGAGATAATCTTCGGTGCCACAACCAGCTTTCGTCGGATTGAGCTTTTGACAACAAGCATATAGCTGGGTTTCCTTTGATGGGTTTGATGTTTAAGGGAAACATTTCACCCTTTCGCTCCGACTTGAGAATCACTTTATTTGACTTTTTCTCTATGATTTCAGAACCTTCATCATCGAATGAGACTTTGAGTCCTGTACCACCAACAAGCTGAGATACACTAATGAGGTTGTGTTGGAGTCCTTCCACATAAGCCACCTTCCTTATAGAGAAGTCCCCATTGGTTATCATCCCGTATCCCTTTATAGTGCCGAATGAATTGTTTCCAAACTTGACGTTGCCACCATTTGCAAGAGATCTGTATTCCCTAAGCTCCTCTTTCCTCCCTGTCATGTGACGCGAGCAGCCACTATCGATGTACCATTCTTCGTCGAACTGCTCGTCACTAATAACCTGCAAGAATTAGATAGATTTAGGAACCCAAACTTTCTTGGGTCCATGTGAGCTTTGCATGGGAACGGGAACAATAACAGAGACATCAACAAAATAAGTTCGTTTTATAAGAGTTGCTTCATCTTTCCTTTTAATGGTATAAACCTTGATTCTGTTAAGATTAGGTGAGTTAGATTCGGTCTCTGGTGTGGATTTATTGACCTTCTGCTTCCACTTTTGCTCAGTTGATGAATGAGATTTTTGAGAATAAGAAGAAGCAGATTTAGAACGAGATTGAGATAAAACGGAGGATGAGGAGGAATTAGAAGAATGAGAAGAGTTAGAGAGAGAAGAAGTCTTGGAAGGAGACTCTAGGTGACCCTTTTGTTTTTGATCATTGGAGGGACCGACCTTAGAGTTTTGTTCTCTTTTGTCTTCAGAACCGAACCTTTGCGTTCGGTTGGAGCTGCCTTTGGAACAGAACCTTTGGTTCTGGTTGAAATCCTTGTCAGAACCGAGCCTCTGGTTTCGGTTAATTTCTTCTTGTGAATCGAACCTTGGCTTTCGGTTTTGGTGACTTTCACTCTTTCCTCCTGGATTGTTTTCACATTTCAGATTCTTGTTTTGATGAGTGAAATATGCATTCTGGGAATGCCAGAATTGTTTCCTTTCCGAAAGGTTCTTCCGGTATCTGTTATTTCTTTCCCTCTTCATGTTCCTCATCTGAGAAGGTTGATGATGAAAATTTGCTTTCGTATTCGTTGTTTCCCTGGCAAGTAGCTTTTTAACTGTAGGAGTTTTACTTTGAGCTGAGGAAGCAGAGAGAACTTTTTCTTTTGCCGAATGATCCTTCTTCTGAGGAATATCTTTTGTACCACTGGTGCTCGGCTCATTGAAGTTGTTCGGTTTATTCAAGGGCTCAGGTATGTATCTTCCTTTGCTCTTCCAGGAAGTTCTTTCAGATAATCCAATGGTTTCGTCTGCATTATCAATTGGAGCTTCCCAGAAGTACTCATCACAGCCATCGGCATTGTCTTCGTTTACAATGGCTGCAAGCTCAGCTGTTTGATGTTCAGTTACTCCTGTCACCTTGTAAACTTGATTTGGAGTGGTCCTGACCTTTTGATACACCACAGCTTTCTCGACTAATTTTGGGGACTTTTGATGGGACAACCGAGCGAACTCTACTGAATTTTCAGAAATTAGATTCTTGTGATTTTCAGGTTCGGTTTTAACAAATTCTGAGCAGTCAACCGTGTCCTCTACAGAAATTTCGCTCATGTTATCGTCCTCGTTAAGCTCAGATACCTTTTCAACATCAATTTTGTTTTCTGAGCTTACGTTGGCGTTTAAAGAGTCAAATTTTTGCATGGTTTCGGTTCTCAGTTTAAGTTTGTCATTTTCATCCAAAAGATTTTTAAGCATGTCTTTGTGGTCTTTGGATTTAATGAAGGATTCAATTTTGTCCAGTCCATACATGTAGGTGGGATTGATATGACCAGACGATAGCACACTCTCACAATTATAAGCTTCAGCATCGATTTCATCTTCCTTAAACTCTAGGAAGGGCAAAATCATGCGGTGAATTCTTTGGCCTATTTCACAATCTAAGTGAAGCTGAGTAATATTAGAGTACAAACGTTTAGCAATTAAACAAAAAACATTTCGTTGTTTTAACAATTTCAAATTGTCTCTTTGCAAATAAATGTTTTCATCTTTAACTTTCACTAATTCCAACTCCTTTAACTCTATCCACATTCTCCGCTCCTCACTCTTCGATGCTGCCCTGCTCAATTGATCAGTTAGGTTAGAATTTGTTACCCGAGTTTGAGTTAAGCTACTATCTAGATGAGATATTCTTGTATTGACATTTTTTAGTTCTTTCTCATAAGAGGATGATGGTACTTTGCATGAAATAAAAACAGATTGTACCTTCTTTATCAGTTCATCAAGCTCATTGAACTGCTGGCTGAGCGGTTTGGCTGTAAAGCTCATGTCCTCCTTCACTTTCTGTCCATCACAGCCTCCATCGGTGTTGTATCCCCTCATTTGAGATACGTCAGAAACCATGAGGCATTTTCCACCACTGCTGTCTTTCTTAGACACGAACGCCTTTCCATGAGTAGGCTGCCTCACCTCCTCATCCTCTGAGTCGGTGGACCAAACTTCCGTGCTACCGAACTCATCACCTAGAACAGAACCCTGCACAATAAGAGCATTAATCGGCAGGTTAGCAGCAGATTTCTTCTTTCTCAACTCATCCAATCTTTTCTGCAACACAGCTTCCTCGTCGTTCCCATCATCTTTTTCAGCCATTTTCTTGAGGACACAGTCCTTAGCATAATGATTTTTCCCACCACAGTAGAAACAGCTCACTCCAGAGTCGCCGTCAACCTTCGGTTCCTTCTTATGCTCCTCAGCTCTCGGTTCATTAACCACCTTTTCAGAGCTGTAACTCCCCTGCCAGTTTCGGTTTTTGTTGCTGGGGAATCTCTTCTTTATGAACTTTTTGGGATTGGACACCATCAAGGCATAATCTTCTGATGTGAGATCATATTCTTCCAGGCTGAGGTCTTCATCCTCCATAACAGCTTTACTTTTTGACAGGAGAGCCAACGAACCGAGACCGGAAGCGACATTCTTTTCTTGCACCACGTTTTTCTCTTGAGACTTGAGAATTCCCACCAGTTTCGCCAAAGAGTACGATTTAAATTGCTCATGGGCTTTAACCGTGGAAACGACTGCTCTCCATTCAGACCTCAGACCATTCAGGAATGTAACCTTCTGTTCGATGAGCTTCCTTTCAATATCGTGTTTAATCATCTTGCTGAGAAGATGATTGAAGCGATCGAACGTCTGGGTCACAGATTCTTCAGCCCCTTGTCTGAATTCTCCAAACTCAGATAGAAGTAGAGTTTGAATAGAATGTTCAAGATCTTCGTCTGTAGAATACAGTTCGCGAAGTCTATCCCAAACATCCTTTGCCGTTGTGCATGAACTAACCAATCTGAATGTATCGGACTGAAGGGCGAACCGGATCAATCTTAATGCCTTGATATTGCATTGGAACTTATCCTTTTCATCTTGAGCAATATCTTTCACGTCCTTTAACAGATCATTGTATTCTTTTTGAGTCTTGATGATTCTGGATGTTGCAGAGTGAGAAAACGGTCCATTGGTAATGGCTTCCCAAATCAAATACCCATTTTCCTCAGATCCAATAACATAGTCTTCGAAATGATGTGCCCATACTTCATAATCGTGGGTGTATAAGATCGGAATCCTTGTCGTCGAACCAATGCTGTTGGAAATATTAATAACGTTTGATTGTGTCGCGTCCATTATGATCGAAAAAACCTGTTCAAAGATCAGACTTGTAATAAAGCATATTAGGGCAAAGTAATAAATATCGAGATACGTCAATAAAGAGATGACGGCTCAATAAATATTAATGATTGCGGAAAAACCCTAATGGAAATCTTTTTCACAGAAAAGATGTGTATCAATTACACAGCCTCCTGCTCTGATACCAATTGATGAGATTAAACTTTCTTTTAATCTATGAAGATCAATTAGATCTTGAACAAGGATGTAAATAATGACGATATGAACACAAATAAAAGAACAGAACAAGATTGAATCAAACGTGTCGAATGATTAAAACAAAATCCTCAGAAGAGCTCGATTAAGAACATCAACTATAGAGGATTGGAAGGTTACAAGAACGATCAAAGAAACCTTTTGTTGTCTGGAAAAAAAAACGTATACTCAGATCTCTAAAACCTTAACCTAATATGCATGCAAGCATTAGCTTATATACAAAGCATAAAAGACTCACGGTTGGACAGGCCCAAACCGGAATATAAATAAAAGCATAAACAGATTAGCCCAAAAGACGCAATCTTCAAAGCCCAACAGTCATGATTTTTGGGATGTTACAGAACTCGTCAACTGATATTGTTATATTTATTCACATATTTATGCTTTATTTTAATACATTTAAGTTATAATTTGGTGAAATGCAAAGATATTTGGTACTTATAATGTTAAATTTCTACTTTTCCAGCCAAAAAGGACATTTTCGAGGAAAACAAGTTGAAATTCAAAAAAGAAGAAGTTGTGCAAAATGCATGCCACGACATGGCCACCTTTATGGATACATATGATTTTGAGACATGGGTCATATATGTTTTAAGTGAGGGCCACGAAGGGGAAGTCTAATTCCCCTGATATAGTGACTAGTTTTTGGTAACTATATAAGTCAATTTGTAGGTCGAAATTGATAGAGTGGCTTGAGGATTAAGCTAAGGTTTGTGACTAAAAACGTCTAGAGAACCCTTGAAAGATCAAATTTTGTTTGAAGTTCAAGCTTTGAAAAGATTTACAAGAAAAAGAACATTTAATCATTCAGTTTTCTAGCTTTTACCATGTCTAGTCTAGTTGACTTTGATTCTATGTTTGTTTATGCTTTAATCATGGGCTAATCACCATATACTTCTATTTGGTGAAGATGAACCCTTAACCTATGTGTTGATTTTGAATTTTTGGATCTATTACATTGGTTTTAATAGTGTTCGATTAATCATAACCCTTGCATGTTGAAGTTCTAGCGTATATTGCTTATTATACTTCTATTTGGTGAAGATGAACCCTTAACCTATGTGTTGATTTCGAATTTTTGGAAATATTACATTGGTTTTAATAGTGTTCGATTAATCATAATCCTTGCATGTTGAAGTTCTAGCGTATATTTCTTATTATACAAGTTTTGTGTAGTAGATGATCACTCTATTTGCATGAATTTGTTATCTAGTTGTTTATGAACATTAAATAATTAGATCTAGTGCTTAAGCAATCCTAGAGATAGGAAATTAAAAGTTAGCTACTTTGATTGTCTTAGAGAGCATAATTAATAATTAATTTGTGCTTGATTTACCTGTCTTGCTCTAGGATAAATACTTCATAGATTTATCATTAATAGTCAAATTCATGCTTATATCAATTTTGTGTCTAACTTGTTCTTGATAATTGCATGGTAATTCATAAATTGGCAAAGCTAGGAATTACAACATGATAACTACTAACTTAATGAATTGGTAATCAATATAAGTTATCCACTAGAAATCAACCATATGAGAGGGGCGATTTGGAACTAAACGGAAGTACTCTTAAACCTTGAATTAAAAATCATTTTCTTTGCTTGCTTAGTCTTAATAGTTGTTTAATTGATAAGTTATTTGATTTAACTTTCCGGTCTTGCAAAATTAGTAAAAACCCCCGATTAAAGTTGTTTCTTAGTTTAATTATTAGTAGTTGTTTTATAATTAGAATTTCATTCCATGTGTTTGACAACTAACTTACTTTTTTATACGATAATTGGACTAGGTACACTACCTAATTGCATTTTAATTAGTTAAGTCGGGTTGGTTTATAAATTTAAAATAAGTACGTATAATTATGCACAACATGTTTTGGCATTGTTGTCAGGAACAAGTAATTTTAGTTTTAAATTAATTACTTTTAGGTGTTGTTTGTTTTTTCGAAGCGAAAATCCGTGAACTCTGTGGACTACCTCTGCAATCCTTTGTAGCATAAGAGGTGGAACAAACGGTTGCAGGCCATAAGAAGAAGCATGTTTGTTTTTGAACATTTGCAGACTGCTGCAGTAAACTGAAATTTAAATAAACTAATTTTATAAACTGAAAATAGTTGTCAACACCGAAATTTAAATAATTCCGTTCTTAAAACATTGAAACAGTATTAAACAGAACATGTAGAAAAATAAAAAAAATAAAAATTAAAACTTACAAAAAAAATAAAAGAAGCTAACAACTTTATTCTAGAAGAAAAAAAACTAATTTTAAAGGACATAAATAATAATAATAATAATAATAATAATAATAATTAAGAAATAATTGCAAATGATGTTTACAAAGTTCGTAAAAAATTACACACGTTAAAAAAGATGAAATTGAAACTGAAAATATTATTAACAAGAAAACGATAAAAAAAAATTAAAGTTTTTTTTTAAAAACTCAAGTTCAACAAAATTTGTGGAAACTATAATAAGAAATTGTATCAAATCCGTAAATAAAAGTTTAAAAAAATCTAAGTTTTTTATAAAAAAGAAAGTTAAAAAAAATAAGTTATACCAAAATTCTAAAAAAAACAAAAAAAAAAAAAAAAAAAAAAAAAAAAGTGAAGAGGTTTGAAGATGTAAGTCAAGTGCTACGCCACACAGCACACACACGGAGGTTTTGCAGTTTGAAGTCTTCTAAAGAACAAACTGTCGCGAGAGGGAAAATGTTGCGTGTGTGTTGCGTCGCGCAGCAGAAAGTGGTTCGAAGAGGTTTTTTTTTAGAAAACCAAACATCACCTTGGTTAATCAATCACTTTTTGTGCGTTAAAAACCGCAAATGTTAATTTTCTACATTATTTTTTTCAATTTAAACAGCTCCCACGACATGGCGATTTACTTGTCACGAGGTGGGCACTTTTCATTATTAGTTTTTCGTTTATTCTGTTTTAGTTTGTTCTTTCAGTTTTTCTTGTTAGTTTCAGTAATATATAACCAGGGGTCAAATTTTCCTATCATGCCACCACTTGAAGATCCATAATATGTGTTTCACAAAAATCAAAAAGGATAAATAGGTTGGCGAATCTAGTAGCAAGTTCCAAACATACAAGGTAGAAACTTTCAAGAACACTCCCGACAAGAAAGGCATTGGGTACGAGCCAGAAATAGAAACCAATAGAGATTCAGAAGAGGAAGTTAAAAGGGAACCCGACAACACGATGGCATACATCACGAAGATAACCATCAGAGAGTATAAAATGTGGATGCAAGATGACAGCGGATCAGGTCTTGTGCCGCCATAGATTCAACAAGTGACCAACATTGAGCTAAAGGTACATATTCTCTCTATGGTCAAAGATATCCCATTCTAAGGGAAGGACCACGAGGATGCCTACAAGCATATCGATGAGGTGCTAGAAATCACAAACCACTTCAACGTGCCAAATGTTTCACGCGATGTTGGTTTGTAAAAATACTTCCAGATTCTTTTAAAGGAGCCGCTAAAGATTGTCTTAAATCACTTCCACTCAGAGCGATCAAGATGCGGGCCAATTTACAAATTGAGTTCATTCAACAGTTTATTCCACCTTCCAAAGTGTCCAAGTTGAAGCAAAACATCGCGAACTTCCATTAAAATGATGGTGAATCTTTGTACGAAGCTTGGGAGAGGTTTAAGGGGATGATAAGGAAATGCCCACAGGATAATCTCAATGTTCAACAAGAAATTTCCATTTTCTATTATGGAATAATTGTGACAACAAGTAAACTCCTAGACTCCCAAGGACCTATAATAAAGAAGACCCAATGACTAAAAAGGCTCACATCGAAGAATTTGACAAACATTCATGGGAATACCACAAACCAATAGAGGATGTCACTAGAAGCAAGGTGAGTTTGTATAGAGTAAATGAGAAATTAGCTTCGATACTTGCAAAGCTAGATACAATGGATCAAAGAATTATGAAGATGGGTCAATCCATACATGTTATACAAGTGAGATTTGATAATTCTAGCGGGGCCCATTTGACTAAGGATTGTCATCTAGATGGAAATGGAAACCAGAAAGTACAAGTTTTGTACTGTAGTGGTGATCGATATGATAAAGATTGAGGGAAGCATAAGAAATAGTGGTTGCCATATGATGAATACAAGAAGGCGAAAGAAGACAAGTAAAGGAAAATAAGTCACGATATGAAAAGGAGCAACCAAATCCTGAAAAGAAACCCAATTTTGAGTCGATGATTTCATAATTTGCAGCCACTTGACACAACTAATTCTACATTATGAAACCAACAAGCATACATAGAAAATGTCGAAACTCAAGTCAGGAAATTGACCAAACTCATGCATGAGCGTTTACTACCTAGCAAAGCCGATCTAAAATCACAACCTCATGTGATGGCTAAATCTACTGGTAAAGGAACTATTTTTGAGCCTCTGGTATTTCTTGAAGAAGGCAAGAAGCATCCTAATCAACAGCTGAAAGGAAAAAGAGGAAAACTTGAAGAACATGTTTTTCCAGTTTAAATGACATGGTGACCACGATACGACATCGTGGCCACTGGAAAATGAAGATTATTCTTCTTCTATTAAATCTTATGAACCACCATTACCCTACCCATCTCAATCCAAACAAAACCCACTAGAGCCAGAGCAGAAGAAATTCATGGAACAAGTCCATCCCTTTCTATTAACACACCTTTCGTCAAACCCATGGCTAAAATTCCAAAATTCGCTAAGGATGTGATAAGCAATCATAAAGAGTTGGAGAAGACTTCTACCATAATACTAAATGAGCAATGTTTTGTAGCAATGATTGAAGGGTTGCCAACGAATATGGGAGATCCGGGGCTTTTAACTTTGGCTTGTAAATTCGACAATTCTACTAAAACAAATGCTTTAGTTAATTAAGGGGATTGTATCAATATAATGCGTTTATCATTTGCAGGAAGCTCAAGTTGCTAAAGTTGAAGAGCACAAGGATGACCATACACATGGAAGATCACTCAGTTACCTATACCTGCAGGATTATTAAAGACTTATTGGTGAAGGTGTGGAAATTTTTTTTCCTGTACATTTTGCAATACTAGACATGTAAGAAGACAAAGGCCTTCCCATTATCTTAGGAAGACCATTTCTAATCACCTCTCGTGCTTTTGTCGACATCCATGATGCCAAGCTTACACTAAGATTGAAAGACGAAGAAATTACAGTTTGAGTGAACCAAAGAGCAAGACACCAAAAATTTATATATGATTGAAGTATTATGTGTGAAGGGTCTAGATGATGTGATGAAGAACAAAGAAGAAATGGAAGGTGCCAATAAGCTAGAAAAAATAGAAAGAATAATGGCGGAAGAAATTTTAATTTGGAAATGGCCCAAGACAAAAGCAAATGTGAAGCTCATGAAGCATAGATCATCAACCTCAATGACATTTGAAGTGTTTGCATTCACTACACCCAAGGTGGAATTTGAGGAATATGTTATGGATGAACAACATGGTGATAAAGAAGAGGAAAATAGTAGTGAAGAATCTACACTTTATAAGATGGATGTGGAAATAAAAGGACATAAAGATGATGAAAAAAGTACTAAGATGGATGGATAAAACAAAGGGGATAAACACAAGCATGACGAGAACGCCATCAAAAAGAAGAAGGAAAGCACAAAGAAGGCATATAAAAGATGCATTGTGAAATTTAAAAGAACGCGGATGGAAATGAAGGAGAATTGGGAGATCCCACTCCAACCCACAACGAAATACAGTGGGAAGGAGTCCAGCTGACGACCCCTCCAAAAGAAGGGTTTGTCAAGAGGCAACTCGATCTTTTTGGTTTGCATTTTCTTTTCATTTTCTTTAATTAATTTATGCTTTTCATTTTAATTTTTGTCTAGGATAATTCATCTTCTTGTCTTTGTTTCATGCGTCTATTCAAGTGCGGGGCCATTAAAGCATGTTTGTGATTTAAATAGATTAAATTTTGATTGAAAATTTTGAGTCTTTGTGAGATTATAAAAACCCACGACTTGGTTTTCTAAGTTACATCGTGATGATTTGAAAATTTATGTCATTTAAGATTCACCAGAAAACCATGTCGTGGCCTTTTAAAATTCATGACGAGGCTTAAGGATGGGGGGGGGGGGTAGTTCTCATTTTTAACCTAAAATAGATACATTTCATCCCACTTTCTTGACATCACGACCTGGGCCGCTGTATTTTCCCCATTACACTTAAATTTTTATATTCTTCTTGATATGAGATTAGGGGCGATTTTAGGGTTTTGATTGTCAAAAATGCTTTCCTTTAATATGAAATGATGAATTCATGCCAGGTTATTATGTCTATCTTGGTCAAAATTCGAAACCCTTTGCATATTATGAACCATAATTGACCAGCATGAGTCCCGATTTGTGAACTGTTGTCGAAAAATATCACGATGTGACCGTAGGTCACGACGTGAATTCAGTGATTATAGAAACAATATGATTATACTTGCCAATTTGTTGAGTATTGCTTTTAGTTGGTTTTTTTTTTGTTGTTTGATAGAAATGGCACCAATGAGAGGTTCTCAACAAGCCCAATGTGATGTTTCAAATATTCATCCATTTTACCGATTTCCATAGGATATCCAACAAGAAGTTTTGGAACGATTCAAGATATTTTGTGGTTACTCCTGTGCTTGATTGGGTTTGGTTGACATATCATGGAATTATGGATCAATTGAACCAATATTTGGAAAAGATTTACAAGGGTGATGGATTCTCGTTTGATTGTAACGGGTGGCGAAAATTATTTACACTTCAAGAACCCCTTTATTGGGAGCTATCATTGATTTTCTTTTATGTCATTAATTTTTAGAGGAACACAATGGACCTGTAGTGCCCAAGGGCGATCACTTTTAGACTTGGTGGGTAATATTGTAAGTGTAGCCTTGTCGAGTTTGCATGGAGGATGGGCTTGTATGGTAGGTATGAAGTTATATCACAACACGTTTCTTTGTTTTACCAAGTTATTAGATGAGGTTTTATGCCCGGTGTTTAAGATTTTATGTTTTGGCAACAAATTTCCAATCGGATGTTTGCGTCCAAATCTTCTCAAGAAAGTTACATCCGATCATTGATCCACCGATTTGTTCACCGACTCCTCATGTTTAGCATCAACCACAAGAAACATGGAGACTAAATTTCCAATCGGGGGACACATTGTGATACGTTTTGTAAAATCATATGGCGTGTTGAACTCGGTCATGGTTCCATCTTTGAAATCATACGAGGTGATTAATGGAGAAAGTGAGAGGTGTTCATGTCATACCACGTAAGGACCCAAATTTTCAAATAAAATTTTCATTTTTAATTAACTAAAATATTCCCATGAAATATGAAGTAACAATGACAATTGTTTTCAAATCCATAACATTAACATTTTATTTCAAAGATCAGAGTGTCCCATCGAGTCGAATGCCAGAGAGTGCATGCCACACTATCAAACCTTTCCATTGACCTTAGGCTCTAAAGTACCTTAAACAAATCAACAAATTGTAAGCTAATGCTTAGTGAGTTCCCCAGAGCTTACCCCCACACAATCCATACAATCATGTAATCCATATTAGCTATAAAAGCTACATAAACCACATAATCCATGCATACAAACATATAAGGATGTCGTGGGCTCTCCCAAGGTCTTACTCTATAATGCCATGGGCTACCCACATTGTCTTACACCTAAGTGCCATGGGCTCTGTAACGACCCGTCTCTGGTATGTTGTTTCCATGTTATTTATTTTGAAGTTTTCAAGAGGGGATCGGCGAGTCTATAGCCCGACTCGTCGAGTAGAGATGGGGATTTCGAGCACATGTAAGTCGGCGAATCGACGAGTCCATATCCGGGACTCGGCGAGTCCGCCTGCCAGGAAGAAAACCTAAATCCCCGGGTTTGCTCACTATTTAAGCAATGTTTTGTGCCCCCAACTCACCTCCTTCACCCTCAGAAAGCTTGTGAGAAACCCTAAACCATTCCATGTATGATTAAAGTGTTTTTGTGTGAATTTTGAAGGATTGAAGAAGAAGAAGAAGAAGAAAGGATCAAAAAGAGGAAGTGTAGAGCAAAGATCCAAGGCCAAAGTCAGAGTTCATAGAGGTATATCTTGGAATTATTCTGTTTTGTGCTTAAAACCTCCATTAGAACACCTCTAAGGCTAGTTTAATATATTTTCCAAGCTTTACAGTTGTATGGATGCCTTGTGGGATCGAGATATCCCTAGATCTGTTCATTTAGGAGCTTTAGAGCCCTGATCTATTTCCTTTTTTCGAGTTGCCTTGCATGAGAACCCTATATCTAGCCTTTATTATGCCTTTTGATCCTTTTAATCATCATGGATGCTTATGGACACGTAAAGATAGAATCCTTACATGTTAATAGAGTATAAGAAGCCCAAATCTACAAGTTATATGCGCTGGATTCAAGCAGAATCGAGTTTTTAGTAACTGCATGCATGCGACTTGGTGAGTCGTTCTTCGGACTCGGCGAGTCGAGCCGCAAGTCCTCGATTCTTCCCCTTTTGAGTGATTCCGAGTGGGGACCAGTGAGTAGTAGAATGGACTCAGTGAGCTGGAGGTCAGACTCAGTAATGGAGGGACTCGACGAGTTGTTCATACAACTCGGCGATTCTAAGGCAATCTTCATAGATTCAAGAACAACTCGTCGAGTTGTTCATACAACTCGGCGAGTCGGATGCAGATAGTCTGAGTTTTAGGATCAAAAGGGAACTCGTCGAGTTGATGCCATGCTTGACAAGTAGCAGCGAACAAGGTTGAGAAGTGAGAGTAGGGACTCGACGAGTTGGCGGCCCAACTCGGCGAGTCAGGTCAATTGTAAGTTGACTTTGACCGGGAGAGTTGACATTAGCCAGGGGTAAAAGAGTCATTTTACCCCAATGCAGTTATTAGTATTTGACGGAGTGTGTTTCTAAAATTGTAGCTGGGGAGATACCGGAGCAGCAGCAGATAGCTTCTAGAGCCATACACTCAGCAGCCAGTTCACGAGGTGAGTTTCCTTCCAGTAGGAACGGGTCTAAGGCCACAATGCCGGCCCGTTTAGCTAGCAGTAGTTTCCGGACCTCGGTCCGATGCAGTAGTTAGTATTTTGACGCCTTCATGGCTCAGACATGTTTACGTGCTATGTGTTGTTGTGTTAGTTGATATGTTTATGCTATGTTATGTTCAGTAGTTCCGGACTTCTATCTGATGCAGTCAGTTCCGGACTTCGGTCCGATGCAGTCAGTTCCGGACTTCGGTCCGATGCAGTTAGTTCCGGATTTCGGTCCGATGCAGGAGGCAAGGCCTCAGTAGTTCCGGACTTCGGTCCGATGCAATTTCCGGATTTTGGTCTGATGTAGTGGGCAAGGCCCAGTAGTTGTTTTATGTTTGTATGGTATGTGGTAATTTGGGGGAGCTCACTAAGCTTCGTACTTACAGTTTCAGTTTTGGTTTCAGGTACTTCCGCAAGCAAAGGGAAGAGCTCGGGTTGATGGCATCGCACACACCACAACTTCAGTTTTTGTCCTGGGAGATTGTTTTGATACTTAGTTTGATTTGATACAATTGTATCACGACATTTTATTATGGTTTGAGATAATTGACGTTGGATTTATGATATGACGTTCAGCATATGATTTTATTATTAAAAAAAAATTGAGTTGTATTTTGGGATGTTTCAAGTTGGTATCAGAGCCTTGGTTTGAGGGATTCGGATACACTTCCGGGTGTATCTGAACTCAAACTAAGGGAAAGATAAAAGGATTTTAAAACTATATATATATATATATATATATATATATATATATATATATATATATATATATATATATATATATATTCTCAGAAGAGATTTTGAAAAGCATTTAGAAAGAAAAGAATTTTTTAAACGAGATAAGGGTGTGGTGCATGCGATCAGCCGAGCTCAAGTAAGTACTCCCAAATTACCCATACAAGTTATGTTATGATTGTCAGTTTTAGTTTCAGTAGAACAACATGCTAGAATAGGACTAAGGATCTAGGAGGATGCTTTATGTGTTTCAGCTTTACAAGATTTGCATGCTAGTATTGAGTAGACAATAGTAAGATAGCCTGTTTAGGTTATGCCTGCTAGTATGAGCTTAGCATTGTATGCTACTACAGTTTCTCGTTATGAGAATAGATTTGCTTGAGTAGTTTCCTGTGTCCGAATGTTGCTTGCTTTGTGCTTTGTAGAACTCTTGGTGATGGGAGTTAGCCATTAGGTGAATACGTCACGTCACATGTGATCAGAGTTGAATAATCTCAGAGTGTTGGGTTTGGCCCTATTGCGCAGCTCTTGTTTGAGTCTAACCGTTGTAGGGACGAGTATTTTACTCGAAGGATTATTTGAGCCTCATCACATGTGATGGTATTCAGGTGATGGCTAATTAGCATTACAAGGAGGCCTTCAGCAGCTAAGGACTGGTTTGAGTGGAGTCAGAGATTTCCCTAGGGCAAGCCTAGGATGAGAGAAGCAGAGATCAATAGTAGTATAAGTGACTTGGTGGAGTCAAGGAAGTTCTTGAGGAAAGTACGGATAAATGTGGAAGGTAGTATGGGCCCGTACTACTGAAAGCAGAGGATCCGTACTCGAATCAAGGAAGGCTGAGACAAGACCAGGAAGCTAGTATTGTTATCAATGATCCCTTGAGATATATCAGTGTTCCTGACATTTATTATGATTGTGTTTCAGAATGGTGGAATTACGCCCTAGACCAGCAGTCGGCAGTTCAGGTGCCGGAGGGGGATCAGGATCAGGCCTGGAGGCCGGGCGGTTGGATGAGCAGACCAGGGAGTTTCTCTCTTCAGAGATTACTCGCACCATACTTGAGCAGACTCCTATGATCTTCGGTTCAATCAAGGAGGGTATCTTAGAGATGATGGACGAGAGGTTGAGTACTTTCCGTGCTGAGGTAGCGGTCATGATGGGGTCGCGCACACTTACATTTAGGGAGTTCAGGGCATGTGGAGCTCCACATTACCATGGGGTGCGGGACCCCATAGCGAGTACTAGATGGTTGGCGGATGTGGCCAACGCTTTCCGCACGAGCAGGTGTCCCGGGGGGACAAGGTTAGATTGGCGTCCAATCTTCTGAATGACAAAGCACGGGATTGGTGGGAAGAGGTTGGTCATACCATTGGAGATGATGCAGCTCTAGATGCCATGACCTGGGCTGATTTCTCTACCAGGTTCAGGGCGGAGTTTGCACCGGTTATTGAGGAGCAGCAGTTAGCCAGAGAGTTTCAGGACCTCACCCAGACTACAGAGACCGTGACGGAGATCACTGCCAAATTCAGGGAGAGGGCTCTTCTCATTCCTCAGTATGCAGCCGATGACGAAATGAAGACGGCCCCTTATCATGAGATGTTACGGAGCGATATCCGCCAGTTTGTGAGTCGGTCCAGCTGTAAAACGCTGGATGACATGATTGCTAGGGCTCGGGAGAGGGAGATTGACCTTGAGATGGAGAAGAAGAGGAAACCGGAGGCGGTTTCGGTACAGGTAGTTCGGGCAAAAAGCCCAAGGTTTCAGATCACAAATCCAGGAGTCAGAAGAGACACGGTCGATGTGGCGAGTGTGGGAGATTGCACGACGGGGTGTGCAAGGCAGGGAGTTCCGGCTGCTACAAGTACGCTCAGACTGGGCATTTGAGCAGGGATTGTACGGCCCCTGCTACCCCTATTGCAACATTAGATCTGATTTGCTTTCAGTGAAATCAGAGAGGACATAAAAAGTCCCAGTGTCCGAGTTTAGTTGCAGCATGGAAGGTGGTTGCACCTGCCCCTGCTACTTTGAGGATTACAGATGGCCAGCAGGGCCGAGCCGAGGTGCCAGTGGCAAAGAGTAGAGCTTTTCAGATGACAACAGAGGAGGCAAGAGAGACTCCTGATGTGGTAACGGGTATGTATTTTTCCCTTCATCCCTATATTATTATTGATTATTGCTTATGGTTATATGTTTTGTATAGGGTCGTTCTCTTTGAACGACATTCCTACTACAGTATTATTTGATTCAGGGGCTACCCGATCGTTTGTATCGCTAGCGCTTAGCAAGAGATTTAGTAGAGCTCCAGGGGAGCTGGATTTCCACTAGAGGTCGAGATAGTAGATGATAGGACCGTGAGGGTCGCCAGAGTGCATAGAGGATGTTCTCTTCAGTTGTTTGACGAGCAGTTTCTGGTGGACTTGGTCCCTATTCCCCTGCAAGGGAATAAGGTTTTAGTGGGCATGGATTGGTTGAGTCCCAACGGGGTGGTGATTGATTGCGAGCTGCAACTAGTGAGGGTTCGTACTCCCAGTGGGGGAGAGTTAGTGATTTAGGGAGAGAGGCCACAACATGGACCAGTTCTTTGTTCAGCCGCGAGAGCGAGGCGCTATTTTCAGCAGGGTTGTGCCGGTTATGTAGCTTATGTCTTGGATGCCCGGGTGAAGGGAAAGATGACAGTTGATGATGTTTCGGTGGTGCGAGACTGCCCGGATGTATTTCCAGAGGATTTACCGGGAATACCTCCGGAGAGGCAGGTCGAGTTTGGGATCGACCTAATTCCTGGTGCGTCTCCGATAGCTAAGGCACCGTACCGGCTAGCTCCCCCTGAGATGCAGGAGTTATCTACGCAGCTGCAGGAGCTACTAGACAAGGGTTTTATTCGGCCGAGTAGTTCACCTTGGGGAGCGTCGATCCTGTTTGTGAAGAAGAAGGATGGGTCGCACCGTATGTGTATAGACTACCGGGAGTTGAATAATGTAACGGTGAAGAACCGTTACCCCCTCCCGAGGATAGACGATTTGTTTGATCAGCTTCAGGGGGCATCTTGGTTCTCCAAGATCGATTTACACTCCGGATATCACCAGATGTGGGTCAGAGGCGAAGATGTGCAGAAGACTGCTTTCAGGACCCGCTATGGTCATTTCGAGTTTGTAGTGATGCCTTTTGGGCTCACTAATGCTCCAACCGTGTTCATGGATCTCATGAATCGCGTATGCAGACCGATGCTGGATCAGTCTGTGATAGTATTCATAGATGATATCTTGGTATATTCCAAGACTTAGGAGCAGCATGAGGAGCACCTGAGGGAGGTGCTAGAAGTTTTGAGGAGGGAGAGACTTTTCGCAAAGTTCTCCAAGTGCGAGTTCTGGTTGCATGAGGTGCAGTTCCTTGGTCACCTCGTCAACCAGAAGGGTATTTTGGTAGATCCAGCCAAGATAGAGGCCGTGATGCAGTGGGAGGTCCCAAAGTCTCCATCCGAGATTCGGAGCTTCCTAGGTTTGGCAGGGTATTACAGAAGATTCATTAAGGATTTCTCCAAGATAGCAGTACCGCTCACCCTACTGACCAAGAAGTCGGTGGTGTTTCGTTGGGGGCCTGAGCAGCAGGCGGCGTTTGAGACCCTCAGGCAGAGATTGTGCGAGGCTCCAATCCTTACCCTGCCAGAGGGAATAGAGGATTTTGTAGTCTACTGTGATGCCTCAGTCACAGGTATGGGAGCAGTATTGATGCAGCGAGGGCATGTGATAGCTTACGCCTTGAGACAGTTAAAGCCTCACGAGGCTAACTATCCTACCCACGATTTAGAGCTGGGGGTGGTGGTGTTTGCCTTCAAGATTTCGAGACATTACCTTTATGGGCTCCGTTGTACCATCTACACGGATCACAAGAGTTTGAGGTACCTTATGGATCAGCCGAGTCTAAACATGAGACAGAGGAGGTGGTTGGATGTGCTGAAGGATTATGATTGTGAAATCCTTTACCATCTAGGGAAGGCCAACGTAGTGGCCAACGCCCTAAGCCACAAGGTGACAGTAGCCCCTATCAGAGACTTATGTCTGAGGATGACAGTGATTACTCCGTTGTTGGAACGAACCAGGGAGGCTCAGGTTGAGGGCCTCAAGGAGGAGAGGCAGAAGTGTGAGAGGATAGTGGGCCGAGTAGCTTCGTTTGATTATGATAGTCGGGGGTTTTTGACCCTTCATGGGAGAGTGTAGGTACCGTACGAGGGCAGAGTACGGCAGGTGTTGATGGACGAGTCTCATAAGTCTCGATTTTCTATCCACCCAGGGGCGATGAAGATGTATAGAGATCTTCTACCCGATTACTGATGGCCCTGTATGAAGCGGGATGTCGCCTGGTATGTAGAGAGGTGCCTGACCTGCAGGAAGGTCAAGGCAGAACACCAGAGGCCTCACGACAAGATGCAGCCGTTAGACATTCCCGTGTGGAAATGGGAGGACATCACCATGGATTTTATCACCAAGCTTCCCAGGACCGCACGTGTGGTAGATTCGATTTGGGTAGTAGTGGAGCGGTTGACGAAGAGTGCTCATTTCATACCGATCCAGGAGAGCATATCGGCGGAAAAATTAGCCGATATCTATGTGCGGGAGGTAGTGGCACGTCATGGAGTGACGGTATCGGTGGTGTCAGACCGAGACGTCCGTTTTACAATTAGATTCTGGAAGCGGTTTCACGACGAGATGGGTACTCATCTCCATTTCAGTACCGCTTTCCACCCTCAGACGGACGGGTAGAGCGAGAGGACGATTCAGAATCTCGAGGACATGCTTCGGGCATGTGTCCTAGACTTCGGTGGCAATTGGGATATGTATCTTCCGTTAGCGGAATTTTCGTATAACAACAGTTATCAAGTGAGCATTGATCGACCTCCCTTTGAGATGCTTTATGGGAGGAAATGCAGGACCCCGATTTATTGGGGCGAGGTCGGTCAGCGAGTCATTGGGAGCACGGAGGTGGTGCTCAAGACGACCGAGTTGATTCAGCAGGTTTGTAGTAGATTGCAGACTGCGCAGAGTCGGCAGAAGAGCTACGCCGAAAGGAGGCGTTCAGACTTGGAGTTCCGGGTAGGCGATATGGTCCTTCTGAAGGTCTCACCTTGGAAGGGTGTCATCAGGTTTTGGAAGAGGGGCAAGCTGGGCCCCAGGTTCATTGGTCCTTTCAGGGTTATGGCCCGAGTGGGTCGGGTTGCTTATCGGTTGGATCTTCCGGCAGAGCTTAGCCAGATCCACAACACTTTCCATGTGTCTCAGTTGAGGAAGTGTTTGGTGGATGAGTCAGTAGTTGTTCCCTTAGAATATATTCAGGTTGATAGCAGCCTGAATTATATTGAGAAGTCGGTCGTGATTCTGGACCGGAAGACAAAGACCTTGAGGAATTAGGTAATTCAGCTAGTGCAGGTGCAGTGGAAGCACCGGAAGGGGTCTGAGTGGACGTGGGAGGCAGAGGATGAGATGAGAGAGCACTACCCGGAGTTATTTGCAGATTTAGCCGTAGCAGACTTCGAGGACGAAGTCTGAGTCAAGTGGGGGAGAATTGTAACGACCCGTCTCATAGAGGTATATCTTGGAATTATTCTGTTTTGTGCTTAAAACCTCCATTAGAACACCTCTAAGGCTATTTTAATATGTTTTCCAAGCTTTACAGTTGTATGGATGCCTTGTGGGATCGAGATATCCCTAGATCTGTTCATTTAGGAGCTTTAGAGCCCTGATCTATTTCCTTTTTTCGAGTTGCCTTGCATGAGAACCCTATATCTAGCCTTTATTATGCCTTTTGAGCCTTTTAATCTTCATGGATGCTTATGGACATGTAAAGATAGAATCTTTACGTGTTAATCGAGTATAAGAAGCCCAGATCTACAAGTTATATGCGCTGGATTCAAGCAGAATCGAGTTTTTAGTAACTGCATGCATGCGACTCGTCGAATCGTTCTTCGGACTCGGCGAGTCGAGCCACAAGTCCTCGATTCTTCCCCTTTTGAGTGATTCCGAGTGGGGACCAGTGAGTAGTAGAATGGACTCAGTGAGCCGGAGGTCAGACTCAGTAATGGAGGGACTCGACGAGTTGTTCATACAACTCGGCGAGTCTAAGGCAATCTTCATAGATTCAAGAACAACTCATCGAATTATTCATACAACTCGGCGAGTCGGATGTAGATATTCTGAGTTTTAGGATCGAAAGGGAACTCGTCGAGTTGATGCCATACTCGACGATTAGCAGTGAACAGGGTTGAGAAGTGAGAGTAGGGACTCGGCGAGTTGGCGGCCCAACTCGGCGAGTCAGGTCAACTGTAAGTTGACTTTGACCGGGAGAGTTGACTTTAGCCAGGGGTAAAAGAGTTATTTTACCCCAATGTAGTTATTAGTATTTGACTGAGTGTGTTTGTGGAATTGTAGTTGGGGAGATACTGGAGCAGCAGCAGATAGCTTCCAGAGCCATACACTCGGCAGCCAGTTCACGAGGTGAGTTTCCTTCCAGTAGGAACGGGTCTAAGGCCACAATGTTGGCACGTTTAGCTAGCAGTAGTTTCCGGACCTCGGTCTGATGCAGTAGTTAGTATGTTTGACGCCTTCATGGCTCAGACAGGTTTACGTGCTATGTGTTGTTGTGTTAGTTGATATGTTTATGCTATGTTATGTTCAGTAGTTCCGGACTTCTATCCGATGCATTCAGTTCCGGACTTCGGTCCGCTGCAGTCAGTTCCGGATTTCGGTCCGATGCAGGAGGCAAGGCCTCAGTAGTTCCGGACTTCGGTCCGATGCAGAGGGCAAGGCCCTGGTTAGTTCCGAACTTCGGTCCGATGCAGTTTCCGGATTTCGGTCTGATGTAGTGGGCAAGGCCCAGTAGTTGTTTTATGTTTGTATGGTATGTGGTAATTTGGGGGAGCTCACTAAGCTTCGTGCTTACTGTTTCAGTTTTGGTTTCAGGTACTTCTGCAAGCGAAGGGAAGAGCTCGTGTTGATGTAACCACACACACCACAGCTTCAGTTTTTGTCCTGGGAGATTGTTTTGATACTTAGTTTGATTTGATACAATTGTATCACGACATTTTATTATGGTTTGAGATAATTGACGTATGGATTTATGATATGACGTTCAGCATATGATTTTATTATAAAAAAAAAATTGAGTTGTATTTTGGGATGTTTCAGGCTCCCCCCATGGTCGTTAATAGGAAAGCAATGGGCTCTCCACATGGTCTTACATCCAAGTATCATGGGCTCTCCCATGGTCTTTAATAGGAAAGCCATGGGCTCTCCAGTTGGTCTTACATCCAAGTGTCATGGGCTCTCCCATGGTCTTTCATACAACTATAAAACATACAAAACTATCATACTTCCTAGCATATAACCAACAATCATGCCACATAACACTACATCAAGTAGAGTACCACATATCATTAAATGGGCCTGTCTTGGTGCCTTCGACCCATTGGTATGGTAAGGTGTAACACTTCGTTATTTTCTACTTGTAAGGCTAACTTAAATCTTATTCTATCTTAAATAAGTTCGAATAATGTTTTATAAAGTGTTTACACCTTGTATTCAAAGTGTTAATGGTTCAAGAAGGGAGGCATTTAGAATCGAGATGCCTCATATTCTTTTTCTTTCTTTCCCTTCGGACCACAACTCGTAGTCAAGAATAGCAGGAAACTCACAACCGTGAACAGGACCGAGAACCCTCGGGCCGTGATCAGGCTTTGGGCCACAATCATTTCTAACCTTTTCACCTCGGTTCTCATTCTCGACCGCGGACAACATCTGAGCCGTAATAATATTGTAAAGGTATTAGAGAAATAGTGGGTCTCACAATCATGGTATGGGACCAGTAGTTTAAGTGAACTACATACCACATAATTGTATTTAGACTTACATCGTCAGAAGTTTAATATATGAACAGATTCATTGTAATTATATGGATACAAACCATAGGAAAGACTTAAGTAAAGTATTGGGTAATGGTAAATCATAATATTCTAAAATACTATATTACTCCAAATTTTCAGATCAGTGGCTGAACAGGTGAGTAGTCATACGCCAGATGTGGGTGGATATCCTCATCCTGATGAAGTAAATACTCCAGTTTCCCCTCGTGAGGAGCGACTTGTGGATAAACTTACTGGTGTTATTTGGCAGACTCTCGAATAACACAAGAAGAATAATGATAAAGGTAAAGAGAAAGCCACTGGATAATCTTCAAAAGTGGAAGTGGAACATCCCTCATTTAAAACTTTCAAAAGTAATGGTGCTACGGAGTTTTCAGGTGTTCTTAATCCCATTGTTGTTCTTACATGGATCCAGAACACAGAAAAAGTATTACGTATTTCTCATGTGGTTAATGAAGATAAGGCTAATTATGCTTCTGCAATGCTCATCAGAGAAGCCTTGGTCTGGTGGGAAGCAACATTTGAAGCTCTCAACGAGTATGACCAGGATAATTTATCTTGGGAAATGTTCAAAACTCATCTGCTAGGAAAGTATTGTCCTCTAGACATAAGGAGAATATTGGAGAAAGAATTCCTCGAGCTTAAACATGGAGGAATGACGGTGAATGATTATGAAACTCAATTCAATCAAAAAGCACAATTTGTTGCAAAGTATATTCCAACTGAAGACGATAAAATTCAGTTATTTATGGAAGGACTACGGTATGAAATCCGCAGTTTCATGGTTAATCGGGATTTTCTATTATTAGATAAATCAGTTGAGTATGCTCGAAAGCACGAGCATGATTTAGAGATACGTGGTGCGACTCTTTCTCTTCTGAAGCATCCACATATTGATCGAACTATTCTTGTTTCCTTTATTCCACTAGCTCAATCCATTCGATCTGAACCTAGCAAACAAGTGCAATCTCATAATACCTCTCGTGGTCGCGGTAGGTCACAATCTTTTTCTCTCCAGTCGCCATCGTGTCGAAATTGTGGAAAGAATTATCCGGTAGAATGCAGATTAGAAAAAGGATCAGTGCTCTGTTATGGATGTGGAAAAATAGGCCACATGAAGTCCGTTTGCCCGATGAAGAATGTTACATGCTTTGCTTGTGGTGTTACTGGCCACATGAAGCGTTTCTGCCCTACTCTTACTAGTCAAATGGCGGGGAGTCAAGCTTTCATCCAACAACCAAAGAGTACTCCAACTAAAAAGGAGCAAGTGCCAAAAGCTAAAGGTTGTGCATTCCAAATTACTACAGAGGAGGCACGTGAAGGCCCAAATGTTGTGACCGGTACATTTCTCATCAACTCTAGACATGCTCATATTTTATTTGATTCTGGTGCCTCAGATTCTTTTGTTTCTCATGAATTTGCGCATTCCTTTCAAATTCCTTGCTATGCACTCGCGTAACCATTTCATGTAGATATTGTGGGAAGTAAATCATTACTTGCTGATAAAGTCTATAGGGATTGTGTCATAGAAATTGAAGGTTATAATTTTCTTGCTAGCCTGATTCCTATCTCCTTGCCCAACTTTGATATTATTCTCGGCATGGATTGATTGTCAAAGAACCATGAAAAACTCTTATGCTATGAAAAGCTAGTACACATTCCTATTGAAGGGGAGAATCCTATTTATGTCTACGGTGAACAAAGACTTAAAATCATTAAAATAATCTCTTTCCTAAAAGCTCGTAATTTCATATCGAATGGATGTTCTACTTATCTAGCCTATATAGTTGATATTTCAAGAGAGGGGAAGAAAATTGTAAATGATGTTCCTGTTGTTAATGAATATCCTGATGTTCTCCATGAAGAATTGCCTGGACTTCCTCCGGATAGGCAAGTAGAATTACGAATTAACCTTGTGCATGGTGTTGCTCCGATTGCAAAGACTCCTTATCGTCTTGCGCCAGATGAGATGAAGGAAATTATGATCCAACTGTGGGAATTACTTGACAAAGGCTTTATTTGACCGAGCACCTCTCCTTGGGGTGCTCCAGTACTATTTGTCAAGAAGAAGGACGGTTCGATGTGAATGTGTATTGATTACCGTGAGCTAAATAAGGTAACCATCAAGAACAAGTATCCACTACCTCGCATAGATGACTTGTTTGATCAACTTCAGGGTGTTAGCTATTTCTCAAAGATTTATTTGAGGTCTGGCTATCATCAGTTCAAAGTACACGAGCAGGATGTACCGAAGACTGCTTTCCATACTCGTTATTGGCATTATGAATTCCTTGTCATGCCATTCGGTTTGACAAATGTTCCTTCCATATTTGTGGATATGATGAATCGGGTATGTCATCCAATGCTCAATAAATCTATCATCGTATTCATTGATGATATTCTAATCTATTCCAAGTCTGAAGCTGATCATGTCATTCATATTCATGAAATATTAGAACTTCTTCGAAAGGAGAAACTATATGCTAAATTCTCCAAATGTGAATTTTGGCTTTGCCAAATTCAATTTCTTGGCCATGTTATTACTGGTGACGGTATATCAGTAGATTCTACCAAAATTAAAGTCATTCAGAATTGGGAAGCGCCTCGTAAGGCTTCTGAAATATGCAGTTTCTTGGGTCTTGCGGGGTATTACCGTAGATTCATTAAAGATTTATCACGTTTAGTTGTACCCCTCACAAGTCTTACATGAAAGGAAACAAAGTTTGAATGGGGTGAAGCCCAAGAAAAAGCTTTCTCAACTCTAAAAGATCTTTTGACTCATGGTCCAATCTTATTACTTCCAGAAGGTGATAATGATTTCTCCGTATATAGCGATTCTTCTGGGTTGGGACTCAGTTGTGTATTGATGCAGTGTGGTAGAGTAATAGCCTATGATTCAAGACAACTAAAAGAGTATGAAAAGAATTATCCCACCCATGACCTCGAACTCGCTGCAGTAGTGTTTCCCCTAAAACTTTGGAGGCATTATTTTTTTGGTACAAAATGCCAATTGTTACAAAATGCCAATTGTTTACTGACCACAAAAGTCTCAAGTATATATTCAGTAAGCAAACATTGAATACGAGAGAACAGCAAGCTATGGAGTTGATCAAAGATTATAACTGTGAAATCATGTATCATCATAGAAAGGCCAATGTAGTTGCCGATGCACTTAGCAGGAAGGTTTATCATAGTAGTGTGTGTTATGTTTTTACCTAACCTACCGTAAAGTTCACTATTCTTGATGAACTAAAGAAATGGCAAGTAGAGGCCTTAAAGCCATAAAATGTGAAAAATAAAGGGATGGTACATTATGCTGATATTTTACTTGATGATCCACGTTGACTGAAAGTATGTAAGAATCGGCTATGGATTCCAGAGATCAATCGATTAAGACAAAAGATTTTGGATGAAGCCCATAAGTCTAAACTGTCAATACATCTTGGTACAAGTAAAATGTAATATGATTTACGAGCTAATTATTGGTGGCCTGGATTGAGGAGAGACATTGGAAGATACGTGCAGGAATGTTTAGTGTGCTTACAAGTCAAAGAGGAACACCAAAAGCCATACGGGAGTCCAGAAAGTATTAATGTCCCTATGTGGAAATGGGAGGAGCTGTCCATGGATTTTATTACTAAATTGCCAAAGACTGCGAGACAGAATGATAGCATTTGGGTAATTATCTATCGACTGAATAAGAGCGCACATTATCTTGCCATGCATGAAACAGATCCAATGGAATATGCACAAGTATACTAATATGAAATTATTACGAGACATGGTGTGCCACTAAAGATTATTTCCGATCATGATACTCGCTTCACTTCTCATTTTTAGGCTAGTATGCAACGTGAATTGGGATATCGGATTGCTCTCAGTACATCATATCATCCCAAGACAGATGGTCAGATAGAGAGAACAATCCAAACAGTGGAAGATATGCTTCGTGTATGTGTCCTGGAACTTGGTGGTAACTGGGATAAATACTTACCTCTTGTCGAATTTTCATATAATAATAGATACCATACTTCAATCAAAATGCCACCATATGAAGCATTATATGGCTGTAAATGTCGTACTCCATTATGTTGGTGTGATGTAGGATAGAAAATCCTTGGAGGCCCTGAAATGATCCAAGACACCATTGACAAGGTTCAAATTGTACGAGAAATAATGAAAGCGGCCCAGGATCGACAGAACTTCAAAGCAGAAAAGAGAAGACGACCCATGGAATTCCAAGTGGGTGATTTTGTAATGTTTAACGTGTCCCCCATGGAAAGGCATTATACGATTTGGGAAGAAAGGAAAATTGAGTCCTAGATTTGTTGGTCCTTTCAAAATCATCCAGAGCATTGGTAAACAAGCATACCGCTTGGAATTACCTGAAGATTTGGCATGTATTCATGATGTGTTTTATGTGAGTTATCTGCGTAAATGTTTAACCATATACAATGAAATGGTTCCGTTATCCAAAGTGAAACTGGATAAAAAATTAAGATATGTAGAAGAGCCTGAAGAGATCGTAAACGAAAGAAGGATTGAATTGCGTATGTTGAGAGAAAAACTTGAGACACACTTGAACAAACGTTAGAACAAGTATAGTTGCGAAATACTTTATCTCAAAGGATCTAAAAGCTCAACAATAATAATAAGTTAGAGTTAGATAATTAGAGATTTAGGTGCGGAAATATAAGGAAATGTAAATGACAGCAGTTATTATATCAAGTATACACATAAGTTGATTCTTAACAAGGAATGCATTCAAACCAAGTTAGTAAGTGAGATCAAACTTAGTGATTAAGTCAAAAATGACTTGCTCCGAAGAGAGATAATATTCAGTTATATTCAGCTTAACTTTGAGAGTAAGAAGGAGATGAGAGTAATCACACAAGATATGAGATTCAAGATGTGTAGTGTTATCAGATGTATTGAATAAGAAGTATTGAGCTCTATTTATAGAGACTCGAAAATTATATTTGTTCAACTATCTAAGCGTAGCCATGCAAGGCATGCTGGACAAAAGAGAGTATTCTAAGAAAAGCAGATAAAGAGTTAAACTAAGAAAACTAGATAGTCAGGTGCAGATGATGATGACTTCGGATGAGTTGCTGATCAGAGTTGACTGCGGATCTTGGAAGGTTGCGGTAGACTAAGTTTAAGGGGTCACTTTTATGATTCAACGGCATAATAAAGAAGTGGAGTTGGTGCTTATTAAGTGGAAACATCATCGAGGCCCAAATTATACTTAGGAAAATAAGAATGAGATAAGAGTGAAATAGCCCCATTTGTTTAAATCATTGTAATTTCGGGGACGAAATACTCAAAAGGATGAGGTATTTGTAACATACACGTTCAGTTATCGTGTTTTGTTTAAAAATGAATAATATTATATGTTTTTGAGTGTTCAGTTCTAACAAGATAGTTTTTACGAGAATTGTTGTAAAACTATGTTTAGAATCATTTGGGAAGTATTGGAAGTCTTATGACAATCCGATCAAAAGTCCACTATTGAAATTAACGAAAATATAAAGTTAGAAATAATTAAAAATAATGTTATTGAAAGTTGTAGATTATCTCGTTAGAAACATTTAGGGGAAACATCATCGCAATCCGAGTTATAACGAAGAAGTTATGACTTATTGAAGATCTGCGACAAAACCGGCAAAGCACTATTTAGCGTAAAAAATGAGTTTTCAATAAACTACTTTTTAGTTTTATTGATCTAAATGAAAGTCGTAGTATTCGTTAAACCGAGAATTTTCATAAAAAGAATGTCCAAATATGACTTCGTATGAGGAAGTTATGATTTTTCTAAGTTTCGGTATAGTAGTATGCAGCTAAAAACTCGAAATAAAGATCGAGTGATTTTTAGCCGACTCAACCTAAACGAGAATCGAAGTTCTCGTCAATAGTAGTACAACGGTAAAAAGACAGACGAAAACGTACATCGGATGAAGAAGTTATGAATTTTTAACATATTTTTCTATCCCGGTCTATTAAAAATATAATATTAAAAATAAAGTTAAAATTAGCCGACGGAGTTTAAACGAAAGTTGTAGAGCATAATTTCACCTATGCATGCATACAAATAATGTCAAAATAGAGCTTGTATGCGAAAGATACAAAATTTTGAAGTTTTGGACACAAACTTCGAGGCTGGTCTCAAGCTGTACGCCTAGCATACACGAGGCTACGCCCAGCGTACTTCGCACGTAAGTGATCCGGAGACAGCCACGTCGACCCTTCCTTCACGTAAATTCATGTATCTCGCATGGATGACACGTCTGAGACTCGACAATCGAGCAGATGCCAGACCTCGTACGCCCAACGTACCGAAGTACGCCTAGCATACTCTGAGGCTTCGGCCACCTATAAAAGGGGTGCGAGGTCTCCGGATTTGTTTTACAATTTTGGAATCTCTTTCACTCTATATTCTATTTTTAGCCTATCTAAACCACCCCTAAGCCTAGGAAACATCCCCGACATCCGAAGCAAGTCCCGACGCACCGAAGACCCGAGAAAATAATATTTTCAAGTTGAGACTCTACCCGCGCAAGGCCAGTTTTTCAACAAAAATCTCCGATTTCGTTAAAGAAAGTCATTTTTAGAGACGAAGTGCTACCCAAATCAGCATTTTATCATTCGGTTATTCCACGGTGAGTTCAATATAGGGATAACTGTATGTTATGTGTTATATGTGCAATGTGTTTTCCCGTGTTATTATGATAATAAGCTATACCTTTAACGACGAAGTGAATGACTAAGCATCACTTAGATAGATTGGTATGTAGCCTTTGAACATGAAGTGAATGAGTAAGCATCACTTTGGCATATGCAGAATGCTAGATAGGGCTGAAAACTTGTATATTCTAGCAAAATGTTAATTCAAAAATCGTTTATTTTATGTGCCACTTGGTCTAAAGTCTTATTGATGTATATCAAGTTTAAATTGTTATATCTCATTGATTGTAAATCTTTGAAGCATATCATTTGTTGATATGGAAAGTTTGGCATATGATTTACATATGTCTTTGTTGTTATTTGTCCCTCTTTGCTTCTGTCATATTGATATGTGTATGCATAACGTTATACTGAAACTGTTATTAAACTCACTAAACGTCACCCGCTTATCCCTCTCAATGTTCAAACTATTGCAGGTGATAAGCATCCAGTATAGTCATGTAGTGGTAGAAGATGTAGAACAGATAATATTATAGTTTTTGTATTTAGTTTATAATTTCCTAGGAAGTTATGTAATATATAAAACTTTGTAAAAATCTTAATTGTCGGTTTGTATCCAGTCTTTTTGTAATAAGACCATGTATATAAAATATGTTTATGAATATACATGTAGCATGTTTGGAGTAATAATATTGTAAAGGTATTAGAGAAATAGTGGGTCTCACATAGGAAATTAAGATTTGAATTTAATTTGTTTTAATTTAAATTAAATATACAATTACTAATATACCCTTGCAAAATGATTGGTCCAAAAGTGTTTTAGCATTCTCAATCTTTTTGGTATTCTTATGTTATCCTTATCCTATATATATATATATATATATATATATATATATATATATATATATATATATATATATATATATATATATATATATATATATATATAACATGCTTTTCTGTTTTCACTTTTTTATAACAGTGTAGTTTTTTAACAATGCACTTTCGTTTTTTATATCATATTTAAACATTATTGTTAATCAAGATTAACCATTAACTAATAAAAACCATTATCCATAACGAATCTTAACCATACCCAATGGCTACTGAAATGCATTAATCAGTTGTAATGGTTATGACTCGATTTTGTCCGATAACCGAATCATACCGCCCCATACACACCCTAAATCTTGATACAAATTATAAAACATACATTACATTTATCATAACATAGTTTTCATATTCTTAGTAATACTACCACTCTCTCGATACACGTTAGCAATCCAACTACCCATTAAGGTTTCGGAAAAGCTCACGAAGATGAGCGTTTGTAGGCTTTGTGCATTTACTAATCTTGGCCTTCTTCTTCTTCTTTTCTTTTGGTTTGTTACATATATTACCATTTTGTGCCATTACTCTTCTCATAGCAGCATTGGTTGCAGGCTTCATGCCATTTTTCTGCAAATCAAGCTCGATCTCTAGCATGTCGTGTGGCAACTCAATTGCCCTGAATAAAATTTTCAGTTCATCATCAACCTTAAAGGGAACCTGAGGATCATTGGGGTAGGCTATGTCTTCCTTCAAGTCGGGATTTGATAATAGCCATATCTCTGTAGCAGCTTTCAGGGCCTGAATTGAACAATATTTGTCAACATGAAGACCGAGTTGTTAAAAGAATTCAACAATGACTCTAAGGATGCTAGAATTACCTGTAAATCTTCCACGATAGTAGGGTAGGCATCTTTAAGATCAGCAACAGAAATACCTTCTGCAAATGTTTGTATTAAACTCTAAAGTTCCTTCTTGTCTCTCACATTATACTTCAACTGTAAAAAAAAAAAAAAAAAAAAAAAAAATTTATTTCACTAAATGTTAACAGATTATATATCATTAAAAGATTTAAAGTACCTTGTAAGAGAAGCGCTTTCCATCATAATTAACTTTTGGGTTGTTTGCTAAACTTTGAAACACGGCCTTGTTGCCTTTGACATCATCACAACATGCTTCAGTTATTTGCTCCGCTGTGAAGGATTGCCTTTTCTGTATATATAATATATTAATAAATTTAGCAATGCACTTTCATATATTTGTGTAATTATAACCTAAATACCCTAATTAATTATTGGTGAATACCAATCACTAACATGGCTAAATAGAGAATATCATCTAAAGAAATCCAACATATACCAAAAACAAACCAAACCATTTATGGGCTTATAAACATTATCACTAATTCACAATATCATATAATCAGACTGCAAATACAGATAATGAAAACAAAAACAAAACGATGTGCCAAGAAAATATGTCAATGGCACTTTTATAACCCATGTGTCCTAATTCTATAAATTAACTAATAGAATAAGATGCACCCATAACTATCAAAAATTCCACCAAAAAGATACTTTGAAGAAGTTAAATAAACATAATTGACCATGTTATATTTTTGACATTGTTACATTACATTCATATTTTATAAACATATACTGTTGAATACAACTGTAACTAGGTGCACAAATAAAATATACAAAATATTTCTCGATTCTCTAGAAAATATACTCGAACCAAGGTTCATATAAGGTTTGTACCTTAAACAGCAGATCAATCGCACGATAGATCTGAGCTTCAATAGGTCACTTCCTTATATTATTAATATGCTGCAACCTCTTCGTGTCATTGGGGAATATAAATGAAGGAGAAGATAATTTGGTCTAGGTGTTTGCAGGTGTTGCTGTCTTAACGATTGTTTTAGAACCTGCAATGCTTTTGCTCTTTGGGCTTGACTGGCATTTCTCTTGTTGCTTCTTGAAGCTATTCATACTGTCTTGCAGTGATGCCATTAGGGCACTGGTTAACCAAACGACTGTTATCATGATATAATTGGTGTTCTAGTTGATTGATTTATTCTTCCATTATTACAATAATACAAACGAGTGAAAAGATCTCATTCGGATTAGGATTAGGCAACCAATCTTCAACTTAACTAAACGACCAAGACGCGATTCAGCCGATCAAATTCAAATAAAACTTTTTGTGAATTTGAAAAGGGAACGCAAAATAGAAACCCAAGATCCTGGAAGTACATACATTTTTCAATATAAAAGGCTCTAAGAATATTGCAGAAAACTATAATGATCAATCTCGAAAGAATGGGAGATAAAAGAAAACCTCAATAGATTTACAGCACAGGTCTCTACAAAAATAGCTCACATGTCTTACGTTTTATAAGAGAACGGAAACGTCCCATTTATATTTTTCAACGATGTGGGATAAATTTATACAATACAAATGTATTGTTTCTAAGTTAATAGGTTTTTTTTTTCTTTCTTAAAACAACATTCTCAAGCTCATGAGATTCTTTCCCATGTTTTGTATCATGCATTATGTTAGATATTCGTGTAATCGTTTATTAGATGATTTTATTAAAAAAATATTAAATATTAAAAGAGCTTTTAAACAATATGTATATTACATGGTTTTAGCTCTGTTTGGTCCAAGTCTTCAGTAATGGAGGATTGAGGGACGGAGTGGCAGTGGCTGGGAAAGCGCCTTTGGTCACCGGACTTTACACAGAAAACGGAGGAAGCGTAGAAAGGAAAGGAACGAAGGCGCGCAGTAGTCACGAGTGAAACAGAAAAGGAAGCGGATGGGGGGTTATCTGTAAAGACCTTTAGCGGCAACGGGCAATAGCGGCGGCAAGGGTCTATTAGCGGAGACACCTAGAGGGAAAAATATGCGCGTTTTTTTACCCTTGGATTAAAGTGAAGTGAGACGGATAGGGCTCATTTGACGCGGATCTCCATTAGGTAGTCATTAGCGGCGACACCTTTAGCTGCGACACCGGGTATTAGCGGTGACATGTAACGCATCCATTACATGTCGCCGCTAATGTCACCATTTCTTGTAGTGAACCAACAAAAGATCATGTTTTAATCTACATATCAAAATCAGACCATACACACAACACATGTTATATAGTGTTTGTTAAACATAATGAATTCTATAAAGACTGTAAACTGAATTGGTGAGATGAGCTTAAGTAAAAAATTGATGATTAGTTAGTCTTATGGGTTCTTTTTTATATATCTTAATGGACATCATTAAGGTGTTTGACAAGGTGTTCCTCTCTTAATGGGTTGATAGTTCAGTCAAAAACAATGTCTTTGATTTCCGAGAAAAAACAGAAAAAAAACCCTACTATGAATGCACTAATATGTAGTGCTAAATAAACCCCATCTAAATCTTAGACAGTGCATATCCAATAAAACTTAGAATTACATACATTTCAGTGGAGCATTGTGTCTAAACGATAACTTTTAATCCAATTTCAAGGCTTGCAATCAAGCTATATAATTGGTCTTTTTACATTCACTAATCTTGTTGATGACATCATCATTACATCCCTGAAAATAATCAGATCTCATAAAAAACATAACAAAAATTTACTGTTAATCTTCAACCTGATTAACTATCAAGCCAGAAAAAAATTATAATTAACAATATGATTACTCATATAAAAATTCGAAGATTGGTATTCAAAGATTATTTCAAACAGATTTCAACTCTTTATTCATGCATTAATGATAGATGCCTACACGGGATTAGCACAACGATTTATTCTTCCTACTACTTGGGTATGCTTGTCCTTTTGTAGTGCTACCTTGCCACCTATTTGGTGAGTGGTTTAATTCCATATGAATATTTAAGGGAAAAAAATATAAAAAAAATAAAACCCAATCTTGAAATAGTTAATTTAGCTCTTGTAGAAATTCAAATGCAATCCGAACACCAAACCTGTATAAACTCAGATGTATTAGAAATTACTAAACACGTAGAAATTCTAATGTAATCACAAATCACTAAACTATACTGCATAAAAAAACCTGATACAGAAATTCAAATTTAATAATAAATCATCGAACAAATGGAAGTGTTTGTGTTTCTGCCTGAAAGTAAATGCGTCTATCCGAACACTCATACAAGATTGTTAAAGCCAATAATAGTGAGAAAAATGTTAACCTCACATAGTTTAAGGGGAAATCTTTATTATTAATCATTTCATATAATTGTACCCTTTAAATTTCAAAATTGACAAAATAGAGGAACCTTGTGATCCAAACCTTTATCATCATTTCTATAAAAGGATGGCAATGTTTAAATATGTAATTTTAGCTTCAAAAGGTTTCCTTTTCTTGAGTATATGGAAATGGATCTTATTGCAATTTTTATGGGGCATCATCGTTCATCTCGTTTTGATTAGTAAATGGTAACTAACAGTTTTTGGTTTACCAATCCATTCTTATTCAATAAAAGCTGTAAAACGATTGTATTTAGAACATTCAAATCAATACTCATATATATCCAAGATTCTCTAACTATTAATCTGAATGTTGTTATATTTGATTCAGCTAAATATTCCACCAGTTATATTGTTCAGTAAATGTACGCAATTTAGTATGTAGATATTAGATCCATGAATGTGTGTAGTAATAATGAAAGTATTATCTACAAGTAATATGAATTTTAGTATGTATGGTATGTATATTGATTTTTGTTATGCTCGAGCATTTGATCATTAAAATTTGTTGTTTACTTCTTTTCCTTGATGGTTATGATTGTCTTCTTTTTGTAAAAACCTTTGTTATTTGTGAATTTTATTAATTTGACAGACTTTGTTAATTTGTTAAATAAAGATTGGAAATGTCATGGCTATATATACATATATGTTGCTAAGAAAGAAAAGTTATCATTGACATTTTATCAGCAACTAGAATGCAATACCCGGGAAGAAAAAGAAACACTATGTTCATGTTCGAGTAGTCCACTCAAGATTTTGACACATCTAAAGTCAAAATTATAAAAACAAACATAATCATCGTGAAGAATCATTTTATGAATCTCACATGGCCGGCCCAATAGGGCGGGCAAGCCGGGCGACGGCCTTGGGCCTCGTTACGGTTTGAAGCCCCAAAATTATATCTGTCTTTTACTTTATATATATGAATTGTGTTTAAAATTTATGCAACATTTTCTTAGGTTAGATGGTTAGTAACATACCAACTAATAAGAGGTGCCCAAGTTTGAATCTTTTGGAGACTTTTTTTTTTATTTATTTTTTAATACCTTTAAAAACTAACGATGTACCGTATTTTACTGAGTTTTCAATTCAAATTACAGAAATATTCCCTTCATTCTTCTTTGTTATTCAACAATCATCCAATTTATAGAAGTTATGCCTAAACTCTTTGTTTTTTTTACAAACCACCCAAACATTTATTTCATTTAAAATTTTGGTCTTTTTCTAGCCATTATCATGGATAATATTTCTATTTATATATGAGATTTTCTACCTTGCATCATCTTTTAATATATAATAACTATTATTTACAGTTTTGTTATCAAAAATCATGGTGCTTCCTTTGTTGTTTTTCTTGATTTTAGTCGTTGTATGTGTTTGGTTAAGCTGTATTGTTTTATTGCCATTTTCGTCAACTGTTTCCTTATTTTAATAAATTTCCCTACTATTTTTAGGCTATGGTGTATAGTCTTGCATGTTATTCGGCAAAGTTTAGGCTCAGAAAATATTGTCCCCAGCCTCATCATGCCGAGTTTCAACCCCTCAACATCTTTTTGTCATACTCTCTCTTATTTGTCTATTCTCCTACCAATTGAAATTGATTTGAATATATATTGTTTGTTATTATCTCCTATTACATAATTAGATGTTTTTATCCTTTTATTGTATTGTATATAAAAGGATTTGAGATCTATGAATAAAATAACAACGTATCAAATTTATGATGGTATCAGAGCAAGATACCTAGCTACTCTACAAAACCCTAAACCTGCATCGACATGCCAGGGGACGATGCCAGCTCTTCCAACAAGAACAACAATAATACATCGGATCATGACTCACCCTACTATCTTCACTCATCCGATTATCCAATACAAATGCAAGTCAACAAGGCTTTGTCTAATAAGAACTACATTGATTGGGTCCAAGAGATGGAGAACTCCTTGTTTGCCAAAACAAGATTGGCTTCATAGACGACACCATTGTGAAACCAGAAAAGATGTCAAAGGATCACATGGCATGAATGAGGTGTGATGCGATGATAAAGAGATGGCTTACCACAACCATGGAAAAGGAAATAAGAAGCAGCTTCAAGTACGCAAATACTGCTTCGGAAATCTGGTTTGATCTTCATGAAATATTTGGGAAGGAAAGTGCTCCCAGGGATTATGAACTCAAGAACCAACTCACTACCACTCGACAAGACGAGACCTCTATATCAGCTTATTACATCAAGTTGAAATCCCTTTGGGATAAGATACAATCAATGTTTCCTACGCCAAAGTACTTGAAATGGGTACACTTGTGGAATCATCAGATGTCTTCTTGAACACCAAGAAAAGTGTAACATTCGTTTCCAGGTATTTTCATTTCCAGCTAAAAATAACAATTTATTGCAAAATTAGTCCCTACGTAGGTTATACCTGATGCGTACTTTGGGTGTAGGTCACTTAAAATGGACGCGGTCTTCGTCGAGTATGTTGGACGTACTATAACACTCGGTTCCTGGTAGGTATTTTAAATAAGAATTCTTATTTTTTGCAAAGGGACCCGACGAGTTGGAAGCCCCAAATTCATCGAGTAGAAATGGAAATTGGGCGCGGGATTTGAGAGACCTACTCGACGTGTTGGGAGCCCCCAACTCGACGAGTAAAGTTGCTAGAGTGAAACCCTAATTTTCGGGGTTTGCATACTATTTAAGCACCTTAACCTCCAAGGGTTGGCCTCATTTAATGTCACCATCAGCCTAAACCTTAGCCACAAAACCTTAATCCACCTTGGAGTGTTCTTGTAACGCCTGTTCTAAATTGACTCCTAGTCCGAGGCTGTTGTTAAGGATTATGGATTTTAAGAAGGTAAGATCTAGGCCTATTTGGGTACGGTTGATGTATTAGAAGTGATCTGGATGCTCAATTCGTGTTTCGGAGCTTAGAGGTATTTCGGTAAAGTGGTAGTTCGGGCTTTTGTGGGAAAATGGATTTTTGTAGGGAAGGTTTTAAGAAAAGTATGAGTTAATATAAGTGTAGGGCTTCTCATTACCTTTATGTGGATATAAGGATCATCAGAATCGAGCTTAGAAAGAAGAGGTTATGGCCTTCGGAAGTTTTTTGGTTTTTAGGCTTAGCCGAGTACACGGGGCGTACACAAAGAGTACGCGGGTCATACTAGTGAAGAAGGCAGTATGTGGGGCATACCTTGGAGTATGTTGTGTGTACTGACCAGGATAGTCGTGAATGTTCTTCGAAGTACGCTCGGCGTACCATAATTATGTTGGGCGTATGCTAGTTAGATCAGAACCCTATTTAAGGGTCTTGGACCCTATTTAAGCTCCTTATCTCATAACCCTACCCTAATATCTTCATATCCCACCCTCTAAAACCCTAGAAATCATCATATATCATTCATGATGACATTTTGAGCTTATAGAGTCCATTTTTGGGATGTTTGCCCCATTTTCAAGAAGATGGAGCTTGTTGCAAAGATGGGAATCAAGGAGGAGCTTATGGATCTGGCTTTTTGTAACGACCCGATTTTTCAAAAGAAAATTTTCATTTTTGATTATCCAAACACATTTCCATAAAATTACAAAATCTCATATATATATTTTTTTCAAACTCATATTAATTACAACTTTTATTTAAAATATCAGAGTATCCATAAAATGCATGTGTGAGAGTGCACGCCGCGCCATCACGCCACACCCTTTACCTTTGGGATCTGATGTACCTAAAAGAAATCCACAACTTGTAAGCTACTGCTTAATGAGTTCCCCAGAGCATACCCCACACACAATCCACGTGACACATATCAGATTAGCTATAAAAGCTACATATACCACATAAGCCATGCATACATAAGCATGTAAGGATGTCGTGGGCTCCCCCCAGGGTCTTAGACCTTCGTGTCATGGGCTAACCCACATGGTCTTTACCTAGGAATGTCATGGGCTACCCCACATGGTCTTATATCCAACTGCCACGGGCTCCTCCCGGGGTCTTTCATGCAATAATATACATAATCAACCTAGCATATCATATCACAGAAGTGTCTAACATAATAGATACACATACATAAACCTGTAAGGATGTCATCGACTCCCCCAGGGTCTTATATCATCGTGTCATGGGCTACCCCACATGGTCTTTACATGGGAATGCCATAAGCTACCCCATATGGTCTTATATCCAACTGTCACGAGCTCCCCCAGGGTCTTCCATGCAATAACATAAATTTTACTTAGTACGTTTGGGATGTTACAAGTAGGATAAATTGTATGAATTTCTTATGGGTCCCGACAACGACTTCACTGCCATCAAAACCCAAATTCTCGTTACCTCGCCAACACCAGGCTTAGGATTAACTTATCATCTTGTCGCAGAGAATGAACCTCAAAGAGACATCACTAATGACATGTGTTGTGTGTTAATATGCTTATATGTTTATATCGGGCGGGGCCCGATGCCAGGAGAGACCTAACAACCGATAGATCTGTATACCGAGCGGAGCTCGATACCAGGCGAGCTCCGATATCGGATAGGGTCAGATGCCCGCCCGATGACAGAGCGGGGCCCATTATGTGTTTATTTATTTATGTATGTGTGGTATGTGGTATCTTGGGGAACTTACCAAACTTTGTTCTTACGGTTTTAAGTTTATGTTTCAGATACTTCGGTTTCAAATGGTAGAGCTCGGGATGATTGCAAAGCACACACCACATGTTTCCGCATTTTGTGATTACTCTGACTGGGTGATGTTTAGATACATTTTCATTGACTTGGTTTTGTAACAATGATATGGGTTATTGATTTATTAATTTAAAAATGAAAATTTTATGTCATTATTTAAAGGGATGTTACAAGTTGGTATCAGAGCCTTGTTTTGAGGGATTCAGACACATTCTCAAGTGTTTATGAACTCAAACTGAGGATTTGGAAAGAAATATATTTTTTTAAGTAAAAGATTTTCTAAAAGAAGATGGGGTGCATGCAATCAGTTGAGTTCAAGTAAGTTTTCCCAAATTACCTATATGTAACAACCCATCATTCACAAATCAATAAGAGTCTAAACCTACCTAACAATCCTTGTGTGTGTGTGTGTATATATATATATATATATATATATATATATATCCTCTTTTGCTAGGGATTTTTCTGTATGATTTGACAGTGCAAGGCGAGTTTCCTCATTATATTTAGCAGGTTGAAGACACAAATGCCGACCCATGGTTCGTTATACATAGTATGCTTGTTGTTTGCATGACTCCTGCATGTGTTATGTGTTTTATTTTTCCGAGCGAGGCTTGATGCCATGCGGGGCTTGATGAGTATACTTTATGCTAGTTATATGTAGGTGTTTTATGACTACCGGGTGTGACCCGATGTTGGGCGAGGCCCGGAGGCTAGTCTGTATGCTATGTATGTCTGTGATGATGGCATATGTTGTGTGCTTATATGTTTATATGTTTATAACGGACAGGACCCGATGCCAAGCGCGGCCTGATGACTAACGGATCTGTATATCGCGTGGGGCTCGACGCCAAGCGGGGCCCGATGCTGGATGGGGTCTGATGTCGGGTGGGGCCTGATGACAGGGCGGGGCCCGTTATGTGTTTATTTATTTATGTATGTGTGGTATGTGGTACATTGGGAAACTTACTAAGCTTTGTGCTTACGCTTTTTAGTTTATGTTTCAGATACTTCAGTTTTCAAATGGCAGAGCACGGGATGATTGTAGAGCACACACTACATGTTTATGTATTATGTGATTTTACTTTGATTGGATGATGTTTAGATCCATTTTTATTGACTTGGTTTTGGAACAATGATATAGGTTACTGATTTAGTAATTTAGAAATAACAATTTTATGTCATTATTTAAGGGGACGTTACACTTTGGTTGACCACACACAACTTGCACCAAACCAAAGTTCCTCAACGGTACACTCAATTGCCAACATTTTATCTTATGATAAATTTTCTGACTCTCATTAAATGTTTTTAGCGAACATCACCTCAAATGAAGAGCCAATTGTTTCAAACAAGCCATGCATGATCAAGATGGGTTGATGCCATGAAAAAGGAAATTCACACTCTTGAACAAAATGAGAAGTGGACTCTAGAGACTCTCCCAAAGGGAAAACGAGTAATTGACTCTAAGTGGGTCTACAAAATATAATACAAGCCTAATGGGGAGATAGAACGATATATGGCCCGACTTGTTGCTAAAGGCTTCACTCAAACCGAGAGAGTTGATTTTCACGACACATTTTCTCCCGTTGTAAAGCTCATGATACACCAACTTGACGTCAATAATGTATTTTTACATGGTAATCTGGATGAAGCATTTATATGAAAGTTCCCTAAGGATTCTCTAAAGCTAATGATACGAGAGTTTATCATTTGCGAAAGTTTCTATATGGTTTGAAACAAGCATCTAAAAAATGGTACAAAAAAGTTCACTACTATTCTCTCGAGTCTTAATTTCAAACAGTCTAAGTATGATCATTCACTCTTCCTTTTTAATCATAATGACATCTTTCTTGCTATTCTCATTTATATTGATGATGTGATCATTGTGAGTAACAATGCATACTATATTTAAGAAACAAAGGAGTGTCAACATACTAAATTCAGCACCAAGGATCTAGGTGCTCTAAAGTATTTCCTTGGCATCGAGGTGGCAAAGACATTCGATGATCAGTCAGAAAAAATTCACTCTCAACATTCTGAAAGACAGTGGTATGATGGGGGCATGACCTAGTTCGTTTCCAACAGAGCAAAACCATAAAATTGATCAAGATGAAAGTCAACCAAAGGTTGATGCAAATCAATATCGACGAATGATTGGGAGACTCCTCTACTTGCAAGCAACTAGAGCCAACATAGCCTACTGTCAACGTTCTTAGCCAGTTCGTTACAGATCCTAGGCAACATCATCTAGATGCCCTTCTTTGAGTACTTCATTATCTCAAGGCTACCCCAGGTCAAGGAATTATATTACCTCGGTAAGGTGGAACTCGTCTTTTAGCTTACTTCGACACAGATTGGCTTGGATGTCCTATGACAAGGCGTTCCCGCACATGTTATCTCCTTCTTTTAGGAGGGGCTCCAATTTTATGGAAGACAAAAAAAAAATCATTGTTTCTCGATCCTCCATTGAAGTTGAATATAAAGCCATGACCACTACCACTACTGTAAGTGAAATTATTTGGTTGCATTGGATGTTAAAGGAATTAGACGTTGAACAACATGGTTCTACAATTCTTTTTTTGTGACAATCAAGCTACCCGTCACATTGCTAATAATTTTGTCTTCTACGAACACACAAAACATATGTAGATAGATTGATATTTCCTTGGTGAGAGAGTTGAATCAAAAAAAGTTCAACCTTTGCAGGTTGATACCAACTTGCAACTTGCTCACATGTTCACAAAATGATTATGTACTCAACATCTTTGTTTTCTTCCCGACAATGTCCAACTTAAGAGAAAATATTAAAATTGATTTGAATATATTCGGTTTGTTATTATCTCCTATTTTCTAGTAAGAGGTTTTTATGATTTTATTGTATTGTATATAAAAAGATTTGAAATCTATCAATAAAATGCAAACGTATTATGACTACCATGCCCGTCTCTCTTTCTCATAAAAAAAGTTGATTGGTACCACGACGCTACTGGGTGGAGCTTGTCACCATCATCACCACTACTTTGGTCTTCCAAAAAGTAAATAGATAAATAAGCAAGTGGCGTAAATGACGTTTTAGGTCGATGATTGGAGTTGTGAATGACGAAAATGCCATTTAAGTATTTAACCCTTTAGCTTTAGCTTTTGTTCAATTTGACAATTTGTTTATCCAAAGTCAAAAGAAAGGCAACCCGGAAACTACGCACCACACCCTTTCTAGATTCCATACCCTGCCGTGTGGTGCACAACTTGACAGCAACTACATATCCACCTTTCAATCTTTACCGTACACGTGTCGCACTATCAACCGATTTCTTCTGATTCCTACGTCACGTTTATTTTTCTATCGGAGACCGCCTCTTCTTTCTCATCCTATAAATCAACCTCAATATTCATTCAGTTTCATACACAACGATCTTCTCAATCTTCATCTGTTCTTGTTTGTCTTCAATTCTCTCAAGGTATGTTGCCTTTTCCATTTTAGTGTTCTCGATTTCTTTTTATTTTCGTGAATTTTTTGCTAGGTTAATTATTCCGGTCGGTGGTTGTTTGTTGCATCGAATTCGATCTTGTTTAACAGATCGATTAGATCTGCAACTCTATTCTTTGAATTTGTGTTTTTTTGCAACAAATTTTTGGAATTTATTGAGTTATAATCTTGACGAATAATTCTAAAATCTTCCGTAAACAGCGATTTGGTAAAATTTATTGATCGCTCTTTCGCTTCTCGTATTATCTTCAGAGTTTTGTTGTCTCAATTCGTTAGATGTTGATATGATCACGATCCGCTGTTGTTTGTTGGAGTTATATTGATCTGATCAACAGGTCTCTTAGATCTGAATCGTATAATCGAAATTGATGTTCGCAATAGACTACGAATCTGTGATTGTCATCTCAACTGTAACATTAACTTAGATGCTCTATTTGATTTCATTATTTTGATTTATGATATCATCTTTTGTCTTGATCAAGAAATCTGCGGCTTTATATTCGATTGATGTTATAGGCTTCATAATATATGACCTTACATCTGATTTTATATGATTTGTGTTACTATTGGTTGTTTATATTCTTATCGTGTTCGTTCTTTGGCTACAGATGCAAATCTTCGTTAAGACCCTCACTGGTAAGACCATCACACTAGAGGTCGAAAGCTCCGATACCATCGACAACGTGAAAGCCAAAATCCAAGACAAGGAAGGCATTCCCCCAGACCAGCAGAGGCTTATCTTCGCCGGAAAGCAGCTCGAAGACGGCCGTACCCTCGCCGACTACAACATCCAGAAAGAGTCAACCCTCCATCTTGTTCTTAGGCTAAGGGGAGGTATGCAGATCTTCGTCAAGACCCTCACCGGAAAGACCATCACCCTCGAGGTCGAGAGCTCCGACACAATCGACAACGTGAAAGCAAAAATCCAGGACAAGGAAGGTATTCCCCCAGACCAGCAGAGATTGATCTTCGCCGGAAAGCAGCTCGAGGACGGCCGTACCCTCGCCGACTACAACATCCAGAAGGAATCCACCCTCCATCTTGTCCTACGTCTCAGGGGAGGGATGCAGATCTTCGTGAAGACCCTCACCGGAAAGACCATCACCCTTGAAGTCGAAAGCTCGGACACCATCGACAACGTGAAAGCCAAAATCCAAGATAAGGAAGGCATCCCTCCAGACCAGCAGAGGTTGATCTTCGCCGGAAAGCAGCTTGAAGACGGCCGTACTCTCGCCGACTACAACATCCAGAAGGAATCCACCCTCCATCTTGTCCTCCGTCTCAGGGGAGGCATGCAGATCTTCGTGAAGACCCTCACCGGAAAGACAATCACTCTGGAGGTTGAGAGCTCCGACACCATTGACAACGTGAAGGCTAAGATCCAAGATAAGGAGGGAATCCCACCTGACCAACAGAGGTTGATCTTCGCCGGAAAACAACTGGAGGACGGCCGTACTCTTGCAGATTACAACATTCAGAAGGAATCAACTCTCCATTTGGTTCTTCGTTTGAGAGGTGGTATGCAGATTTTTGTCAAGACTTTGACTGGGAAGACGATAACATTGGAGGTGGAAAGCTCCGACACCATTGACAATGTCAAGGCGAAAATTCAGGATAAGGAAGGTATCCCACCGGATCAGCAGAGGCTGATCTTCGCCGGAAAGCAGCTTGAGGATGGCCGGACCCTTGCTGACTATAACATTCAGAAGGAGTCAACCCTCCACCTTGTTCTTCGTCTCCGTGGAGGAAATTGAAACTTTTGTGTTAGGGATGTGTGAGATTTCATGGATGGTTTTAAGTGTTTGATCGATGGTACTGGTTTCGTTTAAATAAGAATAATGAACTCATTTGGTGAATAATTCTACTTTGTTTTAGCTTGATCTGTTTTGAATGCTTTTTTTTTTTTTTTTTTTTTTTTTTTTGAATCATGTAGATCAGCTTCATCTCTTACGTTAGGTTCATTTTAATGTACTCGAATGTTCTTCTCTCTTATCTCCTCCATCTTCATCAATCATCACCTTCAACATTGATTATCCTCTTATCGGGTCCAATCGTCATCAAAACTAGTGGTAATCTACAACCTATGACCACGACCTTTTCTCATAACCCATTATTTTTAGTTTTTTACAACCTTCCTACTTGCAACTACGCTTGCAATTGGCTTTCATCTGGCACTACCTGTCAAGACAACCATGAACTTTATGCTTATAAAACAATAGAGATGTTATCTATTCTATAGTGGTGGGGAAAAAAACCGGTTCATGATACGAAATTGATTTGTAAACCGAAACTGATCTGAAAATGTAACTGGTTTGTTTGAAACCAGTTTGGTTTCAAACATATCTACCAGCTTGACATTCTAGCCGTTAGGACTAGTTTACCATATACGACAAGCTGACAAGCTTACGGCAACCGATTACATCCCCCCACCCAAAACATCCAATGCTTACTTGATCTCAACGTGGTATTTCCAAACCTAGATATAAGGTTGAATACTTGAATATCATACCCCTATCGGTTTGCCTTGCTCTTGTTACAAGTTAGACTTAGACTCGTGTTCCTTGACCCGTGGGTACTATTGCCCTTCACAGTTCACACCATGTGCATTTTCAAACACAAAATTTCATTTTGGGATATCCTTAGTCGTAAAGCACGTCTGGTTGCAAATGGTAAAAGTCAACAATAAGGACACGACTACGATGGGCTTCAAGTATGGCAGCTAAAGCAATGAGTATATATACCATCCTTAGTCTTGCCATCTCCCATCATCGATCCGTCCATTAGCATAGTACGAAGAATGCATTTTTTTGTGACATCCTTTCTAAGAAGGTTTACATGCACCAGGTTTAGTCTTCATAAATCTTTGTATGGTCACCGTTAATGAACATTTAAGAATGCATAAAAACTTAATAAGAAGAAAGGTGTGAACTTTATTCCTTCAGAAGCTTGAATGATAAACTTGTTGGAGAAAGCATATCGAAACAAGAAGACAGAAGGAGATATTGTGCAAGAAACAAATAGAATTTTTTATTAAGAAGAAAAGTGTGAACTTTATACCTTCAAAGCCTGAAAAAGCTTGAATGATAAACTTGTTGGAGAAAGCATATCGAAACGAGAAGATAGAAGGAGATATTGTGCAGGAAACAAATAGAATTTTTTATTAATCAAAAAACAACACCCACATAATTACAAGACTAAACATATCTATACATAAATATTCTAATAGTTGCATCGTTTGTAACAAGTGCCACCATTCCAATCGGTATAACCTTTCAAAGAACCTTTTCATTTGATAGTTATACCCTGAAATAACTAATCTTAACTACCCTGATAACCATTTAATAACTGCCACAATAACATCAAGTCTAGCTTATTTTCAACATTCCCCCTTAAGCTAGACTTAACCAATATCTTGAAGAACATCAACATCAATCCATTCTTCCAACACCAAATTGAAAATGCTATGGAGAGCATCATCCAAAGCCATACATTAAACAAAGAATTTCTTGCACTTGCAAGAACAAACCAACCAAGATCTTTTCACTTGGTTTCGAGGCTATTCATCTTAGCCTCATACAAAATTTGTTGAAGTTACCCTCAAACATCATCTTCTACAAGAACATTTCCTGCAAATGAAGATGGTAACAAGGTTGTCTACACTAACATACATTTTATTAACTCCACATATCATCAATCTAACCAAGATCTTCTCACTTGGTTTCATCATACACCACGAATTGCAGCAATCAACCGAAAGTCATATTCACAAAAGAACAAACAAGCCTTCATCGATCTCCACTGTGCTAGAGATCATTGCCCAAAGTATTTTCTTTTGGGTCTTTAATCACACACACACACACTACTAACTGAAGCCTTTTTACTCCTTTCGTATAAAAAATCTTCTTCACTATTCACTTCTGACATCCTCTCTCATACCCAGGTGATCTCTTTTTTTCTTCATTAATTTTTTGTTGAGTTGACAGCCAAAGGACATGAGTTGTCCTAATTCTCTTTTCTTTTGAACATAAAAACATCACGATGGCTTTTGTCCGTACTCGTGCATATCTTTTGATAGATTCCCCATATTGTTTTATGTATCCATAACTTCACATGATAGGTTCCCGCTGCACCCCGATTTTCAGGCTATCTGGTATGGGGGAGTATCCAAGCGTCTTGGCTGATGTGGATGGGCTCCCCACGCGTGAACACAATCCCCAACTCCGGTGGGTTGCGTGTGACATGGCTCCGGAGACGAGATGTGACAACCAATGAGATGCTTTCTTTTGTAACGGGTGGATTTTGGTGGGGAAGCAGCTTTTTTGACCGTTTAAGAAATAAAAAAAAAAAATTTATTTTTAAAATTTAAACACAATCAACTTTACTTATAAATTACTTACTATTCTATTTACATTTTACACTTCAAAAGACACTGCATTTTATTACCATCTACAAAAAACACTCATCTCTCTTATATATTTTTTTCTCTCTACATGGATTTCAATCAAAACATCCCAAACACTCCAAATGCAAATGTTAGCTACATGCAATTGTTAATCTCTCCAATCCAACAACAACTTCTATTCACCACCTCATACCCCCCAAACTTCTACCAACAACAACCACAGTAATTCAATCAACTCCAATTCCAAGCCTTTCAACAACAACATTCTCAATAGTTTTAACAACCTTCTTTTAAACCTCAACAATTTTGACCATCTCAAGTCCCATTATCTCAATCTCAACCTATAAATCTCGACAATGACGACGACGACGAACGGGTCCAAAAAACACAACAAACTTGTCGAAGGCAAAAAAATAAAAGATCCAAAAAAAAAGAACTACCGAATGGAACGAAGACAAGGAGGAAGTTTTAGCGAAAGCTTGCATTTTTATATCGCAAGACGGGATGTCGGAAACTCGCAAACGGCTCAAAGTTTTTGGTGTCGTAGTTTAGATCACTTCCACACATTATTTGGAAAGAAAACGGAGCGTACGTACGACTCGATCAATGTAAAACGACGTGACTTACGAGCGGCTTGTACCAAATTCATTGTCATATTTGATAATCTTAAAAATATGCATAGAAGTGATAGCAACAATTTTAACATTTTAGCAACCACGGCCTACAAATACAAAATTACCACCAATGGTAAACCGTTCGGCCACCAAAAAACGTGGGAAGTTTGTCGTAACGGTCCAAAATGAGTTCTATATCCGGAAACGGCACATTCGGGATATACCACCGGTTTCAACAAAAGGGCAAGAATGTCTGAGCTGGATGTGGGTTTTGGACTCGACCTCAACGATGACTTCGACGCCACCGAGAGGGAAGGTCCACCGGACGTCCAACTTCGTTGACCACCGGGAAGGGACAAAGCGAGAAAGGGAGTGTTTTCAAGCGGAAAAACACCAACAACTAGCGAAGACGGGCTTGCGGCATCCATAGATAAAGTGCTAGTTTTTCTAGAAAAAATAATACGAAACAACGGAGGTAGCTCGTCGCCAAAAATAGCTCTTACCGATCTTCAAATCATAAACACAAAGCTCCAACCAGATATCGACCCGGAAAATCTTGCAACATTTCTTAAAATTCAACAACAAGTCCGGAACAAATATAAAAATTAGGTTATAATATTTATGGTTTTAAGTAATTTAGGATTTTAATTGTTTTATGTTTTTTTAAAAGAATTTTAGGATTTTAATTTGTGTTTAATGTAATGTGTTTTTAATTTTAATGTAACGTGTGTTTTTTATTTAAATTATGGTTTGTATTTTGTTTTTTATTTAATATAATATTAAAAAAAAAATAAAAGAAATACAAAAATGCATTTGTTAAGTGGTAACCATTTTCAATGTCTAGTGGGTTGGTAGTGAAGTTATAGTGGCGCAGAGGTGACAACACTTTACAGTGGGTTAGGTGCGACCACTCCCCACAGCCTTATTACCCAATAGTTCCTCTCTTCTAGTCTTCTTACCCTAGTATATTTGGTGCAACCTTTTAAAGTCATAACATATCGATACCATGTATTGCAATAAACCACATGCCATGTATCTGATCTTCTTATGATACCGAGAAGAAACACCAACAATCTGGAAATAACGATCGCTTAAAAAATATTCAACGAGGTCTCCCGATAATCCTCTGTTTTCTTTTCTGCGATTCTTCTTCCTTATTCTAAAAGAAACCAAAGACCCTCCATGGGTTTTATCCATTTCTTACCATTGATGGCTCTACAAACCCTCATCTCTTTCTTCTCCTATTTCTGCCTCTCAATTCAACGCTTTCTCCATTTCTTCTCAACCGGGCTCTGATACCACTTTGTTGAAAAAAGCATATCAAAACAAGAAGATAGAAGGAGATATTGTGCAAGAAACAAATAGAATTTTTTTATTAATAAAAAAACAACACCCACATAATTACAAGAGTGGACACATATAAATAAATATTCTAATAGTTGCATCGTTTGTAACAAGTGCAACCAATTCAACGGGTATAACTAGGGGTGAGCATTTGGATCGGCCCAGACCGAACCGGACCGGTTATAGAGAATTTTGTGGACCATGGACCGGACCGGATGAGTCGTGTCCGTGTCCGTGTCCGTGTCCGTGTCCGGGTCCAGGTCCGGGTTTTCCGGTTTTTGGATCCGTTTGGACCGGTACAACTTTAATTGTTTAGAGTATAATAAGTAATCTACATTGATGTATAATATTATAACTTGCAAAATTAATATGTTTCCGTTTCACGTCTAACTAATCTACATTGATGTATAATATTATAACTTGCAATTTGCAAAAATTAATTTTCCAAATAAAAGAAACTAATATATAAATCAAGTTCACCAACAAAAGTTAAACAATTTTAAGACAAACATACAAAAGTATTACCGTAACAACAAAAATCATAGTTTAAACTTTAAAATCAATCAAACTATCAAATTTCATAAACCTATAATCTAATCTTCCATTGGCCTCTTCCCCATATCATTATCATCCATATGTAACATATTTAAAGCTTGTGCAATCTCTACATAAACAAAAATGAAAATGTTGTTAGTATTTAATAAAAAGGAATAATTGTATAAAAAAATAATAAAGATTGTAATTTTTTTTACCCAAAGCTATATCATCATCGTTCAAGATGTCATCAACATTGTCAACTATCGGATTTGTAAACATTATCACCTAATTTTGGGTACATAACAAAGCTTCAACTATCAATGTCGATAAACTAGTTTGATACTTACTTACAACTCTACCACAAGTGCTAAACGCGGACTCGGAATTATAGTATAAAATAATACTAAAAAGCTGAAATATTTCAGCTTTGATAGCTCTACATTGAAGGATTGTAACTCAATGAATATAATACCAAAATAAACAAAATTATATTCTAAATTCATCTACAAATTGTAAACTAAATGTTGGAAAACCCGTAGGTCAATCCGACTTAAAACGAATGAGTTTTAGGTGTTTAAAAAACATCACAGATAATAAAATCTTGCTAAAAAGCTGAATTTTTTCAACTTTGAAAACTCTACTTTGAAGGATTGTAACTCAGTGAATATAATACCAAAATAAACAAAATTATAGTCTAAACTCGTCTACAAACTGTAAACTAAATGTTGGAAAAAATCGGAGGTCAATCCGACTTAAAACGAATGAGTTATGGGTGTTTAAAAAACATCACAACTTACAAAATGTTGCTGAAAAGCTGAATTTTTTCAGCTTTGATAGCTCTATTTTGAAGGATTGTAACACGGTAAATATAATACCAAAATAAACAAAATTATAGTCTAAATTCATCTACAAACTGTAAACTAAATGTTGGAAAAAACCGCAGGTCAATCCGACTTAAAACAAATGAGTTATGTGTGTTTAAAAAACATCACAAAAATTTTTAATCATGTCCAACCGGTTCTAAACCCGGTAAAAACCGGACCGGACCGGCGAGAAATCTTAGAATCAAGAACCGGCTCGGGGGTCCAAAAAAACGGTCCGGTCCGGTCCGGTTCACCGGTCCGGTCCGGTCCACCGGTCCAAATGCTCACCCCTAGGTATAACCTTTCAAAGAACCCTTTCATTTGATAGTTATACCCTGAAATAACTAATCTTAACTACCCTAATAACCATTTAATATATGCCACAATAACAACTAGTCTAGCTTATTTTCAACAAAACTCTCTACCAACAACTCTACTAACAATGAATGACCACCTTCTTCTTCTTCTCCTAAAAGCTCTCAACCACTTGAAACACCAAGAACACATATAAAGACACACACTCTTAACTTAGAGTTTCTCTTAATTGGAGGGTGGAGGCTGAGAATGAGCTGAAATCCTAATCATAAGGTTGCTTAAATAAGGCTCAAGGCTCGGAATCTAGGGTTTTGAACCCAGCTGCCACCACGCCGCCACTTAATGACGTGTCCCGTAGCATGGTCCACTCCTTACGTCGCCGTGGTGTTGGCAAAATCCCAAAATTCTCAACTTACAAAATAAAAACTTGTATCTAGAAACGTGGCTTTTACAGACAAGTTGTACATAATTGATTCAAAGTTTTATTTGACATTGGAATTGAAGTAATCGAGGATGAACTGGATGTCCCAAGGCGTTGGTGCCATGTATCATAGGAGGCACGTTCAACAAATAAGTTGATCAACTTTATTGACTGAGGTTGAGGAAGGTTAAGAGTATATAGTCCATTATTGCTTGGACCCGATGATGAAGGTAGTTTGAGTGAACGGATCCTTCACAAAAAAGAAATGAACATATAATTCAAAGTAGTAGTTATTATCAGCGCAATTCTTTTTGAACATAAAAAAGATTGTTAGAGATGAAAGGAAAGTGTAAAATATTTGACAAGTGAAAGTGTTTGTATGGTGAGTGAATATTACTTGAGCCTACATGGAGAATAAAAAGACTTTACCATTACGAACGTGTAGAGTGTTAGGGCCTTGACAGGCCTTAGAAAAATCCAAGTTGGATAAGTCATGAGATACATGGCTGTTTGCTCGAGTATCAGATAACCAGGTTGGAGCCAAAGATCAAAGATACTTGGTTAGTGGTTGGTTCTTTGATATGGGTGCATTGGTGTGGACATTGTATGCTTGATTTATGTTTGGTTTGGATTCTCCTGTGAACGAATTCATGATCTGCATGAAGAACTTGAACACCGTCGATGTGAATGACAGTACCACGAGCAGCAAGATTGGTAACCAGTCTGTTTAGTTTTGTACGAGGTGATAATGCAGCTAGAACTGTTAGAACTAGATCCTTCTCACGTACTGGTTCACCAATTGAGGCAAGGGAATCAACATATCCTTTTTCACATTGTAGGTAGGCCATAATAGACTCATCACTTTCAATTTCAATTTTGAGAAGATTGGTTTTAAGGGTGAGTTCATGGGAGAGAGTTGTAGGTTCTTAGGTACGGTGTAAAGCGTCCCATATTTCATGGGAGATGTGTTTTCCATAAAAGTTATCATAGTCTTGCTCTGATATTGATGATAACTGAACCATATTTACACAAACGCCGTTTTCTATCCGGATGGAAAAGTTAGGGTTAGGTACAATGGTGTTTTCTGCAGCTAGCATTTTAGAGGAAGGACATGGAATTGTTCCATGAAGATACCCATCAAGTTTGTATGTTGAGAAGAAAGGCTCCACCATTGTTTTCCAGAACTGAAAGTTCTCTCGGTTTAGAAGGAAGGCCCATCGATGGTGAGAATGAGCAACATTTTTGGTTGCAATGAAAGGGATAAGAATTTGAACCATTGTGATTGGAGGGTAGAAAAATGGATTTAGTAGAAAAGATTGATGTTGATGCTTGATTTAGCGTCGATTAAGGTTGAAAGGCGTGAAGTGACTTCATCGTTCTGATATTATATAAAACCACAGATGGTGAATTCAATTCTTGTATTATTATTAATAATACCGAGAGATTATATATATATATATATATATATATATATATATATATATATATATATATATATATATATATATATATATATATATATATATATATATATATATATATATATATATATATATTAATTAAAGTTTTAAGTTGCCATTTAGTATTTTCTTTTTAAATAAATGTCAGTAAGTTTCCACTCACGTTGGGATCCTTCCACTTTTGTAATTGACTTTATTTGTCCTTTTACTTTTAAAAAAACTTTATAAAATAATATATTTCACAATTCTACTCATTAAAATATCACTTTCAACATCTTTATGGTTTTACTATCTCAATTTTGTAAACTTTCTCGATTTTCTCTGTATAATATATATACTGATTTTCCTTAATAACTTGCGTTCGTTGACTTAAAGAGACTACTTTTTCCATTTCTCTTTTTTATATGTATCGACATAAATTTGAGATGTTTAACGTTACAATATAAATTTAGAACTTTCATTCGTTAATTTTTGAAAAAAAAACTTAACTGTTTTATATATGCATCGGTATAAATTCGAGTTTATCTATGTTTCGTCGTAATTTTTTTGATGTTTATTGTTTTTTATGTTTTGTATGAGTTAGGTCACATATAATAGGCTTCCAGCTTCTTTATGTTTTCGTGCTTATTTTTAAGTATGTTTCCTACATATGAATTTGGTCAATATAATATGCTTTTTATTCAACGGTATATATTGGAGTTAGTTAATGATACTGAGTGTAACATCCAAAATTTTAACCCATATTTTTCATTTTTAAATTCATATAAAAACATTGTTCATAAAAACTATCTCAAGAAAATCACCAAAGTCAAATACAAATCATCATCAAAATATCAGAGTGTCCCAAAATATCTAGAATCATAAACTGCAAGCGAATGAGTACGATCAAGCATTCGCCTTTCTATGATTCTCAGAAGTACCTGAAACACATTTAATCAACAACTGTAAGCAAAAAACTTATTGAGTTCCCTAAAATAACTCATACAACACAACACAAAATAGACAACTATGAGTTATCAACAACCATCGAGACTACCTAAAGTCTTAGTAAGCAAACAACATGCCCTTTGGGTTATCAGCAACCCTGGAGACTACCCGAAGTCTCAAAACACACATTAACACATATCACAATAATAACACATAGAACCACCTGGTTATCACATATACAAATATATTCTACCACACATGTAAGAATAGTGAGGAGACTCACTTTGCACAAATAACTAATTATACTTACACCTGAAGTGCCAAAACTAGACTTCGCCTAATAATTACACCAATTAACCCTAATCAGTAATTAAGGTAATTTCCATACTCCATTAATCCCAAGCCAAGTCTAATCCATATTTAGGGAAAAAGACCATTTTGCCCCTTCCAAGACCAAAACCCTCACTAGTTCCTTACAAACACAATTAGCCCAAAAGTCAAAGAAAGTCAACCAAGGGTTGTATGCATGGCAGACATAACTCCATGTTAGGCGTAGAGTACTTGGCTAGGAAGGAATGAGCTCGCAACTGGCTACGCTGGTCGTAGCTAGGATTATGCTCGGTGTACACGATTGAATCTCATAACTCAACTTTTAATGTATTAATCATTAAGACAATTACTCCAACCTTAGATCTGACCTTTAAAGGACATCCTAAAACATAAAGTTTCTCACTCTAAGCCTTTACATGGATAAAGAGAGCTTAATCTCAAAACCCTAACATTTCACTTCACTAAAAACACCATAACTCATGCATGGAAGAAATGAGAGGACTAAGCTAACAATTTTATGAATCTAAGCACCCTAAAATGTCTGAAAGGACAAATTATATGCTATGGAGTATCCCATACTCACAAAGATCAAGGTTTTGGGAGAAAAATAATATGAATCCAGGCCTAAATAAGATCTAGCAAAAAAAGCTCCAAGGTATGAAATTTATACTTTCAAAAGATGAACAAAGAGATGTAGATCCTGGATCTAAAGGCTTGAATTCACAAACACTTCTTGAATGATCTTCCTTCACTACCAAGAACACTCAAATATCACTCTCAAGCTTCAAATCTCGCTCGTAAGAGCTAGGGTTTTGATTTTAGGGTTCAGAGGGATGGAGGTTGGTCATAAGAAAGGCCACGAGAGATTAATATGTTTAAATTGGGTACATAACCCTAAAAATTTAGGGTTTAAGGACTGCATAAGTATGCCCAACGTACTTACATGTACGTCCATCGTACTCCACCTTTGACGCGTCTCACTTGATGACTTACAATCGACGTACCAGCCTAGTACGCACAACGTACTGGCCTTAATTGCAACAAATTAAAATATTAAGGGCTGAAATGGAAATACTTGACAATGAGCGTTACATCGACCTTGTATATCTATCTACAAACAAATGCAACACTTCCTAACTTTTATCAATACAGTTATTAAAATTCAACGTACAAAAGAAACATCCTCGTTATATATTACAGAACAATGTCGATGGATGTTTCCACCGACAATTTGCAACCCTTTACTTTGAAAAATGTCTTTTTTTTTTTTTTTTTTTTTTTTTTTTTTTTTAACATTTCTACGTTTTAAGATATCACTTTGAGCTCCGGGACTTTTATAATCGATAATTTGCATTTCTTTACTTCGTAAGATAACATTTTATTTGCACTTTTTACTTTAGAAAATGACTTTTTCTACTCATTCAATTTTTAAAATGTCATTTTGATCCACTTGATTTTTACCATCGACAATTTGCATTCATCTACTTTGTAAAATATCATTTCAACCCCTCTACTTTCTAAAATTATATTTTCAACTCCTTCACTTTTTATAATATCATTTCACCCCCTCAACTTTGAGTTTATTAAAATCTCTTTCACCCCTTTTATTTTATAAACTTTCGTATTTATCACCGATAGTATACATAGTCCCATTTCCATTAATAACTTTTTTTTCGCTAATTTTTACAAAACCCAATTTTTACAAACTTATATATATATATATATATATATATATATATATATATATATATATATATATATATATATATATATATATATATGTGTGTGTGTGTGTGTGTGTATGTGTGTGTGTCGGTATAAATTTGATGTAGTCAATGTTTCAACGTAAATTTAGAACTTTCATTCGTTAGTTTTTAAAAAAAAACTTACTTGATTTCTTTTTATATACGTGTAGGTAAAAATTCGAGTTTGTCTGTAATTCATGTATTATTTTCCAAACGTCGTTAAATTTAAGGATTATACGACACAACATATTAATTTATTTTTTTGATTTTAAGATTCATGGATAATTGCAGACAATACCCTAAGATACGATATTGTTTAGATTTTGCTAATTCTTTTTAATGATGTTTACAAAATTTTAATTTTCAATTTTAGGTTTTTGGTAATCCTTAGAGCATCTTTAAGGCTTTATAAAGATTTATTTGTATTTGCCAACTAGATTTTCTAATAACAAATTGATATATATATATATATATATATATATATATATATATATATATATATATATATATATATATATATATATATATATATATATATATATATATATATATATATATATATATATATATATATATATATATATATATGTGTGTGTGTGTGTGTGCGCGCGCGCGTGCAGGTTCAATGACGAACAACTTCAATGGAGCAAACCAACGAATTAACAAAACCAAATTTGAATTTCTATGGCTAAAGAAGTGTCTAATATATCTTCAACCCCTACAAATCGACACAAGGCAATCTCAATGCTTTGAAACGATTGAGCGAAAGCAAGATTGAAATATGCTTATATGCATATGATTCATATATATATATATATATATATATATATATATATATATATATATATATATATATATATATATATATATTGTATATGGATATGCATATAAATATATACATATGCAACTAATACACATGCATATAAATATATGCATATACATGTGGTTATGTATATTCATAATTATATACATATGTATATGAATAAGTAAATGAATTAGAATATGTGTATAAAGAGCAAGATGGTAGTTGTTACCTGTTATCATCTGGAGAAAATGCCTTTTGCAAACTCTAGAAGCTACAAAGTTCAATAGAGAGATAATTAGTTAAAATAATATTTAATAATCGTAAAATAGTCAAATATAGTCTAATGAAAAAAAGACATGACACTTAAACTAGTTGCAACAATCATTAATTATATAAAATTAGTAGACAATAGCCAACAATATTAATATTTTACCATGCTCCAGCCAAAGTGGAAACACTAACTATTTACATCCTACCAGAAAAATGGTTATCATTAGACTACTTCCTTCAACAGTTACCTTGGCAAGATCTGGGTTTCGAACCCAAAAAGATACATTTGAACCATTCCACAATTTGATTAGTAATATAGAATACACATATTTAAAATGAGATCTTAGTATCAAAGAACAATACAAAGTTCAAAATTGTTTAAGATATTTCATTAAAAGATAAATAACATAAAGATTTGCATATGTCATTATTTTATTACAGAAAAAGAAATTAAAAACAAAGGATTAGAAAGATTTGTAACTTCACTATTTAGCAGTTATAAAAGAAAAATATAACAATGTTTACTGTTTTCATATACTTTAGGGTGAACATGATTTAATTAGTTTGGATACAGGGGCAAAACATGAAGGATAGTTTCACTTAGGCATTTCATTAAACACATAGAATGCAACTCCTTAATTTCTTCCACATGGCTAGATAAAAAGAGGTATTCTTTATGGTGAGGGCATAAAGAACCACTTAAATAAGGTTTAAATCAATCATACATGAATAAAATTATTGATCCATCTCAGGTTTAAAGACGGTGATATTGTTTACCTTTTGATAATTCTTTTTAATGATCTTTAAAAAAATTTAATTTTTAACTTTTAGTTTTGGTAATCCTTTGAGAATCTTCTAAGTTTTTATAAAGATTTATTGTATTTGTCAACTAGATTATATATATATATATATATATGAGAATGTGATTAAACAAAACATATATTTGAGGTTTTTTTTTAATATTTTTTATTTTATAAATTACCATTTCTTTTTGCAAACTAACTATATATTTGAGAACATGACATTTCAAAATTTGGGCATGTACTTTTTTGTTTTTTTACAGGTCACTTACATGGTTAACCCAATCTATAATTGTGGCCCCTATATGTACCATGTCGGTGAATTGTTTAAGATTCATATTTCAAACTTGAAATTCCAGAGTCCATAAACACATTTCGGACATTTCAGATTATACATGCGTTTCAGACAAGCAATATTTTGATCAAAATGTCGCCATATAGTGAAAAACTTCATTTTTTTGGCACTTGTCATTATTTTAATCTTATTATTCGCTTTTTTTATTATTATATGATCCATAATGTAGTGTATTCTATATTTTTATCTATTAATTTGTTTTAAGTAGATGTTTGTGGTATTTAGGATTTTTATGTGAGTTATATTTGTATTAGGAACAATTATGACAAGAAAAATCTTAGAAAATAGTCTCTGGAACATTCCATAACACTCTCTGGAACTTGAAGAACTAATCTGGAATCCATAGAACTAGTTCAACACACATAGAAAAATTCTATAATGAGTTGTAACACTTGAAACTCCTATTTCGAGATAATATGCTAGATTTAGTAATTTTGTAGCATGGCAAAACATATGACGCGTTTGTCACTACAACATGCAAACCCGAATTGGTTCGGGAAATAAAGGCTAGGTTGTAGCCTACCTTGACACGAGTTATCCTTTTCAAGGAAGCCTATTTCGGTCAGTGGGTCAATGCGCTGATGGGTGTAGAATGTCACTCATTACTATGTCATTACTTATAATGCAAGGATCTAGTGATCTATGTTCACTTGTATATTAGGGAATAATGATTTGTTATAGACGACAACCAACTCTGTTTTGATAAGTGAGTTTTTTTGCCTTGCCATGAGTTTGTGGTTTAGTAATATTTAGGAGCTTGTTTATCGGTCATACAAATTAGAAACTGCATGTTTCTAGTTGGAATAACATTAGACTCGGTGAAAGTTATTAATTTAAAACATGTCTTCAATAACTTACTTAATAAGTTATCAGATGAAGATACAATTCGAGTGTGACTATTGTATATGTCAGAGCATGGATTTTGTGGTAGATATCCTAGAGAGACAGTGCAGGAGGAATACCATGAATTGGTCTAAGATTTTGACCAATTTAGTTGTAACATCCCATATTTTCAACTATTTTTTTGAATTATAATTTAAACAACCAAAACCCATATTCTTAAAAAGAAGCATAGTTATCCATTAAGTTCAAACATCATAAAATCATATCATAGAGTTAAGTGGAAATCTAAACAAACATAATCACAATAAAGATGTGAGTACAATTATGTTGCACCCTTATCCTTATCACTGGAATAACCTAAAAAATATTTTATAAACAACGAGTAAGCACAAAGCTTAGTGAGTTCCCCAATACACCACATATTCCATCACATATAATTTTCATACAAACTATAGGCTTATGATCTCATTCTAACTCCCCATCCTTCTGAGCATGTAGGCTCGCAGTATAATATTGTTCCGCTACCATCCTCTTTGGCATGTAGGCACTCACCATCATCCCATCAGACCTATAGGCTTTTGTCATCATCTTATTGAACCTATATGCTTACTATCCAATACTGTTCCATCATCACCCTATCGAACACATAAGATTACGGGCCAATACTGTTCCATCTTATCGAATATGTATGCTCATGGCCTAATACCATTCCACCATCATCATATATAAATGTATATGATATCATTATACTGTTGGATTAGGTGTCTAAGTGCATAACTATAATTGGTATGTACTTGAATTGATTGTAGCATAATCCTTTTGGATTGCCCTCAAGACTAGCAACTAGGAAGAAAGATTTTGGAGAAAGAGATTGATTTATTAATTTGATTAATAAATTATATTAATTAATTTATTAATATATTATGAGAATAATACATTAATTAGAAATAGCAATTTTGAATTAATATTTAATCAGAAATTAATTATAATTAATTTTGGGATTAAAAAAATTAATTAAAAGTGCAGGGATTGAAATGTAATTGCTCAATAGTTGAGCAAGAGGCAATCTAGAACCCTCCATAGGCAATGTATGGTTTTAACATGCCTTATGGTTTCTAGAATAGTCCTTATAATTGAATAATCAGGAAAGTGGATAATTATCCGGTTTAAGATTATCTTGGACTTGGGCTTATCTAGGGTTTCCTAACTACAGTATATAAATGGGTTTACCCTAAGGATTTCAGCCACTTGTTCTTAGAGAAACCTAGCCAAAATTATTCCTCCTCTATACTTCTCCTTAATCTCCTTCAATTGCTAGTGTTGGGTGTGAGCCATTAGAGGTGTGACTATTGTGACACTTGTTCTCAAAGCTTCAACAACATCAAGGAATTAGATTGGTATTGCTTAATAACAATCAAGGTACGTTTTGTAACCCTTTATAATATAATTTTCAATTATATGCTAATATCATAGGGTTTACTTATTGTTGTTCACATGGTATGTTCATGTAGAGAAAACGTAGATCAATTTTTAGGGTTGCATGCACATATATGATTGTTGGTATGCTCAAAACTCATTAGTGGTATCAGAGCCAGGTTTAGTTTTCTATTGACTTGATACTAATGTGAACTTGAACAAGGAGGTTTTAATAGAATCGACATTTTGTTCTTGGAACACATCGTGGAGCTCCTCAAACATGGCGTGTTGATCTACGTTTTCTAGACCCAACACGGCGTGGTGCTTGCTCACCACGACATATTGTGCTGTCAGATCCTAAAAAAATTGTTTTTTTTTTCAAATATCTCATGGATTGATAAAGATAATTACCTTAATATTGTTTTAATTAGATAAAACTGAAAATTTTAAAACGTAATTTGATATCCATATCTTGAATTCATGATTGGTTATATTAATTAATTGAACATTAATTTTGAAATTTCAAAATATAACATAGTATTTTTGAAAAGTTTTAAAAATACACCCTTATACTATATGTAACATTAAAAGTCTAATATATATATATATATATATATATATATATATATATATATATATATATATATATATATATATATATATATATATATAACAAGTCAGTCGAACCGTTAGTGTGCCTCATTTACGAAACCGATCTATAAAGGGAGTTTAAGGAAGCGTGAAAATAACTACCATTGGGTATCCACTCTTACCCACCACTCCCTTGATTGGTGGAGGATCGTTAGCCGAATCGCTTTGATAGGACACTTAATCCTCTTTAATAAGTATAATGAACTATAAAGTAACTAAATACATTTTACAAGAATTCTCAATCTTACTTACTTTAGGAAAAATGTGAAATTGTATGCTAACCCATGAAATTACACATTACACCTTATTGGTCGTTAGTGGAGCGTGTGTGGTTAACCGGGACATAATATCGACTAATAATGTTGGTAATGGGTATCTCGTAAATTATCGTTGATTAATGGAGTGCGTGTGGCTTACCGGCATAGTAAAATGAGATAATAAATGACATCGAGAGTACTAAGTTAATTTGCATGGTTATTCACATCTTATTTGTGATATTCGGTATCCCAGTCACAAATAGAAGTTCGTAATCGGGATTAAATATGTCATTGAAAAGTTCGATGATTATCAAAAGATCTAGGAATTTCATTCAAAACTTAATTCGTTAAAATTTCGTTTTTGATGGTGAAGTTGGATCCTAGACTTGATATTTCATTTGGGTGTTATATTAAAGAATTGTATTATCTAACTAAAACTTTCTTTTCTTTTCTTTCAGATGTCTAATCCTATCGATGCTTCTAGTTCCTCCTCCTCCTCCAACAACAACTTCTCCCTTTTGAACATTTGCGCAAAGGTGCAATTGGATAACACCAGCTACAATGGTTGGATGCATAATATAAAGATGGTGCTTCGCTTTGAGGATAAGGAATACGTCCTTGAAAAGCCACTTGATTAGATCGATGAAATGAAGGACACTCCTAAAGAGATAGTTGCTTATGAAAAACACTACAAGTATACAATAAAAGTTTCTTGCATCATGGTGGCTACTATGACCCCATAATTGTAGAGACATTGTTGAATCCATTTGTGTTGCGTCTTGGGCCATAAGTTTTGTACCCGGATTGGGCCTGTCCATCCGTGGTTATCTAGAATAGTTTGATAGTTATCTGGATTAGCTAATAGGGTTTTGATATAAATATGCATGCATGTATTCATAATAGAAGGCGGTCGTTCATTACGTTTATCATTGTAACCCTAAACTCCTCTACAGTTCAAGTTCTTCGTCGAGCTCATCTGAGGTGTTGAAGTTATAATCATTTGACCTATTCAGTGCAATTCTCATGTTCTTTATTACGTTATTATTTATTAACTTGCTTAGAATCATTCGATCATGAAAGAACTTAGTTCTAACAATTGGTATCAGAGCTGGAGATTGTGTGATCAATACACATTCCTTCTGTATTCAGATTACTTTAGGGTTTCCGCTTTTATCGTATAAATAGAAGCCGTCTTCTTCATATCGACGGTAACTCAATTTCTAATAAAACCATAATCTTGAGATTACAGGTTTGATTCTAACAACTCACCATGTCTCACGATGATTCGTATACAAACCCCATCAACTTCTCAAACAACATTGGATCTACAATAAGGGTACCCATACTCTATACTCAAGATTACAAAGTATGGGCTCATCACTTTGAAGACTACGTGGTTGGATCTGAAGATAATGGCTATCTCATCTGGGAAGCTATCACTCTTGGACCGTTTGTACATTCAGGAACGAACACGACTGTTAAGTCCCAAAAGGATTACAACAAGCTTGTGACAGATGTAGAGAAGATGCCTCAGGATGAGAAAGATAAGCTCTTGTGTAACGTGAAGGCCATGAGAATGATAAAATTCGCCCTGCAATCTGACACCTTTCGGTTGGTTGGTTCATGCACAACGGCTAAAGAAATCTGGGATAGGCTGAAGGAACTTTACTCAACTGATGAAGATCTGGAACACTCAATTCAAACCCTACTACTGTCAGAATTTGGAGTCTTCGAATAGAAACCTGAAGAGAATCTTATACAGACTTGTGATCGGTTTAATCATCTCCTAAGTAAGATGATCAAGCATGGAATAGAAAGAACGTTGATCGAACAAAAATTGACGTTCATGAACGGACTGAGACCGGAATGGATGGTTGTAGTTTCCACTATGAAGGCACATGAACAGTTTAAGTCTTATTCTCTGGCTAGACTTGTAGGGATACTTAAGTCCCCTGAAAGTGTAGTAACCAAGGAAGCGAAAGTGGTTTCTGGTGTTGGATCGTTGGCTCTTGTCTCTAAAGGAAAAAGTATTGCAGAAGAAGAAGAAAAGTCAGATATGTCTGAATGTGACCTTACAAGTGAGGAGTATGCGATGATGGTCACAAATCCAAAGAAATTTGCAAGGAGAAAATTTCCTGTCAGCAAGAACCGAAACTGGCAGGGAAGTTATAGTTCTGAGAAGTTAAAGGATGAACCAAAAGTCTCCTCTCAAAAGGATGAAGAGAAAAAGGAGAGCAAGCTTGCAGGAGATTCTGGATACGACTGTAACTACTATCATGGCAAGAACCATTTTGCCAAAGATTGCATGTTGAGAAAAATGGCTGAGAAGAGAGAGGGTGAAGATGATGAGGCGTATTATATGCGCAAGTTAGAGGAAATCAAGATGAGTTCGGTGGCATAGAAGTTTAGTCAACCTACTTTGAAGATGAATAGGTTAGAAGGCCTACTCATGGAAAGGCTTTTGTGGCAAAGGAAGATGGTTCAGCTGGAAAGTGTTTTATTGTTACTGCTGATCCATCAACCGAAAGTGCAGATAAGGAACCGAACCTGACCGAAAATAAGTGTTTTGCGGCCAAGGCAGTGAGTGAGAAGATCAACGACTGCGAAAAATTCCAAAAAAAGATTATCAAGAAGAATTAAATGAATTAAACTTTAAATTTTCTAACCTAAGTAGTAGCCTCATATAAACTCGCTTAGCGAATTCTAACCTAACTGACCAACTCAACAGGTTGTCTTCAAAAAGTGCGGAAAGAAGAATGTGGTTTGAGCTGAAGGAAGCAGAGTTAGTTAGATCTAGGGACGAAAGTATTTATTTGCAAAGAGACAATTTAAAGTTTTTAAAACAAAGAAATGTTTTCTGTTTAATTGCTAGGCGACTGTATACTAATATTGCTCAATTACATTTAAGCTGTGAAATTGGAAAGAAAATTCATAAAATGATATTTCCCTTTCTTGAATTTAAGGAAGATGAGATCATAGCAGAATGTGAATCAGTAGTGTCCTCCGAAGAGACATCTATGTCTTATAGGCTAGGTCTGGAAAAGATAGAAACCTTCATCGACTCTAAGGAACACAAAAGCATGCTAAAAGATATCCTAGATGAAAATGATAGGCTAAAAATTAAATCTGAAACTATTCAATCATTCGATCTCTCAACTACCAAACTTGACAATGAACATTAAATAAACTTAGAAAATATGTTTGAATTTGATATGGAAAGCGAGATGAGTGAAATCTCTGTAGAGGACGAAGTTGATTGCTCTAAGTTTATGAAAAATGAAACCGAGAATGAAAAACCACTAATATCAGAAAACTCGGTTGAATTTGCTCGTCCGTCCAAAGAACTAAAACCGAAACTCAAGGAAAGGGCCATGGTCTATCAAAAGGTTCAGAATGTGTTAAATTAGGTTTATGTTGTTACTGGGGTCACTCAAAGGCAAACGGCAGAATTAAGAATCTTGGTCGACAAAGATAATGTTGAAGGATGCGATGACTACTTCTGGTCTGCTCCAATTGACAACGCAGATGAAACCGTTGGCCTATCTGAGCAGACTACATGGAGGGTTAAAGGAAGACACATTACAGAACCCATCAACACACCCTCCGGTTTCGACAAACCAAGCACGAGTGGAACTAAAGAAATTCCTGAGGAACCAATTGAACATCTACGGATGCCTACGGTTATTACTTATACTAGGAGTACCTTTACAGGGACTAACCCTTCCTTCCCCCTGCTGCTGCTACAGAGGACAATTGGACAATCTTCGGATGTTCATTAGGTTATATAGGTCGTGTTAACCCTAGTACCTTGGGATAACAGTTACATATGCTGTGTTAGTCCTAGTACCCAGTGACAACACTTACAATAGTACATTTTCCTGTTTACTTTATTTTGTGATTCTTTCACATAAACGATGAGTTAGACTAAGTACTTTAGTACTAAACAACTAAAAGAAAACTATCATTTTACTTACAAAACATTCGGGTCTTGGTAGAAGACTACATCTCAAACTGATAGGAAATAAGGGATTTTCTAGGGTTTTTCATACGTACATCAACATTTTCATTTAACGATTTACATGGCCTTTATAACAGATTTTCACAAACAAGGCAATGACACATATATACTTATGAATTCACCAGCTTTAAAGCTGATACTCGCTTTCAAAATAACTTGTATTCTCAGGTCATCAGTAGACAGGTACGAAGGCCAGGTTTTGAGAAGACGGAGCAGACAAGTCTCGTCTTTTATTTTGATTATATATTTTTGGTGTCTTACTAGAATGAAAGAAACACACATGTATTGAAACTTTACTTATAATGCAATGGATGATGTTGTTGCTTGTTTATTATATTACACTGTTGTGATGCTGTACATGACGTCATCCACCCCTGAACGTTTCCGCCGTTCGTAGTTTTGGGGTGTGACAGATTGGTATCAGAGCATTGTTTATAGTGAATTAAGTATATCAACCCATAAAAGATATACTAACTATAAATACATGGGATTAAAACACTCTGTCTAAGAGTTATACTTATAAATAATAAAATAATTGAGTAAGTATACGTGCCTGAATTCATACTAAAATCAGCGTCACAATGACAAGAACAAAAGTATTACGATTGTTGAATATCACAAGTAAGCTTGGGGATATATGATCAGTCTTGGGAATGGCATAGCTTGATCAACTATGCTGGTCCGAGGAGTGATTAGCATATGCCCAAGAATGGTTGTGATGTGGCAACAAGTCTAAAAACTTACCAACACAACCATAAAGAAATACCATATGGGTATTTGAGCTTACTGAAATTATCTTAGTTAGTTTGTCTATTTTAGCTATTTCTTATATCCCTTTTCTCGCGTAGATTAAAATGGCTGGATTTCACCATGGCGATCCGTACTTCCCAAACCAAGGCAATGATGGTTGGCTAGAGGCAGAACCAAAAGATGATCACTCAATCCCTTTAGATGATCACCATGCTGAGGGTTTTTCTGATAGTTCTGACTCGGAGCCAGAAGTCAACAACCTACCCCCAAATGCTCAAAACCCAAACCCGAACCCCCGCCCTGTGTTTCAAGGACCCACACCCTTGTGGGCCATTAGCTTGACTAAATGGAGTCAGGAACAAGGTCAACCCATTCCCTACAATGGAGACCGAAGTTTCTACAACCTCACCGAAGGAGGTTCTGCTGATAGAGTCCTACCAATCATGGTGCGTAGGATTTCTCGGAACACGATAATGGCTCAAGCGACTATCAATCAAGTTTTGGAAGTTGACGCCAACTCTGGTGTTAACACTGTCCACATTCGCCAACTAGAGTCTGCCCATGAAAGGACTCTAGTCCGCAATGCAAATCTACAGAGGGAACTTGCTGAAACCCGAGCTGAAGTTAGAGAAATTCGAGCTCAGCAAGCAAGGTCGGACAGGCGTATAAGGGACGTTGAACGCCTACTGTCGGGATCGAGGACTCATGCAAGCAGCTCTCGTCGCCGATAGAAGATCGTCGACTCATCTTTTGGATATAACCTAGTTTATGTAAAACTTGGGTCTAATTTCCTATCTGTATAAATCTTAGACCTGTTAGTTCTTGATCTAGTCTTGATTCTGTCAAAATTTTCCATCTTGGTTGATGTAGGGCCTACTTCTAGGCCATTTTTCCCGAACTTGATACATCTGTAATTCCAGTATTATTGACAGATATCTAATCTTATGGAAATTATTATCCAACTGCTTTCATTTTCAGTTAGTCATTCTATTCATTCTGTTGTTGGACTATGGGGAGTTAGTCCATGGGACACATTCATAAATCATTTATTCTTATCCATGTCGTCATCTTTTAAACGTATAGTTAAAGATACCGCCACGCAGAAGTACAAGGCGTAACCCAAACAACGAAACACCGATACCACCGCCTCCACCACCACCACAACCTCAACCTCCTCTACCACCTAACCCCTTTGATGCCAACATGTTCCAGGCAGCTTTCACAGCAGCAGTTGCAGCTGCTGTGTCAGCAATCAACACTCATGTCCCTAGTGGATCGGGAACAGGTGCACCTCCCTCGAACCACGATGAAAGCCATGGACACCCTCGGGAATGCACCTACAAGGACTTCACAAACGCCAAACCCCGCAACTTCAATGGTACTGGTGGAGTTATGGTGTTAAGGCAGTGGATTGAAAAGATGGAATCTGTCTTTGAAATCTGCGCTTGCCAAGAAAGCAACAAGGTCAAGTTCGCAGCTTGTACCTTCTCTGATAGGGCACTAACATGGTGGAACGACCATGTTAAGTACCTGACTCTGGTGGTGGCGTATTCCATCAACTGGGAACACTTGAAGGACATGCTAATGAGAGAGTACTATCCTCGGGGAGAAATACAAAAACTCAAGCAGGAACTCTGGAGCCTGCAAATGGTTGGATCTGACATAGGAACCTACACGAATAGGTTCTGTGATCTGGCAAACTTATGCCCTGACATGGTTTCTCCCCAGAGCAAAAAGATAGAGAGATATATCTGGGGGCTGTCGCCCCAGATCCAATCAAGTGTTATAGCTTCCAGGCCTATTACTTTTGATAGTGCCAAGGAACTGGCACAATCTCTCATAGATCACCGGAAACCTCAGAACCCAACAAACCCTACACCTGTACCACAAAAGTCCAACCCCGACTACAACAAGAAGGGGTGGAATAAGAGGAAAAGAGGGGCTTCGCAAGGATCCTCCAATAAACAACAACTTGTGGCGGTCAATGCTGCCACAGTGACTCCGGTTGTCCCTGCGAACCCCTTACCAGCAAAAACTTATGTTGGAACCCTTCCGAAGTGCACCAAGTGCAACTTCCACCACCACGGACCTTGCAAGGAGATGTTCTGCTCTAACTGCAACAGGAAGGGGCACACTGCCCGTTACTGCAAGGCTCCAACAGCTCAAGCCGCCCAGGTCCCTAATGCCGGTATGGGCCAAGCCTGCTACGGTTGTGGCGAAGTGGGCCATTACAAGAGGAACTGCCCTAAAGCGGGGATGGATGGTGGAGTAGGAAGAGTTATGGCCCTAGGCCACGAGGAAGCAGTAGCTGATCCTACGATAGTTACTGGTACGTTCCTCCTCGATAACTCATATGCTTGCATACTTTTCGATAGTGGAGCCGAGAAAAGTTTCGTAAGTCACAAATTTGCACACCTGCTTAAACAAAAACCATGTGCATTAGATAATTCATTCACGGTAGAAATGGCTAACGGGAAAATAGAGAGTACAAACTGCATATACGTAGGTTGTACCTTAGCTTTAGATGGCCATACTTTCAAGATAGATCTCATGCCAGTGACAATTAAATGTTTCGACGTTATCATCGGTATGGATTGGTTGAGTCTTCTTCGCGCCGACCTCTTGTGCTTTGAAAAAGCAGTTCGTCTTAACCTTCCTAACAACGAAACCTTAATTATCTACGGCGACAAACCTAGTACGAGCCTTCGTATCATTTCGTGCATTCAAGCCCAGAAGTGCTTGCGAAAGGAATATCATGCATTCCTAGCACACGTCGTCGATACCAGTCAAGAACTGAAGGACATCCAGAAAATCCCAGAAGTACGCGACTTTCCTGACATATTCCCAGAAGAACTTCCTGGTTTACCACCGCAACGCCAAGTCGAGTTCAGAATCGACTTAGTGCCAGGAGCTACCCCAGTAGCCAAATCTCCTTATCGTTTGGAACCGGCCGAGATGCAGGAACTTTCCAGTCAACTTAACGAACTTCTCAAGAAGGGATTCATTCGACCAAGCTTCTCACCATGGGGAGCACCGGTCTTGTTCGTCAAGAAGAAAGATGGATCGTTTCGCATGTGCATTGACTATAGAGAACTCAACAAACTTACCATTAAAAATCGTTATCCCTTGCCCCTCATTGACGATTTATTTGATCAACTTCAAGGAGCCAACTACTTCTCGAAGATAGATCTGCGATCCATATATCACCAACTACGAGTGTTAGAGGAGGATGTTCCCAAGACAGCCTTCCGAACTCATTATGGTAACTACGAATTTGTAGTGATGCCGTTCGGATTAACTAACGCGCCCGCAGTATTCATGGATCTGATGAATAGGGTGTATCATCCTTACTTGGATCAGTTCGTCATAGTCTTCATTGATGACATACTCATCTACTCTCGAAGTAAGGAGGAACATAGTCAACATCTCCGAAAAATCTTAGAAACATTGCGATCGGAGAAGCTCTACGCGAAGTTCTCAAAGTGCGAATTTTGGATTCGGCGAGTCGAATTCTTGGGCCATGTTGTTAGCGAAGAGGGAATACACGTGGACCCTTCCAAAATTAAGGCCATCGAGAACTGGTCAGCACCAAAGACACCTACTGATATTCGTCAATTTCTAGGTCTAACTGGCTATTATCGCAGGTTCATTCAGAACTTCTCCAGCATAGCGAAACCTCTTACAACCCTGACCCAGAAAGGCGTGGCCTTTGACTGGGAAGAGAAATAGGAAAGAGCGTTCCAAACGCTCAAACAAGCCTTGTGCACCGCCTCGATACTATCCCTCCCCAAAGGGATAGAAGACTTCATTGTCTATTGTGATGCATCCAATCAAGGCCTCGGATGTGTTCTGATGCAACGAGGTAAAGTCATCGCCTATGCCTCGAGACAGCTGAAGACACATGAGGTCGACTACACAACCCACGATCTTGAACTAGGAGCAGTTGTGTTTTCTCTGAAGATCTGGCGACATTACCTATATGGTACAAAAAGCACGATCTTTACGGACCATAAGAGTCTACAACACATTTTGGACTAGAAAGAGCTCAACATGAGACAACGACGGTGGGTCGAGCTACTCAGCGATTACGAATGCGAAATTCGTTATCATCCGGGTAAAGCCAATGTAGTAGCCGACGCCCTAAGTCAGAAAGAATATTCTGGTCGTAGGGTCAAATCTTTGACTCTAACTATCCATTCACACTTGTCCACGCAAATAAAGGAGGCTCAGCTCGATGCTTTGAAACCTGAAAACGTGGCTGGTGAATCCCTTAGAGGGATGGATAAGAACTTGGAAGTCAAGGGTGGCGAAGCCTTATACCTCATGGATCGGATGTGGACACCGAAACACGGTGGCTTCAGAGACTTGGTCATGACCGAAGCTCACAACATTCGTTATTCCGTCCACCCGGGTTCAGATAAGATGTATCTGGATCATAAAAAGCTATACTGGTGGCCTAACATGAAAGCAGATATTGCTACCTTCGTGAGTAAATGCCTTACTTGCGCAAAAGTCAAGGTCGAATACCAGAAACCCTTCGGTCTTCTACAACAACCGGAGATACCAGAATGGAAGTGGGAGCGGATCACTATGGACTTCATAACCAAGTTGCCCAAGACGACGGGTGGACTTGATTCCATATGGGTCATCGTCGATAGACTGATCAAGTCTGCACATTTCCTACCGATCAAAGAAACAGACAAGATGGAGAAACTTACCAGGACTTACATTAGGGAGATTGTAAGGCTGCACGGTGTTCCTTTATCTATCATCTCAGATAGAGATAGTAGATTCACTTCGAGGTTCTGGCAATCATTACAAAATTCCCTAGGAACTAGGCTGGACATGAGTATGGCCTACCATCCACAGATCGACGGGCAAAGTGAGAGAACTATCCAAACCTTAGAAGATATGTTGCGTGCCTGTGTGATTGACTTTGGAAAATCTTGGGATACTCATTTACCCCTTGTTGAATTTTCCTACAACAACAGTTATCACACGAGCATAAAGGCTGCTCCATTCGAGGCCCTCTATGGCTGAAAGTGCAGATCCCCTCTATGCTGGGCTGAAGTGGGTGATACCCAGTTAGCTAAGGGACGAGTTCCCGAAAGCACTCTCACGGGTCCAGAGATCATTCGGGAAACGACAGAGAAGATCGTTCAAATTCGTGAACGATTGAAAGCCTCTAGAGACCGACAGAAAAGCTACGCTGATAAGCGTAGGAAACCTTTGGAGTTCCAGGTGGGCGACCGAGTCCTACTGAAGGTCTCACCCTGGAAGGGCTTGATACGCTTTGGAAAGCGTGGGAAGCTCAATCCAAGATACATAGGGCCTTTCGAGATTCTCGCAAGAATCGGCCCTGTAGCTTACAAACTCAATCTACCGCAAGAACTCAGTAACGTACATCCTACCTTCCACGTCTCGAACTTGAAAAAGTGTCTATCGGATGAGACTCTTGTTATTCCACTCGACGAGATCGAGATCAACGAGAGCCTCAACTTCATGGAGGAACCAGTAGAGATCATGGACCGAGAGGTCAAGCAAACAAAGCAGAGCCGTATCCCGATAGTGAAGGTGCGCTGGAACGCAAAGTGTGGACCAGAATTCACTTGGGAACGTGAGGATCAGATGAAACTAAAATACCCTCACCTTTTCGCGTAGTTATTTGTAACTTCTTATTTGCTTAAATTCTAATTTCGGGACAAAATTCCTTCTAACGGGGGGGACGATGTGACAACCCGAAATTTCCATTCTGTACAAACTATATCACTTCAATAGAAGTTATAGCAGTCACGGTTAATTTTCAGACTTTTCGCGTAAGTTTGAGTAATTCAGGGTTTACACTTCAGGAAATATCAGGAGAGTGGGTGCACTAGGGTTTTGTGCAACACTGTTATTCCAACACTCTATTTTATTAGAGATCATTTCAGGAATAAAATATTTTCTGCCAAAAATATCTCAGGACTATAAATAGAATTCTGAACCAAATTCATTCATTATTCACATTTCCAACTAGAGAAAAGCCATTTTCTCTCTCACGGATCTTCGGGTTTTTATACCAAAACGTGAGTAACTCTTTATAGTAATGTTAGAAAGCTTTATATGTGTTTATAACATGATTTAGATGGCTAAATCATTAGATCTAGGAGTTTACTCCCCAAGGTGTTATTGGGCGGTAAACTCCCGAAACGAAGCCGAAACCGACCCTTATGTTATACAACTGCCTTAGACTCATATGTATGTGTGTTAGGGACAAGAAAACAACCATAAATCATTCAAGTTTGGGGAGTTCACGGCCCAAAAGTTGCTTAGGCCGTAAACTCCCTTGAAGTCAAAATGGTGTTTTAAGGCCTCTAAAGTTTTAAGACTTTTATCTAGACTAGTTCCCATTTAGTGTAAGGCCTTAAGAACATCAAAGAACACAAACAAATGAGAGTTTACGGCCCAAGTGTATCTTAGGCCGTAAACTCCATAGAAAATGGACAAAAGGGTATTTTCAAGACACCTAAAGCCCTAGACCTTTACAAGGAATTGTTTCCACTTAATTGAAGGACCAAAACTCATCCAAATCACTTATCAAAGTGATTTTATGGCCAATAGAATGCTCTTGGGCCGTAAACATGAAAGAATGGCACCAAAGTGTACCTGGGGTCCCCATTTGCCTTAAACAATTGTCTAGAACACATCCTTCAAAAGCAAGAGGCTTGAAAACAACAAAAACACCCTATACTTAGAGTTTACGGCCGTAAAATCTAAAGGGAATGGCCTTAGGGCCGTAAACTCTTAATTGGATTATTTCTAGACCTTAAACCCTTCCAAGGACTTAACCACCAAGTTGGAATAATTCTAGGAATCATTTGGGACTTCAAAACACACAAAACACCCATGGTTGGGAGTTTACGGTCGTAAAATCAAGAGTTTACAACCGTAAACTCCATGTGTGATGTTCTATGGGGAGTAAACTCACATATAGGGTCCTTTGGAACCCTAAACACAAGTGCCTTGTCCCACATTAGCTTAGATGCAATCCTTAGGGCCTATAACACTTATATAAAGTGTTTATTTGTGTCTAGGATGTCTTAACATTATCAATTAGTGATTTGAGACTAATTGAGTGCATATATGTGTGATTATATGTTCTTTAGGATCGTAATGTGTGTACAAGTCCTCGCTTGACACCTAGCAATCTTATACCGTTCCGTTCATCCCAATCACCAACTACATGTGAGTTCATACCCCTAATCAATGTTTTAAATGATTTTAAATGCTTTAAAGGGGGGGGGGGGGGAATACAAGTAGAAACAAACATGTTATTAAATCATTGTTATGTATTTTATAACTGTGTTTGTCATTTAACAGTTTTCACATACTACAAAATGTGATGCATGAAATGGTTTTAAATCTTAAAAACACATTGTTATCAATTGTTTTACCTTTGAAATGTATATTAAAAATGACATCAAGTCATTGTTAATTATTGTTCAAAACCCATAAGATGTCTTATAAAACCATTTTACATTATTGAACTAAACTATGCATGTACACTTATATTTTTATATATGTATTGATGTTATAGTTTACAGTTTTCATTTAGTTTCTCACACCCTTGAGTAGTAAGAGTGTATAAACCTACTTGAACAACCAATTACATTCTAGTAAATTATCATAGGGATAATTTGGAGATATCAAACATAATTCCTATTACAAGGAATCACACAAGAGTCAGTTCATTCATGAGTCTATACCAGTACATTACCTGATACATGAGTACCTTTACATTTGATTACATGATACATGAGTACGTTTACATATACTTACATGATACATGAACACGCTTACATGAACGCATTACATGAGTACCTTTACGTAGATACACTTAATTGTGTACATTAACATGAATACTTGTATCTTGAATTGCGAGGATGATTTATTAGTACCTTCTGTGTAAATCTTCCTACATATCCCTAGTACCTCGGGATATCTAGACAGGACCCTATCCCCAGTACCTCGGGATACCTAGATGGGCCCCTATCCCTAGTACCTCGGGATATATGGACGGGACTAACCATTTCGGAACCCATCTGTTAGCAATAGTGGGTGATGAACATCTACGGATACCTACAGTTATTACTTATACTAGGAGTACCTTTACAGGGACTAACCCTTCCTTCCCCCTGCTGCTGCTACAGAGGACAATTGGATAATCTTCGGATGTTCATTAGGTTATATAGGTCGTGTTAATCCTAGTACCTTGGGATAACAGTTACATATGTTGTGTTAGTCCTAGTACCCAGTGACAACACTTACAATAGTATATTTTCCTGTTTACTTTATTTTGTGATTCTTTCACATAAACGATGAGTTAGACTAAGTACTTTAGTACTAAAAAATTAAAGGAAAACTATCATTTTACTTACAAAACATTCGGGTCTTGGTAGAAGACTACATCTCAAACTGATAGGATATAAGGGGTTTTCTAGGGTTTTTCATTCGTACATCAACATTTTCATTTAACGATTTACATGGCCTTTATAATAGATTTTCACAAACAAGGCAATGACACATATATACTTATGAATTCACCAGCTTTAAAGCTGATACTCGCTTTCAAAATAACTTGTATTCTCAGATCATCAGTAGACAGGTACGGAGGCCAGGTTTTGAGAAGACGGAGCAGACAAGTCTCGTCTTTTATTTTGATTATATATTTTTGGTGTCTTACTACAATGAAAGAAACACACATGTATTAAAATTTTACTTATAATGCAATGGATGATGTTGTTGCTTGTTTATTATATTACACTGTTGTGATATTGTATATGACGTCATCCACCCCTGAACGTTTCCGCCGTTCGTGGTTTTGGGGTGTCACAGTTTGATACTATATTATGTGCTCATTGTGAAGCTAATCCTAAGGGATCTCATCGTCTCATTATGAAAAGGATCTTTCGTTACTTAAAGCATACACCCAATATTGGGTTATGGTACCCTCGTGATTTTAAGTTCAAGCTGGTGGGTTACAATGAAACTGATCATGGTGGATGTGACATCGATCACAAAAGCACTTAAGGAGGAGATTAAATGCTTATAAATATATTGGTAAGTTGATCCAACAAAAATCAGACATTAGTGGTTTGTTCTACCAATGAAATTGAATATGTTGCCATTGGAAGGCGTTGTGGTCAGATTCTATGGATTCAGAATCCGATCTTGGATTATGGTCTAACTTTTCGAAGATTCCCATATGTTGTGACAACACTAACGCCATTCAGATGATACAAAATCCAGTTCAACACTCCAAGACCAAGCACATCGACATCCGTCATCAATTCATCAGAGACATAGTCCAAAAAGGAAAAGTGAATTTGTTTGACATTCGTTCCATTAATCAACTGGCTTATATTTTCACTAAGACATTGGACGAGAAGACTTTAAACAAATTGATTGCATATCTTGGCATGGTTTTAATGATTTAACTAGTTTCTAACTCTTTTGGTTACTTCTAATTGCTTTCTAAAAAACAAAAAAAATACAAAAACAAATGATGCTTTTATTATGTTTATGGATTTTACATAACTTGTTTAAGCTTCGATTATAGTATTTACAAATATTCTCTTTTCTCTCCTATTCATCTTACATACCTATATAAGATTTATTTACATCTCCTTCTTCAAAGTTTGTAAGAGCTGAAAGATCTCAATGCTCTTGGTGCTGAGAAAAAGAGTGGCATCATGACTTCTTCTTCTTGAGGATACCCTACTTCTCCTCCACTCACTGTTATGGATGCAAAGAGCAACCATCAATGTAGTAAGTCTTCTTTTCATCTACTAACTCGTAATCTGATAAAACCTTGAATGCCCTCATGTTGATCTTGAGGACACAATGGTTTCATGGATTTAAATAAGTCAGCTCATTGGTTACAAAGACTGATCTCTACTTCTCTTTTGCTCTTGATAAATATGAAGCTTAGTGTCCATCTGGAATGTTTTAGTGATTTGTTGGTTCATCATTCTTGATTTACAGTGAGATGTATTGTATATTTATCTTCACTTGTGTTCTCTTTTATATCCGATCTCGAAGGATGGATATTTGAAACAAAAAATTTAATAAATGAGTAATTACTTCAAAAAAAAACTTTTTGAAGATATTGTGCAAAAGATCTTCTAAAAAAGGCTATATAGAGAGCCTCTAAAAAGGTTGCATATTCCTTTCCTTGTTTGACTAACTCTTTTGTTGTATTCTTATATTATTTATTATTATTTTTGTACCATTCTATAGAATTGACGGTGAACTTTATAGTTCTACACTACAACTTAACTCTATGATACAAAAGTTTGAACCACTTTTTGTTGATGAGTTAACATTGTTTATGACTCACGCTGATTCCACCTCAGCATGACTGAAACAATCCATTCTTTCATTAATTTCTTCTTAATAAAACTTGATGATTCACTGTGAAATACCACAAACTGATAAAAGTTTGAAACACTGTGCAGATGGTTAGTCTATGTACCGTAGGCTATCACACGCACCAACCCATTCTTGCCATGATATTCTTCTTTAAAGCTTTATGAATATGTGTAATGTACCGTATGCTGATGAGAGCTTGCAAAAATCTATGTTGATTGTTAAGCTAAAACACCACAGCTAATCACACACATCAAACCATTCTTTCCATAAATTCTTCTTTTGAATTTTATGAATCAGTGTATGAAACCACACGCTGATGAAATCTCAAAATACTATGTCAGTAAATTATAGTTTAAGCGAATACAATGAAGAGACATCATAATCCTACTTAACTACAAGCTAAAGAAACTCTATTCCCATGTTTACTGCTAATGTCAAAAATGGGGACGGAATCTATACAGAAAAGCACAATCTAGGGGGGTCGAGTCAAGCTAATATCTACATTCTCACCTAGTTAAGTCAAGTCGTTCCATATTTTCAGCCCAACTCGTCATCTGCACCTATTCATCTACCATCCACTACGATTTATAAATTCTCCCTTAACTGCTTGATACATTATTCATCTTCTCAGGGGGGCAACATTAGTTAAATTTGGAACGTTAAAACTTCATTCTTACTCTCATGGGGAGCACAAAATGAAGAATTCACTGAATATCATTTTTGACATCATCAGATAGGGGGTGTAACATCCCCATTTTCACAGCCAGAAAAGACCGATTTTGTTTATGCTTTATAAAAACCAGAGTTCTACTTTTAATAAAAATGTTGCCGAATTTGTTCCCAGAAAAACACGATAAATTCGTTATTAAAACATTTTCGAAGAAACGTATTTTATTCATTTCAAAACATTTGGGATGTCATCGTTAATACAGAAACATAAGCATAAACAGAACTTACATTTATTTACACTAGTGATATACATCTCTTTAAATCTCTCAGTGTCATGTAATTTCATATCAACACCTGTGATATAAATAAACTGAGTGGGTTAGGTTGGTAAACTTGGTGAGTACATAGGGTTTTCAACCCACAATTATATAATCATTATGTTTAAACAATCAAACAATCAACCCAATTACCCATCCCCATTATGTTCTTTACTCTTAAGGATTTATCCTAAGAGTCATCTATCCTGCATTCTTTTATTTCGAAGTCCCTTACTTCCAGGGTTATAGGACTGGCATTAAATCCATAATTGCCAATGTTCGTTCATAAAGCACTAATTCCATAGCTGCTATAGTCTATTCATCGGGTACTAAATCCATAAGTACCAGTGTTTATCTAATAGGTACTACGTCCATAGCTACCAATTCCTAACAGGTACTAATTCCATAGCTACCAGTTCCTAACAGGTACTAAGTCCATAGCTACCAGTGTTTTTCTAATAGGCACTAAGTCCATAGCTGCCAATGTTTATTAGACGCTAAGTCTATAGCTGCCAATGTTTACTCAAATCATCTTTTGTTTCTCATCATTCATCTACCCATGTCATACCCGAGATATTCGTATATATTAAATACGTATACAGTTTAAATCATTTAAAACATGTATAAAATGTTCGTCCAGCATAGACAGCAAGTATTCAGATAATATGCACACATAACACGTAGTTTATATAAAATACTTCATATCTATATGTAAGATGAAAGGGACTATGCACTCACAACACGTAATTTATATTAAATACTTCATATCTATGTGTAAGATTAAAGGGACCATGCACTCACCTGAAAGGTGGTGACTTAGTACTCGAACAGCACTTCGATACTCTTAAAACAATTTCCTTCGATAAAACCTAGTATCAATACCACTAGGGTTTAGTTTAACGATAATCGCGGCAAATTAATAGTCTGACTATTATTATTATCATATAAGTGTTAAATAACACTCAATATAATTCATAACAATAGCCCAAATAATTATTTTAAGGACCTAATAACATTCCTATAACTATTTGAAAGCTATATTAAAAGTTGCGCAAGCATAGCACACTTACAACAAATTTTATCGAAAACTGGAACTTTATTTGGAGCAGCGTTTCGAAACCGAAAGATCCTTTTTTTCTCGGGACTCCAGGAGCCTCGGGGCTTCCTTTGGGTGCTAGGGGGTTTACCTAGGCTTAGGAGAGGGTTAGGGGGTAGTGAGAGAAAGTAGAGAGAGAAAGTTATGGTGGAATGTGTGAAAAATCCGAGAGGTTTTGCTTCCCTTTTATAGGTCGCAGCCTCGGAGTACGCTGGGCATACTGAGGACCTTACGTGGGGCGTAATTCAGATAGAGATTACAGGTGGCGAAGGCTCGGTGGTGCGACGTGGCTTCTCCTGGACCGAGGAAGGCTAGAACGCGGAGCGTAGGGACTTCGCACGCGAAGCGTACTTGGATGTTGGGTGTCTTCAGATTACACGGGGCATATGCGAGGACAGGTGTCACCCATCCGAAGCGAGGCGTGCTCAGCAAGCGACGGCTGAGATTTGGCCACGTCATCGCATCTAGCAACAGCTTCGCAAATTCGAGTTTAATCTTTAAAAATTCGTAACTTTCTCATACAAACTCCATCTTTGACGTTCTTTATATCCACGCGAAGGTGGGAACGTACTCTACAACTTTTGTTTAGACTCTGTCGGCTAATTTTGACTCGATTTTAAAATTTATACTATCAACAAGCCGGGACAGGATTGGTCCGTTAAATCCTCATAACTTCTTCATCCGACGTCCGTTTTCGCCCATCTTTTTCTCGTTATGCTAATTTTAACGAGATCTTTGATTCTCGTTTAGGTCGTATCGGCTAAAAATCACTCAATCTAATATTCGAATTTCAGGTTGTAAACTGTTATTCCGAAACTTCGAAAAATCATAACTTCTTCATATGAAGTCAGATTTGGGTGTTCTTTTTATCGATGTTCTTAGTTTAACATATTCTACGACTTTCATTTAGATTACTAAGGCTAAATCTCATTCTATCATAAATTCACTATTTACGCTTCCCGGTATCGTGCCGGTTCCGTCGCGAAACTTCAACGGGTCATAACTTCTTCGTTATAACTCGGATTTTGGCGTTCTTTATATGTACGGAAACCTTGAGACATATTGTACAACTTGGTTAAGATTAATTATTCTAAATAATCATTTGTCGAAAAGTCATTTTCGACACTTATTGCCTCTAAATTGACTAGCCCGGATCTACGGGCGTTATAGGGGGAGATTGTAAGGTCACACCTTATGATCTGATGTTTCAAAAACTCCACACACTATCTGTTAGCATCAATGACTATACCATCGACAACGCCAACGTAACAAGCTTATCAGCATCAGCGCATAGCGTAGTTATTCTGTGTCATCTTCTGTATATTAGGTAATGATGTAGATAAGTATAGAACATATCACAGATGCAGCATCTTTGTGATATGATCGGTTCTTAGTATAGATTAGACGAAATCCCTTCAATCAAGGGATATACTTGTATATATATATATATATATATATATATATATATATATATATATATACATATATAACATTAGGGTAAACTATAATGTTGATAATAGGGATTGGTGTCATAATCGTCTTTGTGACAACTCGTCTTCTTGGTGAAAGACAATTTGGAGAACTTACTATTTTATTTAGTTTCTGTTCTTTATTTTTCTTAGATTAGTTTACGTTTGTTCTTAATACTTGAAGTGTATCAACCATCAAAGCTCGAGTATAATAAAAATGGAGAGACCTAAACTTGTAATTGTTACTAGTTATTTATTACTAATGATCGGTGATTTAAAAAGGGGTGAGGGTTGTGACCGATAATGGCAGAGAGGCTGTCGAATGTTGAGACCACATGGAGTGTTGATGGTGCCAAGAGGTGGTCGAAAGGGGATATAATGGAAGGGTTAGAGGGTAGGGAAATGTAATGATGATTAAGACCACATGGGATGTCGATGCATGCCTTGTATGGATATTACCGGTTGTAGTGACATTTATGGTTATGGTAAAAGTCGATCACGAAGGAATGGGATGGGGACGATGGGTGTAGGAACTCACAAGACAATATATGATGATTGATATTGAGAGACTAATGTGGAACAAGGATAGTGTCAATGAAGATAATTAGAGGGCAAATGAGAGTAATGGATGTAAGGTGACACCTTATGATCTGATGAGTCAAATATTCTACACATTAATTGTCAACATTAGCTTCAACATCACCATCAATGCTAGCACCTCAAGTCTTATCAGTGTCAGCGTATAGTTATATAATTTAATGTAATCTTTTTATATTAGGTAATGATACATATATGTATATAATAGATAGCAAATTCGATATCTTTTTGATGAGGATCGATTCTTAGTATAGATACAATCCCTTCAATCAAGGGATATACTTGTATAGATTAGTATATATTCAACATTAGGCTAAAACTCTTATGTGAACGTCTTGCTGACCGTCTTTGTGACAACACATTTTCTTGGTGAAAGACAATTTAGAGAACTCTTCGTGTTCTTTACTTTTTGTATTATTTATTTTCTTAGTTTAGTTTGTTCTTGTTTATCATACTTGATGTGTATCCGATCGATACAACCTTCAATTGGTATCACAGCGGGTTTTTGATACACTCAAGTAATTATGTCGACCTATTACAATTCAAAATCAAATGTTTGCAACAAGATTCATCCTTTTGATAAACTCAACTTCACCGCTTGGAAATCATAGGCCTTGTGTGCTCTCGAGATCATGGATTTTGACATGCTTGATATCATTAACAAAGGTCCTATTGCCATTATGCATCAATCATACAAAGACGGTGAATCTTATAGTAATCTTAATAGAAAATATGTGTCGAGATATAACACGTATGAAAAGGGTCCTAAATCTCAATGTAAAGGCGATAGTTGTTATTGGAAACTCTCTCCCTTATTTTGTCTATTGTTTGGTTTAAAACTGCTCGACTGCTCAAGAGATGATGATCACTTTATTATCGACTATTGAGTTAGAAAGCCTCTCAGTTGACAAAGCCTTAAAAGTTAAGTGTCTCATGGCCCAGATCGTTGAATCTGACATGGACACATCAAATGACAACATTGACACTCTTGACACTAATCCTTCTCAAGTTGGTAGCGACCTTAAGGAATGGGATGCAACGTCATCGCATTAGGTAAAAAAATCTTGTTAACTACTCTTCTGTTGAAACATCAAAAAAAATTGACACGATTGATCACTTACATTTCGATTTAGTTATTTAAACAAAAAGATCTTCTCTCAACTGTGAGTTAAAAAACTTTAAAGAAAAACTCTCATCTTTCCAAAAATATCTTTCTCTTAAAAAAACACTTGTATCTCGCTAAACAACAATTTTCTTCACTCTAAAATAGAAAAGTTGTTGATAATGCTAGAAACATTCAACTTATTTTAAAAAACTACGCTTATTCTCTTTGTAATGTCACAAGAATTATTAATGCTCATATTCCAAATCAGTGTGAGAAAATTCTTGGAGACGATATAGAAAGTGTTGTTTCCTTAACAAAGTGTTGAGATTAAACAAAACTTCTATAACGCTGATTGTTTAGAAAAAGATTTTATGAATATATTTGTGAGTTATTATTTTATAAATCAAATTTTAATTGATACTCATTGCTCCACTGATTCTAATGGTAACACCAAATGTGTTTCTCAATTATCTGCTCCCGATCCTTCATTCCAAATTCCTCATCAAGAGTATGTTCTTCCCTGCACTAAGATTTTGCTAAAATTTCCTATATGTAATGGTGATGTTCATTCGGTAAACAAAATTCTTAGCATGTTTCCTCAGTGCCCCGTTAGCAACTATAAACCTGAAGATCAATCAAAGTCTTCTATTTCATATGACTCTTCAATGTCTCATGAGCCTCATGACAAGGTATCATCTAAGCATACCATCGATGACGCTCCTTCTTCCAGAACTAAAACAAGAATTCTTAAATCAAATAATCAAACTTCTTCGAATCTAGCAGTTTAAAAGAAATCAAAATCAAATTTTAAAGGAAAGAATCCTAGAATCAAAGTTTGTTATCGATGTGGTGATGCTTCTCACAAAGTCAGCGAGTTTAAATTTGAAAAGAACTCCATTCATATTGACAACATCATGACTCGTAATGATAGTGGATCAAAAAGGAAAGTTCTTTGAACTTTCTCCTCGATAATTGTTATAATATGTTTTCTTAAGTGACCCATTGCAAGATGGATCAGTGTATATTGATTGTATATTTTACTTTCAGGGTAAAGAACATATTTTGTATCTAGATAGCGGTTTCCCAAGACACATGACCAGATTCAAGTATCTTCTGGAAGATTTCATAAAGAAGGATGGTATTATTGTTACATATGGAGATAATGGTAAGGGAGCTACAAAAGGATATGGATCCATCAAGTGTAATTTTGTTATATTTAAGAACATCTCTTACGTGAAAGGTCTACAACATAATCTCATTTCAATCAGCCAACTATGTGATGTTGGGTATGAAGTTCTTTTCAATAAAATAGAAGGGAAAGTTGTTAATCAAAAGAACGTTACTATTTTGACTACAAATCAAAAAAAAATGGCATTTATGATTTGGATATGTTTTCTGCTCATAACTCTCTTTGTCGTTATGTATACTCTCGTTCTCAGTCTCATTTAAATTGGTTGTGGAACAAGTGGTTATCTTATTTGAATTTCAAGAACATATCAAAGATTTCAGGGAATCAGCTTGTAAGAGGAATTCCTAAGATACAATTTATCAAAGATAAGCTATGTTTAGTGTGTGAAAAAGGAAAGAAAACCAAGTCATCCTTAAAGCCAAAGTCTTGTTTTTCCAATAGCAAGCCACTTCATCTCCTTCACACGGATCCTTTTGGATAGGTCTCGATTAAGTTAGGAGGTGGGAGGAAGTATACTTGTCACACCCCCAAACCGAAATGGTGGAAATGTTTGGGGGCGGAGCACGTCATGTGTAGTATCACAACAATTGAATAATAGTAATCAAAGCAACAACAACCATTGTATTAATAGTAATATGTTTACATTGCATTTGAATCGTACATGATTGACACCAAAAGTAAATGACAAGTAAAGTCTTGAAGCTACTATGCTCCATATTCTTGAATCCGGTGCGAGTACCTGTCTACTAGTGTCCTGAGAATACAAGTAGGTTTTAAAAGAGTATCAGCATAAAGCTGGTGAGTTTATAAGCTTTTTTTTTTGGAAAACTGTTCTTTGTTCTTTCGAAAAGTACGTAATATTTCTCTAGAAAACCTTATATTTTCTAATGTGGTGAATGTTAAGTAAAAATTGATTCTTACTAGTTCTTCCCGCGAGTACTTAATGTATACAAATCATATACAATCATGTTCGAACAAACAATCGATTGTGTGGTTCTGCCCCAAGCCCACAACCAAACAAGGAACAAGAAAAGAGACGGAGGCCACACATTCCACTGTTTGTCGGATCCTCATGTACATAATACGGAAGTATTCACTAGGTACTTACAAGGTTAACTTTATTGGTCCTTTGATCACTGTTGTTAGTGTTCCTCAAGAAAACCCAATATTTTCTTATGTAAAACCTGATTAAACCCATTCTTTCTATGGCTACTTAGTTCATACTAGTTATGTATAAACCAATATCGGTTAGATAGTTAATTGTGTGGATCTTCCCTAAACCCACAACCAAACAAGGAACATGGAATGAGGCGGAAACCACACATTCCACAATCTATCAGATATTGTTCATACGTAACCCGGATGCATAAACTAAGGAGTCATGGAATTAATAATGAATGTTATTTAGTTGAATAATAAACCAACGGTTTGTAAAAAACTGATGTTTACCCTGGAAAATCCTATATTTTCCCTAAGTGTAAGTTGTTGAATTATCTGTTCCAAATCGTGGTGTACAAGTATCTACCATACTTATGTTGTTTGAGCATTGTTCAGTTTGAAAACCCTGGCTACCACCAGTAATGTATAATAGTCTTATTACATAAATAAAACTAGTTGATAACGTGTTGTTTTGTATCCTAAAAGTGTTGTTAATACCCTCATGTGATCACTCAGTACATACAAGTTATAGAAATCTAGATCGAACAAACAGTCGATTAGGTGATTTTTCTGTAAGCCCACAACCAAACAAGGAACATGAAATGAGGCGGAATCACAAATCCCACTGCAAGTCGGATGTTAATTTCATATTACCCTAATGTATATACAAATTCATCACATAGTTACTTACCATGTTAACTGTTTGTTAGGTATATTATTACGTGAACAAGTCGTTATTTCACCTACGGAATCTTATAACCATACAGATGGACGAATACCAAAACAACATACTTCGGACGTCGAAAACTGAACAGACATTTGTCACCCCCGGTTGACTGTAGCTAATAGTCAGGGTGTGGTATTGTCTGTATTGTATATATCTATACACAAACTCACGCTCTCCCTCCAATAGACTCTGCTTACAAGGCGTCTCACACTGTAGTTCTCTAAACGAATCCACGAATAATACTAAGATAACCCTTTTTGTTATTAACATGAATCATTATAAAATAATATCTTTTATTTTATAATTCATAAGTTTGTTTCCTTTGTTCTAAAAACTGTATTTGCAAACGTTTATATCTTAACATGTTTATAAAGCTATCCGCAAATCTAGTAGTAACTATGTTCATCATGTTTAGCATGTTCTATGCTCAATGTGTGCTAATGATAGAAAAATATAACAAACCAAATTATATTTTTAAACACAAGATTACTTGTTTTTTTACTTCTATTCCCCCCTTGAAAAACATTAAAAACTCAGAAAATATCGGGGTATGAACTCACCTTATGTGGGTGATTCGATTGAAGGCTCGCGTAAGGATAAGAAGTTCCACGAATGAATTCACGAGACATAAACGAGTCCTAAATGACATATAATAGCATATATATGCATGTAATTAGTGTTTTGCACAACTAACATGCCAGGAAACACCATTAGGGACTAGGAAGTGTTACAATAACATGTGATTGAATAATGGAGGTTCACAGCCACACTAAGGTGTGTACGACCATGGGGTTCACGACCCATGAGTGTACGGCCATACACTCATGAAGAAGTATGCAAATGAGGTGTTTTAAGGTCCTTTCTAGCATCAAGGAAGTGTTCTATGTCCCATTCTTAGCTTTAACGGAAGTTTAAGGCCAACTATGAACATCAACAAGGGTTTACGGCCCTATGAGGTGTGTACGGCCGTACAAGGGTTTACGGCCATACACCTTTCATGGTCTTGCTAAGATGGTCGATTTTAAGATGAACAAAAAGTGTTTCTAGTAGATAACAAGAATAGGAAGTAGTTACTCACAATTTGGAAGCTTGATGGGGGTTCACAACCACCAATAACTAGTGTGTGTTCTTGGTGTTCTTGGTGAAAGATGAAGATGTAACCAAAGATGAAATTTATGGAATGAATACATGGATTCATCACTAGTTAAAGAAATTAAGCAACTAAACAAGGTAGGAAACACTTACATCTTAGGAGATCTAGGTGAGGAACTTGTTGATAGTTGAGAGATAATAGGAGTGATCTCGATTGGCCGTAGACCTGTATACGGTCGTACACACCTTGTGAGCGGTTTTTCGGACCATGTCAATCTCTCCAACATCAAGTAAACACTAAGATTAGAAGATCTTGAACATAAAGGATGGAATATGATGCACATGGGGGTGAGTTCACGGCTACCTTGAGTGTACGGCTGTACACCCATGTGTGCGGCCGTACACTCCGCTTGAAGGAGTGTTTGGCTTGAATGCAACTCGATGAACTTAAAATAACTCATCCCCAGGCCCAAACCTTGAATGCACCAGGCTTAGAACACTCAAACATATCCTAAAAAATGCTAAAAGATAGCATAAACGAGTCTGACTTTTAATGATCGACGTAACTTAGAGACAGAGATTTTCGGGTTGTCACATCATTCCCCCGTTAGAGGGAATTTCATCCTGAAATTCAAGCATAGAATACAAATCATGGACTCAGAAAAAGATGAGGATGGTTCTACTTCAACTGATCTTCCCGCTCCCAAGTGACTTCAGCTCCTCACTTGGCATTTCAGTGGACCTTCATTATCAGTATGCAACTTTGTTTTGTTCTCATGAGTTCCCGATCCATGATTTTGACTAGTTCTTCCACGAAATGTAAGATTTCATATAGATCGATCTCATCGAGGGGTATCATAGGCGTCTCATCGGACACACACTTCTTTAGACTCGGTAGGGTACTTGGGTTTCATAAAATCCTCATGTTCTTTAGTGAATTCAGATCCTCGCTGGGTGCTTCAACGTATAATTACTATTGTATCTGCTACTCTGTTCTGTGAATGGTGTGTGGGTTTGACTCGCCTGACCACGTTCATTCAACTAGTAGAATGTCCTTTCGTAGTTCTGAGTAGCCTTCTTCCCGAAGTTCATGGTAGGACTCATACCTGGTCCATCTACCATTGTCTAGTGTACACAAGTCGTATATAATTAAGATCGATATGAGGGTCGAATGGGTGGCTCTGCGCCAAGTCCACAACCATACAAGGAACATAAGATAGGGCGGAAACACAGATCGTGAGTCCATAGAATCTTAATTATATACCACCCTCGCATGCACATTTAACTTCGATAGGCTAACCATATATGTACCTAGCCTTTGTGCTTGAACTTGACTTGCTGCATGTGTGGTATTTCCAAGAGTACTATCGGTAATACTTAGAGAAGGTTACGAGAGGATATCATACTCTTCACATGAGTACTCAAAGGTTTGAAACGAGAGGCAGTTCTGAGGTTCGCATCTAGTTTTTCGTTAAGAGTGACGAGAGTTTTGTTATTCGGTTAGTTTAAGGCAAAGGGTCTTCTTGGTGACACATGGAATTGGTATAGCGTGGATTCAGTTAGACTAGGCAAGATAACATCGATGGATCACGTGTTAAGTTAGTCCGGAAGGAGCGTTTTGACCGTGCTATTACTATTATGAATGTTTTGTACTACATTAAGTGTGTACTGACTGAAAAATCGTTCTAGTGAATGTGACTTGATATTATAATTCCTATTCAGATCCTCTATAATCGCTTGGTGTCTACAAGTCATATATAATTAAGATTGATAAGACGGTCGACTGAGTGACTCTGCCCTAAATCCAGAACCAAACAAGGAACATGGGATAGGGTAGACTTACTCACTCTAAGTCTATTGGTCCTTAATTATATATGGCCCTACTGTCTACACCAAGTCATTATAGCCTACCAGAAAAGAGCATTTAGTTTCTATATAAACTATGTTCTTTGTTTAGACGAGTAAGAGATTATTATGGTTAGTATTTAGTTGGGAAACATACCGCTGTTCTCAGGTGGTTTCAGGGTAGATTCCCCTGCAGTGATCATTAGCACTCTTCCTTCCTCACAAGGGTTTCTGGCCAATGGGCAATCTCTCCTGTAGTGTCTCGCTTCGCCACATTCGTAGCAGGTCTAACTCAATTCCTCAAATGGGACCTGAGAGATTGGTCGTGCTGGTGCCCTACAGAAACGGATGGAGTGTCCCCTTTTGAGGCAGTTCTTTCAATACAACTTCCGACACCTTCCAATATGATGGAAGTTACACTTATTACATTTAGGGAGGGTTCCAACATAGCGATTACAGGGTGCTAGGGTGGTTGGTGTCGTGGCAGCATAGGTTGCACATGTCTGTTGTCCCTCGGAGGGTTCTTATGTCGATCGTCTCTTCTTCTCACTCCCGTAATTTTGTATATCATCACCTCTTTTGGTTGACTCCTGAACGGGGTCCATTATGCCTTGGCGGATCCTATAGTCCACCAATGTTCGAGACAGGCATTTGGCACAGTCAAACGTAAGAGGCTTTGCTGCTAATATGTTTCCTTGGATTGTAGAATGTAGTCCCCAAATGTATCCTTGTACCTTCTTGCTCTCTGGGGTAACCATCCCCGGGCATAGTGCAGCTAAATCGTTGAATCTATCGGTGTAGGCATTTATGTCTGAGCCTTAGAGCATGAGATTCCACATCTCATGCTCTAATTTCTATATTTTGCCCCTTGGGCAGTACTCTTCCAGCATCATCTCCTTTAGAATTTCCCAGCCCATTGCGTTTGCTATTGGAAGATTCAATGAATTGACATGGCTATTCCACCATGTAAGGGCTCTGTCAGAGAAGGTGCAGGCAGCAAACTTCACTTTACTCCCTTCTAGGCATGCACATAACTCAAAAATCGACTCTGTCTTCTCGAACCATCGCATCAGGGTGATGACTCCCCCACTTCCATCGAAGGATTTGGGTCCACAAATCATGAAGTCTTTGTATGAGCACTCCCTTGTGCGTTCGTGGTTAGTGTTGTTGGTACCACTACCCGATCCACCGTACCACTTGCATTGATTTGAGTCATGACCGTTGTCACTACAGCTGTTACTGCCGCCTGAAAGACAACTGATTCATACTGAGGAGGTGGTGTCGGTGGTGCGTTGTTATTGTTTTTGTTCGACTTATTCGGTGGCATATTTCTACCATAAGGTTAAAAGACGAAACGAGGGTAAGGCCTTAGTGGTTACAAGTTGTGTGTATTCTGAGTCGAAGTTATCTTAATTCCAAGTGTTTCATGTTCTGACTTTTGAAATAGTTCATAACAGAGGTCTATGAAACATAGAATTATGAATTTAATAGTGACTACCCTCTTAATGAAGTTTTGGGATCTGGTTTACTGTTACTAGTTGATATGATAGAGGTGATAAGCCTAACACATAGTGTGAGCAATGTAACCACTTACTCACTAGCTCATATTAATTAGTTAATTATTAGTAAGACGTATATGATACTTTACCGCCTTGCACGCCTCGGGAGGGGTTTCATGTCCTGGTTATGATGGTCCTGACTTCAATTGTGGGGATTTGTTGTCTCTGGACTCTATTATGGTTTCCTATTCACTATAGATCATGCTTCGAGTTCTATCACTAATCTCCACCACTTTGTGATGGAATATTTGACTCTTTAAATGATTCCATTTATGAATCCTCTTTATGAATCCTCTCTGGTTCCTCCTTGACTCCTTTGTTGGTGGTTGTAGTGAATTGGCTATTTCTATATAGGTTGTTCGCGTGAGAATGGGAAAGTCTAAAGAATCTTATAAGATTAAGTAAAACATTTCTTCTAAAGCTGTTAATCATCTAGACTGGGTCCTCCTATAGTCAAGCAGTGCATGCAATCTATATATAACCAAGATCAAATAGACCTTCGAATAGGTGATCCTACTCCGAAACCACAACCAAACAAGGAATAGGTAATAGAGCGTAAATCACCAATTCTAAGTCTATAAGATCCCAATTATATATAACCCTGGAAGCATGCACTTCGCAACTATAGACCTACCGTCATAGGTCTTTTAGTTCTTATGTAAGTTTGTTATAGTGCCTAAAATACTCCTATAGAATTTTATCTTTATGCTTTGTTCTAGGAATCTTTAGTATATGGAGTTAGGTAAGCTTTAGACTCGTTGCAACACCACCATCACTCCCAAACACATGTTGGTCATATCTCAAATAAATATAGTTGATCAGGTTATATTTATTCCAAAACGGAGAAAACGTTTGGGGGCGCAGGATGTCATGTGTAGTATCACAACAATTGAATAATAGTAATCAAAGCAACAACAACCATTGTATTAATAGTGATATGTTTACATTGCATTTGAATCGTACATGATTGACATCAAAAGTAAATGACAAGTAAAGTCTTGAAGCTACTACGCTCCATCTTCTTGAATCTAGTGTGTGTACCAGTCTACTAGTGTACTGAGAATACAAGTAGGTTTTGAAAGAGTATCAGCATAAAGCTGGTGAGTTCATAAGGTTTTTGTTTTGGAAAACTGTTCTTTGTTATTTCTAAAAGTACGTAATGTTTCTCCAGAAAACCTTATATTTTCTAATTGGTGAATGTTAAGTAAAAATTGATTCTTACTAGTTCTTCCTGTGAGTACTTAGTGTATACAAATCATATACAATCCAGTAAGAACAAACAATTGATTGTGTGGTTCTGCCCAAGCCCACAACCAAACAATAAATAGGAAAAGAGATGGAGGCCACACATTCCACTGGTTGTCGGATCCTCATGTACATGTATTCGCTAGGTACTTACAAGGTTAACTTGATTGGACCTTTGATAACTGTTGTTAGTGTTCCTCAAGAAAACCGAATATTTTCTTATGTAAAGCCTGATTGAACCCATTCTTTCTATGGCTACTTAGTTCATACTAGTTACGTATAAATCAATATCGGTTAGACAGTTAATTATGTGGATCTTCCCTAAACCCACAACCAAAAAATGAACAAGGAACGAGACGGAAACCACACATTCCACAGTCTATCAAATATTCTTCATACGCAACCCGGATGCATAAAGTAATGAGTCATGGAATTAATAATAAATGTTCGTTAGTTGAATAATAAACCAACTATTTGTAAAGTACTGATGTTTACCCTGGAAAATCCTATATTTTCCCTAAGTGTAAGTTGTTGAATTATCTTTTCCAAATCGTGGTGTACAAGTATCTACCATACTTATGTTGTTTGAGCATTGTTCAGTTTGAAAACCCTAACTACCACCAGTAATGTATAGTAGTCTTATTACATAAATAAAACTAGTTGATAACGTGTTGTTCTGTATCCTGAAAGTGTTGTTAATACCCTCATGTGATCACTCAGTACATACAAGTTATAGAAATCTAGATCGAACAAACAGTCGATTGGGTGATTCTGCCGTAAGCCCACAACCAAACAGGGAACATGAAATGAGGCGGAAATCACAAATCCCACTGCAAGTCGGATGTTAATTTCATATTACCCTAATGTATATACAAATTCATCACTTAGTTACTTACCATGTTAACTGTTTGTTAGGTATATTATTACGTGAACAAGTCGTTATTTCACCTACGGAATCTTATAACCATACTGATGGACGAATACCAAAACGGCATACTTCGAACGTCGAAAACTAAACAGATGTTTGTCACCCCCGGTTGACTGTAGCTAATAGTCAGGGTGCGGGATTGTCAGTCCCGTATATATCTATATACAAACTCACGCGCTCCTTCCAATAGACTCTGGTTACAAGGCGTCTCACACTGTAGTTCTCTCAACGAATCCACGAATAATACTAAGAAAACCCTTTTTGTTATTAACATGAATCCTTATAAAATAATATCTTTTATTTTATAATTCATAAGTTTGTTTCCTTTGTTCTAAAAACTATATTTGCAAACGTTTATATCTTAACATGTTTATAAAGCTGTCCGCAAATCTAGTAGTAACTATGTTCATCATGTTTAGTAAGTTCTATGCTCAATGTGTTCTAATGATAGGAAAATATAACAAACCAAATTATATTTTTAAACACAAGATTAATTGTGTTTTTACTTGTATCCCCCCCCCCCCCCCCCTCCTCTCTGAAAACATTAAAAAATTAGAAAATATCGGGCTATGAACTCACCTTATGAGGGTAATTCGATTGAAGGCTCGCGTAAGGATGAGAAGTTCCACGAATGAATTCCCGAGACACAAACGAGTCCTAAATGTCATATAATGGCATATATAGGCATGTAATTAGTTCTTTGGACAACTAACATGCAAGGAAACACCCTTAGGGACTAGGAAACACTTACTAGGAATTGTTACAATCACATGTGATTGAATAAGGGAGGTTCACGGCCACACTAAGGTATGTACGGCCATGGGGTTCACGGCCCATGAGTGTACGGCCGTACACCCATGTGTGCGGCTATACACTCCTCTTGAAGGAGTGTTTGCCTTGAATGCAACTTGATGAACATTAAATAACTCATCCCCAGGCCCAAGCCTTAAATGTACTAGGCTTAGAACACTCAAACAGACCCTAAACAATGCTAAAAGATAGCAGAATTGAGTTTGTCTTTCAATGATCGAGGTAACTTAGAGATAGAGATTTTCGGGTTGTCACAATACTCTTTTTATTGTGGATGGATTTTCAAGATTTACGTGGGTAGTCTTTTTTAAGAAAGAAGAGTCATACCACTGATGAAATCATTTCACTCATTAATCAATGCGAAGTTCTCTATGATCATAAAGTCAGAAAATTATGTAGTGATCATGGAACTAAATTTAGAAACTCATCCCTAGAAGACTTTTGTTTAATCTTGGGAATTTCTCAAAACTTCTCTACTGTTAGAACACCCCAGAAAATGGCATTGTTGAAAGAAGAAACACAACTCTCATTGAAGACGGAAGAACTATGGTCATTGAAGCTGCTCTTCCTTTGTCATTTTGGACTGAAGCTATCAACAAAACATGTTATATCCAAAACCGATCCATCATTGTTAAGCATCATGGGAAAACTTCCTATGAGATACTTAAGGGAAGGAAACTAGACATCTCTCATTTTGATGCATATGGGTATGTTTGTTACATCTTGAATCAAAGAGATGAACGCTCAAAGTTTGAAGCTAAATCTGATGAAGGAGTATTTCTACATTACTCTAGTTTATCCAAGGCTTTCAGGGTATTAAATATTTCAAGGCAAACTATTGAGGAAACAACTCAAGTCGGATTCGATGAAGTCTTATTTATTCATGATCGGATGGATCACCCTTCATCAATTTTGAATGAAATTAATTACAGTCCTTCAGATCCGGTTCCTGATTTCTTGGAAAATGACATTGAGCCTATTGTTCCCAATTTTGATCAAATTATTAGCTTTCAACCTATCTTTAAAGATCAACATGTTATCTCTAAAGAAGCTGAACCATTAAATCAAGAAGATTCTATGCCAAACAACACGAATGAATGTCCTAATCCTAGAATTCTTCCAGATCATATTTAATCTCAAATCATTGAAGATGTAAATTCTGGGATTATCACTCGTAGCTAAGTCAACAGCAACTTTTGCATGTTTATGAATTTTGTTTCAACATCCTTGATGCCCTGAAAGAAGCTGACTGGATCAAGGCTGTACAGGATGAGCGGAATGAATTTGAGTGTCATCATGTGTGTACTTTTGTTCCTAAGCCTCAAGGAAAAACTATCATTGGAACTCACTGGGTATTTAGAAACAAGATGGATGAAGATGGGATCATCATAAGAAATAAAGCTAGACTTGTGGCTCAAGGTTTCTGTTAGCTGGAAGGGTTAGACTATGATGAAAGATTTTCTGTTATTGCTAGACTTGAAGCAATTCGTCTGTTTCTTGCTTTTGCTTCATTCATGAACTTCAAAGTCTATCAAATGGATGTTAATACTACATTCTTACATGTATATCCTTAAGAAGAAGTTTCTCTAAAGCAACCTCCAGTGTTTGAAAGTGTAGAGTTTCCAAATTATGCATATCATCTTGATAGAGATGTATGTGGTTTAAAGCAGACACCTAGAGCATGGTATGACACATTGGCAAGCTATCTTCTTGCAAGTGGATACAAACGAAGAAATATTGATGACACCTTGTTCATTAAGCATTCATGATCGCACATCATTCTTGCTCAAGTGTATGTTGATGATATCATTTTCAGATCTACTAATGCGAAACTAAGTTCAGAATTCACTAAGATTATGGCTAAGCAGTTTGAAATGAGCATGATTGGTGGACTAACTTTCTTTTTAGGTTTGCAGTTTAAATAACTAACATATGAAAATTTTGTTTGTCAAGCTAAATATATTACAAGCATGCTGAAGAAGTATGGTTTTTTTTTTCTGATTGCAAGCCGGCAAAGAATCCAATGTCCTCATCGGTGTCTATTAGTGCTTATACAAATTTGTATCGAGGAATGATAGGCTCACTGATCTTGTTGCTAGTTGACCTAACATTATGTTTGCCACAATATTGTGTACTTTTTATCAAACCAGTCCTATGCAATCTCATCTTCTCACTGTAAAAAAAGATTTTTCGTTACTTAAAGCATACACCCAATCTTGGGCTATGATATCCTCCCGATTATGAGTACAAGCTGGTGGGATACACTGACTCCGATCATGATGGTTGTGGCGTTAATTGTAAAAGTATTTTAGGAGGAGCTCAAATGATTAGAAATAGATTGGTGAGCTGGTCTAGCAAGAAGCAGACATCAATGGCTTGTTCTACTGCTGAACCTCAATATGTAGCCTCTGGAAGGTGCTCTGCTTAGATTCTATGGATTTAAAATCAGCTATTGGATTATGGTTTAAACATCTCAAAGACTCTCATCTGGTGTGACAACACCATCACTATTCAGATGATACAAAATCCAGTGCAACATTCCAAAACCAAGCATATCGATATCCACCATCAATTCTCCAGGTACATCGTTTAAAAGAGAAAAGTGGAGTTGTTCTACATTCCATCCAATGATCAGTTAGCTAAAATTTTCACCAAATCATTGGACGAGAAGACTCTAAACAAATTAAGTACACATCTTGGCATGCTTTAGTGACTTAATTGTTTTCTAACTCGTTTGAATTAACACTGTTTCTGTTTTCTTTCTAAACACACAAAAACAAGTGCTTCTTTTATTATGTTTAAAGATCTTTACATAGTTTTGTTTTCATCTACTGAATCATTATCCGAGAAAATCCTAAATGCATTCTTTCTCCTCCACTCACTGTTATGGATGCAAGGAGAAACCATCAATACAATGAGTCTTGTTTTCATCTACTGGATTATTATCCAATAAAACCTCCAATGCCCTCGTTTTAATCTTGTCAACACAATGGTTTCATGGATTTGAGCTAGTTAACTCATTGGTTACAAATATTATTCTTTGCTCATTTCTTGATCTTGATGAACACGAAGCTTGGAATCCATTTGCAACACATCATCCATTAATGGCCTCATCATTTTTGGTTTATATGTAAGTTGTATTGTATTTTCTCTTGCCTGTATTGTCTTTTATAGCCAGTCTTGAAGGATGGATATCTCGAGAAAAGGAAATTAATTAATGAGTATTAATTTCAAGAGATATCCTTTTGGTGATTCCATTCAAAAGATTTTATGCCTTTATGATTCTTCTGACAAAAACTATGTAGAGAGCCTCTGAAAAAGTTGTATATGCCTTTTTTACTATTCTTCTTTCTGTTGACTATTTCCCATGATTTTATTTCCTTATTTGACTAACTATTTGTTTGTATATGATTTATTATTTTGTCTTTGTACATTTTAAAAGAATTCACGGTGGCATTTCATAAGCCAAGTATATAACTTTTGACAAATAATCTTCACTAGAAGCATGTTGTTATGTGCCTAAATCTCCCTAAGTGTCTCATCCGCGAGACCTAATGTTGATATGACATTGAGTCACCCTCTCATGCTGATTGTCTATCATCATCTAAACTTTCTAAGTGAGATTGCCTATTCCAAATAAAAAATTTATAGAATCCCTTGGGTGTTTATTCTTAGTTAACTATGTTGCCTGACTCTATCCCTGGTAGCATGTTTGTCGTATGCAGCAAGTCTCATGTTCTGCTGAAACAATTGAGCATAACCCAATGGTTTACCTTGATTGCATAGTCATCAGCATAGGAGTTACTTGTCTGGTCCTTAAATGACAAAGGGTTATTCATGTCCTTGACCTCCTAGATTGAGGTATGACATGGTACCATTACGAATTGACGTTGAATCTATGATTCTAGACTACAACTAACTCTATGATGCAAGAATTAAACCACGTCTTCCTGATGGGTTATCATTGTTAATGATTCAAGCTGATTTCACCTCAACGTGACTGAAACAATCCATTCTCTAATTTTATTCTTAAAAGCTTTTTGATTCAACGTAATGTACCATACGCTTATGAGAGCTTGAAAATTTTGTGTCGATGGTTAAGCTAAAACACCACAACTTATCACATACATCAATTCATTCTCTCCATATATTCTTCTTTAGAATTTTATGGTTCAATGTATGAAGCCAGACGCTAATGAGAATTTGAAAAATCTTTACCGATAGGTGCATTTCATACCGAATGTATTACACACATCATACCACTCTTTCCCTTTTCTACTAAAAAGGTGACTAATGAGTCAGCGTATGAAACCATACGCTGATGAAATCTCGCAATACTATGTCATTGAATGGTAGTTTAAGCCTACAATATCAGGAGACATCACAAACTTACTGGATTACAAGCTGTAACTCTGATTCATTGATCACTTCCTCAAAGTTTCATATTTTCTGTTGATGTTAAAAAGGGGTAGAAACTTGAAACTACTAAGTGTTATTGATCTAAAGAGAAGCAAAATCTAAGGGGAGCCAAGCTGATAGTTGACATCAATATCAATGTTCAACGTTCTATCAATTCGTCATCTATTTGTCATCATCTCTTTGTTCGGTGCAATTCATAAATGTTGCCTCTACTGTTGATAATTAAAAATGTGGAGTTATACACTACATTTTCTCAGGGGGAGCATTCGTTAAAGCTGAAGAACATAAAGTTTCAATCTTAATATTAGGAGGGGGCACGAGCTAAAGAAACTATTAAAGATTAGTTTTGACATCATGAGATAAGTGGAGATTTTAAGGTCACACCTTAGGATCTGATAAGTCAAACACTCTACATGTTATTTCTCAGCGTCAGCGTCAACATCCCCAACAATGCCAGCTCCTAAAGTCTTATCAGCGTCAATGCATAGTTATATAATCTAATATAACCTTTTTATATAAGGTAATGATACACATACATACATAAATGTATGTATGTCTATCATAAGCATATGGTACAATGTTAGTAATGGAGCTTAATTGAGGGTAACAACGTAGGGATCATCCATAAGAAAATCCCAATACTAGGACCAAAAATGATGATTTGTGTAAACGATAGGGACCAAAAATATCAATTTTATCAAATATCATGCAAATACTCATGAGTTATGTGTGATATAATCTTTGCTTCTACAAAGATTAACCATCATTTATCAGTTTTTGTTTATAAGTTTTTATTTTACCCGTGAATTATATTCCAACGTATGGTTCTAAAAAGCACGTCATGACACAAGACATGATGTAGTTATTACGAAAACGACCGATGTGAGTTTGTTAAGCGTGACGCTAAATAACGTGTTAAGGCGTACCTTATCGCATTATTAAGCGAGTTTTTTTCAAGACATATTTTTTTTTTCGTACCTAAAATAATTAAGTTTTTGTTAACTTTTTTATATTAAATATTAATAGAATATTTCTAAAAAATTAATATATTTGATAAAATATCATTGGTTCTTTTTTACTTAACTTTAAATTTGCCCATCAAATCCATACCATATGCCTAACATATGTTATTTAGAACCTTGCCCCAATCGGTCGATTCATCGTAATTTGATGAAGCATTTGACTTCATTTTTTTTTTTGTATATATTTTTAAAGTCTTGATCATCAGCAAACTAAATTTAATTAAATAAATTATCTGTTTTCTTAATAATGGATGTATTCTAAAAGTGGAAATATTCTCCACCATTTACTTACACATATCCTCAAACCGGAAAGTGTCTCTTCAACAATAATTTATTCTTTAGATTCTTATGTTAGTTGTAAACATTTTTTATTTGAGAAAAATTCGAATAAATATTTGTCAATCACTATTACTAAAATGTCAAAGATTATTATTTTTAAACGATTATTAAAATTTATACCAAATGTGATTATTTGTTAATATAGGGATTAAATGTTTACGGTTCACATCTTTTTTAATTTACCTAAAACAAATCGACTATTTAAATGAAACATGCAATTACACCGTGGTCACATAATTTAACGGTAAAAAGTCAATCATTATTGTATATATTTTTTAATTTTAGTTAAGTACATTTTGTAAAATTTAATTAAGTATGTTTTTTAAAAGTTTGAAACATCTTAGTGATCAATTACAAGTAAACTGATTAAAAAAAAAAAAAAAAAAAAAAAAAAAAAAAAAAAAGGAATGATACATACATAAACATTTAAACGATCCTGTCTGGGTACATATACAAAATACATGTACCTATAATCATATTTGAAATGTTTTAAGTATTATATATATATATATATATATATATATATATATATATATATATATATATATATATATATATATAGTTTAATGTGTTTCTTATATTTCTTGTATGCTAAAATGCACCAATAGGAATTTAGTAAAATTATATAATTATTTTATTAAATAAAGATAGATATTAAATTATTTTCATAATTGTATGTATATTAAATGATATCCATAAGTATAATTCTCTTTTTATAGAAACTAATTAAATTTGTCATTGATGTCAGCAATAACATTCTTTCAAGATGTATTCGCATCTAGATTTTTATGTATTGATTCCTGTTTTGTTTTATGATTCACTCACTTAAAATACAATAAAATTGCACGAAACATGAAGAATGAGAGTGTATTCTAATAGAATACACTCTCATTCTTCTAGATACGAATTCATTTTAAAAGAATATTATTGCTTATATTAATGATGAATTTTATTAGTTTCCATAAAAAAGGAATTATAACTTTGGATATATATGGAAATCATTTAATATCTATATTTATTTGATTAAATAATAATTTAATTTTTTACTAAATTCTTATTGGTGCATTCTAGTACACTATAAAAGTGAAAAACATTTAAACTTACATCTCTCTCTCTCTCTCTTTCTTTCTTTCTTATATATATATATATATATATATATATATATATATATATATATATATATATATATATATATATATATATATATATATATACACACACACACATATACTCTTGAATGTTATATGACCAATCATGAAATAATTCTAAATATCTGTTGTTATGAACAAAGTTATTTGGATTGGAAAATGTTTTAAGCATCCTTATTGTGTATTTATATATATATATATATATATATATATATATATATATATATATATATATATATATATATATATATATGATGAGATTTTAAGAGTATCCACGACAAATGAATAAATTATATATAGGATGAAGGATCAAATATCCTAGAATTGAAGGTAGACCCATTTTCAGTTGGAATGAAGCGTTGTTGTAACATCCTAAAATCTTGGACTATTTTTTTAAATAATAAAACTATCGATTTTACACATTACATTTAGGGCAATCTATTTGTTCGTAAACCAATATTATCAGAGTTTATAAGAAAACAATGCAGAATCTCAAATTCCAAATCTACTGAATAGTCTCACCTTTGCAATTCGATAGGTATCTGCAATTATTTAATCCACAACATTAATCATAAAGCTTAGTGAGATTCCCAACATATCCTATACAACACATCAAATAACAACCACCCTAGAACTAGCAGTAGCCCCGAATATCACTTACATCACAAAATATAAGAACTATGGGTTCTTAGCAACCCTAAGGACTATTAGTAGTCCCTGTGGGCTAACAATACGTCATATGGTTGGGTTGTTAGTAACCACGGGGACTATCAATAGTCCTGTGGACTTACAATAACCCATGAGTTATTAGCAACTCCGTTCGCATACAACAGGAATCAGCAACCAAGATGCAGATCGTCGACATATACTGCCACAGAGGCAAGTATAGTGAGAAGACTCACCTTGAAAGCACCAGTTAAACACCACCGCTCTCACTCGACAAAGACTGATCCTACATGGCACCTAACAACAATAAAGAGTACCCTTGCAGTTTACACTCCATAACCTATAGTTTGACCAAAAGTCAATCCCGGTTAACAAGTCAATGGTCAAGATCAAAGTTAACAACCAAGAACTTCGACCATTGAGCCTCACTTCGTGACTAGCCCTTGGTCATGTCGTGAGAACTTACTCAGCCTGATTCCAACTCAACTCGCTCCAACACACACAACTCAGTCACAAACAACTCGCTCAGTACGCATCACGATGTGAATTGTCCTTGGTTACATCGTGAGCATAACGTAACTACTCAGACACGAGATCCTTCATTGGTCACGTCGTGACTTCAGTCTGAAACGTCCACTTAATGATTTGATTCCTTAATCCGTTAAGTCTCCAATTCCAACTTCTATAGAAGTTTAAGGGGACACCAAATGTCCATAAAAATGATTACTTTTATGGATATTCTTGCTTTATGCATGTCCTCAATCCATTCTAGGCCAAAAGTGAAGAGATAACACCAAAACTCACAAGCATGGATCCAAAAATCAACCAACTTCTGGATCTGAACTTTATAATACTCAAGGGACCCTTAGAATCCATAAAGTTGCTAACTTGATGGATGCCTTCCAATCAAGCCTGCTCAAACATGAAGAAAAAAAGGGAAAAATCTAGAACAAAACATATCTCACAGGCTACCACATAGCTCAAGCGACCCTTAGAATCCATAAAGTTGCTAACTTGATGGATGCCTTTCAGTAGTACGGGCCCAATATTACCTTCCACACCTACCTGTACCTTCCCAAGGCTCTACTTGGTAACTCTAACTCATCCTAGAACAAAACAAATCTCACAGGCTACCATATAGCTCAAATCCTAGGTTGTCCTAAGATTTGCTCCATCCATATCAAATTGGAACTCAATCATAACAGGTTGCCTTATGCATGCAAATTATACACAGAACAGGATCAAATAGACTTTCAAATAACAAACTCTGCCCTAAGACCACAACCTGACAAGGAACCGAAAATAAGGTCAAATCAATCATTCTGAGGCTATAAGATCCTAACCGTATACAATTTTGAAAGCATACACATAGCAAGATTCATACGATTATCATAATCTAAATATCAGTATAGCATGGCTAACATATTGGGGAACTACTTACTTGGGCTCGGCCGATCACGCGCATTACACTCTCCTCTTTTTTTCCATTTTAAGATGTTAACTTTTGATTTTTGAAAACAAATTTATCATTTCCTTAGTTTGAGTCCTAACACACCTAAGAGTGTGCCCGAATCCCTCAAACCAAGGCTCTGATACCAACTTGTAACGACCGAAATTTCATAATAAATTTTTCATTTTTAATTAATCAAAACATTCCCATAAAATATGAAATATCGATGAAAATTGTTTTCAAAATCTATAACATCAACATTTCATTTCAGATATTAGAGTGTCCCTAAGTGAAATGCCAGAGAGTGCATGTCGCGCCATCAAACCTTGCCCTTGCCCTTAGGCTTTGAAGTAACTGAAATAATCAACAAATTGTAAGCTAAATAGCTAATGCTTAGTGAGTTCCCCAGAGCATACCCCCACACAATCCACATAATCACATAATCCATATTAGCTATATAAGCTACATAAACTATATAAGCCATGCATATAAACATATAAGGATGTCGTGGGCTCCTCCCTGGGTCTTATATCTACTTGTCATGGGCTCCCCCACATAGTCTTTACCTAGGAATGCCATGGGCTCCCCCATATGGTCATATATCCAACTGTCACGGGCTCCCTCGGGGTCTTCCATGCAAATGACATAATAGTCAAGTGGCATATCATATATCATATATCATAGAAATATTTATCATATTACATAACTCATACATAAACATATAGGGATGCTGTGAACTCCCTCCAAGGTCTTACTCCTATGTGTCATTGGCTCCCCTACATGGTCTTAACTACTTTTCATGGTCTCCCCCATATTATCTTTACCTAGGAATGCCATGGGCTCCCCCACATGATCATATATCCAACTGTCATAGGCTCCCCTAAGGGTCTTCACATATCCAGTCAATAAGTACTAGCACATTCTCATATACATGCATAATAGACACCTCATTATTGAATCCACAATAAACACTAAAACTAACTAAATGGGCCAGTCTTGGTTCCTTCGACCCATTGGTATGGTGAGGAGACTCACCTCTGTCTACTAAATCCGAAAGCTTCTCTCTTAACAGTCTGTAACCACCCATGATGAACAACAATACCATTAACCTAAGGTTAGGGTTGAATATAATCCAATTAAAGAAACCAAGCCCCAAGTCCTTTCATAATGTCCCAAAAGTCTCCTATTGATGATGGGCCAAAAGTCCATGTCAAGAGGTCATGAATGGGCCTCATGGCCCAATGAAAGCCCAACCATAGTAATCATGGCCCAAAATAGATAAATTGGTCCACTAATTCGAAACATGACCATGCCCAATGACTGATTATGGCCTAAGGGGCTTACAAGCCAAAAACAAGTCCAAGTCCATTTGAGTGTGTACGCCCCGTATACCACTACTGTACGCTTAGCGTACTGAGACCCTGAGTTGTACTCGTTGCTTATGTTATACTATGCCCAGAGTACAAGCAGATTAAGTACCTTCTTCTATTAAGTGTTTAATACTTGATGCTCCAATGTCCAATCTTTAGATCTGAGTCTTTTAAGACATCCTAAGGCATAAATTTTGCAAATTTATGCCTTTGCATGTTCCATATGCTCCCAACAACCCATTAAGACGTTTCCAAGAGTCTTAATCCATGCATGAGGTCAAAATGCCCATCAAGATTCCATTTTTATGCTATGAATAGACCAAAGGACTTCAGATCTATCCTCCCTAAGCTCTGGAGTTGCTCAAACTCTCAAGAGGTGTTCCAAAAAAAACAAAAAGGGACTAAAGAGAAAACCTTAGCTCTAGGAATGAAAATGATGACCAAGGTGAAAGCTTTTTACCTCCTTAAGCTTCCTAAGATGCTCAAAATGTAAGATCCATAAGCTCTTCCTTATTCATGCTTAATTCTTTCTCTTCCTTGTAGCTAACAAACCAAAACGATGGCATTTAAGCACTCACAAGCTTAAGAACACACTCTCTAATGATTTTAGGGTTTTCAGGGACGTTTGAGGGTGAAGAAAGGTGGTTAGGGTGAAGCTCAAATGAGATAAGGAGGCTTATATAGGTCTTAAGTCCAGAAATTAGGGTTTGAACATTCGTCATGTACGCCCTGCGTACCCTTTGGTACACCCAACGTACGTGCTGGCCCTCCGCGAAGCGTACTCCCGAAGTACGCCCTACGTACTTAAGGGACCATTATGCAATACTTAAAATTTCGAGGGTTCCAAAGGTAATACATGATTTTGAGTGTTACAACTTTTTCTAGACTCCGCATCAACATCACCTATGAATATCATATATTTAATGTATGTAATTAAAATGAAAATCACAAGTACATAAGATTTCATTAAAATCTAATTTACATAGAAACATATATTATTCACATGTGATTGACATGTGATTTACATACAAATCAAATATGATTCACTTATGATTTTCATATAAATGTCAAATATGATTCATATGTGATTTTAAAGTCAAATCAAATATGAACAACATGTGACTTATATATGATTCATATTTGGTTTACATGTTATTTTCATATAAATAAAATATGATTTACATATGATTCATATGTGATTTTAAATACAAATTAATCAAATATGAATAACATAGGACTTATATGTGATTTCCATGTTAATTTCATATGACTAAAATGTGATTCATATGTGATTTTAAATACAAATCAAATATGAGTAACATCCCACTTATATATGATTCATATGTGATTACATTTTATTTTTATATACATAAAATATGAATAAAATATTATTCACATGTGATTTAAATGTGATTTTTATATAAATATCAAATAAGTAAATTTTAAAACCATACATCAGTTATTAAAAAAATTATGAGTCACTACCTACTAAAAAATTTGTTTTGCTTTGCAGATCTTCATTCATTCTTTCTGAATACATAATACTGCTGAACATTCTCACAAATTACATTCAATATAACAATGTATTAGAAATCCAAATGCTATTATATTTAAATATGCAAATAAAATATAAAGTATTCAATAATCTGTTTTTTCCTCCATTGATATATTGGTAATGAATATTCATTTGTTTTTTACAATTTATTTTAGTTCATTGAACTTTTCGCAATGAATACTGAATGCGTTCTACTTATTTAATGTAACTAAAGATAAATCAATACAATCATAGATTCATCAAATGGATTTGAGAATGAATGATATGAAATTAAAATAAGATAACCTCGTAAGATCGATTTTGCTTTGAAATCAATGAAATTAAAATAAGATAATTATGTCGTAGATCCATCGTCGGCAATTTGAGAATTTTGAAGTCAAAAGATGATAATTTGGAAAGAAAATCGTAGATATATTTTTAATTAAATGATGTTATGGTCATCTAATTAAATTAATAAAAAGTGTAAAAATTAATCTTACCCTTATGATCTTAAATCAAATCCAAAGGTCGACTTTTAGTATATTTACTTCTAAACTAAGACACCTATTCCACCTATGTCCACGATAGGACTTGAACCCTCGACCTCAAAGAGAGAGGGCACCACCTGATACCGCTGGGCTACAAGTCCTTTGGTATTTTAAAATCTTATTAATACTTAATATTTAAATTTTAATATATATATATTTTTTTATTATTAATTCATATAATACATGAATCTGACCTTATGTTATTAATAATTAAATTAAAATATAACCTTACATACCCCAAAAAAGCCCGTTAGAAACGATTGAAATTGATCAGGTAATTAATTAAAGCAAGTATAAAGCCAAAGCCCATGATTCGAACCCGTCGGAAGACCTCAAGCGAAAAGCCCAAAACTGTGACCAATTTTATATGGATTTTTACACATAAGATACTTTTAGTTATCTTGGTTAAAATCCCTTGAAGTCACCAGCCATAACGTTTGAACTTTCTTTATTTAGGTGTACATTGCTAGGTTACACGCCATTCAAACTCACATAGAGATATCACCGAGGGAGGTGTGTCAAGAAGTCAAATGGACTCGAAGACCCTTTTGTAGATATATAGGATAGACTTTTTGGGACAAGTTTGTTGGCGTGCATTTGTGTTGGTTGTATAATGTGATAACGAGGAAAATATCACTCATATTGGTTTTTGGCTTAAATATATTGTATAAGGGTACAACAATAATATACATAGCCTAAACTAGAATAAGAAGTAAAATAATATAGTTGGCTAGGCCTATGCAGAAGATGGGATAACATCCCCCATCAGGGAAGCATTGAGTTAAGACCAACTTGAAGCTCGGAACGAAAAAATAGAAACAATGGTCATGGCAGACCTATGGTAAAGATAGAAGCGACTTGTATGTGAGATGAGACAAATTGAACTTTGAGCCTTCCGCAAGCAACCTGCTTTAGAACAAAATGGTAGTTGATGTCGACATACTTGGCACACTTGTGAGCCACTGGATTTTGAGACATGAAGATGGCGCTTTTGTTGTAACATAATAACAAAAGAGAAATTGGGAGCTGAACACGCAAGTCACGAAGAAGATGAACAAGTCATGCCACCTCAGAAGTCGTATTAGCAAGAGCCCGATATTCTGAATTACAAATGGTGAGGGAGACAATCGGTTGCCTCCTTGTACTACATGATACCAAATTGGGGCCAAAAATATAGCATAACCATATGTGGGTCTTCGAGTCTCTAGGCATCGAACCCAATCAACATCATTGAAACCGTGGACACTTGGAAGATCAGTGAAGCGACCAAAATTTAGACCATAGTTGTCACACCCCCAGCCAACGACGGAAACACCGGACGGTGTAACATCCTTCCTTGTATCACAATTATTAAACATACATTGAGCAGTACTAAAAAAATTTATAAACTACATACCTTTATTGATAATAGAAAATTATATTATTTCAACTTATCAAGTTCATGAAAACACATGCATTTTGAAAACACGTCAACATAAAGTTGGTGAGTTCATAGGTTTTGATTCTGAGTAAAAATAGTATTTTTTTTCCTAAGTTGGAAAAGTATATAACATAGTTAGAAAATATCATTCTGACTCATACTTGTTTCTAACACACACATACACCCACACATACACATACACGCACGCACGCGCACACACACACACACACACACACATATATATATATATATATATATATATATATATATATATATATATATATATATATATATATAAACACATACACCCACAGACACACACACATACACACACACACACACACACACACATATATATATATATATATATATATGTTAATGTTCATTTGAGATCATGCTAATTTTGTGAGACCGTGAGACCAAATCTAAAAATAATTTTAAAATTCAACTTAAGGAAAAATCCAAAAATTCTTTTTTTTTTAATTATTATTTTCCGAACTTTAATTACCTAAAAAAATTACCTTTTTTTTAAAATACGTGAAATATTCTAATAGAATATTACATTGTAAATATTCTAATGTGATTTTTAGTATGTTATAACATTCTACTAGATTTGTCAGATATGTAGAATATTCTAACATTCTACTAAAATATGTAAAAAAATAAATTTTTTTTATATTTTTGGTATTTTTTTGGAAAATATAAATTCCAAAAATAATATTTAAATTTTTTTTTAAAAAAAAATTTTAAATTATTTTGCATTTTAAAAAAGTTTTTTTTATCTACTAAATGAGTGGCTAGGATTGCGTCTCACGGTCTCACAAAATTAGACCGTCTCACATTAACCTAACTATATATATATATATATATATATATATATATATATATATATATATATATATATATATATATATATCCTAGGTCTAATGATTTATTTACTAAATAAGCAGTATACCTATAAGTTTTATATACTATGCAACATATAAGTGTTTGTAATCCCATACAAACGAAGGTTACTACGCATAAATCTTATTTCAATTCTATACGAGTAAAAACCGCTACATATAAATCTTATTGCATTTCTATACGAGTATAAACCGCTACGTATAAATCTTATTTCAATTCTATACAAGTAAAAACCGCTACGTTTAAATCTTATTTCAATTCTATACAAGTATATGGAATCGTGAATTGTTGCAATGGTTAAATCAAGAAGATAAATCATACTTCATTCCAAAATCAAGTCTTAGAGTCGTACTCCAAGGTCAAGCCTTGAATGACATAATCTTAAGAAAGGTTTATAACACTTATCAAATGTAGAGTAAAATGTTTTCTACTCTTATACATTTGAAACTGGTAAGTTATGATATTTTGGATAAAACAAAGATCAACTAAGACCGATTATCAGAAGTGTTTGTCTTGATAAGAAACCGCACTAACTCTTGAATATTTGTTTGTCAAGTAATGTTTCTTAACAAAGAGAGTCCTATATGTCAAGAGGTCAGTGAGAGTCTTAAAGATATTAAAAAGTTTCAAGAACTAATCAAGAGTAAACCTACTATTTAACATTAGCATGCGACTTAAGGTTTGTAACCTATCGTGTTGACGTATTCTTGTTTCTGTGCCCATTCCAGTTAAAGTTGACTATACATGTGAGTTCTATGAGTTCTCAATTGTTTGAATAGGGCAAATGGCACACCTCCGAACCAGACGGTGGAAACGTATGGGGGCATGAGCGTGAATTCATTGTTGTAGTATCATCACAGAGTATATAATGGAAACGTAACATCATCATCATCACACATGTAATATAACAACATTCATTGTTTACATCGAGTATTGTATTTGAATATTACATGCCAAAATAGTTAGAGTACGATGAAACAAAATACAACAAAATATTCATTAATTTGTTTCGCTCAACCTGCTTCAACGGTTTCCTTAGAATACAAGTTAATTTAAAAATATCAACATAAAAATGTTGGTGAGTTCATAAAAATGTTTGTGAAAATCATTTGTACAACTTTAAAACCACCAGAAAATCCTATTGTAACATCTCAAAAATAGAGGCCAAAATTTTCATTTTTAAATACGTTATTATAAAACCAACATTATAATAAAACATCAATAATATTATGTCATGTAAAAAGCAAAGTAGAAATAATTAAAACATGTTATCATAAAACAATATCAGAGTGTAATCTCAAGGATCTCATGTGCGTAAAACCATAGTGTGATGCGCTGCGATCGAGCCGACTCCTTTCCTTTGAAAACAAAGTACCTAAAACCAAAACTGAAAACCGTAAGCACAAAGCTTAGTGAGTTCCCCCATCATACGACAAACCATACAATCACATAGCATACATATTGCCGGGTAATTCTAGGGTGCCCGACCTACCCGTGTCAATCCATTCTGGGGTGCTTACCTACCTGTGTCAAGCCATTCTAGGGTGCTGACCTACCTTTCGGTCCTAACAATTCAACTCCAGGGACTATTTCAACCCCTAGTACTACTACTACCACACGTATCATAACATAATCATATTGTCATGCATATATGGGTTGCTCGACCTACCCTTCGTTCCTAACAACCGAACTTGGGGACTATTCCCCTCCTACTACCACTATCACATATAACATATCATGTCCACTATCACATATAACATATCATGTTAACACATAAACATACCAGGTAGTAGCAAACCAGACAATTATCACAAAGACAATCATCTCAATTATAATCAACTACTAGCGGGTCTGTGTTGGTGCCTTAGACCCACTTCTACTGGAAAGGTAACTCACATCACACTGCTGAAGTCTCATAGACATAACCCCAAGTTGTTTGATGACAGATTCCCGAACTGTCAATATCAAAACATCACCCATTTAATAATTGGGTTCCAACACATAACCATAAATACATAGTTGGGGGTAAATACTACTTTACCCCTAACTTAGCTTTATTCAAGCCCAAGTCCCAATCCAAAGGCCCAAAAGTCAACTATGAGTCAAAGCCCAACATATAGCCCAATTTTGCAAATTGGGCCTAAACCTTTACACGGTCTTACCATAAGACCCAACCATTTAGTCCAGTCAAACATTCAACATTATAATATCCCAATATCACATAATCATAAAGGCCCAAAATATGGCCCATCTATGGCCCAATTTTCCAAATTGGGCCCAAACCCTTTACATGGGCCTTACCCTAGGCCCATTAGATTATTCAGCCCAATTGCTTGTTCTTGGATGGCCCATTATTATCCCAATCATCAAATCCTAATAGAAAGCCCCAACTTAAGGCCCATGTGAGATTAGGACTTAATCCATTAAGGACTTAATCCATTAAATGATGATTAGGGTTAAGTGTCCCTACTTAACCCATTAAGGACTTAATCCATTAAGTCCCGCATAGCCTTAGGTTAATTTGCAATGATTATTAATTAATATTTTAAGTTCATTAAATAATTCTGATGCGGTCCCGATAAGTCCCAAATTAGGGTTTCATGGAATTAGGGTTTTCCAAACCCTAATTAGGGTTTCCAACCCATATTAGCCCAATAGGCCAAATAGCTAGGTCCTTTGACCAATTATGGTTCATTTGGCCCATTATGATTTCACTAGGCCTATTATGGTATCACTAAGCCCATTAGGGCTTCATTGGGCCCATTAGGGTTTCAAGCATCCCAACCGAATCAACATAACAAGGCAAAGCACACCGCCACCCGACATGGCATCCGGTGGCAGCAGCCACCACCATACAGTGGTGGTTTTGATTTTCTCTCATTATTCCATTTTTGTTACAATTTACAATACAATCCTCAATTAACATACACACACAACTATACTAATCACACACGCACACACACACACACACCTTGTGGTAGTCGGTAGTGGTAGATGGCGGTAGCCACAACCTCACAGTGGTAGTGGTAGCTGTTTTAGGTTTTCCAGCCAAGCAAGTTACACACATAACACACACTACCGAAAAATGAACACCCACGTGCTTTCTTTTTTGCAAGCGGATCCAGCCACCCTTCTGGTGACGGTTGGCAACGGTAGAAGTACAAAACGACGGCAGCAGCGGCGGCACCACTGGTAGTCATCGCGCCTGGCAGCAACCCACATCAGTGGTGGCGCACATGCTTGACGGTACTTATGGAGTGAATGACGACATGGAAGAGGAGGAAGGAGGTGGCAACACCCACCGGAACAGCAACAACGACGTCCGCAGACGCTCCTTCGACTTCTCACTACCACAACGTTGGCTCTACGACTTTAGTTCACGCTGACAGCAGCGACAGTGGTCCCGAATGAAAGACGGCATCTCGTCCTCGAACACAGTAGGAACAGTAACACGACGTTATCCCGAAGGTTCCTGACAGTGGTGATGGTGCTTCTATGTCGGCCTAACGAGAGGCGGATGAGTTTCACATGGCGATTAAAGAGGGAGAGATGAAGAATGACGATGGTTCGATGTTCTCTTGGCGACCGCTAGTTGATCGGAATGGCATGGTGGTGGCGCTGGCCAGAGGGGATATAAGGTGGAGAGATGGCGGCTGTCAAGAGTCTCTAGGGTTAGGGTTCCAGAATGGGTGACGGGTTTATATAACCGGTCCCCTTAACTACTCTCCATAATACCATCTTTAGTCCCTCCCTTCCCCTTTTCTTTCACAATAAACCCCCATAGTTACCATTTATACCCTAACCTCGATAATCCCTTTCAAATTAAGTCCCATATTTTACTAAGTGGCCCCTCCCTCAACAATTATTGTCAACTGAGGTCCATAATTTACTCTTTAGCCCCCGTTTTCATAAATCCTTTCATATTAGGTCAAATACTTACCAAATATCCCCCTGTCTTCTAAAATCTTTACAAAATAAATCCCAAACTTATACTTTAACCCCCGAAATATCAACTTAAGGCATTGGCTTCCCAAAACCAACATCTTGCTATATAAATATCAATTTAAGGGTTACTATAAATTTATTAATTAATTTATTTAATGATTTAATAAATGGGGTGTTACAACTCTCCCCCACTTAAATTAGATTTTGTCCTCGCAATCATTCCATGCAATTCCTTTCATGCCAACCTACTCAAGTATCATGGCCACAATCCCGAGCATAACCCCAGCCTTCACAAGGCAATCTAAATCATCCACCGCAGAGTTCTAAGACCCGAGAAAAAATAAATCCCTTGCACCATGATCACATATACTCAATCTGAAATATGCAGTTTCGAAGCGGTATTACTCCCTGATAGACCGCTCATACTAAATCATTATCGTTGGAATCAGTTCGTTTATCCTTCATCCGGCTACTCAACTTCCAATAACTCGAGGTTTCCACTATTATTCAGGGTCACAAGCCCAATTATCTCTGCATGTCACTTATACTTGGCCAAGGCTCAGCTAATCCCGCCGTGACTAACTTGTCACTTCCAACAAACCAGCTATTCCATACATATTTGCAACCCTAAACGCAAATACTAACACTGCCCAAACGCTAAAACTGCCCGAACACTGAACTGCCTGAAGCAGTATGTTGCCACATGGCTACTTTCCAAAATCTAACGAGACCTCTATGGTCTCAATTTGTTCACCAATCATCTAAAATACCGTATTCCGGCCCGGCTGCGGAGCCAAAGGACTCCCACTTAGTTGCCTCACACGACTTCGGAACGAAATCCTTCTCTGGAACTAGTTGCCACTAGTTATCATGCCACTATGACTCTAACAACCTCCCAATCTAACCGATCGGTTCCATGCATCGAATCCTGTCATCATCAAATCCAAGGCTAAAATTGATTGCCAACTAACCGATGGTAGCCTTACATCACAAGCAATCTTATACGGTCCATTGCCTTCCTGATCCCATAATTGTAGTGGCGCTCCTACAGTCCTATCACTGGCTCAACCAGATCTAATCTATCTGTGTAATTCTAAAATCCAACCTATGGATTTCCTTCTCCTCACTGTTGCACCCGAACTGGTGGTTACTACTGTTCCTTCGACGATCTAACAACACGTTCATGCCATCTACCAACCTAGTGAATGCTACGGCTACACCCACAGTCTCTGTTGGGTTTTTAGCAATCTAACACTTCCTAAGTGTGCATGCAACCCTAATAAACCTTGGATCTATGTTTGTCTAAATACATGCAAAATAATAATTTTCCAAGGTTTATAACCTATCTAACATGGCATGGGGAACATTTCAACATAAAAGAGTTAGAAGAGATTACATACCTTTTGGTGAATTTGGTTTTAAGGAGTTTGAGGGCCAAGCACCAAAAGTGTGAATGCCTCAAATGGAATCACAAACACCACAAACTCTTGGAAAACTTTGAGAGAGTATACACCTTGTATAAAATCGGCCACACACATGCACACACACACTAGTTCACTAGTTTTCTCTTAGGCTCCATTTCATGCTCCATAAGCATGCTTATATAGTGTGCTTGGTTAGGGTGAAACCCTAATAACCCATGTCTTTTCCTTTCCAAGGATCCACGGGTTAAAAGCTCCATGGATCATCCATGGACTTCCACATAAGCCTAGCCCATTAACAAATGAGTATTAGCCCACACTATATAAAACAAATAGCCCATAATCTAATTAGTATTCCTTTTAATCTCTAAATTAATTCATAATTAATTTAAGACTAAAACTAATTAAATAACGTAACTTCATATTAATATATTATAACCCATAATATATTAATAAACATATGTGTATAACTCTCATAAAATTATCCATAATAGTTTGGATGAGATGCAACCCAAATGGACCATGCCGGTCGGGTCAAGTATATACCAAATAAGTTATGGACTTAGACACCTTATCTAACAGACTCCCACTTGGATAAGTCTAATAACTATATTTGCCTATAACTTCAGGAACCAACCAGCAATCGTAGCTCTCGAAAACTCCCTCGAACTATGAAGACTCTGTCGAACTATGAAGCACCATTTTAGATAAGTGATCACATAATCCTCTGTTCTCATGATATCAGCCGGACAAACACATGGAACTATGTCTTGCTTATTGTCTAGCAGTTGTTTCTCGATTTTCCGATTTGTTTGACGAAGAACTTCACTGAACACATCGGTTTAGTTCTGACCAGGCCTGGTACATGGGTCAACACAAAATCATCGAGGGGCCCAGATATCGTTTCTATTTCTAGAGGGAACAGATAAACTTCGACTGATATGCTTGTTCTACTATTTATTGAATTGTACACAAAGGCACGTTTTATAACATCAAGTTACTGATGTGTTTACGTGCAATCAATGCACAACCAACTCATAGGTAACAACTCATATCTCTAGGTTTAAAGATTTATATGATGTTATCGTCTCACGATCACTCGAGATAAATTCCATGAAGTGATACAAGTGAGCGTGGGTTTATACCAATACTCATAACTTATGAGTACTCATGAATGTTTCAGCAACCATTGCCATGTCTAAACACCTTTAAGACATCTACAAACCCAATTCATGACAATCTTGATTCATACCTACTTCCGACGTATGATCGATTGTGGAGGTTTGAATAAATTAATTATTCTGGAAGTCAAAACATGCAAAACTGAAACAATAGTAAATAATTGACAATGATAGTAACACTTTACTTATAAATAAATCACAAATTTTATTCATCATCAAACGTCGATTACATTTTACAAGTTTCAGGAAAACTATCTAATCTGTAAAACTAATATCGTCCCTCAACCCGATGCGTCTCGCATGCTGAAAATGCTTAACCCTCGTCAGTCCCTTCGTAAGGGGATCTGCAGGATTCTCATCCGACGATATCCTCCTTGTCACAAGGAGTCCTTCTTCAATCTTGTGTCTTATGAAGTGATATTTTCTGTCAATGTGTCGGGATCTGCCATGATCTCTTGGTTCCTTGGCTAAGATAACCGCACCATTGTTGTCATAGAAAATCTCTATAGGTTCCTTAATAGTTGGTACAACTCCAAGGTCTCCGATGAAGTTCTTTATCCATATCGCCTCCTTCGCTGCTTCACTCGCTGCTATATACTCTGATTTACAAGTCGAATCAGCCACCGTCTCCTGCTTGGAACTCTTCCAAGAAATTGCCCCTCCATTTAAGGTAAAGATCCAGCCCGACTGAGAGCGGAAATTATCCCTATCAGTCTGAAAACCAGCATCACTATACCCTAATACTTTCAAGTCATCACTGCCACCAAGGGTAAGGATCCAATCCTTAGTCCTCCACAGGTACTTGAGAATGTTCTTTACCGCTGTCCAATGAGCCTTGCCAGGGTTCCCCTGAAACCTGCTGACCATGCTCAAAGCAAATGCCACATCAGGGCGGGTACAAGTCATAGCATACATGATTGAGCCAACTGCGGAAGCATATGGTAATTGGCTCATCTCAGCTATCTTTGCCTCTGTACTCGGACTCTGAGTCTTACTCAGTTTGGTATTGCTTTGGATCGGTAAATCTCCTTTCTTGGAATTCTCCATGTTGAACCTTTTCAACACCTTATCCAAGTAGATACTCTGACTAAGTCCAATTAGTCTTCTACTCCTTTCTCTTAATATCCTTATCCCTAGGATATAGGTAGCCTCCCCTAGGTCCTTCATAGCAAAGCACTTCCCAAGCCAGGACTTAACCTCCTGCAAGGTTGGGATGTCATTTCCTATGAGTAGTATGTCATCCACATACAGTACCAAGAAGCTAACTATACTCCCACTAGCTCTGACATACACACAAGACTCATCTTCGCTTCTCGAGAAGCCAAACTCTTTTACCTTCTCATCAAAACAAAGATTCCAGCTACGAGATGCTTGTTTTAATCCATAAATGGATTTCTCAAGCTTGCATACTCTATTAGGGTACTCTGCACTGACAAAACCCTCTGGCTGATTCATGTGCACATCCTCAGCCAACTTTCCGTTAAGGAAAGCGGTTTTGACATCCATTTGCCATATTTCATAATCATGAAATGCTGCAATGGCTAACATAACCCTAATAGACTTAATCTTTGCTACCGGCGAGAAGGTTTCATCATAATCAATACCTTGAGTTTGAGTAAAACCCTTCGCAACCAATCGAGCCTTATAAGTATGCACTTTTCCTTCCATGTCTGTCTTCTTCTTGAAGATCCATTTGCACCCGACTGTTTTACGGCCTGGTACATTGTCAACCAAGTTCCAAACTTGATTGTCATACATGGACTGTATCTCGCTGTCCATAGCCTCCTTCCATTTAGCAGACTCCGGGCCTGCCATGGTTTCCTTAACACTGCTGGGTTCATCCAAATTTACCAGTGTACTATCATTGATGAACGTATCACCTTCCGTAGTAATATGAAATCCATAATAATACGAAGGTGTGTTCCTAACCCGTGTGGAACGCCTCGGAGGTACAGACTCGTCAGCTGGATCAACAGGAGTTTCCTCCTCAGGTTGATTGCTAGTGTCTGAGGTTCCTTCACCAATCGATTCTTGAATTTCTTCAAGATCAATCTGCCTCCCACTGTCTCCTTGGCTTATAAATTCTTTCTCGCGAAAGATCCCTCTTCGTGCTACAAAAACCACAATCTCACTGGGTCTGTAGAAGAGGTAACCGAAGGATTTCTGTGGGTAGCCGATGAAAATACACCTTTCACTTCGGGGTTCAAGCTTATCATGAGTTTCACGCCTCACGAAAGCTTCGCAACCCCAAATTTTGATGTGGTCCAAATTGGGAACCTTCCCAGTCCACATCTCATGAGGTGTTTTGGTAACCTTCTTTGTAGGGACTAGATTAAGGATATGGGCGGCAGTCTCTAAGGCATACCCCCAAAAAGAGATTGGTAACGAAACTCAACTCATCATAGAGCGAACCATTTCCAACAAAGTTCGATTACGCCTCTCAGCTACACCATTCAGCTGTGGTGTCCTGGGAGGAGTCAATTGTGAGACAATCCCACACTCCTTAAGATAGTCAAGGAACTCGGTACTAAGATACTCACCACCTCGATCGGATCGAAGCATCTTAATGTTCCTGCCTAATTGATTTTCTACTTCCTGTTTGAATTCCTTAAACCTTTCAAAGGTTTCTGACTTATGTTTGATTAAGTAGACATACCCATATCTACTAAAATCATCAATAAAAGTCACATAATACCGATTAGCATCCCTTGTGGCGGTTTTGAATGGTCCACATACATCAGTATGTATTAGGTCCAACAAACCCTCACCCCTCTCACAAATTCCAGTGAAGGGTGATTTTGTCATCTTTCCAAGTAGACAAGATTCACAATTATCATCCGATTTAAGGTCAAATGATTCCAAGACTCAACTCTTTTGGTGTTGGCCTATGTGTTTCTTGTTTACATGTCCAAGACTACAACGCCACAATGATGCCTTATCTAGGCTAGTAGAAGAATCAATATACAACACATTATTTCCTAAGTTGTCTACAATCGACACAGTTTCATACACACCATCACAAGGTAATGCTTTAAAATAAAACACATTTTTAAAAGAAAGCATTAATACCACCACATTCATTATCAAACGAAAAGGTAAAACCTTGTTTGTACAAAGCATGAAAAGAAATAATATTCCTCGCCATTTCAGACGAGTACACACATTTATTCAAATCTAATTTTAACCCATTATTAAGCAACAAAGTATAAACTCCAATCTTGGAAACAGGTGAAGCCTTCCTATTCCCCATGATTAAGTTTATCTTTCCGTGCTCCACATCCTCACTTCTTCTTAGCCCTACAAATCAGAACATATGTGAATACCACATCCTGTATCAAGCACCCAAGAGTTAGAATATGTTGAGTAATTAGACAATATAGTGTAAATACCTGCATGGGTGGGTTTCACTTTCCCATCCTTTAGATCCTACAAGTACTTAGGGCAGTTTCACTTCCAGTGTGCCTTTTCATGGCAATAAAAGCATTCAGTATCCTTGGGAATGGCTGAAGGAGTGGAAGAACTGCTCTTGGTCTTTGATGAGGAGCCTTCAAGAGACTTTCCCCTGGTACCCTTCGAAGGGTGCTTCCTCTTCTTCCCTTTGCCTTGCCCAATAGCTAAAACAGGGGTAGATGTTGGAGTAGGAGTAGTAGAGGTAACAACCGCTTTACCCTTAAGACCGGATTCCACGGTCTTCAAGAGTCCTTGAAGCTTGCTGAGGGTAACTTCCTCCTTGTTCATATGATATGTCATTCGAAAATGATCATAACAAGAAGGCAAGGCGTGCAAAATGATGTCAATTGTCAACTCCTCAGGAATGTTAACATTCAGCTTCAGCAAACGGTCCACATACCTTTGCATCTTTTGCATGTGGCCCGTGACGGATTCACCGTCCTTCATGCGGGTAGTTATTATGGAGGAGATTATTTCATACCGTTCCTGACGAGCACTCTGATGGTACCTTTCCATCAGGTCTTGGTGCATTTCAAAAGGGTAGAAATATTCATATGACTTTTGGAGCTCGGCTGTCATCGTGGCCATCATGATACATGCCACCTTAGTAGCATCTCTCTCATGAGTCCTGAATTCAGCGATCTCCTCAGGAGTAGCAGTAGACTCACCAAGTTCTTTTAACTCCTTATCTAGGACATATTCCTTGTCCTCATAACGAGTAACCATCCTGATGTTCCTAATCCAATCCATGAAGTTGGAACCATCAAAGATGACCCTCCCACAAAGATTAATGAGAGAGAAAGAACCAGTTGGGTTAGAGCCTGAAGCATTAGTGTTGGAAGACATCTTAAAGAATAAAGTAAGTTTAGATTAGATATTTAGGATCCTTAATAAGACACCCAAATGTAATATTAAGGCTAGGATCCAATCACAATATATTACACTTAGAAGAGGGATGCCGTAAGTAATAATATATTTGAAAGGTAGGTGAATGACGATTCACCAATTTCCACCATGAAAACGAAATGATTTATTAGGTTTAATTGGATTTGAAATTCCTAGATTCTTTTGAGATTCATTGAACTTTTCAATGGCATGTTTCAATCTCGATTGTGCCCTTCAAGTTTTGTGACTGTGATGCCGATGATCACAAAACAAGGTGTGAATAACCATGCTTATTCACTTGGTACCCTTAATATTATCACCTAATCAATGTGCCGGTTAACCACACACGCTCCATTGATCTATGACAAACATTAAGTCACCCTTCGTGATCCTTACTAGTCCTAGTTAGTGTGCCGGTTAACCACACACGCTCCACCAACGACTTGGTAAGGTACAAAGTGTGAATTCCATGGACTAGCACCATGTTCACATTTTCCTAAAATAACTAAGATTGGGAATTAAAAGAGTTTAGTTATTTTATAATATTCATTATACTTTTAATGAGGATTTAAAGTCATTGTTCTACCCGTTCGGCTAACGACCCTCCACCGATCAAGCAAGCGGTGGGTGAGAGTCTACACCCATTAAGTCGCCATTTTATAGGCAACAACCTTATACCCACCTTATAGACCGGCTTCGTGAATGAGGCCTACTAACGGTAAAACGACTTATTCTTATACATATATATAATAATTAACCATTAATGTTATAAATAGTATAAGGATTGAATTTTAACTATTAAAACTCTAAGGGTTGGAATTAAAGTTTATTAAAGTGGGTGAAACTTTACAAATTCCAAAACTTGAGGGCAAGTTTTGTAACTTTGCAAAACTATTCATTTCATAACTTATGAATTAAAGGCTCATAAAAATGAAGACTCTTCATTTTCATGTAACTTATGTGTTTTAAGTGTGTGTTAAATAAGAGTGACCTTTGGAAATCCATAACTTGAGGACAAATTATGGACTCCATTAAAACACATAAATGATAAAGAATTAATCCTAAACAATTCAGCAAATAATTCCTATCATTTTCTAGATTCATAAGAACATGAACATGATCATCAAAAATTCAAGAATTATATGAACACATAAAATCATGGAATTTTGATATATGCTATTGCAAATGGATTAGAACAACCATTACACCAACTAAAATAAGTTTTATAACACCAAAACAATTTAGGGTAATGTTTCTAGTCCATTTCTAGCAGCAAAAGTCGAGAATCTGCACTCTTTCGATCCTACTCGTCGAGTGCATGAACTGACTCGTCGAGTAGGTTGAAGTTTGCCTTGGACTCGTCGAGTCCACCCAATGGACTCGGCGAGTCCACCATGCAGCCAGCAACGATTTCGACTTTTTTCACTATTTTGCATCAAGTATCAAACAAGCAAACCTGGCTCTGATACCACTGTTGGGTTTTTAGCAATCTAACACTTCCTAAGTGTGCATGCAACCCTAATAAACCTTGGATCTATGTTTGTCTAAATACATGCAAAATAATAATTTTCCAAGGTTTATAACCTATCTAACATGGCATGGGGAACATTTCAACATAAAAGAGTTAGAAGAGATTACATACCTTTTGGTGAATTTGGTTCTAAGGAGTTTGAGGGCCAAGCACCAATAGTGTGAATGCCTCAAATGGAATCACAAACACCACAAACTCTTGGAAAACTTTGAGAGAGTATACACCTTGTATAAAATCGGCCACACACATGCACACACACACACTAGTTCACTAGTTTTCTCTTATGCTCCATTTCATGCACCATAAGCATGCTTATATAGTGTGCATGGTTAGGGTGAAACCCTAATAACCCATGTCTTTTCCTTTCCAAGGATCCATGGGTTAAAAGCTCCATGGATCATCCATGGATTTCCACATAAGCCTAGCCCATTAACAAATGAGTATTAGCCCACACTATATAAAACAAATAGCCCATAATCTAATTAGTATTCCTTTTAATCTCTAAATTAATTCATAATTAATTTAAGACTAAAACTAATTAAATAACGTAACTTCATATTAATATATTATAACCCATAATATATTAATAAACATATGTGTATAACTCTCATAAAATTATCCATAATAGTTTGGATGAGATGCAACCCAAATGGACCATGCCGGTCGGGTCAAGTATATACCAAATAAGTTATGGACTTAGACACCTTATCCAACAGTCTCACGACACTCTATCACTATCCGGCTGCTAGTGAATGCTATGGCTACACTCGCAGACTTACAACACTCTAATACTATCTGATTGCTTGTGAATGCTACGGCCACACCCACATACTTACAACACTCTAAAACTATATGTGTCACACCCCCAAACCGGAACGGCGGAAACGTTCGGGGGCGGATGACTTCATGTGGTAACGTAACAAATGAATACATAGTAAAGAAAGCAATACAACCATCATATATATAATTGAAAGTTTACATTGTTTAAAAGAGTACGTGTTCAAAACCAATTACAATATGATGCCAAAATATGAATTTAAACTCGTGCCGCAACATTCCTTCTTCAAAAGTTGTTTAGTACCTGTAATTACTGAGTCCCTGGGACATACAAGTAGTTTTGAAAGAGTAGATTAGCATTTAAGCTGGTGAGTTTCATAAGCATTTAATGATACTATTTGTATGAAAATGAAATGGTTTGTTTTTGTCTATTAGTCTTTAGAAAATCCCATATTTCCTACTGGTATAAGCGTAGCCTAAAATCAAGACCAATATATATTAAAAAGTTGATGTTTTTCCATCTGCGAGTAGTGGTTAGAAGTTCCAATCTTACATAACAATTGGGTTTTTCATGCATAAAGTAAATGAATTTATGTACGTATAAAACCTCCATTACATCTGAAAAATCCCGTAAATCAATGTGTTTTTAATACTCTATGTGAGCTTTATAACCATGCTATTGACAAGGAATGCCTATACACAACATTCTTCAGGCGTTGGAATGTTCTGACGTTTGTCACCCCAAATGGTGTACTGTAGCTAACAATCAGGGTGCGGGGTTGTCAATCCCATATAGATCTATACACAAACACCATGCTCCCCCTCCAAGGGATTTTGGTATATAATACAGGACTTGAAATGTGTACTCGAGTGTACGTGAAGTTTAATGTCTTACAGAACTTAGTATAAAACAGATTTACGTGTGAAAATGTTCGTTTGTTCTTGTATATGAAAGTAACTTCTTGAAATAGTATTTCCATGTATGTAAAAGTTTGTAGTATTCTCGTAAAACTATACCTATTATAGTTTCTTAAAAGTGTGTTTCGTTTGTATAAAATCCCTAGTGAAAATGCTCACTTGTTATGAAAAGTATAATCTTTGTAGTGCCAAAACCGGCACACATAAATATAGTATAAGCAGAGTGTCTGATTTACATAAATACTTAAATCATTTCTTATTTCAAAAGATAAGATGTTATCGTGGTATAATTTGCATAAGAAAGTTTTCCGTATAATAGTTATAAATCACATATGATTCCGTTGATAAAAAGCGAATAATGAAACTTTATATAACACACAATAATAATCGAGTGTTTTACTTGTATTCCCCCCCCCCCCCTTTAAAAGCATATAAAAGTACTTATAAAACGTTTAAAAGTGTGAATTATAGGGGTATGAAATCACTTGAAAGATCGGAGAAGGCGGGATGAAAACCGGACAGAATTTCGACTCGAGAAAGTGGATTTTCTCGGGATTCTCGGGAATCTCGGGAGCACAAACGACCCTCGGGACTTGAGCAATGTGACCGGGACCTCGGGATAGCATGGGCACGGAAAACGAGGCAAAAACGCAAGAGAGATGAGAGCGAATGGCCCTTTTCTTCGGAACCCTCACATCCCTTTTATAGGGGGTGTGAACCGCCTCCGTACGTGGGGCGTACGGGGTACGCTGGGCGTACCCGTGCGTCACGCATGCGCGCATCCTCAACTGCCTCGGACCCCCGGATGGGACAGGACGTAGTTTCGCATAGGGTACAACGTGGACGATCTGAGGCCAAGGCGTTGAGTACACTGGGCGTACGCGTGTACACTGGGCGTACTCGGGCGTGACTCAGCCTTCGGATAATACCGAAGTTTTCATTAAAAATTATATATTTAATATTTAATAAACTTCAAAAAATCATATCTTCTTCACACGAACTCCGTTTTCGACGTTCTTTATATCCACGCATAGGTGAGACTATACTCTACAGCTTTCGTTTAGATTCCGTCGGCAAATTTTGAAATTATTTTTATTATTTATTTTTAAAAGGTCACGGTAAGAAAATTTCTTTAAAAATTCATAACTTCATTATCTAACGTCTGTTTTTGCCAAACTTTTTACCGTTGAAAAACCATTGTCGAGACCTTTGATTCTCATTTAGGTCATTCTGATCAAAAGTTGCTCGATCTCTGTTTCGAGTTTTTAGCTGTCCGTTGCTAAGCCGAACTTGGAAAATTCATAACTTTCTTATACGAAGTCAGATTTGGGCGTTCTCTTTACGTAGGATCACGGTTTATTGACATCTAACATAATAGGTAATTTAATTAGTGATTTTTGGATATTTTATTTTCGAAGTTAATTTCATTATAACGAGCGTGGTTACAATACTTGACTTTTTAGGTAGTTTACATAGATTTGAAATATCGGGTTGTCACAATATGGCTGCTAGTGAATGCTATGGCTACACCCGCAGACGTACAACACTTTAACACTATTTGGCTGCTAGTGAATGTTAGAGCTACACCTGCAGACTTACAACACTCTAACACTATCTGGCTACTAGTGAATGTTACGGCTACGCCCGCAAACTTACAACACTCTAACACTATCTGGTAGCTAGTGAATGCTACGACCATCCGCAGACTTATAACACTCTAACACTATATGGATGATAGTGAATCCTACAGTTACACCCGCAGACTTACAACACTTTAACACTATATGGCTGCTAGTGAATGCTACGGCTACACCCGCAGACTTACATCACTTTCCATACTGGGCCGAGCACACACTCGACCTAACACACAACTGAACTTGAATCCTAATTGGAGCTCTACCCTGGTTCTCGAAACCTGCTGTCTGAGAGTCTTAAAGGTTGTCTACTGCTCAGGCCCCTAACGAAAGGCCACCGATTTCATGGTCGGTCGGGTCAAAGGAACCACAATCTCGGAGAAGTCCCGTATAAATCTCAGGTAACAACCCTCTAGACCCAGGAAACTCCAAATCTCAGTTGTAAACCTCAGAATCTCCTACTGCATCATAGTCTCTATCTTGGCCGGATCGACCAGAATACCCTTCTGGTTGACAAGGTGCCCCAGATATTGCACCCCGTGCAACCAGAACTCACATTTGGAGAACTTTACAAAAAGTCTCTCTCCCACTTAGATTCGACTTAGTCTTCACGGAACGCGAGAATTGAAGGATTCCCAATCCTTCTCGCTTTCTAATATCCTGCTGATGAAAACCTGTGCTTACTAATGCTAGTGATCAATCACCAGTTACAACCTAAGATCGTCCATCCTCTGAAATCTTGAAGAGTACTCTTGAAACATGGTCAAGTCTGACACCTCAGTCCACATCTCACTGTAACACCGTAAATTTTCAAAATAATTTTCGCATTTTATAAAGAACATAATCCATTTATTATTCATAAAAACATCATTGTTTGAACTCATTTCAAAACATATATCAATCCCAAGATCTCATAGCATAAAAAATCTCGTGTGTGTACTGATCAAGCGGGCGCCTTTCCGCGATCATCACTGGTACCTGAAACACATAACATATAACAATGTAAGCATAAATGCTTAGTGAGTTCCCCAAGATACTACTTACGCACATACGCCTTTCCAGGCCCTGACCTTCCGGTCCATGTGTCTCAGGGGACTTCCGTCCCGACTCGGTAAACCTTCCGGTCCTACTTGTGTCAACCTTACGGTCCACATCACAACGCCTTCCGACCCATAACATATATGCCTTCCGGCCCATATCAAGCATAACATACATAGCACATACAAATGATTAACTTTTCATGTTCAATGCATACAACTCATAACATATCCGACCTTCCGGTTACACAATAAAACCCTTCCGGGTACAGTATAGTGAGAAAACTCACCTGTCACTAAGAATCAACCTCCAATCATGCTGCTTGCCAAAGACCAACCTCTAACTCTGTGTCAAATCCTGCAATTAACCCAATCAGGAACTAAGTCCAATTTCTCAATTACCAGGTCTAAAGATAGACCATCTACCAGTCCATTACGGTCCTAACCCATTGGGCCCACCAAGGCCTAATAATAATTGAGTTTTCCCCAAGGCCCAACCTCATCCTACATGACCAGCCCAACATGAGGCCCAAGACATCAATTTAATTCTCTGATCACAGGCTCCACTAAGCAGGCCCAAGGATTTCGGCCCATCACTTAAAGCCCAAAAGATCACCTAGTCCAAAATCCCATAGAGGGGTTACGTGGGGCGTACCTCTCTTGATATGCTCAACGTACTCAAGCATGCACAATCTGATCGGGGACCTCAGCCCAGTACGCGGGGCGTACTAGGATTACGTTGGGCGTACTCTTAGTTTTGCTTAAATACATTTCTGGGTCTTAACCTGTTAAGATCTTGACTTATCTCTTGGATCTGGACTTCCTAACATCTCTTACTCCATAAAGTTATCGACTTTAAGCCTTTGCATGGCTGATGAGGTCACAACACATAAAAACTCTTACTTTCATAATCCAAAATGCTCATAACTCATGCATGGGTAGATTCACACGATCAAGATCTCATTTTTATGGTTCTTCATCATTAGATACACTTAAAAGGACGGGCTATTAAGCTTTGGAGTGCATCAACTCATAAAGTCTCAAGCTTGGGACCAAAAACCCTAAAATGGACCCTAAAATGCACAAAACAGAAAGACAGGGAAAGTTTGGAGCTTTATACCTTCAAATGGTGCTCTAGCCCCAAGGAAGCTCAGATCCACAACTTGCTCTTCGACTTCACACCCTTTCATGCTTCTTCTTGACTCTCCAAAGTCCACAAGAACACAACAAGCTCATCATGGCCACCACAAACTTCAAGGACGGATATTAGGGTTTGAGAGGGTCTAACAAACTGAGGAAGGTGGCCAAAAATGATACCATCTATTTCTTTATATAGGGACACTTCACTTAATTAGGGTTTTCCTCTGTGCCTAGTACGCCCAGCGTACTAGGTGGCTCAGCTTAAGAAAAACGCGCGTATGTACGCTAAGCGTACGCATTATGTACGCCCAACGTACTTGGTTGCTAACTTCTTGACTTTAAGGACTTAACTTGTCAACCCTCCAAACTTTCATAGCTTCAAAGATAAAACTTTGTTTCCACCATCCTCATACATATTGAAAAGTAATGAGATCCCTTACCTTTCAAGCAACTCGCCTCAATCTGAAACCTTCTCGCGCCCGACTCGTGACCCACCAACACAAATCACGAACAATCTGAAACAGGATGTTACACTCACGTTGACCATTGGAGGCTTTAATTCTCACCCTGGTTGACGAATCCTCATTCTCACTTCCAATCTTTTGGCACCACTGAACTCTAACTGAACACAACCCATGCGAGAAATGCAATTATCTTAAACATCCATTGACCAAACACCTATGTGTCTAACACTCGCAACTGACTCCACTATCTTCATGCTACCAATCCTTCCTTAGAAACGGTGGTGCCTTGAACTCCAAAGTTCTTCCATAGACAGCTAACGACCATACCCAAACAATGATAGAACCACTGAACCCTGACTTCACTGGATAACTATCACTCTACTCCTGACCTAATATTCTCTAGCACAGATCCCGACAAAGATCTGGGATGAGAACGGTACACGCGGAATCCACTCCGCGAGATACATCCCTCTGTAAGCTCATCAAGGACTTCCGACATGCAGATTGGCATATAACAAATCCTTGATAACCCAGACAATAGCAGAAACCAACCTAATATCTCACTTGTCCAAACTTACTCAAAATTATAAAGCGGTACAGATTCCAATATCCACTTGAAGTGGAAAAATATGACATACTCGCGAACATCTAACGAAATCTTGATCTTGATGACAGGGACCAACTATAGGATCTTCCTTCTTGAAGGATTCTAAGGGTCCATAGACCTTGGGTTCCAAATGAACCCCTAACTCGCCCCGAGACGAATACCAAGGGCTCCTAAGGTCCTTTCCTTGACTGAAAGAAACACCATTAATGTCCATTCCCATAACTCTGCAAGTAATCTCAGATGATATTGTGACAACCCGATAATTCAACTCTATGTAATGACCTAAAAAGTCAAGTATTGTAACCACTTTTGAAATAATGAAATTAACTTCGAAAATAAAATGTACAAAAGTCTCTATTGGGTTACCTACTATGCTAGATATTGTGTCAAGGTTTACATAAATACTAAGAACACTAAAATCCGAGTTATAACGAAGAAGTTATGGCCATTCTAAGATTTCCGACAAAACCGGCAACACCGATTAAACGAAAAACGTGAAGTTTCAATACAATAGTTTTTAGCCTTAAGTATCTAAATGAAAGTTGTAGATATCATTAAACCATAAACGTACATAAAAAGAACATCCAAACCTGACTTCGTATGAGGGAGTTATGATTTTTCCAAGATCCGGATATAGCAGTAGACAGCTAAAAACTCGAAATAGGGATCGAGAGACTTTTGGCCGTAACAACCTAAATGAGAATTGAATTCTCAGCCAAAGTAGTGCAACGGTAAAAAAGTCTAGCAAAAACGGACGCGGACGAAGTCTAAATGAGAGTTGTAGAGTATATTCTCACTTACGCGTGCATATAAAGAACGTTGAAAACGGAGCTCGTACGCGAAAGTTATGGATTTTACAAGTTTGAGACCCGAAATCCGAGGCTGTCAGGTTGGCCGCGACGTGGCATAGTTGGTCGCGACCCGGCAAGTGATTGAGGGCGTCTAATCAATGGAAGAGGATAAGGTTGACTCACCACGACGTGGCAGACCCTTTGCCACGACGTGGCACACCAGATATGCCCCTATAAATAGAAGCTTAATGGTTTCGGGTTTGGTGCTCATCTCTTTCCATCTAAGTGTTGTTACTCTGCATAATTACCTCGATAAGCCATCCCGAAGCCCCAGTTTTCACACTCAAGTCCTGAAGGAAGTTCTACATTCCCGAGAGTCCTGAGAATCCCAAGATTTTCCCGCGTTTTCAGCTTTTCCTGTTGAAGTTCTGCTCGATTCTTCTCTCGACTACTTCGAAGCAACCACTTCAATCAAGTGAGTTCATACCCCCTTTATACACCTTCAAATACTTTATAATATACTTTTAATACATTTTGGGGGAGAATACAAGTAAACACCCGGTTAATCCCGAGTGAAAACGTGAAAACTCTTGTTATATCTTGCATGCACTAGGTTTATACAAAATGCATAGTATTCAGGGTAGCCATCCTTGTTAAACCATTTTACGCATTCAAAGGACTTAAGATTTATGCTTAGTCAAACATTGTAAGAGAGAATAAATATTGTATACAAAACTATCACTTTAATACAGACTTAGTTGAGAACCCGTGAGACATTTACATCTTCAACGCTACCTTTTTGCGAAAAGGTACAACTTAAAGTCCTATCTATTTTAAACAGAGTCTCCTGTTTGGGAGGGCGTGTCAAATATGTATAGATCTATACAGGAAGTCATGATCCCGCGCCCTGACTGTTAGCTACAGTCCTTTGGGTGACAGTTTGTCATAAACGTTTCGACGCCTGAAGACCGTCGCCACATGCATATTATGTTTAGTATGGTTATAAAACTCACCGGATAGACAATTATTAAGGTATTCTGATTTTATGAACGAGTAGCTAATAAACTATTCTTCATCTAACAAGTGCGAACTTCTTATAGCTTTATTATATAAAACTATGCCGCAACCTTTAAGCATGTCAGTTGCTTGCGATTTTCGGTCTTAGAGACTGCCTGTTACTTTAGGAAAATAAGGGATTTTCCTGTACCTAAAACAATCAACTAATAGGTAAATAAGGGATTTTCCTAGTGCAACTATTTACAATTCACAACACGAACATTCATATGCATTTCATACTTTTATAAGAAAATAAGGGATTTTCTTGGAAAACACACGAAATTTGGAATGGCATACATTTCACAAAACCGCTTATGAACTCACCAACTTAATAGTTGACACTTTTTCTTTGAAATAACTTGTATTCTCAGTGAACCGCTAAGCAGGTTTGGAAACCAACATTTGGGAATTAACGCTCTGACGTTAGTTACTTCTTTTGAAAGATGTTTATGTATTTATCTTTTGAACATGTAACAAATACAATTACGTAAACATTTTGAAACTTTTATATATATGGTGGTGTGTACTTTCCTTACTATGAAATGTTATGATACTGAATATGACGTCCTCCGCCCTTGAACGTTTCCGCCGTTCTGGTTTTGGGGGTGTGACAGAGATGAACTTCTGCGATCGCACATCGACTAGTTCAGACTCTGCTCCTGAGCCGGAACCCGAATGTACGTTTCGTTCTTGGGTGCTTAACACCATACCTAACTGACATTCCAAAGATTCGAATACACCCAATAATCCTTATCACCTTTCGCTGACATGACTAACCTTGCCACACCTGTAGCAGTCTAAGCCCTTGGAGCGACAAACTCCCTTGTGCACTTTCCCGTACGTGCTGCACTGACTTTGGCCCTGCTGGCCTTTCACCTGATGATTTGAAATCATGGGCCTCTTCCCAGGACCCTTTACTATACGCACCTAGCACGAAACCCTCTTCTCAAAGTGCTCCAAATCGATCTCGCATCTGCAACCTCGTGGAACTCATACCCTTCAGGGTTTGACACCCTTCCATGCTCACTAACTCACTTGCCAATGGCTAAGCTTCAACAACTGGAACATCCTATGTCGCCAAACTGGGTCACAAAATCTTCCCTGAAGCTTCTCAGATTCTCCAAGACTCTCACGGATTCGAGTATGGATCCTGTGCTTTCAGTAGTACGGGCCCAATACTACCTTCCACACCTATCCATACTTTCCTCAGAAATCCTCCCGAATTCTTCAAGTCACTTCCTCAAACTGGTACATCCAAGTCTCACTGAGCCTCACCACTAACCCACTGAAGCATATCCTAGGCTTTCCTAGGTTCCCGAACTCACCCAATACTCAACTGTTGAAAGATTCTCAGTAATGTCAACTAGCTACCTCATGAATATAGCTAGCTCACATTACTAAGAATCCCACAAAGCACAAAGCAAGCAACATTCAGACAATGGAAAATGTAGCCATCATATTCCAATCAACCCATTCTATCCTCTACTCAGGAATCTATACATGCAATTCAAGGCTTATAAAATCAGACATAACCTAAACAGGCTATCATATCATTGACTAATCAGTACTACCATGCAACTCATTATGCACATACATCAGGCGTATAAAGCATCTTCCTAGATCCTTAGCCCTAATCTAGTATGCAGTTCTCATACACATACAATAGGCATATAAGGCATCCTTCCTAGATCCTTATCCCTAATCTATCATGCAGTTGTCATAATCATACCATATCATAACATCTATGGGTATCTTGGGGAAAACTTACTTGAGCTCGGCTGATTGCACGCATCACACACCTTGTTCTTTTCAAAGTTCTTCTCTCTTTTCAAACTTCGTTTTATAAAATGATTTTACTTTTGAATTTTTTTTACCAAGTCCTTAGTTTGAGTCCAGACACACCCGGGAGTGTGCCCGAATCCCTCAAACCAAGGCTCTGATACCAACTTGTAACATCCCAAAAATACAGGCCAAAATTTTCATTTTTAAATACGATATTATATAACCAACAGTATAATAAAACATCCATAATATCATGTCATGTCAAAACCAAAGTATAAATAATCAAAACATGTTATCATAAAACAATATCAAAGTGTAATCCCAAGGATCTCATGTGCGTAAAACCATAGTGTGATGCGCTGCGATCGAGCTGGCTCCTTTCCTTTGAAAACAAAGTACCTGAAACCAAAACTGAAAACCGTAAGCACAAAGCTTAGTGAGTTCCCCCATCATATCTAATACCATACAATCACATAGCATACATACTGTCGGGCAATTCTGGGGTGCCCGACCTACCCGGTCCGACCCTTCTCGGGTGCCGACCTACCCATGTCAAGTCATCGTGTCAAGCCATTCTGGGGTGCTGACCTACCCTTCGTTCCTAACAACCAAACTCCGGGGACTATTTCACCCCCTACTACTACCACACATATCATAACATAATCATATTGTTAGGCATATCCGGGGTGCCCGACCTACCCTTCGGTCCTAACAACCTAACTTAGGGACTATTCCCCTCCTACTACCACTATCATATATAACATATCATGCTAACACATAAACATACCAGGTAGTAGCAAACCAAACAATTATCACAAAGACAATCATCTCAAATATAATCAACTACTAGTGGGTCGGCCTTGGTGCCTTAGACGCACTTCTATTGGAAAGGTAACTCACCTCAAACTACTAAAGTCTCATAGACATAACCCCCAGCTGCTGGATGACAGATTCCCGAACTGTCAATATCAAAACATCACCCAATTGATAATTGGGTTGCAACACATAAGCATAAATACATACTTGGGGGTAAATACTACTTTACCCCTACTTTGCTTTATTCAAGCCCAAGGCCCAATCCAAATGGCCAAAAGTCAACTATGAGTCAAAGCCCAACATATGGCCTAATTTTCCAAATTAGGCCCAAACCTTTAGTAGGTCTTACCATAAGTCCCAACCATTTAGTTCGGTCCAACATTCAACATTCTAATGGCCCAATATCACATAATCATAAATGCCAAAACTATGGCCCAATGTTCCAAATTGGGCCCAAACCCCTTACATAGCCTTACCCTAGGCCCATTAGATTATTCTAGCCCAATTGCTTGTTCTTGGATGGCCCATTATTATCCTAATCATCAAAGCCCAATAGAAAGGCCCAACTTAAGGCCCAAGTGAGATTAGGGTTTCACATAAAGTCATGATAGGGTTAAGTGTCCTTACTTAACCCGTTAAGGACTTAATCCATTAAGTACCGCATGGCCTTAGGTTAATTTGCAATGATTATTAATTAATATATTATGTTCATTAAATAATTCCGATGCGGTCCCGATAAGTCCCAAATTAGGGTTTCATGGAATTAGGATTTTCCAAACCCTAATTAGGGTTTCCAACCTATATTAATCCAATAGGCCCAATAGCTAGGTCCTTTGACCAATTAGGGTTCACTAGGCCTATTATGATTCCACTAGGCCCATTAGGGTTTTACTAAGCCTATTAGGGCTTCATTGGGCCCATTAGGGTTTCAAGCATCCCCCTATCTTCTAAAATCTTTACAAAATAAATCCCAAACTTATACTTTAACCCCCAAAATATCCAACTTAAGGGATTGGCTTCCCTAAACCAACATCTTGCTATATAAATATCAATTTAAGGGCTACTATACATTTATTAATTAATTAATTTATTGATTTAATAAATGAGGTGTTACAACTATATTTTTTTTAAACAATTTAGTATGTTTGTGTCAGATCTTGTATTAATGCATGTGTATTATTGTTGATTAGAATGTATAAAGATAATGCAGAAATGTAAAGAGAATGTCTCTAGACAATCCTATGTTGTTTGTAAAAGAGAATGTTGCCATACCAACCCCCGAGGTTGAGTACCAGTGCGAGTATGTTCCTGAGTAATCCAAAAAGAAAAGATAATGGTTGCCCATAATTTTTAATGTTAATTCCTGTAAGTGAGTCATTATAACCATGCTAATCAATGACAATCTGTCTTGGCGTTTATGGACGCCGATGGAAGATAGAATAAGGTTTCGGTCACCCTAGACTGATTTAGTCTAACTGTAGCAAACAGCTCAGGTGTGGGTTGTCATCCCCATATAGATCTATACACAAATCCCTGCTCTCCCTCCAAGAGACTCTGCTCATAACTACAGACTACGATCGTATACTCAATTGGTGTCAACCGATACGTTTCACTAGATCCTTAATCGAATTTTCACGAAGAAAAACATATAAAACTCATTCCAGGCCGAATAAACCATGTAAGTGAACCACTAAGGCATCGCTAAATATGTAAGTCATTTCAAGGCCCAATAGGAATGAAATTATATAACATGGGCTCGAAATATATGTAAAAGGATAACTAAGGCCCATTTCACATGTAAGGTATTTACAGGCCCAAATAGCACGCAAATAGTATCCAAGGTCCGTTGCACATGTTAATAGGTCAATGAGGCCCAATAAACATATAAATAGTATTCAGGACCTATCAAACATACTAATGGATCACTAAGGCCCAATAAACATATAAATAGTATTCAGGACCTATCAAACATATTAATGGGTCACTAAGTCCCAATCAACATGAAAATGATCTAATTAGCCCGTTTGCTATTATACTGTTAGTTTTAGCACAATTATTTAATAAAACAGTATAAAAGACCCACTTTTTGTAAAAATGACACTCTTGGCCCATTAAGCCGAAAAATTACACTTAAGGCCCAATTTTAGTAAAAATAACATTTTGGGGCCTTTTAAAGGCCAAGTCTTGCATCCAACACAACTTTAAACACTTTTAGTAAGTTAAAAACAAATTTTCTGGTTTTTGACTTTTTTGACCCGATTGTTGGAAAATTTGTATAAAAATCATCGTAAGTCATAATTTGGATTCGTAAACTCTGGAAGTTTGTAAATTTTGTCTATTTTGTTCAAATTTTTTCTCAAAACTTTTAATGGCCTCAAACCAGTGTGAAATTGCTCACCTTCATAGACTGGTCTGCGATTATTTCAAATATGATAGACAGTTTTGTAAAATTCACCAAAAATTGTAGAAAAATCATGTGAAAACTTGAGAGTAGTCATTTTAAAGGTATAAACCTGAACTTTTTTCATGTAAAACAATTTTGAAAAATATTTCAATTAAGGTGGTCAAAACAGTCCAAGATTAGACCAAAACGTTTCTATCAAAGGCTGATTTTTGAGTTTAATTTATCCTTGTTTGAACACAACACTTATTTTTGCTATTTTAAGTGTATAAATCCCAGATCTACAAGTTTACATGTAATATATGTGATAACACAGACTTTTCTCAAGCTTTTTATGAAGATCCAAGTGCTAAACTTCAAGTTCAAGTAAAACTCCAAAAGTAAAACACATATCGCAACATTTATCATGAAAACACACAAAATCATGGATATACATATAGATCTACACAACACAAGTTGTATTCTTCCCCAAAACATTATGAAAATAAAAAAGAAGGGGGTATGAACTCACCTTGCTTTGAAGTTTTTGGTTTTTGATGAAGATTAAAGGAGTTTTTAGCTTTACAAGCTCCCTTGAAGAGATTTTTGAGATCTATGAAGTTCTAAGATCATGGATCATGAAATGAAGTGTCAAAGAGTGAAGATTATCATAAAATGAAGTTAATAATCAAGCTTAAAGGGTAGCTTACCAAATAAGTGATGATATTTGAATAAAATCTTGGTGAACACCCTAGTTCACGAATTCTAGGAAGGAGAAGTGGTGAAATTTTCCTTGGGTTCTTTGGGAGGTATGAGAGGAATGAAGAATGTGTTTCTAAGTTTGAAATGAAAAATGGTGGTAGGGGAAGGCCTTATGGCCGAGAACGAGAAGAAGTGGGAAGGGAGAGACAAGGTGTTTCATGGAGATATGTGAATGCGTTGTTACATGATGTGTAAATGGCTTGGTTATCCTCTAAACAACAATGAGGTGCCATGCATTAAGCTAGTTAACCCTTTTCTCTTTTTCTTATTTTTTTTATTCTAAAACCAAGAATAAGGTGACGAGAGGGGATAAGAGTTATGTTAGGCCACAATTTGAATAC